>NC_045485.1:21293955-21980455 GCF_009650955.1 Corvus moneduloides
ACGTGGGGATGATGTTCGCAACAGTGCTACGGTGTGGTGAATAAACCTAAACCCACTATGACTATGGAAAATAAATTTATTGCTGTGGATTCGCTATGCAGGGCAGAGGTAGCTGTGGCATGTTGTAAAAAGGCACCAAACACAAGGACCTGGAGGCAAGAATAATAACCAAAAAACTCTGCTCTGCATGTACATAGGAGGTTTCTGATCAAAAGCAACATTTTTTTTAGATTATGGAAATTATTTATGAACAGTATCTGGGGAATTCTAACTGGTACAAATGAAAGGAACTTGTCCTCCCCTCCCTGCAATTTGTCAGTCTCTAACTTCTCACCTCCTGGCTTCACAACTGAAAACTGGGCTTTTATCTGAGGAAATGAAATTTAGTAAGAAATATTTTTTAAAAAGTGATCTGATCCGTGAGTCTGGGGGAAAACATTACAACTGCAGTATTTAATATAATTTAAAAGCTGATTGCTCTGCATGTGGAATAAGTACTTTTCATAAGGCCTTCTACTACATCTGGTATGCACCCTAATTTGTATTAATGGCTCCTAAGGAACCATCATAGTTTATCAAGAAAGTAATATGCATTTTAAAAGCATTCAAATAAAGATTTACATGATAAACCTTAATAACTCTGGAATGCATTATTAGCTAACATATACTCCCAGAAGTAGTCACTCACTTCTGGCAAATTAGATAATTCAAGAAGCCATGAAAAGCTTCAGATCAGAACTATGCTGTTGCTTGGTCACTCTAGGATTTATTTAATGCATTAAGAGGCACTTTCCATCCCAGACTTTGTATGGCAAGTGGCTATTTTGTGCATAGGAGTACTGCTATGATTTCTTCTGAAGAAAACAACCTGTTAAGCTTTAAAGCTCATTATTTATGGCAAAATGGCCTTATATCTCTGGCAATATTTCCCTGAATTGTCCTGTCAGCCAGATGCTAAGCAAGATATCAGTATAAACCACTTCCACAATATCTGTGAAATGTGGCTGGTAGATAACAATGTTACTGAGATGATGCTTTTAAATCATGAGAAAAGCCAGGCAGTAAATTGATGGCTTCCATAAAGCCAATGGAAGAATTAATATGTGGAGGAGTGGGGCTGAAAACTGCATTTAGTCCAGCAAGATGAGAACAAAGCAACAGTGCAAATGAAAATTCAATTACTCTTAATTGTGTTGAAGGCTGGGACCCCTATGATACAAAAACTTGCATGGAACAAGGAAAAAAATGCATCCTAGGGAATAGCTGTGTGCTCCAAATAAAGGGATTAACTGACCTTTCTCTGCCATAGCCAAGATAATTTAACTTTAAATGTACTTCTTAATGAGACTAGTCCTGTCTTAAAAGTTAGTGATTTATACCTTTTTTCCCCCCACTGAGTTCTGAACTGACATTTTCATGCTGTCAACTCCATTTTCTGGCTATTCTGTATTTGTAATTATTCTTGTGTGGGTAGCCTCAGCACTAGGGAACTGTTTTGTGCTCCTTGCTGGTCAGCTTCATGGTTCTGGCTGGGCAGGAAAGGCTGCTGCCTAAAAAAGAGGAAATATTTAACTGCTCAGACCCATGCTCTGCATCTGTGTGCAGCCAGTGGATTGATATGGCACTGCCTAAAAGTGGGGTTTGGGTTTTTTTGGTCCTTAGACTTTGCTTACCCTGTGGGCTTGTTTTGCTCTGAGCTTTTTCACCTTCTCAGAAGCTTTGGAGGGACTGCAAATATTTGTATATTCCACTGCTAGCTAGGATTAATGAGAGCAGAAGAACATGTCTTAAGTGCACTATATTTTTTAGACATTTAGATGCCAGAGAGCCTTAGTCAGCTGGAGCAAACTCTGATAGTGAACATCTGGCGAGGCAAGTAGTTCTGAAAGATTAAAGGCCTTAACTTATCTTGAGTGGCACTACAAACGTCCCCTGCCTTTGTGGGGCATGTGCTGCTAAAGATCAGCTACTCACTGTGGTCAGGGGAAGGACATAACGAGGGAAAACGGGATGGGAAGAGAGAGGGGTGATTTTACCGAAGTGATCTGCTTTTTACCCGTGTCTCTGAAAGGTGCCACGGTGGATTATAGATGAGCAGGGCAAGCAGAGCACTTGGCTAGCTGTGGCAGTGACCAGTGATTGCCTGGCAGAAGGTGTATGGATTGCACTACCCAAAAGTCACTATCTGCTGGAGGGCAGAGCAATTGCCATGGTGAAACCACGCGGAGCTGGGTAGTGACAAGTGATTAGTGCAGGGCACCAGTGGCTCCTCATGTGGGCTCCATCTCAGCCAACCCTCACTGGCAGCAAGGTCATGCTGCTCACATGTCTAACAGTGAAGGAGAAGCTGAAAAAGGCTCTTCTGGGGATTTGGTTGAATGGTTTGTTGTTTTTAAAAGGCTGCATAGCAGAGGCTGAAGGAGCAGGGTCAACACTGCCTGTGAGGAAGGGAATTGTGCCATCTTTGTTCTCTTGAGCAAAAAAGCACAACTTTTTGGGAGTTCTGTGTATCTTGTAGGGAAGAGATAACTGAATTACTGCCTTTGGAACCCCTCTGCCTAGGCTGCTTTCAGGCCAAGCATGAGTTCACTGCAAGGGGAGCTTTACAGAGGGAAAGAAGCTGCCCTGGCCTGTCCCCAGCCGACCTGAACTTGTTACCTTTTTACAAAACAGCTAAATGTCCATGAATGCAATTGCAAATCTGAGAAACTGGGCTGTCTCCTAATAAGCTGCAGCTGCCATTGGGGTAAATGACACACAGCTTTGTTTTGTGCTGGGGAGTGGAAGAGAAAAGGAGGTTGGGAAGTGCTGCATTTTCCAAGGTCTGTGGAACGTGGTTGTTAGGAGTCCTTGCCTTCCCTTGGACAGGGTGTCCCTGAAACACGACAGTTCTGCCTCAACCCTTGCCTTATTTTTACTTTTATTTTACAGCTGTATGTCTCTAATGAGGTACCTAAGAGAAAGCATGTTCATGGTCTTGGCCATACCCTTTTCCTTCTTGTGCAGTGAGCACCCTCACAGCCCGGGTTTGGGGTGGAGGAAACCTCCTGGTGAGACCATGGGAGGCAGCAGAGAGAGGTAAAAGATGACCTGGGATACTTGGAGGTACCTGGAGGACGAGTGGTAATGACAGGTGAGGGCAGTAGGGTGGGTGACTCCCACCCTGGGGTGTTTTTCCTTAGCACAGGAAGGGGGGAAATGATCCTCCTGCTGATGTTTCTCTGTCAAGCAGGCCACTCAAGAAAGGGAAACACAGAGTCTGGACTCATGGACCCCTTCCTTCCCCTGAGTGCCTCACTAACAGCAGCCTGGGATTCGTTTCCAGCTGGGTTAATTACCTCTAATTGCCCGCAGCTTTCTGGCCAGCCTCACCTCTCCCCAGGAGGTGATGGCCCCAGTGGGAGCAGCTGTGATTTGATGCCCAAGGAGCTGCTCCTGCTGCCTGTGGCCAGACACCACCTGCACACCTCTTCCCCCACTGCTCAGCACCGAATTGCCTTGGGCATCCTTGTAAATTCAGATACTTGGGGGAAAACAAATGTTGTGGTTCCCACTAGTTTGATAAAACTTTAGAAATGTGCATATAAAAACAACAGTTTTTCCACATGGGTTTGTTGTCACAGATTTCCTTCAGCTGCCTGATGCAATTCATCTCAACTGCAGCATTATGTGTTTTCTGGGAGCTGTAATGGGAAAAAATGACCCTTGAAAAGGCAGTTCAAAATATTCCTAAAAGGACACAACAAAATTTTCCTTTCCTTCCTACCCCAAAGCTAGGCTTTGCTTTGTGTGTTTGGGGGGAAAAAAAAAAAAAAAAAAAGAAAAAAAAAAGAAAAAAAAAAAAAGCTGTTTAAGGGGTTTAGGTGCATTTGGTATCTGTTTACACAAAATCCAGGGCTTAGTTGCGATGAGATAAAAGCAAATCTGGCTTTATTGTTTCTCTTCTGCATTTAAGTGATCACAGAAAGAGCAGCCGTAGCCCAACTGCTTAGACACACTCTTTTCACGTTTGGTTGTTGCTTGTATTAGTGTTAAGTCAGACTTTGAAATGAATTTTCTGCACATTTGTTTGTATGCAGTTTGGCATAAAGCAGTTCAGAGCTTGGCATGGCAACAGTGAAGGGGAAGCAATTCAGAAATCCAGGGAAACGAGGCTGGCAGCATTTCAGTGTTATTTACCTTCCTCTATAATCTCACTTGTGAATACTAGGACTAGGCAAAAAAATGCTGTGCTCCTCTCCATCCTCCTCCTTCATTAACCTGTGGTACTCATTAACTGACGAACCTCTGGGTTTCACATGATCCTCTAATGTCCATCACAAATAATTGTGCTAATTAAAAAGGTAACTGGATGGTTCAGCATGGGAGTGCAGCTCCTGCGATGGAATGGACACGTCTGTGAGCTACGAGAGTGCTTTGAGTAATAATATTTAGCACTAATAAATTAAATTTTGGAACTCCGTAAAAATTCATGCTTCAAGGCTTAAAGTTAATCTCTGTCAGGGTAAGACCACTGTTGGCATAGATTATCCTGTGTTTACCAGTTAGGGAATTTCTTGCAGCTTCCTCAGAAGGCTGTTACTGGCTGGCTTTGAAGGCAGGATTGCATCTAGGCAGAGCATTTGTCCTATGTGGGTGGCAGCTCTTACACCAGGTGCACTGACCCAGGGGAATAAAGCAAAAATGGGCACGACTCCATGAATGTAGGAGCCATTAACTGGGGTTTAGTAATTGTGCTGGGGTTTGGGGGACTGACTGCTAACTTTGTTTCAAGCTTCCTATGTGTTTTGGTACAATACAGGCAGATTTTCTGTGCCTTTGTTCATCTCTTTCCAAATAAGAAAATACAATCCTTCTTCTGACACCTTTTCAGTCAAAACACACAGCCTTCACTGAGTAGGGATCAGTTCCTGCTGTGGGCTGGTACAGTCACTACCTGGCATTGTGGAACACAGAATTTGAGGATTTTCATTTTTAGCTGTGATGCTGCTGCCATTCTTGATGATAAGGATGACAGCTGTAGCTTTGCTTTTTCTGAAGTTTATTGGTTTCAGCATTTATTTTGATGTTTCATTTTCTTACAGTAAAAACTACTTTTCACATATAACAACCTGGTGGTTTGATTTTTCAATTGTGAGGATGGATAGTAGAGACAACCAAGAGTTAGCAGAAGGTGAAGTAATTTGACAATATCTCTAGAATCTGAATGAAGAAATGAGGGTTAATTTATGATAAAACACTTCTTTTGCAACACATGTTCTGTCTTATTCCCACAGATTTAGTGAAAGAGATACCACAGCACAAGACACATCTGAAATCTCAGGAGCTGGGGAGATGCTGTCATATAATTTGTAGCTGTTTTTTCATGTCTGGCAATAAAATAAGTTATAGATGAAAAGGGCGAGTTAGAGAGGAAGAAGCACTCTGTTTGGACAAGCAATGTGTCCTAATCATGTGCACATGAAAGCCAGAAATATAACATATGAAAAAACACAGAAGAAGAAATGGAAAAAAAGTGCTATCCTGGGAAATGAGATCTTGAGAATCCAAAAGGCTGTTACTGCTTCAGAGAGGGAAGGTTTTTTTATGTAGTTACTATGAAACCTCATGAGTGAAAATGTCATTCTGCTGTGTTTGTGCTATTATACAGTGCAATTTACTGGCAGGTAGCAGACTCTTTGAAGGAAAAGCTGATGATAGTCCAGTTACCGTGATGCTGTAAACACACAACCCAGAAAAAAAATTGCCAGAGAGAAAGAGCTAGAAAATGGTGTGGTCCCTAATTAATTACTCCTCTGACTTTCACTTGCCTGGCCAGACCACTTTGCTCTCCCTCTCTCCACCCCAGGATATTACTTATCACCCATCCAGCCTCAGTGAGCTGCAAAATCATCATTCAGTACCTGTGATACGGCAATACATTTGCAGCTGCTACTGTCCCAATCCTTCGTTCCTCTCTGCTGCTCACACCAAGGAGTTCAGAAATCTGCCTCCAGGAGACTGAGGCAGGCAGAGAGGCTGTGTGTGTGCGTGTGTGTGTGTGTGATGTGGAGGTGCTGGAGTCTGTGCAGCCCTCCCTGTACAGACACACTGGCTCGTGGCCCAGCACGTTCTTGGGCTGTATGTTGCATTCATGTGCAACCTCTAAATGCATTTAATTGATCTTTATGGCTACATGTTTGTCTTCCACCTGGCTCAACATGAGGCTTTAATTGGCTACCATGTCACACACATTAATAATAAATATGGCAATTAGCTAAAATTGTACTTGCTAGTTGGGTAACTCTGTGCTATGTATCATGCATGAAGGCACACCAGAGCTGCTGTACGGCCTCATGAGCTGAACACACAGGCACATATTCAGACCTCGTGCTGGGGATGGGCTCCTGTGCCTGCAGCAGTTAATGATGCCAGTGTTTCATCCCAAAAAATAGACTCGATATTAGGTGACACCTACAAAACAGGTTTAGGTGAGACCATTTGCAACTGTGAAATCCCTTAACATAAAATCACTTGCCCACATCTCGCCTGTTTTCTAGCCTGTAGGGAGGGTGTGAAGGCTGTTAGTTGTTTTGTAGGCTGGGAATGAAAGACCAGTGCCCCTGTTCTCAGTTCTGTTTCCCAGGGAAGTCTGAAGGCACTCTTGATGATGAGCTGCTTTGAAAAATGTAGCCCTTAATTCTGGCAACTCTTAGAAGATAAAATATTTTTATTGTTGGTGTTTCCAGCTTCCAAGAGATGCCAAATTTGTGATATTGTATTTCTGTCTCCCACCAGCTAGAATAAGGCAGGGCCACAACCACCTTGTAATAAAAAGAAGAAAGGAAAGTGACTTTGTCAGGCCTCTGATGAAATACTTGTGTAGGATTTTGTATCAACTTTGAGATGGGAATTGGGCTGGTTTTTGTTCATCTTTAGCTGACAAACAGATTAAAATCCTATTTATGCTTAGTCTCTGGCTATTGTCGACACTGTCCTGTAAAATCCCTTCTGTTGGTTTATCATAGAAATAGTCAGGGTTTATTCCCCTCCATCACTGAGAGATGCTTTTCATATCCTAATCCTTTTAGGGTAAGGTGATTTGACACCTAATATTTCAAGACAGAATCTATTATGAAAGCAAAATTAAGCAACGACTTTTATTCTCTGATTTCCTTTATAAACTCTAACATATCTTGGCACACTTCACTTTTTTATCTCTGACTTATGCATAAGAAATGAAAGCTACCACTGTAAAAATGTTAAAATCATTAAAGATGCTGTCACAGGTGACTATGATATTTATTCATGCACATCTAGGGGGCTTCTAAGGCTGATGGTGTGGTTCAATAGAAATTAGAGTGGGAGTTTTTTTCGTATTGACAGTTGCAGTTGTTAAGTGTGTCAAAGCTGGTGAAGTCAGAGGAGCTTTACAAAGACAAATGCACAAGAAGCATGACAGCTGGTGAAATTCATTGATGAATTCTAGTAAGATGGATTGGAGAGAACTGCCTCAACTTCTTATGTGTTGGAAGATTTTAAATTAATTATATTTTAACTGCTTTGGAAACAGACCTGAGAACAAATTTGTGGAGCCCAATGTAAGTGGCTGTTCAATAAGTGAAAGATGTATAGAAAAGTAATCGTCATTTTAGCTGTGTACAGAATGAAAAAGAAATCAAACACTGAAAATATTATTACAGTGCCATTAACATAAATCAATTGCATGCTTTATCCTCAGAATCTTTTTTTCATTTCTGGTCATCCTATCTCATAAAGTCTTTAATGGTTATAAAAAGAGTGCAGAGATTGACAGTAAAAATGATTAGAGACGTGTAAAGATTTTTGTAAGAGGGGAGGCAGTGGGCTGGAACTGCTTAGAAAAAAGCTTTAGCTGCACTAGGAGATTTGAGGAGCTCAGCAGGACCAAGTCAGGTTGCAGGTGCTCAACGTGGTCACTTGATCACCTTGCTCACCTCCTCCCTAACCCGCAGGGCCCCTGAACTCTATAAACCAGCTGGGATTTTAATTCAAGGCCCCAGATCTCAGGGTTGTGGGCCTGAGTGGCAGCTCTTGCTCCAGTTGAGGATCACACTCTACTTTGGGACAGGCCAACTGACCCCAACCCAGCTTGGGCTCTTCCTGAGACTGGTGGTTATGGAAACAGTCAAAATGGACCAAACCACTATTTAAAAATACACAGCACAGCTCTCTAAAACACAGACTGAAGGTCTTGCCCTTGATAGCTGGTTCTATCCCACAAACCTCTCGGTGGAAATGGGATTTCAAGGTTTTCCTGTCAGGTCCTCACCCAGGTCCCTTGGTTTGGGAATGTCCAGCACAGTGTACTAGCTGGCTCTGGGGATTTTAACTCCCTGTCCTCTCCAGCACCAGCTGCTAAAATGAATCTGCTGGAACTTCTGTATTATGCTAAAATATTTGCCACAGCATACACACCAACTGCTTAATAGGATTTTTAAAAACTCCTAGAAATTTTTGCAGGTAAAGAGAGCATCTATCCATTTTATTGGGCAAGCTCAATATTTCCAAGGATCCGCTATCTCATGCTTTAAGGTATAAGTCAAACATGCAGTTAGAGCAGATTCAGGCAATGGTTCCCTTCTTGGCAGGTTGCTCTGCAGTTTTGTGCCATTCCTGGGAGGAGGAGCGCTGGCTGTTGGGATTCCCAGACATGATGCAACTGGGAGTTCCCCAGGGCACACTTCTCATGGCATTTCAGCAAAGGGGAAGGAGACGTGTCTCCCCTGTCATTGTATTTGGGGTGGGCTCAGCCCCCCACTCCCACAGGTGCTTCTGGCACCTTTCTTCCTTTCTCCTGATAAAATGGAAGAGAGAAACAGCATTTCTGACGTGTAAATAATGTTTAACAAGTGAGGCTTGGAGTTGTAAAGGAACTCCTGCACTTATGCTATAATCATTTTGGTGGTTGATTTGGAGCCAAATCCTGCTGGCCTGACTGAAGCAATTAGCCTGATTACTGCCAGAGGGATGCTCATGCAATTAAGGTGAGCAGTGTTTGCTCTTTATTCTGGAAACCAGTTGTCTGTGTAAAAGTAGTTGACACAGTGCAGTGGTGCTGAGGCAGGAGGGTGATGGGCTCTGAGACAAACCTTCAAACCCTGACAGAACCTGGTCTCTTTCACAGAAGAGGGATGGACAGATGGACATTGTCTGACACTGCTCTGAGAGGAAAGTGAAAACCTGACAGTGAGAGACATGTCCTGGTGTGTTTGCTCCATGGGGTTGCAACTCTTGTTGTTTCCCCAGCTTCTCCAAAGGATGGAGCTGGCTAATTAGATCTACAGTTGCCATTTATCAAAAAGAGCATCTGAAGCCTTCAGTGATATTTTTCCCCCCTCTCTCCCTGCTATTTCTAAGGCACCTATCAATGTGGTGCAGAAGAACCATCTGGATATCTGGCTAGTGACCAGCAGGCTGTGATATGTGAGGGTTTTAAATAGAGACAAGAGAATGTAGAGTGGAAAGAGTAGACAACCAGCATCTTTTAATGGAGGTTGAAGAGGGTATAAATGAACTGAAAAGCAAAAAAGGATGGAAAAATGCCTTTTCTTCAGGTTTTCACGATGAAAGAAGCAGGGTATGTTAAATCTTTTAGGAGCCTCCCTAGGAATATTTAAATTGCCTGTGAAGTATTCCTGCAGATGAGCAGGGCTGCTGCATTGACTCTGAGGATGAACACTCATCACAGAGCAGGAACACCTCTGCGGAGGAAACTTCTTCCTGCCCTGCCAGGAGAACCTCTGCACCTTGCTCTGGATGCCAGCACTTACCTGCATTCACAGCTCAGATGTGCTGGAGTTTTACTAAGGGCAGGCACAGCTTTGGGGTCAAGAGTTCTGACTTATCCCTCCCCCTGAATTCAAGGAAATTTTGAGTTTTATTTGATTGAAGAAATCAGCTATGTTTTACAATGTGGGAATTTGCCCTTTTGATGGATCTGAAGGGTTTATGAATAGTCTAGTCCAGGGCTTTATTGTGAAGCCCCTCGTGTCATCTTAGTGATGCTGAATTCACTGATATCAATAGAGTTTACTCTTTGTGTTAGCACTGTCCCCCAGGTGGGTGCCTGTGTGTGCACAAAATAATGGCTCCGTCTGGCAGAATTTCTTTGCTAAGAAAACTTCACTTGTCAATTACAGGGAATTTTCCCTGAACTCTGATGATTCTGGAGCAGAGTTCGGGCTTCTGGTGTTATGACAGAATTTTGCAGGTTCAGTGATGGCTTTTGACAGCTCAGGTCCCAGTAGGGAAAGACTCCTCACTTGAAATCAATCAACTTTATCACACAGGAAAAAAGAAAATTGAAACCCACCTGAAGCTCAAACCTGCTTTAACAGGGGCTCTTCTCTGACTGAGCTGTTACTGCAGATACCTCTACAGAATGAGCATATTCATGTAGGGAAACATCAAAAGATAGGTGCACCTAACAAAGACATCCTGTTCATGCTTAATGCACCAGATAAATTGTTTTAAAATGCAGAGAGGGGTTTTGAGTTCTTAGTGAATAAGCGCATCCACATATGCATCTCTGAAGAGTTTTTTAATTAATTGCTTTCAGTCATTTCCTTTTATAAAATTAGAACAATGATGGAATAGACTAGCCATGGAGTTTGGCCGAGGAAAGATTATACTAATCCACTTGAAAAACGACTAGAACAGAAAGTAAGGAGAGATAAAAGCAATTTTTTCCCAAAGCTTGTTTACCTGTGACAAAATCCTTCCAAATCAGCTGCACACAAAATACTGGATCATCTTAATTAAACTCGACCAAAAGAGATTTTGCTTTGGACTTTTTGGGATATTTCATATCCAGAGAGTTTGTCCTGTGATGGTTATAGCAAGATGGGAAAATATGTGTTTCAGGCAATTAATAATTAGGAGAGCAGCAGAGCTTTTAAAGACCAGAGTGGCACCCAGATCAACTTGCTGTATGGAAGCAAACAAAAAAGGGGGAATTTGTCAGAAATTTTCAATATACCCTAAGGCATCTCTAAGAGTGGTTTTTAAGAGTCAGGGGACCTTTCATTTGTGTATTCTCCAGTTAATGAAAGGCTGTGGTTACAAATGAACTTCCTTTGTTCCCTGCATGGGTTATTGCTCCCTAAGCCTTGAACTATATATTCTTTGTTGAAGGAATAAAAAGATGTCCTAGTTAACATGATGCTTTCCCCTCAGACTTTCTTTCCAAAACTCTTATTTGCCAGAGGAGTGAACTTTGCCAAACCACAACAGCCCTCCATCCACCTGCTCCACAAAGACAGGTTTTCACAGCTGAATCAATTCTTTCCCTATCACCGCAACAGCAGCAGCTCTGAAATTCCACATATAAGCTTAAAAACGGCTCATCAATAACCAGATGGGCCCTGACAATCAAAGACCAACGAGTGCAGACACACTGTTGTCCTTCTTTGCCCTTCAGCCAGCCAGTCCTGGGCTCTGCAACACATTGTTGTGGTCAGCCTGTGGTTGTCTGAAGCCTATTTCTGCAGCAGTCTCACCAGGTCATGAAGGCAGAGCAGTTTAGGGGTGTGTTCAGCTGTGCCAGGACTGTGACTGCTCCTTGCTCCCTATGCCTGCACCTGACTGCTCTTCTCCTGCTTTTCTTGCACCTGCTCTGGAGCTCGTTGACTCCCAACTGGACTCCCTCAAGAGTCAAAACCAAAGCACAATTTTCAGGAGGTTCCATGAGCTTGGAGGGCCAGGAGAGCCTGGAAGGTGCAGGAGTGGAGGGCTAGATGGGAATGGGAAGGCAACAAGAGAGGAAGGGGCAATGTCAGCCCTGGGGCAGCCTGGCTGATGGGTTCCCTGAGCTGTCCCCCCAAAAAACCCCTTACACTCCTAACCAAGGTCAGGGAGTTGGTGTATTTGGCAGCAGCACCGAGGAGCACCTGGACACAAGTCTCCAGGAGGATTTAATATTCCTTTATTCCCTCTGACTTTGATTTAACCATGGGCTGTGATGCTTTAAGTACCAGATATTAATTAGAAGTGGTAGTAGGTCCCAAAGGGACCATACTCCAGATCTTCTCACCATTCCTAGTTTGACTTATTTCAAGTTACTACTCTGAAACATTATTTATGCACTCAGGAGCCTGGCATTTATAAGGCCTAACTAAATCTGCAAATAACTAATGGCTGTCAGTAAGGAGTAACATTCTGCTGAGGTGGAAAATAGCTTACCCACGAGTAAAACATAGCCATGTACATGGGATGTTTTCTGCAGCACTTCTTTAAGCCAGGCAATGTTATTTTGATCCTTCTTTGGTACCATGCCTAAGCAGGCACACAGGGACAGTGACATATGGAGGGGCCCACCAGGATGGCAATCTTGGAAAGATGAATCACTTTGGGCTTGAGCAGAAACTTCACTCTGAGCTCTGATCCTCTGACAGGGAAGTGGGGAAGTGGGACAAATGCTCTTTTGGCTCCTCTGGTCTTCAAAACCCTTCTGGCAGTGGTTGATTTAGGACAATGCAGTGGCACACTGAGTGGGAGGAACACTGAATTCAGGCAAAATTGCTGGGTGCCTGGGGGTGGCTGGGGCATCCCATTTGGCACAGGCAGAGATGAAAGTTATTTATGGGTAGCAGGACAGCTTTGTATTACGAAAGAAAAAGTATCTGAAGACATAATAGGAGTTTTAACAGTATGTAGGGGGAATTTCAAGTTGGGATTTCATTCCAGACTACATTGAGTCAATTTTTGTCCTAGCAAAGAGATTCTCTGTATTTGCTCTGACTTTAGTTCCTCTAATTCTTCTCGTTCTCTGACTCTCCCCAGGCAGTATCAGTCTGGTGTTCTGTGTGCCCTGACAGAATATGAATACACGTGTGTTGCCTGTAGTGACTCTTACTGTGTGACTCACAGCACCTGCAATTTAGGCCCTTCTATTTTTAGAATAGAAAAGGATATCTAGGATCATTGGACTTTAAAATCATTGAAAAGGTAAAAAGGGGCCATCTGACGGGGGTGTAACTGCTGGTTGACTCTATGAAGTCTTAGAAACCCTGTTGATTCAGCTCACACCAGACTTTCTATATAAAGTATATGGACAATAGAGCTCACTCAGTGGGAGACATGAGGTTTCCTCCTATATGACATAAGTACAGTGCAGAAATATCTCAAAAGGCAAATATATTCATGTTTTACAACCTTCTCCCCTTGATTTGTTTCTGAGTAAAAGAGCTTGGTGTTTTGACAGCTGAAATTTTTTTGTGTTTGTGAGGAAATACATTTGAGAGAAATTCTTCACCCAGCTGGTTTTGACTGCTTTTAAACCATGTACCAGGTGATAGTTTTCTTCTCATCTGCCATTTTCACAACTCTTCCATACCTCCATGGCATCTCATCAGACCCCTGCATGACAAAAGGTAAACTGTGTCACCTCTTTCTTGGTGGCACTTTTGGTGAGCACAGGGAGGGATTGGGAGCAACATCTCCAGGGCTTGCCATGGGCTGAGTCCAGTAAGACCATAGACCTTGATGTTAATGACCCAAATTCACTAGATTCATTGTTAAAAATGGTACCTGCGTATTAGGTGTTCCTGCTGTTCCCATTCCTACCTCCTCTGTTCCTGCTCTATGTGTCACTGATCCCTCCTTCTGCCAGGCACCCTTATTTTTCCCCTCTTTCAATGTTTTCTTCTGCACTCACTGCCTCACCGTTGATGCTCTCTTGCTGTCCTCCCTGTTGGCTGCCTTCATGTCACAGAATGTGCAAGGCAGGCACAACAGGAGAGGTTATAATGCAGAAAATTTAGAAATTTCCATTATGGTGTTTTTTCCTTCTAAATTGGCTGCACAAGCAGTTTCCACTGGCACTGTGGACTTACAATGGAGAGTTGGGGAGACTATGGGGACATGGCAAGTGCTGTGAGAGAACGGCCCATGCAGTGCAGGATGGATGATGCCAAGTATTCATTTTAAGAGAGCTGCAGGAATTCGAACACTTTTCATGAATATTCATATGAAATTGAAAGCTGTTTAACCTGGCTCTCACATCTGTCTGGTGGGAGCACTTCAGTGCTTATGTGGTGCTCATATGACTACTTGCAAAACGTGAATTTTAAACCTGACTGCTCAGAGAGTGATGGAAATCCAGTATGAAACAGTACACTCGGTTGTGAAATTTGCAATTCGCCTTCTGCCAGTTAGCTACACAAATCAGCTAATCAAGGAACACCACAGGATTGAACCAAGCAACACAGTATGAATTTGCAAACATTTGCCATTCCCAAAAGATCTGTAAGCCATGAGCTGTTTGCTGAAGAAAGCCCAAAGTAATACCAAATAAATAAATTAGAAAATTGCATGACCTCCACAGACAATTCATAACAGAAAAGGCAAGTGAGATTCATTGCAAAAAGTAGCCATTGAGCTTCTGAAGAAAACAGGGAAATCACTCCTTAGCACCATGAATCAATCTGATGGAGTTTGCTTCACTATCTGCTGCACACTGATGGAATGATGAGAGATTTGGAGTCACTTCTGACAGGCTCTCAGACGAATGAGTATTTGGTCGTGGCAGAAGTTTTTGTAAGTGGCCAATTTGTCTGGGATAATTTTGAGAGCAGGTTTAGTTTTGGATCCCGGGATTTGTGTTATGCCGTATTTTACAGTTGAAAATGCCCGAAACATTAACCTCCTTCTGCCACAAAATTTGGCTTTGCATTTTGCCCTGTCTGGAGCCCTGTGTTCAGCTTCATTCCCTGAGCACCACGGTCTCTATTTCCATTACATCATTACCACATTAGTCTTGTTTACAAGGCAGGGCTGTTGCACTGCCCATTTCCCAGAGATGCTGAGGTATTTGCCCAAGTGTCCCTAAGAAATCTGGGCACAGGTTGAATGCAATCTCCCACCTCCTCATGGTTTTACCCCTTCAGACCCTTCCCTCAGAGAGGCACTGAGGTACAAAAAGTAAAACTGTCTAAGCTTCTGGACAAAAGTGAGATGGAGAAGAAAAACCACGTACTTGATTTCCACATGCATTGCTCATTTCTGGCACAGATTTAATATCTCTGCATAATAATGCTTTGATCCATACTGCAAACTGCTACAGTTTCTTTGGAAGAAAGTTTTCACTGTTATCTTTATGTACTCTGTAGAGTACATAACACAGGTTGAAATTATTTCCCCCCAAATTTGCAATGCAAAGTAATGCAGTTAACTGAAAAGTTCTTCTTGCTTGGATCAAATGGGGAATATTTATGCTTCTTAAAAGCAATTCTTACCATTCCTGATCCAATATTGCTTCTTTTTGGCACAACCAGTATTCACTTAGACTGAATGTATTTAGCAATTTTGTTGTTGAATTGTCACTGGTGTTTTGTTTTTAAATTAATTATATCACGACCTGTTTACAATGCAGTAAAACACACTGAAGTTCTCCTTAAAGGGAACATTAGTTAGGATGAGTAAATTTGAATTACTTGGTAAGTCCCTGCTACATAATAATTCTTTTTCTGATGAAGATTTAATGAAAACAATCAGTCTAACAGAATTCTCGAAGTTGTGAGCTTTTGACAACAGTATTGTAAAGTATCCTTAGTGACATCCACATTAAAGTAGATTTAAAATGGCATCATAACCTTAATTTTCAAATTTAGCACAGCAAATGACTCCATACCTCTTGCTTCAAGATATGACTCTCAGCTTCTTTAAGTGCATTTTTAATAGGTCCTGTGAGAAGCATTTCCACAAGCAGAACATTTTATTGTTGCTAAATACCACTCACTCTGAAGTCTCTCTGTTGTTTGGAAATGAAACTTTAATGAACAAGTCAAAACAATTCATCAACCCGGGGAACATCACACTCAGATCAAACACACCAAACAATAAGGGCCCTGCATATGCACGGAATATGATTTTCATTCATTGTGCTCCTGCTGCTCATCCTGGCGAGGGTCACACACACTGACAAAACCCCAAACTCACAGCCCAGCCCTGCCCAGGACCCTGTGCAGACCCCACTGCCCTGTCTGGCCACGCAGACCTGACTCTGATGTTCGGACATTTTCTTGCCTGGTGATGCTAAATAGGCACATCATAAAAAAAGTACAGGAGGCTTCTAACTTTGCCTATTACCTCTTGGACTTCTGGCTGGGAAGAAACAAGGTTTTTCAAGGGGAAGCTTTCCTGTTATCCTACTCAGTGTTCATTCTCCCCCTCAGCCCTTGCTCACAGCCCTCTCAGCATCCAACCGAATGTTGTGTACATCCTTCCCCACACTGGTTTCTCAGGGGGAGGAGAGTGCCAGGAGGCTGGCAGTGACACGGGAGGAAATCATGCCTTTTTCTCTCTGAAACTACAATTCTCATCCAGCAAAACATTGCCAACAGTGCAGAGAAAGCTTTGGTTATGCAAAATGGATGGACACTTCACGCCTTCTTTTGCAATAGGTTATAACCTAAGGAGTTCCTCACCCGGAAAATTCCTCCCACCACCTTCCCCCGCGAATGTTTTTCCCCTTTCAAAATGACATCGGTGGCACCCCAGACACATTTTACACGTTAATAGCATGTCTCTCTCGTCTTACAGGCTCAATGGCTTTCCTCTTCCCCTTTTATTTTAGGGCAGCTTCCCCCTCTCCCTTCTCCCATCTCAGAAACAGCCCGGCTGGCTCGGTAGAAAAGGAGTAAAGTGTTTTCTTGCATGACCTCTATGTATTTTACTCCGCGGGAAGAGCAACGTGGAATGCACGGCCAGCAGGCAGCAAGGGTTGAGCCAATTTGTCCTCGAGGTATTCCTGCCATAAAACACAGGACTGTCCACGGTATTTCCACCTCCGGCTCTCCCCCCATCCCAGCGACCCCTCCCCAGCGCTGCCGCCGCACCTGGCTGCGCTCGGAAAGCCGGGGAGCAAAGCACAAACAGCGGGCACCGAACAGCAACAGCTCCCTTTGTTTCCCATGCAAATCCTACCTCCGATAGTTGTCACATCTTCCTCCGAGGCGAAGCCTAATTATTAACACACAGAGATCCAGCGGAATCCTCCGAACTGCCACCGGTTGTTAAGTGCTGTCATCGTTCCCTCCTGGTGCTTAAACCTTTTTGGACCATTAATGTCACAACCCCTGCTAACTCATCGCTTAGTACTCGCTGCTCAAAATGTCTGAAATAGTTTGGAAGGACAATAGGAATGACAGGCACACTAGACAGCCATGCCTGAAATTAGTTTTCCCCAGCTGACTTAAGGCTGTTTCGTAGTGCTTTTAGGCATGTACTCTGTGGGGTTTATTAACCTAGGCTAGACATGCCATTCCTGCTTCTATTCAGGGCTGTAATAGGTTGGCTGCTAGGAATGCAGCGATAGGTCTAACTCCATTCATCCCTCCGTAGTTCTTAAACCTCCCAGGGAGAGGAAACAGCTTCAGTCATCCTTAAACTTACTGAGGCTACTGTTTCTGCAGAGCAGGCTTTCACACATTGTTTTGAAACTAAAGAGAAAATCCCTCCCGGGAATGGAAGGTGCCGTAGCTCTCCTGGCTGATGCGAACTGCAAGAGGAAGCGGCAGCATCCGCGTCCGCCGCAAGCTGAGGCTGGCGCAGGACTTAGTGGAAGTAGCGATTGGAAGCTGAAAGTTCTTAAAACTCTGTGAGGCAGCTGTGGCATAAAGAGAACGAGGGGGATGTAGGGACCGCGCTGTGCTTTGTATGCACAGTCACAGATGTGCACTGCGCTTCTCAAAAGGCAAAATACTGTTTGCAGATGGCAGGGACTCTTGCAATCTAAATTTCCGAGTAAGCAGCACCTGGGGTGACGGTGGGCAGAAGAAATGAGAGCAATACATAGCATTCGAGGTGCCTGTGACGTGGGGAAGGTGAGAGTTGCTACAGGACACTGCTGTTTTCAGTAAAGCTGTGCTAATCGCCAGACACCAGCTCAGAGATATTAGTGCTCTGCGGAGATCTTGGAGCCTCTTTTTTCTTGGTTGCCAGTTAATGACCCGCCGAGGTCGAGATGCAGCGAGGCTTCTTAACATCTGCTATCACTGGTGTTGCTGATCTCAGTCTGGTCCCTAGTGGACAAAAGTAAGAGCCACCAGCACAGATGTGTCTCTGCCAGAAGAAACGGCACACATGGGCTGAAGGACTGGAGAGGCACCCTGGAGCCAAGGCAGGCTGGGACAGAGCAAGTGGGGAGTTAGTTGTTTTGCTGCTTGTTCTACTTCTGCCTGTTTTTTTAGTACCGCCTGGTTCACAGCCCTTTGCTCTAGATGAAAATACCATTCAGGAAACATCTCAGAAATGAATGGTGTTGGGAGAGATTAAGGAGGAAAGCAGATCACAGTGAAACCCCAGCTCCAGCTATGGCTGCCTCACACCCTGGGAATGAGAGGGTTAGGATAGCACTAATAGCAGATTTGCTTTACCAAACAGCAAGTCAGTGTTCATGCATAGCATGGGCCACTGGTCTCTCCTCCTGCACTGGCCTTCAAACTATGAGTGAAAGCAAGCCTGTTGCTGGTGCAAGCCAGCCATAGATGGGGACATCTGGAGGGACCACGGGCATGATGTTTGCTTTTGAATCAATGCTGCTCCCAACAGAGCTGCCTTTGCTCTCTGTGCTTCCCCATGCCCGCACTTGCTGTTGCTGTTGGACATCCTCCCTTCCCCTCTTCATCCACTGCTCCTCACACAGTCAGTGGGTTGGAGGGGAGGACTCAAGGGTCCAGTTTTGTTTCTCAGTTCACACTGGGGTATTATTACCACATCAAGCTTCTCCCAGAATTGGTGGCAGCAAAGTGGACTTTGAATTTTTGTAGATTTTTTTGAATCTCAGGGTGGGCAACCACATGCTGACTGATAGCAGGGCTGACTGAACAATACCTGCTTTCTGAATAATTTAAAGAAATTTTTTCCCTGTCACCTATCTTGCATCTTTTGTGTGCCCTTCATTCACCTTAAGGCAGAAGAAGAAAAGGGAAAACCAGAAAAGTTCTCCTTGTCCCAAGAACTATACTTCTGTCTCACTAAGGGTCTCGCTGTGCCATTGATTTGTAAGCGGGATGACACAGCAGTTCAAGAGGCACAAGAATCTGGTTGGAGATACACAGGCCTAGGAGTCCTGACTTTGCTGGTGATCTTTTGAGAGATTTCAATACTGAACTGGACACAAGAGTGTTCAATGACAGGCTAAAGCAGGTGGTAGTTGCCACCCACGTTCACAGTTCCTCAGTTGTGTATGCTGAATATAAGGAGGTTCATAAATAACAGATGACTATCCCAGCTCCCCCTCCCACATGGACATCTCTGCCAGGGTCATCCCAAAGGCCTCAGTCCTTCATAGTAAGTTAAAGTCACTCAGATTTGTGGGGCAGCAGGTGACAGCTGTCTGTGAGAGCTGCGTGACTGAATGGAGAGGAGAGGTTCTTACCTTGGGTGGTAATTGAAGGGGGGAATAAACTGCTCAAGATGTGCAGTGTAGGCTGAAAGGAAATGACCAGAAAGATCTTCTGGGGGCTGATGAGTTCAACATGGTTCAGTCTTAGGGAGATGTTCCATGACACTCCCCTTCTCCTCAGGCTTTTTCTAATCACTGAGCAGGAACAGCAGCTGCCATCAGTGATGGGACTGGTGTACCCCCTCTCCTTACTGTGGCCCTACTGCTGTTGCATTTTTCTGGCACACCAATCTGCTCCTTGCTGGAAAAAAGATACAGGGAGCAGTGGAGTGGTGATCTGATCGGGTATGCCAATTTCCTGTCTTCCTGCACTGTATGAATGTTGCAAAGTAGGATTGTCCAGGGAAGCAGAGGGCTCACATGTGCTTTCACTCTGCCTTCCATCAGGAAAAACCTATTCTGTAGGAGAGGAGATTGCTGCTCAGCTGTACAGCAGTGGACCCTCTCTGAGAATACCCATTGCTTGCAAAGGAGTTGCAACAATTTAAAGCGCCTTTGTCAGTTTCTGATCAGTATTTACTTAGTAAATGGCCAAGGAGGATGAAGGATGGGAGGAATTCAGATTTGCAGCTTGCATGCTGACAGTAAGCCAAACAATATAATGAACAGAGCAACTAATGCATAATTTCATTATGAGTCATCCTCATTATAACAGGAATTTGATAGATACATAACTAGCAAGTGTAACTATCACTTACAAATTCCCATTTCTACTTGCAAAGGAAAGGGCATGATATAATTAAAGTTTCAGGTTGCACATACAATAACCTTTTCTCCTCCCATGGTCACAAACTCTTTAGGAACAGTATGAGCATATTTTAAAGTTGCATACCTATCAGACAGCATTCCTTCTACCCACTTGCTGAGTCTTTTTGAAACACCAGCAGGTAGTCTCAGTAATTCATAGATACTTGGTGTGAATCCTGTATTAAAGGAATTGCAGGAATGATCTGTTGATGGCTCTTCCACGCTGGGTGTCTCTGTAAAGTGTCAGTGTTCAGTGCAGCCTTAGCCTGGCAGGGCTGCAGGTGTGATGTGCACGGCAGGTAACAGGTTGTGTTTAGGCTGTATAACCACATTGTCAGTGAATATTAGTCTAGCAGGAAAAGGGATCCTCCAGAAAGGGCCAAATTCTGTCACGCACATCTAGATACTCCTGGGTGTTGTGGAGCCTAAACTCAGACCTGAGTTTTGCAGAGGGCAGCTATTCCCTAAAAAGGATGAATCCAGTGTGGGGGAAGATAAATTCCTAACAATTATCTTGGCAACAAGCATTAACTCACCTCTGTCATTTAAACGAAAAAAATATCAAGAAAGCCTGCTGATGTCAGTCCCCACATTTAGAGCTCTCCCTGGTTTCCCTTCTTTTTCCTGTGGCAGAACAGGCATCACCTGTGTGAATGCAACCCTGCGTTTGACCACAGTCTTGCAGTGTCTTGTGCTGAGAACCACAGGACGCCCAAGTGTTCATTTAACTGAGTTACATCACAGTGACTGGCTAATCGCTTCCACATGCTGCTTGATTGTCCCCCCTTATACGCCTGCTCTGCCTTTTTCTTGCACAGCTCTTTTTGAGCCACTTGCCTAAGAGAAAATAACTACATCTGGAGTGTTGTTAAATGACCCAGAAGCTGCTGCTCTGCAGACTGACAGTATTTGATGCAAATAGATGGTTCCTTGCTGTGAAAATCTCCTTGGCTGACAATCCATCGGGTACTTCCGACGATAGCTGTCTGAGTTAAAACACAGGCTCCTCTTTGTATATTCACACTATCATTCTTACAGAACTGCTGGTATTAAATTCTCCCTGTGCAGTTTCAGTGGAGGCCTTTCTACTCCCCATTTGTGCACCAGCTGCTGGTGCACATCGCTCCCTCTCTTTGCCTTCAGCTTTTGCCATCTGCCACCATTAAGTTGCCCAGGTGTCGGAAATCTTCTTGCTCTTCTCTGGCAAACATTACTCTGCCTCCTTCTCCACTAATTCAACCTTCATTTATATGGAGGCTGATAGATCAGGATCAAACATCTGCTGCATTTCACACTTCATGGGGGCGGATGGGGAACAGAGCACGTATAGTTGCTGGCAAAAATACAGGCTGGTTAACCCTTCCCTAACTTTCCATTCCATCTTCAAGAGCTTATGGTTTTCCTGCACTTCTAGATGAGCCAATTAATTATTACTTGCCAGTTGGGATGTTACCTAGAGCAAATACATCCTAAAGCAGAGCTCATTTGCAGAAACATCAAAGCTTTCACATACTGCAACAGTGTCTAGTCCTGAGGTACTGAGGAGCAGCAGAGTTGGAACTTATCTAAGACCGTTATCAGCAAAGACACCAGAATAAACCTTTTTTCCTCTTCTGACTGCTCCTTCTGGTGCAAACAGGGGCCACACCACTGACTTTATTGTGCTTTCCACTGAGATACAGGTCAGGCATCCTTTGTGATTGCCTGCAGGGGAAATCCAGACTCACTGATCATCTTTCACAACAAATGGTAGTGTAAACTATTGAATTCTTTTGGTAGAGACGATGAAATTAAATGATTTTCAGTGTGCCCAATCCTCTTCAGTAAATCACTGAAGATTGACTGCAAGTTTGCACAGCAACAAACCAGAATCCAACAAAACAGGCTGCTTACACAATGCGGCTTGCTGGGCCCAGGGAATGCTTCCTGATTAAAGGCTGGTAAAATATGTATCTGAGGATGCACACCCAGCTGCTGGGGCCAGTCTCCAGTGTGATTGTTGAGTAATTCCAACAGGATTTCACACTTCAGCAATTTTACTCTCCTCAGCCTGGTTCTCAGTGCTTTCAGAGCCTGATAGTGTGTGAGACTCTTGGGCAGAGATGGTTCCCTGCTCTGAGCAGCAATTGCTGCCTGCTGCTTTCCCATTTGTTAAGCAATGGATTACTGCTCAGACATTTGCAGGCCACGTTGGTCTAAGCCCTGTGTGCAATTCTGTGGATTTACTCCTCTCCTGGAATGCCATGATCAGAGGTTGTTTCTTGCTTGTTCAATAATTTCCTGAAGCACTGCTCCAATCGACACTGCTGTGATTTCCCTTCTTTGTGACAGATAATGCATTGTGCTATCACCTTTCACAGAAGCACCAAAGCGGCCACTTAGATGCTCGCTGATTTTACACACAGTGCCTGGCTGTTTCTCCAACTCTTGATTGCTTTTTCTGTCCACACTTCCCTATTCCTATGTTAACATTACTTCTCCAGCAACTTTAGCAAGATATTGCTAGATAATTCTTTTGCCTTTTTTTGCCATCCCTCTGCAAATCATTTGCTATGCAGAACTCTCCTTTCTTCAGGACTCAAGTATCTCCTTTAATCTGTTCTTCTTTTTATTCTTTACTCAGCTGCTGCTGCCTTGCTTTGGCAGAATAGTCACCCATCTGATGAAGCTCATGCTTCTATTTCTGTTCTCTCTCTTTTAAAAGGTGCTTTGCATCAGTGGTATGCCTCTTTGGGTTTCTTTGGTGATTTGGTGCTGTATACTGAGCTCTACACTCCAGGAGTGAAAGAGCAAGTTGGAAAGATCAGGTCGTGGAGAGAGTGTGCAAAGGGGGGCGAAGGGGACTTTGCTATGCCCCAGTGAGGGGGTTTTCAGGGAAGCAGTAAGAGAAGCAGACAGGTAAATGGCCAGGCCAGGAGCAGAACTGTGGAGAGGCTGTTTTGTAGCACCCTGCCTCAGTTTCCCCACTTGTAAACTAAGAATAATCCTCTGCCTTTATAAATTCCTTTGTGAGATTTGTCTGAGAACTGAAACAAGAAGGCTGAAATTCAGCCTTGCTAAGCTTGTATTACCTTGCTGATGAACTTTAAATTCAGAATAGCAAGGGCCTAAACCTGCCTGAGTAGCCTGCACATCGTACAGGGTGTTTGGTGCTGTGTGGACACACACGTCCACTTGTGAAGGCACAATGTCTCGGTGTCCCCTGGCTCTTCTGTCTGAGAATACCACAGACTCTCATGGGAGATGCTGTGGGGGTGCAGCCCTGCTTGTAGGGTGAAAGAGGGGTTTGGTGGCAGCTTCACAGCAGCCAGGGAGCAGGAGGGACATTGCCTGGGTTGGATTCAAAGCCCAGCCTGTTTGGAGAGCACGTCTGCTGGTAGGGACAGCAGAAACCTCACACAAGACGCCACGTTTTGTTTTTCCTGATCTATATTCTGCAGCAGGTGCTGAGAGTGGCACATAAATCCACCAGCACAGGATTTATGGTTGTGAACATCAAATATTCACCAAAGCTCAAAATACCTTCTCAGTTTTCCTGCAGAGTGACCAGAGGGATTTGACTATACTTACTGAAGTACAGTTGTTTGGAATTTATACCTCTGAGGGCAACATTTGGTCCTAAACATGTATCTCCACATATATAAAGGTTTTGTACAAAGTTCTTTTTTCTCCATGAAGAAAAGCTTAGAGTGCCCGTACAAACCTGCCACCTCTTCCCCATCACCACAGTGATGCCTTAACCTAAGGCATCAACAGCAGCTGAGGACACAGGATGTGTTTATGAATAAATTAATTGGGGAAAAATGGTATTTGGAAACCAAGCAGAGGCTTTCCAAGAGGAAATAAGCAGAATGATAAAGCTTTGCTTTTAAGACAAGCTGCAGGGATACTCCTTTGGCATAAACACACATTTTTTCATTGATAAAACAGATCTCTTTTTTCTACCCTCTCTGATGAATTTTTCAATTCTGTATATGCAAAAATATTAATGTATCATCAAAAGCTGAAGTGGACTCCAGAGGAATTTAGCCAGTCAGTTATCTCTGGTTTTAATTACTTAACGGTATATTTTACATTTGCTTGAAATGATTTTATACTCATTATGGGTACTGAAGTAATGTTTCATTATTTCTCTACTTTTGTGAGGTTTTAAAACAACAAAAATAATTTTTTAAAAAAGGAACAAGTTGTCCATAGGTAGACCTGTAATCTGACCTTTTCTCTGCCCTGAAAAGTTTTAAGAAGATTATTTAAGTTTTCGTGTCTGTACTTGCTCTATTTTCGGAGTCTTAGAAGTAACCTTGACTCGAAATTGTGGCCTCTGAGAGAGGCACAGAAGATGCACTACAAGCTGTGGAGTTCATCCCTGCTGGGATGAGGGGCCATATCCTCACTGCAAGAGAATTTCTCCAACAATGCTCAAACCCCTGTTGTAGCAGCTCCCAGCTGGAGCTTCAGACCACAGAAACCAGTTATGTTTTCATGGCATGAATAAAACAGACCTGGAAAAACCGTCCCAGGAAGCCTGTACTTCTGCAACTAATGTCCCTGCTCCAGTGTGACCAGGATGTTGCAGGATCAGGCTCTGGCAATGCATTGTGGCCTCAGCTGCCTGTGTTTAAAGATAAAGGCACCCTGATGTGCCTCACAGACACACACAGGCACACACTGTTTCTTTAACCCTTGGCTCACTCCTGTAATCCTCTCTCCTCCCACCCACAGCCGCTGCAGGAAGGATGCATTTTCTTTACTTGGTTTCCCATTCTGATTTCAAATGCCTCTTGGTGCAGTAAACTAGTAAAAAACCCAGTCCCTGAAAATGTAATACCCTTTGGGGGAAGCATGATGGATCTGGTAGTGCAGGAACAAACATCCCCAGGGTCCCGTTTATCTCACACACCACGTCTATTTACCTGGATTTTTTCCCCTCGGAGTTGCACAGAGGACTAAAACAACTCTCCCCCTTCTTGCCTCCATGCTCACTGGCTCCTGATTGCTCTCCTGGTGGTCCCAGCTGGATCTTTAACCCCTGCCAGTCTGGTGGG
Organism: Corvus moneduloides; assembly: GCF_009650955.1. Classification (NCBI taxonomy): domain Eukaryota; kingdom Metazoa; phylum Chordata; class Aves; order Passeriformes; family Corvidae; genus Corvus; species Corvus moneduloides. The sequence continues at coordinate 21,319,174 of NC_045485.1, forward strand.
CTTGAGCAGGGCTCAGCCCCCAGCAGCAAGCTCCAATGTAATCCCTCTGGAAAGCAAAGGTGACTCCTTGGAGTGCCTGCCTGGCTCTCCAGACAGGTTATGCTGTTTGCAGAGTACAGGTGCATAACAGATCCTCAGACATCTCCCCTAATCTAACTTGAGTGAATCCACCAAACAAGAAAAGAACCTCTGTCCCTCTTGGTCTGATGCAGAACCTCTGCTCTGATCAGGTTTGGTGGGATATGAAGGGTTGGGGAGCCCATGTGAGCAGGGAGGTCTCTGAAGCTGTGAAGGGTGTAGTAGGCACCAGCCAAGTGTGAAAGGAGCTACCTTGTGTGGAGGCCTGGTGTCCTCTGTCCTTGCAGATGTGTGTGGGGCACAGTGTGGGGTAGCTGTTGCAAAGGAGCACTGACAGGATGCTGGGGATGGTAGGGATGGCCCTGGAGCATGTAGCACCCTGTGATGGGGATTTGTTTTCCCAGGCTTCCCTCCTGAGCCTGACATGGCCTTTCCCAGCAAAGAGGGCACTGTATGTTCCCCAGACCGCAGGGCAGGAGATACTCAACTTCCTACAGGAGTGAGGGGCTCCTGCCTTCACAGAGCCTGCAGGATTTGAAATACCTGTGTGAAAGGCAGTCCCAAACAGCAGCCACTGGCCTGTTTGAGAGGTAGAGCAGGGCTCCCATGGGCAGCAGCATCTGGGGTGTCATCATCACTGCTGCCCCTCTTGTCTCTGTTAGAAAACTCAAGGCAGAACAAAAAGAGGGGCTGTATATGAGGCCAGAGATGCTTCAGTGTTTGTCAAGATAGGATTTCAAGACTGAGGAATCCAAACTATACCTATCAAAGGGGTAAAGAAATGGTGACATGATTAATCTCTCAGCTCCACCTGTGTAAATAGAGAGCAACTCCCTGGCAGTCGATGGAGATGCTCCTACCTGTGCCTGTGTCAGGCAGAATTTGGCATGGCTGGATGTAGGATAGCATGAAGGAACATTGATGTGGAGCTAAACAGGGACCCAGTGTTACCAGACTGATTGCAAGTGATGTCTCTCCCACACACCACAATGAGGATACAGGTCTGGGTCCAAAAGCAGAAAATGTGCTTTTTCTGTCCTCTCTTTTGCAAAGAAAACAATCATATGCATTAATTACTTTGGCCAGCTCAGTCCCTTCAGGGTTCTTTTCCAGGGACTGCTCTATTGTGTCAAGAGCAGTACAGCCACTGAACAAAAAGACATTGTGTGCCCAATGTTATTTATGTGCTTTATTTCAGTAACTCTCAAGATTTTATGTACTAGAATATTCCTTGAAATATCTGACGTGCTGTGAAGAAATTTCATGCCATTAATTTTTAGTATAGCTGTTTTTAATGACATAGAGGATCAAGATTCTACATTTATGTATTTGGTATGATATATAGATGTTATATTCTCTACTGTATCAGTCGTACTGTCTGCTCTAATTTCTGTCTCCAGGGGTACAAATGCATTTTGCTTTGAAAAACTTCTATCCTGGCATGGGATTTTCCTCCAGAGATCTTTTGTCCATTAAATAATAACAGTCAATAATATTTGGGTATGATGGGAGAACCATCTAAATGTAAGTATGAGCCCTGTTACTTTCAAGCAATATAGTTTTACAAAGGAAGTCTTAAATTTTCCTGAAGCTCTTCTGATTTCAGTGGTTTGACAAGAATATAAATGAGAAGGAAATTTCCCCCTTTGCTGGCATCCGATTTCTGAGTTGGATTAATTATGACAAGAGTTTTTTCCGTGCATAATCAGATTTGCTAAAAATTTCTTTATTAGGTTCATAAAACTGTTTTGTGAAACAGAAAATAAAGTGGGGATTTTTTTTGCCACTAAGTTCAAATTTGTCTGAACTTTCAACTGGACTCTAGTATCCTATTAGAGCCTGTCTTTGATAATAATCATATTTGAATTCCATTACTTTCTCTTCTAATTCCAGTCATTGAACATTTTACTTTTTTCTAATAGCAGTACGAGGTAAATTGCCCATGCAAGGCTGTTTAAGATGGTCCTAGAGCAGCTCAAGTGAAATGTCCTCATTTTTCTTAATTTTCATGAACTTGCCATCTTTATTGTTTGTGTGTAGTACAAGCAGTTAGTGGAATACCATACTGCAGACCTGCACAGTCTGGCTTGGAGGTCTGTCTCAGCAGCTACTGGAACAGTCCCTGTGGATGCTAAAACTGAGGAGGAGGGAATGCAGAGCCTGGCCAAGGGCTGCGCCAAGCAAAGGAGTAGTAGAGGAGCAAGCAATGAATGACAGACTCTTTCTCAGGCATGAGAAAGTGAAAAAGGATCATAAAGATGTGAAATGACCTGCAAAAACCAGCATTTCTGGCACTGAAACCCCTCCAGCTCATGGCCTTCTACCCTCCTCTTCCCCCATCTTCCTCCCTCACATAAACTGCACATCTGTGGGTTAATGATCTCTTTAGGGCTTCCTCACAGACCAGAGCTATGAAAAGCTGACATTGCAATCACATCTGGTCATCCTGAGGGAGGGTAACACCACGAAAATGAGGTTTCAGGGAGAAAACGATAAAAGCTGCCCTGGCTGAGGCAAGAACAAGGAATTCCTCAGTGAGTAGGAGGAAGGGAGGAGGGAAAACAGAGAGAAAATATGTTGATATGGATAGCTTGGTAACATAAATTTAGCACACAAATCCAAATCCAGGTCCATTTTCATGAGTGACTGAAGGATATAGAAATGTTTAAGAATTAGATCTCTGGCTGTGCACATCTAATAGCCCGTTACCTGCACCTTCCAGAGGCCTTGGATCAAAGCCCATCAAAACACATGTAATATTCACAATCTTATTTTCATTCTAATCACCTGCTTCTATGCACTTTCAAATTCTCTGGCCTTTTTTAGGGAAGAGATTTCCTCATTGCCATAGGAAAAGGTTCACCATCTTTTTTTCCATGGGTCTTGTGAAAATCCAGGTCTTACATTATTTTTCTGGAACTTGGTCTGCTTGACTCCTAAACCCCTGAGTCTGTACTTTGACACTGTAAAAGCACAATTTCAAACCTCTTTTGAATTAAAGAATGTAAAAAAGCCCAAACATTTGAAGAAAAGGTAGAAAAGCAGGCAATAGAGGTTAGGTGCTATTCTGCTGTGGCTTTGCTAGAGCCAATTTGTACGGAATCTGGCTCCAGATGGGCACTGCTCCTGCCAGCCCTTTGTGTAGTACTCACTTAGTATATTTTTAAAGGAAAAATACGATCTATGTGACTAAAGGCTGGTTTGTCTGACCTCAGCTTTATACAAAGCTTTAGGAAGTAAAAGGACTTCTTTTTGAAGAAAAGAATGCAGCAAAGCTTTACCAAAGCAATGTTGTGTCAGATGCATTTGATGATTTTACTTGATAGAATAATTGATTTTCTTAACAAAAGCAGTGCAGTAGATCTAATCTCTCTGGACTTCTGCAGTGTATTTGATGTGGCGACAAGATTGGCCAAACTGCAGAAAACGGGGATTAGTGGAATTGTGCAGGAATTGTCGGGAGAACTATGGAGAGTACATTTTGGGAAGGTTTGGGGTGGAGTGGTGCCCCTGGCATCCCTTTAGGATTGGCGGGGGAGGTTGATTGCATTTATAATTCTAATCTTCCTGGCACAAAAGGAGACACTTTAAAATTTGTGGCTGAGATGAAATCAGGATGGATAAGCACAATAGTGGAGGTTTGGAAAATTATTCAAAAAATGGGATAGACTTGAAGGCAGGAGAGGTGGAAGTGTGAAGAAGGATGCAATCATATGAAGGGCAAGGCTGGTCACTGAGAGAATCCTGCCATACAGTATTTCTGTGAAATGGGACTTACCTTTTAGAAACAATAGAGAAAAAAGTGAACTCAGATGTTCTGGGGTGCCCCAAGAGACTTTGTGAATCCATGTTGATGCATCAGACATGCAGTGTGAACATCCCTGCTCCAGGGCCTGATGAGATCTTACCTGGAGCACCAGGCAGTCAGACCTGGCACAGAAACTCAGAAAAGGTCTATTAAAACAGGAACAGCTGCAGAGAAGTGCAGCAAATGCAGCCTTTCCTTTCTATGGCTTTGAGAGATGTCATTGCTATCTACAAATGCAGCTGGGAGGAGGACTAACCCTGGAGGGTGAGAAGAGCTATTTCAGCTCAAGAACAGCATTGACACAAGAACAAATAGGTAGAAGGCTGGAAATTTTGAGATTTCCAGCCATCAGAAGAATGAGGCATTAAATTAGTCCTCTTGACAAAGAGGTGGAGGTAAAGAAAGGAAACTATGTAAACTCGGTAAAACTAGTCTTAAGATAACAGCTTCACTGCTGGATGAAAATGATCTTATGAAATGATGGCCTGTGGCTGCAGGCAATTGGGCTCAGTGATGCAGAACCCTCTCCCAGCCCTTTGTTTTTCTTCTCCTGTCAGGAGAGCTCCAGTTTTGCAGTGATTCTGTGAAATCCTGTGCCTTGCAAGGCACTGTCTGAGGAGGGCTCAGAAAAGAGACTGCACAAGTCAGGAGCACAGAGAATACCTACTGAAGGCCAGCTCTGGGAGACCATGTGTGAATATCCCTGGTGTGCACGTTTGTGGATGTCAGCATCTTTACGGCCTCTGGATGAAGGAAGCAGCTTTCCCTGAGCTGGGCTCTCCAGCCAGGCAGGACAGAGCTTGGCAGGCACAGCAGAGCAGCTGCTCTCTTGTTCCCACCCCTCAGGAAAAACGGTCAGAATTCTTATTAACTGAGGGAGTCATGACCCGTGACTGAAACTTTTATCTAAATCCTGAAAATAGAACTGGTCTGAGCCTCAACTCCCAGGAAACAGCAGCAGCAGCAGGAGGAGCAGGCAGGCATCAGCTCAGCATCGGCAATTCTTCTTCCCTTTTCCCTCCTCAGTCCTTCAGTAGGTGACCCCCAGCTCTTACTGCTTCACCCAGGGAACAGCACTGAACCCAGCCACGTCCCTGGGAAGGCTGTGAAATCCCCAGGTGCAGTGAGGATTGCTGCAGGCAAGGCTGCTGCTTTGCTGCAGTGCTGCTCACAGCCCAGTGCTCTCAGGATTCGCAGGCGCAGGCTCCTGCAGAGAGTCAGCAGCTCATTTTACCTCCAGCCTAATTGCACCGAGCCCTGCAGGGCTGTGTTAGCCCAGGTCTGGCCTCCTGCTCCTGCCACACCAAGGCACAGGGATGTGAGGGTCAGGTCAGGGCTGTGCTGATGCGTGACATGTCATGAGGCTGCCCTTGCTGGGCTTGCTCATGTCTGCTGGAAAATGCCATCGTTCCGTGCCACAGCAATGCTTCTCAGCTGAATGATACCATTCTCATGGGGAAATGTTCTCCTTCTACTGGCATGAAGTAGATGTCTCTTTAGCTCATGTAAAGCAGGCTAGCTGGGAAACAGCATGGCTAAGATGTTGTGTTACCCACAAAGGTACCTCTTGACACGTTTTTAGAGGAGTGACTGAAGCAGCGAGGTTGCCAGTCAAGGAATTGTTCTTGTCTGAGCAAACACCTCCTCAGTTTTCCCTTTCTGAGTGGAAGCAGAGGGGCAGCACTGATCCCTTCTCTCTGGTGACCAGCACTAGGACCCAAGGGAATGGCATGGAGCTGTGTCAGGGGAGGTTTAGGTTGGGTATCAGGGAAACATTCTTCACCCACAAGTTCCCCAGGGAAGTGGTCACAGCACCAAGCCTGACAGAGTTCAAGAGTCATTTGTACAAGGCTCACGGGCACATGGTGGGATTCTTGGGGTATCCTGTGCAGGGCCAGGAACTGGACTCAATGATCCTTGTGGGTCCCTTCCAGCTTAGGATATTCTCTGACTCCATATTAAAACTCATCCTGCAACAGATCCTGCCTTCTGAGCATGAAGGTACTTGCCAAGTCCATAAATTTTCTATGGTATTCAAGTCAGGAAGAAAAAGGGACTCTGTTCCTGCAAATGTCTGAACATTTTCTTTTATAAAGTTCAGGCCATGAAGAGTAACTGCATGGTGTCCAGGTGGTATTGTCTGAAATGGAAACAAGCATGTGTGTGAGTGTCCAGATCCTATATGCCTTTGACAAGTCCTGGTATTTCAGGAGAGAAGAATGAACACTTACTTCTGGGAAGGTTCTTAGTGTCACAGGGCTAAAAATGGGAAAATAAGCCTGCCCAAAGGTGAAGAGCTCAGTCCAAACCTCCCTTCCTTTGGTACTGTGTGACACCTATTAGGGTTTCTCCAGCAGAGAGATCTTCCCTGTAGTCCTTTGTAGCTGGCACTGACATGTCTACAGCTTCTTTTTTTTTTTTTTTTCCAGAGAAACTGAAAAGACTGTGTCAAATAAAAAGCACATATCTTGTCTTTGACAAAAATAGCAGAGAGAAGAATTAAAAAGACCCAGAGGACAGAAAATTAGTGTTTAAAAGAAAGAAAAGAGATACAGGCTCATTTTTCAGCTTGACTGAGTTTTGCCTCCCATTTTCTTGTATTCTCTATATGAAAGCCAGAATTTCTTAGAGTCAGAGGTGCACTGCTGGGTCTGCTACCACCAGGAAGAATGCAGACACCTTGGGGCAACACCTGCCCTCCCAGGGTTATGGAAGGAAGAGACTTTCCCTCCTGAAACGACCTGAGATTTCCTTCCAATGATGAACTTCCCTAGATAAACACTCTTCAAAAAGTGCCCATTAAGGAAATTGCTACAGAACTTCTGAATACCATTTGGAATTACCCTGGTGATGAAGGATTCATTGCCATCTTTTGTCAGTGACATACTGATACTTTTTCCCACCTTACTCCCAAGGAGACTGCAGCTACAGAGATGGACTGGTAGCCATAGTCTTGTCATTGCTGGATGTTCTGTTGACTTCTTGGGCATTTCCTTTTGTTTTGCTTTGCTCCTTTGTAAAGCAAGCATTTTTCCTGATGCTGAAGATATTTGTAAAACCAGGTGGTGTCCATGGAATGCTCTGTGTTCCCCAACTCCGCTGGAGAGGATGGAGTGCTGCTACTCAAACCCAAGGTCATGCTGACCTTGATTGCTGAACATGACTAAGCCACCCTTTTTTTTTCCTTGCTGCTAAAATAGATGCACTGAGGACAGTTCATTTACTCCTGCCACTTCAGCAGATTCCCTTTTACTCTGAGCACTTCCTTCAAGTCAAATGGTCAAATTGTAAAAGGTTTCTGTGCATCCAGTGGATTCCTCAGAGTGAGAGGAAGCCAGCAAAGATATCACCACAGCAGACAGAAGCTGCCCGTACTCAGCTATTACAGAAGACTTTTCCCTACCACCTCATCTGAGCACTAAACAGCTGAGAAGTAATTATGCCTAATGTTCTCTGATCTCTTCCCTCTCTGCACATGGCAGGATATTCTGTTTCTGAAACACTCGCCTCATGTCCATGGCATTTGGCCTGTAGCAGGGAGGTTGAGTCCAGCCCCAGAATGTCTAAAACATTTTCTTCTAATAGATAGCTCACCATAAGCTGGAAATGCGTCACACACCAGCCAGTTATTTCCACATCATAAACTCCTAATGCTTCTTTAGACTGATGGGGTTTTGTATTTGGTAAGACCTGGAAATATGCCAAATATTCTTCCATGCACGACACTTCTTTTATTTCAGCCACTGCTGAGTTAATCATTGGGTATTTCTGGTGCTTGAAAGCCCCTCCATTTGCTCGTGGGTATGAGCTTAAAGCTGTCCCACAGCTCAGAGCACTCTGCCTAGCAGGGACAGAAAACATTTGTGCTGAGGTGTGACCTCCCACCCTTGCCATGGGGTTTGCATCGCAGGCATTCCCAGGACTTTGGGGAATTCCTAGGCTGGGACCTGAGTTGTCCTCACATCTGGGTTCCCACTCAGTGAACTCCTAAATGTTTTCCTTAAGCTCTGCATGCCATCAATCCTATTCCCTCACTTCTCTGCTTTTTTTCCTCTTCCACCAACGTTGCCCGTTAAAATCCCAGTAGAGCTGGGAAGTTCAGCTTATCAGCATTTGCTGGAAGGAGAGGTATTTGGGAGGGCACTGAGAATAAGTACAGATTTTCAGTGGTGGCTTGACTTCTGTGCTCAGATCTCTGATGATCCTGTTGGGATGCAATTGACTGTTCATCCCAAGAACCGAAAGGCAATTCCGTTCCATTAATCACTTTGCTAGCTGGCTTTTAATGGTCTTATCAACGCACTTTCTTGCCTGCAGACTGTTCCATCTTTGATGTGCTCTGCCTGCTCACCTCTCCCTTTAATTTGTTCCTTTTATGGCAAGACTCTGGTAACTGCAGAATTTCCTCTTTTCCCCACTGACTCCAAGCCTGATGTGCTTTCCAGATTCTCTAGCTGCTCAACACTAGTTAAGACTGTGCCACCTTGTCAGATAAACCCTCGTTTATTTTTTTTGCCCCTGGAGGTTTGTGCGTACAAGGCTTTAGGCATAAAAACTGCTTCGGTCCAGAAGCTTGGCAGACACACCTCAGGACAGTAGCAAATACCTTTGCCAGGTTCAAAACAGTGATAATACTTTTTGCCATTTTTTTTTCAGTATTGAGAGTGTAAAACTAGTAGTTTGTGTGATGGAGGAATGTATGAGCTTATTTAACTGAATCGGGTTTGATTTAACACGAGGATTTTGCAAGGGATTCAGCCACAGTACAGCCTATTGCAGTGCTTTAAATCCCTCCTCTTTCCTCTTTTGAGGTTAATGCAGTTCTGTTCTCACAAGGAGAAGAGCATATCCTGCAACTTACACTTTGTTTTCCAAAGGCACCCAGGAACGAGGAGTTAATTACACCCACAGACCTAGTTGCATATGCACATGCATGCAAATGCACACAGGCAGTGCATGCATGGTTTGTTTTCTCTTTGCCCTTTCTAGAGGCTCTGACCTTGTACCAACTCTTCTCCTGTAGCTACAGAGCTGCTCCTTCCAGGCCTCCAAAGAGCTGTTCCCCACAAACAAAAGCTTTAGCTCCTCACAAAGTACCTGTGAGCCACTGCTCATGAATCCCGGCTTCCCTGGCTGACACCAGACCTCACCACATACAGGGAATCCTTCAAATGTCAGCTCCCACAGGGACACCTTTGAAAGGACAGCGATAATAGTGATGCTTTTCACTTCTGCCACACTTTTCATCACAGGAGAGCAGAGCATTTCATTAGCACTGGGTCCTGACTACAGAGGGGCATGCTGGCATCCTCCACCCTAAAAGCACAAAAAAATTCTTGACTTGAGTGCAAATCTCAAGAGAAATGCCCACTTGTGGCTGTGGCCTGTTTGCACAGAGCTGTAGGAGCAGAGATCTGGACATGGCTACAGCAGAAGGAAGTTATCCATGGAGGGAAGAAAGGAAGAAGGGGTAAGGTAGTTACAGCAATGAAATCCTGCCTTTACCACATCCAGGCTGCGTGAATTAACCAGATTCGGCCCAAAGTATTTTAAAATCACAGCAAACTGCCATAATTAATAGTAAATATAAGCACCTCCAAGATCACCTCTGCATCATCAGCATACCCCCCGATATAGAATCTGACACAAGTGTGTAGAGGTGGACAGAATCTCACACTTCAACATATATGAAATGTCTAAACATTTCATTATGCCTAGAAAATAGTTTAAACAATGCAGTAAGTTTATTCTGAGTCATAATGCACAACAATTAATGACAAGGGCACGGTTCCTGCCCAAACCCCTAAAAAACAAAACAAAAGCCTTGCTGGTATAAATACAGACTCATACTGTATTTCTTAATTCTACCCCAGATCCCCAGTCCCACTGGAGAGCTTCACATTTATCAAAAATCCAGTAGATGAAACAAAAAGGCATGGCAGAACCCAGCCTGTCCAAATTAAAGCCTCTGAGATTCTCTGTAAATCCATCACAGAGCATAAGAATCATTAATTTATCTCCTGATTTAACATCTTCCTGACAACTTAGTATCCAAACACATTATTAGTGGCCATCTCTTGGCAGTTGGTACCCAAAAGGAAATTGTGAGGGAAAGAGCTTGTGGTTACCAGCACAGACCAGGGTACCTCCAGGAGCTGCACTTTGCCACAGGTTGCTCTACCCTCTTGGCCAAGTTGCTTAACCTTTTTATGTCCCATCTCCCTCTCTGTCCTGGATAACAACTGCTGATTTACTTCACAAGACTTCTGTGAAGCTCCATTTGTCAATGCCTGTGATGTATTTTTTATTGTCAGAGACATAAACAATCGCATCCTGAGGATGCTGAGCACATCACCTGCATTTTGATTTCTGCCAAAACCTGTCTTCCACTCAGGACAAGCCCTTTCTCCTTCACTAGCACAATAATATTTTATTAGGTTATAATGTAATTTAAATGAGTCAATATGCATGTTTGGGGCCATGAAGCCAGCTCCCAATTACTGACTTTCTGGATCAGGGGAGGCTCAAGAGAAAGCCACTGGATTTGTGATTGCAGTGGTGACAAAAAAATTGCTGCTAGTTTTGAGGACTCTTTGCAGATGCTTACAATTGGTGGTCCTGTCAGTATCTTCAGCAAGGTTTTACTCATGTGTGAAGGACAGATTTTAGGGTGAGGAAATGCCCTGCACAGAGGCTTAAAGAGCAGCAGAATAAACACGTGAAGAAAAGCTGAACAGAGCCCAGATAAAGCACATCTATCTCTGTTAAAGCCACATGGGGTAAATGTATCTGAGAAAAGGCACATAAAAAGAGGTACATTTTCTATAAACCTCAGTAAAAATACTGACTTGGTTTTCATACTTTTTCTTGTGGGGATTTTGGTCTATCAGGCTTCCTTGTTCCTGTTACAAAACGTGATGACAAACTAGGCAGTGGCTAGATTTAACATCCTGACTGACCTTATCTAACTGACCTTGCACCAAAACAGCACAGTGTGCTGCCAAATTTTCCAATTCTCTTCAGTATCTGAAGTCTCAGGAGGTCCATTTCCTAAGTAATTCTGCATCTGCTGACCTTATCTCACTGTCCAAAAGCAGAAGTCCCAGGCAAGCAGCGGGGCATTTCAGCACGCTCAGAAATGGGTGAGCTCTGGGTTTCCGAGCCCTTCTCTGGAAATACACTCAGCTTGTGGGTGGTGGGACTGTTGTAAATCATGGCAAACAACAAAGTCTGTGTCACTAAAGCACCTTTAGCTTCCAAATTCAGCCAAGAGCAAGTGTTTAACTAAAATCCTGCCAAACTCTGGAAGACTGAATGTGGTTTGGATGACACAAAGTGTTGCAATTTTAAAGATGCATGGCTTCAGTTTGGGGAGAACTCTTCTCATCACTTAAAACAGAGAAAGTTAGAAATGTGTCTTGTGACTCTCCAGAAGTTTTATGTTATTTCACTTGTTATGCAAGCCAAAAACGGGTTTAACACAAAATGGCATTGACTTTTCAATCATTAATGGCACAATCAACTAAAATACATAATCTGTTGCAGTGTTTGTAAACATGTGCAATTAAAGTGGAATAAGATTCAATTATAATGGATTATGTGTGCATAATAATGCAGATCATGCAATTCTTATTAGTTGGGCTGTACCCTGAGCTCGGTTCAGGAGGAAATTATATTGAAATGCTCCATAATGAAGAGGAAATTTTAATGGGAAGACAAGGTTGAAAAAACATTACTCAAAGCAAGAGGAATGAAAGTATCCGGAGGCAGAATACAAATGACAGTAACACAGAGTCATTTGACTCCAGCTCCGGATTAGGAATTCACACTTGACAGCTGCTGGGAACGAGGTAGGCACAGTTCACCCCACTGGCTGCCACTGTTCATAGAGCAGGTCTGTGCTTCCTCTCCTGATAAGCTCCCTACAAGCTTTGCTCATTTTAGGAGTTTCACCTGGTGCAAGAGACAGAAGAATTCAGCTCTTTGTTCTAAAAGAGCGTCTCCTTCTCCTAGGTTGCTACTTTTTGGGTGGGGGACAAACAGTACTACCAAAGATGCTTAATTTAATGAATTTCCACTTTTTTTCTCTGACAATATCTGCTCATATTCAAGGACGACATGCAGCTATCCAATCTTTCCTCTTGTTCAGTCATTCATGGAAGGTGGTTTACTTCGCATGAATTGGTTTAATTAACTATTATTAGGAGTGGGGGAGGGCCAAACTACATTTTCTAATGCACAGAAAATTGCTCCGGAAGAGAGCACAGGTGATACAGAACACATAAGAGCTGATCTCAGCTAAAACATGCAGACCTTGTCTCATTCTGGAAAACAGATAGTTCATGTGCTGCTTTACAAAACCAGTTACAACGGGCTCACGTGTATAACAATGCAAACTGTGCTGCACTGATTAGTGCAAGGCTTTGGCTTGACTTAATCAATATTTGTGGGGTGAAAGCAGTACAGTGTGTGAAGTAAAATAAAACAGATGAGAAACCCAAGCTGCTGTGTTGAATTAGCTACACAGTCCTTAGGTGGCCGAAATCCTGAAGAGGAATCTGTGTTGGCTTGGACAAGGTATTAAGGATATCTGCCCTGAGTTTGATGTTGTTGGCACAGAGCATAAAGGTGCACTTCTGTAGAGTGATGGCAAGTGGCTGTAAGTGTGGGAGATTAAACTGGAAATTTTACATGGAGAAGAAAACCTCTGTGTGTGCCTGGTCCCACGGTACCATCAAATATTAAATCTCTCAGATAATCAAGGGAAAAATTGCCCAGAGACCAGAACCCAAGTTCTCCATTCTGAACAAATGCTCACTAGAGGAAATTTGAAATTATATGAAAGAAATGATCCTGTCACCACAGCTCACAGTGAACAATAGCCTCATACATATTCATACATTCCTCACTCTCATGTCACCCCCAGAGGGATGTGTGCCAGTCCCAGGGAGAGCAGGGGGCAGCACGGTGATCTCCTGGCTCTCTAGGGGACTGGGTGATCACCCTCCATTGCACATCTTCTGGCTTTTTCTTCACTTTAACTTCAAGTGTTGCAACATGAGAGTTCTCTTGTCAGGAGTTCTTTCTGGATATTTAATCTCTTTCCCTTTCTCATTTCCAATTCTCATACTTCCTTTTACATCCCATCACTTAATTCTTCCCTGTCTTTGGTGTTTGTACCTTTCAGCACTAGATTGTAACATCTCTCTGTAGCCATTTTTCTCTGAGTAAGTGTATTACAAATTCATCTCTTCTCATACTGATTTAGTTCCTTTAATCTTCCTTTATAAATGAATCTCTCTATCCCCTTGATAATTTTTGTTACTCTTCTCTGAACTCACAGCAATTTTTCAATATCTCCTTGCTAATGAGTTACCCAGAACCGAACACAATGTTCCAGATGTAGAAACAGCAGAAGAGCACAAAGGTGATCTGAACCTGTCCTGCCCCAAACTGCACTGCCCTTTTGCTGCCATAGCTCATTTCTAGCTTGGTTCTAACTTGTGCCCACAAGTTTGAAGAGAGTAGATGGAACTCACCTACTTATCTGTTTCAGATGTTTAGCGAGTAAATACTAAAATTTCAATTTTTTCTTTTCTTTAGCAAGTATTATTGAGTGTGCACATCTGTCCTGAAGACTGCAGTCTGAACATGTCACCCATGTGGAAGTCAAACTCTGCTTTATGTCACTAACTTAGAAAATATCTAAATTGTACAACATGCTGGGGTAGAAGTGGATTTTCACAAGCCTTCAGGCTGACAAGATTTACATCCGCAGAAGCAGACACTCAAAATGATGAACCCAAACCTCCTTTCCTCCTACCAATGAAAACTAATGACCTGTTTGTTCCAGTAAACGGGAAAACTGGTCACAGTCTCCTTCTCTGTAACTAACCCTGGGGTCCTTTTATACCATCCTGACCCAGCTGCTGTTCTCCCCCTGGATCTATTTCCATCTTTTGTGGAGGATTTAATTCCTCCTAGTTCCATCTCATCTGCATATCTTATTAAAATTTTGTTTCCTTCACCATTTCTAGATGAACAGTGAGGATATTAAATATAAATTAAGAGTAAGCTTTGTGGTTCTTCTACAGTCTCCTCCAACTCCATGCTTTGCCACTCTCTGTCAACCTCTCTTTATAGACTTCCAGCCTGTTTTCAATTAAGAAGACAGTGTTCATCTCCAAGCTGATTTAAATTAATTTTTCTAGAAAGATTTCATGAGGCACCGTATCAAATGCACTGCTCAGATGCAAATATATTAAAGCTCCAGCATTCCCTTCATCCATTAATTTTCTGTTTCTATCACACAACCAATCAAGTTTGGTGAGATTTATTCTTGCTAGACTGGCTCTGCTGGAGGCTCTGTTCTGCTGGCCCCAGCTCTCAGATACCAAACACCCATGACCAGAGCTGTCTCTGAGGTAGCTGGATGTGTCAACACCTCTAAAAACGGCTGTTTGGGGGGTACTGCTAAGCTAATTCTGCACCGTGGGCTCAGCTAATTGGCAGTTCTCTCTTTAACGTAGCAATGTAAGCCCAGGTGAAAATACTGACTTGTGATTTCTGCCCCAAAATGTTGGGATCCTGTACAGCAACCTGGGGTGCAATTTCACTCCTGGAGGGCTGCAGCCAGGGGTTGTGGTCCCTCCAGCTGCTGAAAGCAACAGTTCTTTTGTTGTGGTGAGGTCACCCAACAGACCCCAGAAGGCATTTCTGCCTCAGCACCACCTGCAGAGCATCCTGCTCCCTATCCTGCTCCCCATCCTAGTCCCTGCCAGCTGGCACTCCCAGGGCATGGTGCCTGGCCAGGATGGGGATCTCCTGCCTGGAGTCTCATCACAAAATTAGCAACGAGCTGCTGGCAGCAGTGGCCATTGCCACGAGGAACTGCAGCCACCACCCAGGGGCCATGCAAGGAACTTTTGATGGGCCTAATTGTGCCACTTCCCTTTGTATTCCTCACCTTCACCACCTTCCAGAGCAATGATGATTAGTTTAGAAAGGGTATAAGGTAGATATTCAGAAAATAGGGTTTGGGATAATTTATTTCTCATTTTAAGTATAGACTTCTCTTTAGTCAATTCTTCTGGTCACTAATTAGGAGGAATAATCACATGCAGCATGGCATTTTCACCACTTCCCCCAACAATATAGGCTCATCTGTATCAGCTGATTTACATATCAGCTCATTTTCCTTGAAGTATTTTCTCACGTGCTACTAAGAAAAGATATTTTATTGGCTTTTCCTCATTCCTGAATTGTTCACATTTATTTTATCTGTCTCATTAAAGACAGATTCTAGTCATCATTATTTTCATACCAAGTTAGTTTACTAATTAATGGACACATCGTCTGTCTAGGATTTGTGCTTGTCTTCCCCCGATACTCATATAATAAGAATCTTTCATATTCCCTTTAAAACCTTTGACAGCGTTATTTCACTATGATTTTTTTTTTCTATCCTTATCATTCCCTGATGAGCTTTAAAGGAATCTGTATTCTTGTTTGATTCCCCTCCCACCGTTTCCTATTTCAGCACAGGATTTTAACCTCACGTCTTTGATCAGTCCCTTGTGGAGTGACTGTAACTGTGGCAGATAACAAACTTCTCGTGCACACTTACTAGTCATGCAGATTGTGCACCCTGGCTGCCAGAGAGATTGGAGGGGTCATTTCTGGAAATGTTCCCTTGTGAATTATGGGTGTAGGGCCTGGGTCAGGACAGGGACCACTGTCACTGGGTCCTCCTAAGCTGAGCATCCTCCCATGAGCCAGACAAGCTAAAGCTGGGCTCCCACCCCAAAACATCAGCCATTAACCCCCCAGAGCAAGCAGAAGTCCCAGCAAACCCTTCAAGTCCTTCAAAGGATCCCTGGCATACACATGATCCTCAGAAAAAGCAGTAAACCTCTTGCTGTCAGTAATTAGTTCCTTAAATAATTAGTTAATATTTGTATAGTACTTTGAAGGTGTTAAGTGCTCTATAAGTGCACACATTATTTTTGGCATATAAGGGCCCTTTCAGTCTCTGCTGGCAGTGCCTGGTTCTCAGCATTAATGAATTATGTGACATTGCTTAGGGGTAGATGTGTTCAGCAGAAAGGATTAGTTGCTATCTCTCCCCACAGTCTATGAAAAACAAAACCGAAACCCAAATGAACTTACTGTTTGCCATGAAAGGGCATATCCACCTTTCCCACTCCCTTAGGGCAGCAGAGAGCCTCATCCTGGCCCCCTGGTCCAAACTGGACAGTTGTTGTCCTGGAGGGGGGGGGGAGCAGAGCTAAGCTAGTCTGCCCCATTCCATGTTCCAGCTGCAAACCCTTCCCTCACTCTATTATGGCTTGGTGGGGTAAGGGAAAAGGCAAATTTTCTTCTTCAGGCCATGTAAACCATTACATATTTTGCTGTCACCTCTAATGTTAGAATTCTGAATATGAATGATTTTGTTTTTTAAGAGCCACTATGTTTCCAGCAGGGACACCAGTGAAGTTATTCTCAAAGTCAGGCAATCAACATATTTAAGTAGCCTCTTGATGTGAGTGAAAGTGGTGTTTGTGTTGGTACTGTTCGTATTGTTCCTACAAACTTACTTAAAGTTCCTGGCTAATTCATTATTCTGGGAGCCTAATGCAAGGCAGCAGGTACTACAGTTCTCCTGCAGAGTCTATTTTCAATATTAATTATCTTGCTGTGCGTTAAGTAGTTTTTGTTTTTGCGTTAAAAGGTTTATGAAAATTAGATTACTAAAATGATAAAAACTAATTTTCTAAAGTGTAGCCACTCCACAGCAGTCAACTCAAAAGAGAAAATATGTGCACTTCGTTGTCTTGGAAAAATGGCACCATAACTAAACTGTCATATGTGGAGGGAGGGAACAGTGGGAAAGGCTGCTTTATCACAAATGTTGTTGCTGTCCTGCTGGCCACACACTTGTGCTTGTGTTGATGGGTCTGCTGCTCATTTTCGTTCCCAATAAAGCAGATTTTTGTCTGAGAAATTAATTTCAATATATGACAGGGATGGCTATCACTTGCAAACATACCACATCTGCTGCGAAGCTAAGCCCAACGTGACAGCAGGGTGTATTTGACTGCTCTTTCAGGAGGAGGGGGCTGATGAAGCCTCCCCGTGGCTGGGTCTGGTTTCAGGGCATTAAGCTGGGCTGCCCTCTTGCAGGGGCAGCTGTTCCTGGAGGATGATCTCATGGTTAAAGGAATCTCTTTTACCAACACCACTGCTATGCCTCTGTTCCCTCGCTGCAAAATGATGAGGAAGCTCTGAAGGAGAGGGATAAGTCACAGCCCTGCCTTCTGTGAGACATTGTTATTAGTCTGCTAATGCTGACTGATATCTGGTTTCACTCCTTTGCTCTTTATCCCCGGTGACATCCAGAGGGACTCTGCAGAGCTGTTACAGCTTATTACAATATATTGCTAAATTTGGGGTTGTTGGACCTCAGCAGATTTGTTGGTTTAATTTTGGCCAAACAGTGAACTCTGAGGTGAGGATTGGATGGTTAAGAAAGATATATCCATCCCTTTCTCTTTGAGCCAGTGGGCTGGAAGTGTGATCTGAGTGGTGCTGCAGCAGAGGTGGGTGCAGCTCCCGGAGCCCTTTCCTGCAAGGCTGCTGTCCCCAGTTTGCTGTCCTGTCACCTCTGCTGCTTCCATCATATGTTGGGAGAAAGAGGGGAAAGTGGGCAAATCAGAAGGAATGCCGTCCCCATCCACTGTGCTCCACATCCTCCCCTGTGACTGGCACAGAATATCCTTTCCTTTCCTTTCCACCCATCATTAGAAACACAGGGACTTTTAAGCAGCATAACACATTTTGTTATAACAAAGTTTCCTGCCTGTCAGGCAGAGGTATCTGCAGAGAATTTGCTAATGCCAAAGCCATGGGAATTAAAGTCACTCTTGTCTTTAGCAGTTGTCACCCCCATTGCACGTGCAAGGATGAAACCAAAGAGCAAAAGGTGCTTTATGAGATACCAGCATAAGCCAAGAGCTGAGGAACAGCAGGAGGGTTGCTGTGATTATTTTTAATGTGCAAATATCCATTTTATATGGTCCTTTAGTGGTTTCTGCATTTTGGAACACTTTCCTTCAACTACTAGAATTCTAAATATTGTTTTTTCTATAAGGTTGTTATTGTTAGTGTTATGAACTCTTTATTTGTTGATATCGTGCAGTTTTTCAATGTCCTAGAATTTATTATGGGTATTAGTGATGCCAATGTTTATCCATTTTACACCTTCATTATCTGATCTAGGCCCATCATTACTCCAGATACATACAATGGCATTATCATTGTTGTCTTCTTTCATTATAATTCCCATTTGTTTAGTGCTTTATTTCTAAGAAACAATTTGTCAGAAAACATGCTGAAACATAATCAGCCCCCATATTACACATGTTTGGATCTCAGCATTTGACATAAAATATCTGTAACTGAGAGGTGGCACAGTGTCTGTTTTACATCAGTGCTCACAGGCTGGGCCAACAAGCACAGTTAATGCTAGACCCTAACAGCCTCTGAGAGCCTGAAATATCTGTGGGGATACCCCAGTGTCTTACATGTCCCCAGGGAAGGTTCCTTCCCATGTTGAATATAGTTTCTGTCCTCAGAAAATGAGCAATTTATCATATGAATATATGTCTCACCTACAGTAAAAATGACTGATGTGTACTTGATCTTTTTCCCTTAGTTCTCCTGAGCAGAACCTCTGTGTTCTGTGAGGCTACACTCAGTTGCAGAGAGGGCAAAAGAGGAGAGAAAGAGAGTGGGGGAGGAAGAAATTAAAGCGGGATTCAGCTGCCTCTGACTGAGATGGACACAGATGTCACCCTGTCATGGTGGCAACTGTTAGATTTTTATGCTGAGAAGGATTTTAAGGATCAACTCAACAAAAAGTAAAGCCAAGATGGGAATGCAGAGCATAGAGGGGCCAGAAAGACAGCTGTGACGTGTGACGTGAGGGGACTCCTGATTAAGGACGCTGCCTGTCCACCCTGGGCAGAGAAAGCGTGCTCCCAGCCTAGGACAAATCACTGAATGTCCTGCCTGAGAGAAAGCATTGAAAAAGCTGACCTGAATCCATTTTTAGCAGTGATTGTTCTTCTGACTGGAAGTGTTTTCCAGCTGCAGGGAAGCTGCACTCAGTTACGAGCAGGTTCTGCCGTGCTGGATTCCCACCAGGTCATCAGTGTGAGGTGGTGGGATGCCACCAACACTAGAGGAGGACAGCCTGGGCTTGCTCAACAGCCTGGGCTTGCTCAACAGCCCTTCCTCTGATTGCACTGTGTAGCTCACGGCAATCACTGGCCAATAGTAACACAGAGTTACAGGAGGTCTTGTAAGAGCATCTGCTGCAATAAAAGCAGATAATTGTATCTGTATTTTAGGGAAGCTTGCAGTGAGTCTGAGTTAGTAACCCCAAACACAGCACTTCATTCCTGTTAAAGGCTGGGACGGAAAAGTCCCAGTTTCTCAGCTTGTGAGGTGTCATTAATAAACAACCCTTGGAGAAAATACTAGAAACAGTGTTCTGGAACAAATGATGTGATTAAAAAAGTATATTTCATCCAGCAAGTAATTATCACACCCGCTGACATTTGCTAAGATATAATTCAGTGAAAAATAGAACCTGTGTTTCTGCTATAACTTCTGGCTCAATTCCCACAGATACCAATCCTCAATCTTTAGCCAAAATTTGCTGAGGCATTGTCTGACACAGAAAATGGACTCTGATTTCTAATGTAAAAGCTAATTACAGGAGGTACTGCAAGACAGGGCAAGAGATGATGCCTATAATGCTTAAGAAGACAGGGTTTGGTATCCATTCTTTTCCAGAAAAAAACCTCCCAGATATCAGTAACACTGCCTTAGATGCAGAACATCCCCACAGACACATCCTACTCCAGTATTGAAAAGCATGAACTGCCTTCTCTTCTCTGCACTCAAACCCCAAACACCTGCAGCAGTATCAACAAATACCATAAAAATTAGAAATAACATTCCAGTCCCCAATTCAAAGAAGCTGTGGTATTTGCACACAGCTTGAAGTGTGAGGATTTGGCTGATAGGTGAGAAGTCAAGATCGATTCTATACAACATAATATTTGGAAAGCCTGTCTATCTATGCCTCAGGAGCAGCTTCATTCCTGGGCAGAGATGGCAGCTGGGTCAGTCAGGGCATCAATGCCCATCCTGAGGCAGCAGAATATTGTGGGGGCCATTGGTGTCTCCGCAGGCACTGAGACCTTTGGCATCAGGTCCGGATTCCCCAGGTGCCCTTCCCTGCTGAGCACCAGGAAGCTGCACTTTGCTGACAGTCTTGCCTGGAGGCTGTGTGTTCACACAAACGGGAAGTTTGCTATCGGCTATGTGAAACAGCATAGGAAAGAGGGGGCTGGCAAAGGCGAGGTAACAGCATGGCTCTGAATTAGGCTGCAGGGAAGGTGCTGCAAAATGCACTTTTGTGGGGAAGCTGCTCAGCACTGAAGGCTCAGTCTGCCGTGGTGGCCGGGTGCGGGTCGTGGGAGCCGTCAGTGGCTGAGTGCAGCAGTGCCAGCTCCCAAACATTGCCCCAGCTCAGGCGCCAAGAGAGAACTCAGGTACCCACAGCCAGCGCTCAGCTTCCATCACAGCTCCATAAGGGACTCAGAGCAAACATCACCATTCGTTATAGAGAAAGGAGAAATAGGGATATCAGTTCTCCAGCAGGTGCAGGGAAGCTGTCCAGAGCTTTGTCAGGGAGGTGGCACAGCCTGTGCCGTGGGCTGTAAAGCACCTCTGCTCCCTGCTGTTTCCCAAGCACCATTTCTCATTTAGGACAGGGTTTGACGTGGCAGAGCACTGGGTAGGGGCCATTCTTTTGCGGGTTCATCTCCATGCAGAGCTGTTGCTGGTATCTGCCCAGGACCTCTTCCCCACAGTTTGCTAGTCCTGCTGGATTGCCTGGACACCGCTGCAGCTGAGGCTGTGTGGTTCCTGCCAGGGAGTATTTCCTATATACTGAAGTGGCAACAGCTAAACATCCCAAGGGTAACAAGGCTTCTCCTCCCCTGAGGCACTGCCTCCTGTGTCTCAGGGTCACCTGTGTCGGACTATGCTCCAGAAGAGCACCTTCCGGTTGCTCCCATCACTGTGCCCTAAGACAGCTCTCTGCCACCCAACTAATTCTCATGGCATGACTTGACCTTCCCATCCTATGAGCAGCATCACACAACTCTCACATTTCAGCATGCAAAGATCACCAGAGATCACACATAGGCATTAAATGCATTTGTTGAGGGAAGAGTTCCCAGATGGAAAAATTAGAGAGCTGTTCTCCAAGGTTTGTGCCTGATCACGCAGCATCCCTGCCCTAAGCTGAGATTAATATTTCAAAGGAAATGCAGTGTCCCGTGGGCACTTTCAGAGAGGTCCTGCAGACCAGCTGAACCAGGCTAAACTTATAAGAGGCACAATCTTCTTGCTTCTTTCTCTCTGCAGCACATATAGGAATAAACCACTTATATAAGTGTATGTGGGCTATCAGAGATGCAACGTGAACTTCCATAGTTCTCATTAGCCAGGGACAGGGAGGTCTGTTATCCACTGTTCCAATGCTCACAGCATATTTGTGGGATGGTGTTGAGGGTTCATCTGGCCACAAAGAACTTGTGTTATGTCCTGCATAGCATGGGACACACAGAGGAAAACACAGTTAATACAGCATCTCTGTAGTGGTGGGGAGACAAAGTCCTCTTCTTCAGTTGTCACAGCTGGCATGGGTTCAACTGGGTGTGGAACACCTTAAATTTGTGTACCTTGGGGCATCAGGAAAGGAGGAACAACACCTTACCTTAATGCAAGGTAAAAATCATTGTATGGCAGTAAAGAGCAAAACTGAGGGCTCCCTTGGGAAACAAGGGAATGTTTGTCACTCATTTAGGAAACAGCAGGATAAGACTTGCAGATTGGCTAAATGTCTGAGTAAACTTCCTGGAGGAGGAAGAATGAATGTACTTTCTGCTACATGTTCTAATTTTCCATCGCATTGTGGTAAGCTTACAGTGGTCATGACATGCTTTGTGATAGTGATCAATATCTAATTAAGCAAAATGCTAATTTGCTAATGCCTGGAGCCTTAAGCCTCACCCTCCAGAATCAGCCCCATGTGCATTACTGCTGTCTGTGACAAATCACTTTTGTCCTTGCCCTTGACCTAGCAGGGTTAACTCCTAACCCGACAATGCCACTAGCTCAATTTAACCTCTTCTTTTTCCTTCGTGTGAAAAACTAAGCTACAGCTGTTCCTCACTCAAAATATGGTGCAGAAGGTGATGCTCAGGGTGTCCCCTCTGCCACAATCCCTGCAGGAGATGTGGAGGGATAGCTGTGCCCGGTGTGCTGGTTTACACAAGACTTAAAATGATGCTTTAAAAAAAGGCACATTTTGGTGATCCAGAACTGCTGCAGTTTCCTCCTGCAACATGAGGAAGTTGCTGCCATCCCTCTCCCGTTTTTCCTGCCGGGAAATCCATAGCTGGTAGTATAGCAGCACCTAGAGGTGAATTCCAGGGACAGTCCTGCCCAGGGGGGTCTGCACAGAGAGGGCACAGGGGGATGAAGAGAGGAGCTGCTGGGTCCCAAGGGGCACCCACAAAACTGCAGGGCTCTGGCGGCGTGTCCCAGAGTTTTCCCAGTGTCCCAGAGGATTTGGGGTCAAAGCAGAATGGACCCAACCTTCCCGCATCTCAGGACCATTCCTACCTTCCATACCAGACCCACTAGCCCTGTGAGACTGAAGAGACTCACCAGAGATGATTTCTGGGGCAAGTTATCCTAGAAAAGTCATGTGAACAGCTCTGCCCCAGGGAAGGCATGTCTGTATGGATGCAATCACGGCCTTGTCACTGAAAAGTCTTTTCCACTATAGGGGAGAGCTTCTTTCAAGTAACACTTTGTGTGTGTCTCTGGAGATCCTGATATGAAAAGGTTACGACTTCTCTGGAAGTCGGGCATGTCATTTGGTGGTCAAAGAAGGGAGAACCTTGCCATCCATGCTGACATGGTTAGTCATTGGAAGTTCCCCTTGCCACTCACTGTGGTACAGCTGGCTACTAGATGGCTGTTTCTTCCAGCTTTTTCTGAAAGATTAAACAGTTCTTCATACCTGATATTTTGTTCTTTTCCTCACAAAACTAGTTTTGTGTTCAAATTAAGTCACTTCTCTGACGTTAGCTGTTCTATAAGCTAAGAAACAAACTCATCCTCTGCAGCTTTTTGCCAATGCTATGGATCTGCACTTGCTTTGGTATTTAAGCATTCTGGAGAAAATAGGGATGCTAGAAATAGTGCAGCAATTTATTATAATGCTATATATGGAGGTAACCACACTTCCTTCAATTAGCCTTAATTTCCGTGTTAATATAGCCAAGAAGTTCAGCCTGCCTTTGGTGCCTGCCTTGGAGAGACGCTTTTTCACTCAGGGGTTAGGAGGGGAAGGTCTGAGCAAAGACATGGAATTAGCAGAGGATAAGGAGGTCTGAGGAGAGCCATGTCAGTGCAGCCCTTCACAAGGGGCACATGACCAGTGTAAGACTGCAGTTAGTTTCCGCCCAAGGAGAAAGGTCTCAAACCTCTGAAGGAGGGGATGAGATGGCTGAATGACACTCGCTGCCCAAACAGAGCTGTGCTGCTTCTCTGCTGGGGAAAATGAGACAGGGAAAAGAGAAACTTAGTCGATGTTCTGGTAAAGTTGCTGAGTCCATGGAGACCTTGCCTTGTCTGTCACTGCTTGTGTCAGTGGTGGGCTCATCCTTTTATCCTGAGCGCTGAATCATTCCTGAGTTGCACAACCCCTGCAGTGAGGGCTGTGGCAAAAGCGGAGCTGATGGAAGGACTCTGCGTAGGATGGATGGGCAATATATCTGTAAACTGCTACACATCAGAGCAGACCAGCTCTTTGTGTGCTTTTCCAATCCTTCTATTGATCTTACTTAAACTAAGCCTAATCCTAGCACAGACAGAACAACACTAAGGTCAGGAATATCCCTTGAGGCAGGGCCTCAGTTCTGTGCCACATCCTACTGGCTTTCCTTGTCTGCTGGTGGCCAGTGTCACTTATGGTGTTACGCTGGCACATCTAGGAAGTGCAGCTTATGTTCATATTCCCTTTGCACAGAACCTTTGACAAATGTATAAATGTGCATTAGAAGACAGTCCTGGCATAAAATGGGCAAACAGGCAATAGAGACAGATCCAGAGAGAAAGGAGAACGGAAATAATTTTTACAAATGAGACAAGCCCCTCATTACTGCTGTGCCACAGGACACCCCACTTCTTGTGCTTTCCTTGCAACCAGTCATTTTCTTTCACCCCGTTTTTCCTTCCATCCTCTCCATCTCCCTCAAGCTACACAAGCTGTGGTTACACTTTGTACAAAAACTTTCATGCAACACCGGTATTGTGGACACTCAGTATTTTCAGGGTGTCCTACCATCATCAAACTAGCAAGTGAATTCATCAGAGCCCTCCCTGTTCCTGGCAAACTGGAAGGTAGTGCCTTTTGGAGGTCAGTGCCATAATGGTCATCGTATTTTCACTTGCTGGTTCCTAATGTGCTGGTCATCAACCTGAAATAAACAAGGACTCTCCTTTTCTCACTCCTGTAGCCACTGCTGAATCATTCACCAGTGTTACTGGGTACTTTTTGCCACGGAGGGCCCTAGGACAGGGTGCAGGTGGTGTGGTCACAGCACTGAGCTGTGGTTACTGAAGGGGAAGGTGAAATTCCCATCACTCTCATGTGATGAGCAGCAACATTGTGCAGCTCTGCAAACTCCTCGTTTCTTAATCAAAACATGATATTCCAGCAAGAAATGGTGTAAAGAACCAGGCAGGACTAGCATAGTAAATAAAGCATGTCAGCAAAAAATTTATTGTTAATACTCATGAACAAAACTCTGTGCACATGGAATGCTTTGGAAAGATCAGGACTGTGCAGGTATGCCTGAGACTGTTGCTTTCTCTCCTACTTGAACAGCAAGTAGAGAGTCCTTCTTGCTCTTGAGAGCAGCATACTGCAGGGAAGGATTTGTCTCTGTTTCTGACTTTCAAAGGGATAAAACCAGTAGAATTTTGATTCTTACTCCCTAATTAACTTATCAGACTAAAAAAGGTTGAGCTCTGTGACTTGGTTTTCCTTTCTGGGAGAAGAGAGGTGGCTCAATCCCATCTTCTTGTCCAGCTAGGTTACCGAAACACATTTTGCGTTACCCAAAGTTTTCCTTTCCAGCATCTAGCTGGTATTCTCAAATGAGCATCTTTGCTACTGCAGCTTTTCTTAACCTTTTGGGAAAAAAGAAAAAGCTTTCTGTAATCTAAGTCTAAAATATTTGTCTATGGGGAAGATGAAGAGGGCTAAAGGAAGATATTCTCCACAGAGCAAGTTGCACAATTGCAAAGAAAGCGTGTCCTGTGCAGGCCCAGGCACTGCTCTGCAGAGAGGCCAGTTCTGGCAGTAACTTCACCGATGCTAATAAACCAATATGAGTGTGTATGTTATCAAACCTATGCATATTGATGAGGGCAGGTAGCCAGCTGGCACGTGTCAGTGCAACTCCACAGCATTTGGTTTGCACCCGTTGGTCAGGCACTGGCCATAAGGCCAGAGCACATGTGTGCCACAGGGGGTGAGCTGCTGCAAATTAGGGGCCCTGCAGAGCCCCTGCTCACCAGATGCTTCATGGAGTCCATTAATTGCTTAAAGAGCAGCAGATGAAGCGAGTGTTTCCTCAGGAAACACTGAAAGAAGCAGAGCGAGAGCATTTGCAGTGGAGTTTCACCGGCAGCTGGAGCAGCTGGTGGGCAGCAGGTGGGCTGGGCAGTGGGAGGCAGCAGGACAGGCTCTGTCTGCACACACCACTTGGCATCAGTCAAATCTGCTGGGCTTTTCCTTCAAATCTTCTGTGGGAGATCAGGCATGGCATGTCTTTAACTCTTTGAACTGTGGTAGAGAGGCTTGTCTGGAAATCGTGCTAACAGGGAAATCCACAAAGCATGTCTGCTGGTTTTCCAGACTGTAAGCAGCCTTGTCTGGTTTTTCAGTAGGTATTTGGTCTGATGGTGTGCTCCTTATTTTCAGTGGAAAGGACACAAGCAATAGCTGTCTTGCTCAATGTCATGAATGACTATTGAGGCCAACATTGGCTGCAAGAGACATTTCCTTCATTGAATTAATTCTGGTGTGCAAGGTTTCATTAAATACAAGAAACAGACATTGACCAAGTGCTGCAAATCCTCTCCTAACTGCTGTTATTCCTTCTTGTTGTTCATTTATAAACTAAATCCATATTGGAACTGTACAAGTGACAGTTCACTTAAAAACTGACAGTAACTGCTCTCTTTGCAAACTCACAAATAGGAATTATTTAGCTTCCATAGAGGGAAAGGTTGCAGTTCCCATCCTAAAGGAGGAGATTTTAAGCCCAAATCTTGCCTAGGGTCTCTCCTGTTTCCTAAGAGCCAGGAGCCAGATCTCCTGTACTCCAGCCCAACCCTGTAGCTACAGGGCTATTCTCTAATCTCGTTTTCCTGAAAGCCATTACTCTATAAGTATGATAAATAGACTGGTAGAAGTGTTTAGCACTGAATATTCCTGACACATAATTATTCCAGCCTCCCTTGGCAGCAGAAGCATTACTCTTATGTCAAAGATGAGGAAACAGGGCCACAGTGCTTTGTCCAAGCTTGTAGGACTGTTGAGCCCTGGGCTGTGGCCCCAGGTTAATCCTATGAACTGTGTTCCAGTCAGTGCCAGCTACTGACAGTGAACCAAATAATAGCTCAGTGGAAGAGGAAAATGAAGCAGTACTGCTGAGGAAGACAAAGTATGGTTTTCAAACAGATTTAAAAATTGAGATAGGTGTTGATTAGGTTCATATCACTGTGCAATCTAGAGATGTTAAACAACCAGCTCTCCACAGCTGGGCTGGTGGGAATGTCGACCAGGTGGAATTACTCCTCCTGAAATGCAGTAACCTGCTAGTACTGCAGTGCTGCTTGGAGGGGGTCATTCTGTCATGGGAGGGAAGAAACAAACCTTTTCTTCTCTGACCCCCAAATCTAAGGGAAACCTGGTGTAATAACATGTACTTAAATTTTCCTTGATTGCTTTGCAAAGAAGATAATGTCAGAGAAGCAATGGAGACACAGTGGAAAAGTTTATAGGGAATAACCATTAAGAATATAAGGAACACATCTGTAGTGTCAGGCCATATCTACTCTGTGATGGGAAAAATTGCAGGAAAGAGAATTCTTGAGGGTGCTGGGTCCCTGAGCATGATCCCTCCTGTCCCTGGCACAAGCTGTGCCTTGGCTGTGGTTCAGATGGGCTGGGTGGAGGAGAGAGCAGAAGTCAAAGCTGCTGGCCTGGGCTTCCTCTGCAGGTCCTGTGGCTAAATGACAGTGGGGCAGATCACTGCACTCGGGATCTTCCTTTCCAGAATGTAGGGAATGTCAGATGACAACAGGGGAGAGTGACACTGACAGCAGGCTGAGAACTGCAATGAGCTGACAAGAGGTAGAGAGAGACAGTGGTGTGCAAACACCCACACTCTAAATGTGCAGGACATAAGACAGAGAGGGAGGATTATGGATGCTGAAACTTTTTGAAATGCTAGTTTTCCAAGAACGTCTATCTTTGCTATGATGCTCTCTGCCCAAGTACATTATTAATGGTTTGTTATGTGAAATCCAGTTCCAGCTGACTGACACATGGTATCAAACAAGGCACACCATCATTTGTGTGTCAGCCTGGTGAACTGAGGAGAAAAAAAATAAAATCCCCATTTTTGAAAACTGTCTTTGAAAAAATTGAAACCCTACAAAACCAAAAATACCAAACAAGCTGCCTCTGTAACTCATGCTTTACAACTGTGTGACCAAACACAGCTGCTCTCAGCCCACACAGGTGTCTGCCAGTTCTGCCTGACTTGATGGGGCACCTGGATGGTCCCCTGATGGTGAATCCTCTGCAGTTCATGTTATGAAGTATTGTCTGCAGCTCTGTTCCCCTTTACAGACCACACTGTTCTCCATAATGGCCCAGTGGGATGAGTGAGCTGAATAGGGCTGCACTGCTAGTGGAGGTTTACCTGCTCCTTTCCAAATTGGAAATGCATGTTTTGTTGGAATGGAATTGACTAGGGACTATTTACAAACATTCCAGCTCCCAAGGGTTTGGAAAACTTTGCTACAAGTTTATTTGGTTGCAGAATGGTCTCTGTCAAAGCACCCAGCCTCTCGTGCCCTGCTCTGCCTTTAGTGCTGCTGGAATCCTGTTTCCTCTGTGATGACTAAACTGCAGAGAGCTGATGGGTTCCTTGCTCTGACTGCTCCCAGAGGTGCTCCTGCTGTCTAGGAGGCCTCTGGGAGCCCTGGCAAAGGCTCTGCTGGGGGACCTTGGGTGGCTGACGGGGACATGGCATGTGGAGCTGGAGACAGTCAGGGTACCAAAGGTCCCATGGGACACGAGCAGGATTGCTGGATGGCTGTGCACAGTGGTGAATTTATATGGATTTTCTGCTGCCTCCAAAAGGAGAACAGGGGCAGAGAAGCAGGGATGAGGGGGAAAGGATCAGCATTGATTAAGCTGACAGTTCTACTAATGTCACTGTGGACACAGCCACTCTCCTTTGCCAGCAGCAACTTCAATAATAAGATGCAGAGGGAGAAGGAGGGAGTGTTACTGCTCACAGTGCTGCTGGCAGTATTTAAATGAGAAACTGGTGGTGTGATGGATGGCCATGATGCAAAGATACATAGTGATCAGTGCTCTGGAAACGCAGGCAGATTAAGTAGGACTGTGCCTGACTGGTCTGAAGGTGACTCTACTGAGAGCCAGTGGTTAGATGCTAATCTCTTTTTGTTCCCCACAAATAATATTTGTGGAGAACTCACAACAGGTCTTGCAAATATGCTGGCAGGTGCTGCTTTCTCACTTTGGCCTAGATCTGCTCGCTGGGCTCTGGGGTTCATGGGCAGAGGAGAACTTGTTTGGTCCTGACAAGCCAAGATGCACATCAAGTCTTGGCAGAGCTGAGTGATCCAGCTGTCTTGTCTCCTGCCCCTGGTCCTGCACCCAAGTGCCCCCACTGAGCAGCCTTTGGACAGGCTGGCTGACTGGCACTCTTTTCTCACCATGGTCTGCAGACAAACTCAGTTCTTGAACTCTGTACTGTTCTGTAGGAGTCTTTTTCCTAATTTTACCTTCCTTCTGGCAGCCAAGAAGGATTGGTACAGCTCTGCCCAAGCACCTCTAGCTTCAATGCAAGGCAGTGTGTTCCTGGCTGGTCTGGAATGTGCTTGCAAGATGTGTGAGATGGGACAGTCTGTCATCTTCACAGAAACCAGTTTTTCAGCTGGACTGAATAGGGATGAACCCCAAGTAAGGAATGCGAATCATGGTGACTGTGCCCTGTAGCTGTATCAAGCCTGAAGCATGAAACTAAATCTTTTTACACCCACAGTTTTAGCCCTAAACCCCTGCTTTAGAAAAGGAGGAGGGTGATGTACAAATAGTGTCTAGGCTGGTTGGTGTTATCATCAGCACATGGGTTTGCACACTGAGTTTAATTGTAGTTAAGAACAGCACCCACCAAATCTTGTATCCCACATGGTGGCTCTTAAGTCTTACATTAGACTGCTGGACTAAGATTTAGGGCTCATTCAATTCATTTTCATGGACAGAATCAGATTAAATAAAAAGTGTTTCTGATTTTATAAACTTCATGTGTATTTGGCAAAATTAGCTGTGATGGGCAGCTCTGAGAGGAACCATTCCTATAAATACCCAGACATCATTATTTGGATCCACACATCCAAGGTCATTACGAAGAGGTAATCTTTGACATGTTTCAAAACACCAAGTCAGGATATTTCCAAGTAGGTTTCTGCTTGGAGATGAGTATAAATCTTTAGTTTTAATTTTGTAGGAGTTAAACTGAAAATTATTAACATCTCCAACACCAGACTTCACATATAGAGCATTGTTCATATCTATCTCATGTCTTCACTTAGCCAGGGGCACTGTCTTTGCTGCCTCTTTCATCCAAGGACAAAACCAATTTTTTAGGATGGCAATTTTTCTCCCATTCTTGCAAATTAGCATTAGAGCATCACTATAGAAATAATCCATGCTATCTGGATTATGGCAAATTTCTATAAATTAAAGCTGGTTTCTAAACTAATATTTAAAGAAGATGAGAGGGAGATGTCTACATGAATTAAACAGATTTCAGTATTTATTTTTCTGACAGAGATTCTGTTTCTACTGAAAGGGTAATGTACATCTATCTTGCAAGGAGTTTCCTTAGAGGGTTTAAATGAAGAGTGAAGCTTTGAGAACAAAGTGAAAATGGAAGAAGAAATATACTGCCATAGGAAGATCAAAAATGAGGCACTTGGGGCTTCAGAGAGTTATCATTAATCCCCTCCTGCCCAGAGGGCATTCCTGTGTGACCATCAAAATGACACACATGCAGCTGTCTGGCAGTTTGCCACATCTCTGGGTTTGATGGACTCTGCTCTGGGGATGGATATACCTCCAGCTGTTCAGAATGGCAGCTTTTTTTCCTCAACAAATTCTCTCTGATGTTTATCCGACCTATTTGAAGCCACGAAAGTAGATTATAAATTGTTTCAAGTGTGTTTTCAACAACTTTTCCTTACCAAAACCTGGAAACACAAGCAGCCATCAAAACCTGAAAGCCTGTTCTGCCTGAGCACAGCTTTGCCTTTAGATTAGGATCAATGTCAAGACTGGGTTGTACTGCCTAAGATTGCTGTTGTACTCATGGCTTAACAAATGTGTAATAAGGTTCACCTTATTAATACAGCGGGGGAAACACAGGTGTGTGTCTGTCTGGTGTGCTGATAAGACTGTGAGGGTCACATTTACCCCCAGGACAGCACAAAGATGTCCCTGGCTGTTTCCATGGGGTGCTACTGCCCAAGCAGCTGCATGGCAAAAATATATACTTCAAATAGGTAAAAGGAGGCAAAGGTCAGGAATATACTCCAAGAGGCAAAGTGAGCTCTTCAAAATGAGGAGGAGCTCAGAAACAGAGCTGAAGGTCTCACTGAGCCGACAGTGCCTGAAATGGTTTGGTTCTGTTCACCTCATTAGCTTGGGCATTCTCCAAATCAAGGGATTTAGGGCACTGAAAAATTGTTTATTAATAACTGACAAAATGTAAGCATTGATTTTGAAAATGCTGCACAGTTATGATAAAAGAGCAGGTACATGATGGATGACAGAGAGCTGTGGGAAGCATGTGTTTGGCTTTGTTTGGGTTGAGTAAAAGAGAGAGAGAGAGAAGGGTCTCCTAATAGTAGCATGAATATGAACAGTGTAAGACACACTCAGACCATATAACATATTTCAGAGCCTCCTTTCCCACCCTGTGCAGTTGCACACAGATACAGGGATGGTTACCAAGACAATATCTGATGCCTGCAGATAAAATGTTTATTTGCTTTTACATAAAACTGAGCTGGAAGTACAGCTCATGATTGCAAACTGGGAAAGAGGACAGATATTTCCAAAGCTGTTGCCAATCCCCTTACAAGGACATGATTTGACTCCTGCACATACTGAAGAGGAACCCATGACTCAACACGTGGATCTGAACTGAACTGCATTCCCAGGTTTTTATTCATTATGACTCCTAAGCTCCAAAAATAAGAGCCTTTCAAAAAAATAAAATTAAAAAGACACCAGGGGGTGATGTTAAAAAACTACCAACAAACAAACCCTTCTGAAATAATGGGAACAACTGTACATATTTCTCAACAGTGAAAGAACTAAAATGCAGGTGTATTCTGACTCAGATAAATCTTAATTTTCCCCTGTGTACAGTTGAGACTGCAAATCAGAGAAAGACTGATGTGGGGAGATTGTGGGGAGATGACTTGGCTCTTCTTGCTCAAATAAAATTATTTTCAAGACTATTTGCTTTGTGATTGCTCTAAATCCAGGGCTTTCAATCTCTTAACAAAACTCCTGAACACAGTAAATGCACTGCAGTAGGATTCAGGGAAACTCTCACTGGAGACAGCAGGACTTGCTGCTGTGACTGATTCCACCCAGTCTGGGTGAGAGTGGAATGGATGGACCTTCCTGTCCCTGTGCTCCTTTTCCCAGTGCTACCAGTGACACACAGACCAGTGCTGCATCATTTCCAAGCAGCCTCAACACCTGAAACCAGTGAGCTCATTCATTATCCTGCAGGCAGTCAAGGCCAGGACAAAGTCAGGAGTTCAGGGTCAACTGCGTTCACCTGGCTCATGTTTGAGCACGCTGATAGCAGCCTCTCAAAAGAGACCAAAGTTCTCAGGGCTCATCTGCAGGATAAGGTCAGAAACTGACATTTTTTATAGTAGTTTTTAGAACTTCTGCCTCCAAACATACAGATGAAGTCCATTTCTTCACTTAAAAGCCAATATTGTGATAGGAATACTAATGTGATGGAGGAATATGTGTCACACAAACAGTATCACAGACTAGTGTAGGCAACTGCGTATTTTCTAAAGAAGCTGTGAAATGGATAGTGTTTGCATGCACAACCTTTCTTTTGCTGGGCAAGATTTCAGCTTTTCAATTGTCTGAAAACACAGACAACAACTGGCCATGCATGGAGCCTGTTAGTGCTCCTTCAGAGCTCATGACAGCTCAAGACTGCTCATGAATGCAAGCAAAACAGTCCAAACTGGCCCCACCTAAGCCATCTTCCATCATTTGTCTTATTTGGTGACTAATACAGGGCCATCTGTCCAGTTAGTGAAACAGAAGCATTAAATTAGAGAAATCATAGAAAGGAAAGACTGGGAGGCCCCTCAAAGGTCACATGGTCCATCTACTGCCCCATGGCAGGTTCAGCTTTCCCTGTACCACTTCTGTTTTGCCTAACCTGTTTTCCAAAATCATTTCCAAAATTCTCAAATCACCCATCACTCCACTAGGGATAAAGTAAAAGATGTGCTTCATGAAAAACACAACTCTTCAGCCATCAGCTGCTCTCTAAGATGTTCATCTGACAGACAACACATCCACTGTGTGGTTTCCTTATGCTTCCAGGACTCACACTGATCCTTTGGGGACATGCAAATCTCAGGACTGGAAAAGGGGAGATACATGCTAATATTTGCCTGTGAGGTTGTTGTTGGTAATGCACACATGAATTTTAGCTAGATGGGGTTTTTGGTCTAATGTCCTTATGCAGTTGTCTTTAAGACCTTAATTGTAGCAAATGGGGTTTGGCACATACTGAGCAGCTCTCAGGCAGTGCTCTATTAGTGATCTCACTGAGGTCACTCTTCTCTTTCTTTACCTTCCCAAGGCATAAGGTAAAACTGGACTAACTCTCTGTTTGGTTCATCCTCTTATTTTCCTTTTGCTTTTCATCCTTGAGCACATTTTCATGGAGTGCATAGAAGTGTCCCACAAAAGGGACCACCCCTGTCTCAGTGCGACAGTCACTGGGAGAAGGTCGCTGTGTGTTCCATGGTGAGCCTCTTCCACACTTCAAATCCAGTGACTTCTCCCCAGGACCTACTGGGAACGGCACCAAAATTGCTTCCTGCAACCCAGCATCCCACCAGTGCTGTCAAACTGGCACCATCTCAGAACCCATACCAGTCAGTGCCAGGGTAACAGAAGCATTTAAGGATACTGCCAGCACATTATGGATTTTAAAAATTGCTTTTAATATCTAATGTCCACATCTTAATCCCAGCCAAATTAGCTGAGCTCCTAAACACTCTTGTAGGGGCTGTAAGTGGGTGGAGGGGAAGAATGTTTGTGAATGGATGCGAGGAAACAGCAGGAAGATTTCACAGAAGAGGCAATTGAGAGCTAATCCCAGGCTGTGCTGCATGACAGTGCCTCTGAATGCTCTCTTATTTACTGATGAAGAGCAATTGACTGAACTGTACTATTTATATGTTTTAAGCATTTTTCCAAAGCTGCATACTTCACAGGAGTATGTGGGACAAACTGGGAATGGAAAGGAGCAATTCTAAGGTAGTTAACAGGCCTGACTGTCATTTTTATTCAGCCTGTATATGTAAAGCTCTTTAAAAGCAGTTTTAAGGAAAATGAAAATCAACACTCTTGAGGTTAACATTGTCTCTCACAGTCTGAGGAGCTAGCACAAATCTTGCATTCCCTTCTTCATGGAATATAAATCAGAGAATATTATAATTTTAAAAAATAATCAGCAGGAAAATCCATGATTCCAGTGACGGGGAGTAAAAGTATAAAACTTATTTATTCATATCAGGTACTGCAGGTTTTTCCATCAATTCCTGACTTGCCAGCAACTCTCTACATTAGTGGAACTTTCATCATAGTCTCATACTCCAGTATTTTCCTAGACTGAACACTCCTAATTTGAAAGATATGGCTTGATGTTGACCATAAAAAACAATCTCTTTTCTGGCAGATCAAAGCAGAGCCAGCACATACACACCACTTGCTTTCTAACCCAGGACTTGTAGAGTTTCACTTTTTGGCATCACTTCAGGAGCTTTAAGATTAGAGAACGATGTAAGTCAAAAGATTTGAAGCTCTGAGGGGTTGTGCTGCCTCTGGCTGGTTGTTGTCTGTCTGGGTTTTGCTGGCTTTATTTTGTTTGTGGGTTTTTCATTTCTGAACCTTATGCAAAGCACTGAAATGTGGTGGAATTAGAGAGAATGCCAAATTGCTGGCCCAACACTTGCTACCTTTTTCTTCCTCTGACTTATCCTCCTGTTTGGTAATCACTCTTGTTTGAGAAGATTTGGTTTGGTGTAGCTTTTGTTTGGGTGTTTTACACTGCTCTGAGAATAAGGCCCCAAAGAGAAAGCTGAGGAAGAGGAAATTCATGGGGGTAGAGAAATTGAGCTAAAATACTCTTCTCACACTCCGAACTTTCACAGATGCCTTTAATATCACATATCCAAAAGAGAAACATATATATCGGGGGTTACCTTTACCAGTATTTCTCAACAAATCTCCAGAAGCTTTTTGTTATGCAAGAAGCACCGGATATTTTCTCCACTTTTTTAAACATGACAGTATAATCAGAAATAAATAGACTACTGTTAGTTTCAACATAATTTCTTGCTGTCCAGAAATAAGATGGGAGAAAAACCTTTTAGGTAAAAGCAGAAATTTCATTAAGAATCAACATGTGAAACACTTTCTTTGTTAAGCATAATTAGCAGTTCAAAGACACTTGCCTTTCAAATTGTCTGCTTTGATTCCTGTCAGATGCAGAGGCAGTGATATATGACACCACATTCATCAACTAACTCTCAACATAAAATGATGTGATGCTTTTTCTCTAATTGAGGGGATGGGAAAGCAAGCCCTTTTTTTTTTTTCTTAAATGAGTTTGAGAAATAATTTAAATGGCTGTCAGATCTCCAGCAGCAGGTAGTAACACACTGGATGGAAGATTTTCAAATTCAGTTTTTTGCCCATTCCCAGTGTTTTTCTTTCAAAAGTACTTTACTTTCTGACATGTCAGATATTACTTATAGGGATAGTTCTCCCCTGTTTTTAAGACATCTCCTGTTCAAATTTGCCTGCTGAATTAAATATACCATTCTGACAGCTTTCATTCAGACTAGGTGGCTCTTCTGAAATGTTTCAATTGAGAGGTTTCAAAGTATTTTCATTTTATTTTTGATCTTCCTGTAACTATCAAGTATTATGCTGGCCTTTTTTTTTCTAGTTGGCTGCTCTGGTGTTTCTTTCTCTTCACTCTCCATTCCCCAGCACATTTTTATTTTACAGGTGGATATTTTGCGTACTCTTCCTCACATGCTGTTTTTCTTAATCTCTGGATTCTACAATTAGCATAATTCTGCCTTTTTTTTTTTTTTTCAGAGTAGAGTAATTATTAAAATAGTCTAAACTAATTAATATAATAGCCAGCTAGAATGACTCTGTAGCAGACGGACTTGTGAGCACGAACTGCTCACAGCAGAAATCCAAGGTCTGTGCTCCAGCAGAGAGCTCAGGAGAGAAGGGGTGACTGCTCCTACATCACCTTGCGTACTTGATGTGGCTTTGATGACTGCAATAGATTATTTTCATGTGCCCAAAACCTTCCCCTTCAGATTTTACCCAGGCTGTGGGCAGTATTTCAAGCTGTCCAAAAAGAGAAAGTGAAAAACCATTAGAAATACTCCCTGATACAAAAATCAGGTTGTGAAAATAACTATACAGGTTATTTTTAATTCCTTTCTCTGTGTCTGTCGTTCAAGGTTTTAAGCATGACCCAAGCCTGTCTTCTGGGTTTGCTCCTGACACAGGACTTTTTCTCTCTTCCCTTGTTGCCACGTGTGTGACCGCCTGTGTTTTTGTCTCAGTGTAGCAAAGTTCTGCAGCAAGAAGTGTCCTGGAAGCCGTGGTGAAAGAGGAATGTTGTATTGTGGGAAAGCAAATGTTCAAAGCTGCTGCTTTGTGTGGAGTGACTCAGCTGTAAGGGCTTGGCTTTGCCAACAAAAAGGCAGCTAAACTCAGTGTGTCCATGAAACCAGTGAACAGAACAGGCATCCTGTGAGCTCTGGTACTGGCACGTAAAACCTTCCATCAACTGCAGTGAACTCTTTGCCGTGGAAAGGGATGAATAAAGCCAGAGCTCTGTAGGAACACCCAGTCAGGGGAAGTCCGTGCCCCAAGGAACGTTGGGTTTACGAGAGAGCAGGGAGAAGCCAGAGGTGATGGCCAACAGAAAGATAATTTTTATATCCCCAGTTCAAGGCTGTCCCTCTCTAACACCCTTGCTGAGTTAGTGTCCCCTCAGAAGTTACATTCCCCTCATGCACCAAAACAACAGCTCCGCTTTCTGGTACTTTATGACATGAGTGAGCACAGTGTCTGGTCTCTGTGAACTGAAGGGGAAACTAATCTAAAAGGTTTGCTGATTCTACATTATTAGAATTGTTTGTTGATCCTACATCATATCAAATATTTTAGAAATATGTTCATTCTGCTTCATATACGAACTAACCCTGTGGTCTCTGAGTTGCAATGGTTTATTATCAGTATTTTCCTAGAAAACTTTTAAATAGACATTAGACTGAACAATCAGCAAACAGGAAATACAAATGTTTTCTTTTTTGGCAGTTGAGTCGGGAAACCTGGCTCCAAACCCCATGATAATGCAGTTGGAGACCAAAAACATACCATAAACACAAGCAAAGCTAATGTAACCTAAGAGTTTGATATTAGAAATACTCACTGAACAGTACAGAAAAAAACCTTCCATCTCAGTAAATTTCAAGATTCTTAAAAGATAACTTAGAAAACAGGAAGAAGGAGTGTCAAGAATATTTAGTCTTTTACTCTGTTCTTGATTCACATGTGGAGTCTTGTTTGTACAACACAAAGTCATTTTCATCCACCCAACTGCTAGGTATGACACCCTATGAGTAAAAGACCTGCACGTCATCAAATCCTGTACTGAGTAATTTTCCCTTAAAGACACCATTTTTAATTTATCTCAAAGTCCATCTTAGCTCTCAGTACCACTTTTATGCCAGTACCACCAAATTGTACCAGCATTACAGGATTATGAAGTGGGACCACTTACCCTGTCAAGTCTGGTTTCACACTGATACTTCCAGCAGGGCAGGTGCTATATTTTATTAGTTACAGAGATTCACTGTGCATCCAGAACCTGCCCTCTGCACCCTGCTTTTATAGCAGGGTTCAATACAGCTGAGCAAATACAACCTCTGCATTATACATGAGGTACAGGGAGATGATGGGAGCAGGGTAAATGCTCGCAGTAGATGTAGTGTGCACAGGGAATCAGAAACACAGAAACACTCTGTGAGACCAGGGAAAAGGAGGAGGGAAAATGTGTTTGAGTCCGCCACGAGGGCCCAGGAAACCCTGCTCAAAGGATTTCTGTCCCAGCCAACTCTGTAATCCCTACCCAAGGCCTGGATGCAATTACAGCTCCACTATATTTCCATGCCAGACTTTAGTTAAACTCTCAACATTGCAGCCAAATAGGGGGAAAACCCCAAACAAATCCAATATACTAGTTGCTAATAACTTCTGAGCAGCAAACCGACAGCAATTCCCCAGCCCAGACTTGTTTCTACTCACCTCCATTTGTCTCTGGGATATTTAAGGCAAAGGCTCATTTTTGTCCTGCAGATTCGGTGCTGCTGCTCAGTGTTATTTTGCCAGGTTGTAAAAAGGCTCCTGACCAAAAGGAA
Source organism: Corvus moneduloides (assembly GCF_009650955.1). Lineage (NCBI taxonomy): Eukaryota > Metazoa > Chordata > Aves > Passeriformes > Corvidae > Corvus > Corvus moneduloides. The sequence goes on from NC_045485.1 coordinate 21,357,338, forward strand.
GAGGAAAGCAACACGTAAAGCAAACACAGAAGCCCAAGAGGAAAGCTACACCCTACAGACCGGCACTAACAGCAACGGCGAGACTGGGGAGGGAAGAACACTCCCAGTTAGTAACTTTTTCCGTCGATACATCTGTTACAAAACAATTTTCCTGCAAGCTTCTCTTCCTTCTTGCAAGCAATGCTTTGCCACAGAGGAGACCTCAGATAAACTACATGATGAATGTGGGGTTTGTCAGGGTTTTTTTTGGGTTTTGTTTTTTTACCAAGTAAGCAAATTAGTGAAATATAAACTAGAAGCTCAGCTGACTGCTTTAAAAATACACTGCTAGGCAGTAATTATCACAAGGTGCATTTCTCCATACTTCAGGTTTGGTTTTTTTTAATTCAAAAGTCTTCAACAGAAGCAGAGTCATATTTGAAATAACCACCTATGGGGGTTTCTGGCCAGAAACCCTCAGTGCAGCAGAGTTGAATGTTAGATGATTAATAACTTAATTTTTTAAGAGCTTGATTGAGACCTTGAGAGAAGGAAAATATGCCAAACTGTTCTTGCCTCAGAAGGATTTTTAATGCCAAAACAGAACTGCAATGAGAAGGAGAACTCATGATTTCACCTCTAAAGACTTCCAGAGTAGAGAAAAGTGTGGAGGGGCAAAGGGATTTACTGCAGCAGCAGAAGCTGCTGGGCCCAGCTGTGTTTTCACACTCTTGCCTCAGTGGATTTGAGCTTCTCCAAGTGCCAGGGCTGTTCCCTGGTTTAGGTCATAGGGTAGCTCCGCGTGTGAGCCCACAGAGGCAGCGTGGAAACTTTTGTGCTGACAGTCAAAGTGTGGCTTGGAAGAAATAACAAATTTTGGTTTGAATTAAAAAAAATTGACAGGTACATCTTGCCAAATGTTTGTCAGAAAGGAAAACTGATGGATATATCGTGTTTGAAAATTCCCAGGGTGTAGCAAATTCATTTGTTTTCCAAAAGCCAGTATCAGGTCCTTCCCTTGCCTCAGAATAAACCTGGAAATACTTCAGGGAGGTTGAGAGAAATTAAGGTTCCATTCACCAGGGTAAATAAGATCTGCCTTGAGCCCAGAGCCAGAAAATGCTGTATGTGGTAGCAGAGGTGTGAAAGAACTGCTGCAGGAGTTCTCCTATTAAATGTAATATTAACCCCCACCCCTGTGCCCCTGTGACATCTTGCTTTGCTGTTTTTCCTCTCCATGTGCTGGTGGACTTTTAAAAAGTTGTGAGTTTCTTTAAGGAGACACACAGGTCATGTAAAAAGGTAGTAAGTCAGATCATGGGAGAAAGGAGTCATCTGGTTCTCATCTGGAATATTAAAAGAGACCTGAATCCACTTGGTTCCCAAATCTCCTCAGACCCAATGGAGCAGGCATGCCTGTGCCCTCGGTACTCCTTGAAAACTGCAGTCAGCATCTCCTCCAAGTCTTGTTTTCTGAAGGAGCTTCCCCATGTGAACTCCTCTCAGCCATGAGCAAACCAAAAGTCTTTCCCACACTGCCAAGCAAGGCAAGGGATGGCCTTGGGACACAAGCCCAGGAGGACACAAACCCAGAAGGGACAGAAGTGTCCCCAGCCCTGGCTTGGCCACTGTCTTCAAGCTGAGAACTACTCCCTGGGCAGGAGCAACCTGCATCTTCCCCTCCAATGCAGTGGTTGTGCAAACCTTAGAAGGGCATCTGGCCAATGTTTAAAAACTGAGGACTTAAAACACTGTACAAGAGGTGAGAACTGAATTTGGAGGGACAGGACAATTGAGTTACACCACTAAAGTCCTTGTGTATAAAACCAGGCCTTTAGAAGAACTGGTTTTTTACTCTTTTTGGATTATTCCTTTAAGAATGCTCCTTTTGGTCTGGCACAACATAGAGTGACATGACAGCACACTTTGCCCTCCTTTATAATTTTCTCTCAGAAAAAGCATCTGGCCTTGCTGCCTTTGTAGCTGGTTAAAAGCTTGACATGTCAACTCTGAATAATTGAGCCAGGTTAATGGTAGAACATAATTTACAAGCCTCCCAGCATACAGATCGGTTGGTACAGCTGTTTGGAGTAATTGCCAGCAATGGATTTGTGCTTTCTCACTGTTCACAGAGCTGGTCACCTTACGGAGGAAAATCAGTGGAGTACTTCCAGCACAATTATATTTAAGCTACTGGTTTTCAACGGGCCTTTGAAGCAAAATATTTTCTTCCTCATTATTAATGCAGCGCTGTCAGAAGCATGGGTAATGTTCTTAGGTACCAAACCTGGCTCTGCATGCACTAAGGACAGGGTTTATAGTCAATCCAGAGGCTGGTTACTACCCAAAATACTGAAATTGTCCTGCTGTCCCCTCTCTGTATCCTTCTGTATATTACTTTTATTAATACTTGAATAGGATGTATATTTAGCTTTGTAATTGTATAATTACATCTCAGTGTGTACATGCCCCTCTTGCATCAATGCTTGCCCTCTCACAGGGTGCTGGTTCAGGGGTCAGTGGCACCAAAGTCACTCAGTTCTCTGCCCATTTCACTCCCTGGGTGGGTCTCTAAGAAGGCAGAGAGCAACAGACGTTTGACCTTTCAGTGACATTTGAATTTTGGGATTACTTTTGACCTTTCAGTGTTCTATGACCTTCAGAGGGAGTATTTGACCCCTTGAGTGGACATTGACGTTTCAGGATGACCTTTGGCCTTTTGAGATGACCTTTGATCTTTTGGGATGACCTTTTACATTTGGTTGGTCTTCCACCTTTGGAATTTTGGGGTGACCTTTGACTTTTCAGCGAACAAATTTCACTGTGTGGGTGATATTTGACCTTTCTGTGATCTGTGATCTTTTGGATCACTTTACATTTCAGGCTAATACTTGCATTTTTGGTGACCTTTGACATTGTGAGAGACCCTTGTGTGACCTCTGACCTGTCCTTGACATTTTACCTTTATGTAACCTTTGATGTGTTAGTGACTTTTTCATCTCTAGTGACCCTTTGACCTTTCTGATAACTTTCTCACTTTTTGGTATGACCTTTGACCTTTCTGGATGACCCTTGACCTTTTTGTATTGTCTTTGGGATTTGCCTTTGACTTTTGACGTTTTGAGTATCACCATTTACCTTTCTTCCCCCATGCGTTTTCAGGTTATTTTATTCCTTATTTAAAAGACAGACCCAGAACACCCTCCACTCCACTTTTTCTTCAAGAAAATCCCCTGCACATGATAGTTTTGTGGTGCTTCACTATCTGCTTTCAGAGGATAATACCTCTGAAATTCTGTGATAGTTGTATTTCAGCACTTAGAGAAATTCCCTCTTACATTTTATTCATGGTTAAAGAATCTGGATATTCCTATTGATAGAAACAGCTGAATGTTTTTGAGTCCTGCTAATTTGACCTCATAGTAATTCACAGCAGATGCATCACAAATTAATTATGTATTCTGGGAAAAAAAGATTCCCTATCATTCCTTCTGCTGGCTGCTGCCATTTAATTTCACTGGTGCATCTCTTGTTGATGTTGTGTGAGACACAGCAAATCTTTACAGCCTCTTTTCTGTCCATTGTTCATAAACATCTGTTGGTGTCAGTTTTAATTTACTTCCCCCTTCCACTAAATTTTATTTGATCTGTATCCTCATTAATGACTTCTGCATGTTAATAAGTGATCTTGCTCTTCCTCTTCTCCATTCCTGTTTTATGATTTGTCAACAGGGGATTCCAGCTGAGACAGCAGTATTAAAAGCATGAATGTGGGAAGTGGAAAGGGCTGATGTACTGCCCTGATTCCAGGTAGGAATGCTGCACAGGATAGGGGAGTATCCCCTTGCAAACCCATTTCTCAGTGCTTTTGGTGTCAAGTCCTCCTGGCAGGAGGTCCAAATGCATGTTGAAAATGTGGGAGGGAAGAGCCATGAAAACACTGAACACCTCGGAAGACCTTACTTGCAGGGATAACTTTCAGGGCAGCCCCATCTATTTAGCTCTTAAGAATTTAAGGAATATTTGATTAGTCTTAAGCACCCTACAGAAAAAATACAAATGTAAAAACAAGGAAATCTTTAGTCTGCTAAAATGAATGTAAATAGATAATGAAGCTAGTCAAATGCAGATTTGCAAGAAGCTGCAAAATCCTAACAGGAGAACTTGCTGTCAGAACAATTCTCTGGAGGTTTTCTTGGCCATCCATCCTTGGGAGTTTAAATGTGACCTACCTAAAAATCCTGTAGTGGATGGGTTTGAGGACATGACATGTCATCAAAGCCACCAATTAAAACAAAAATCACCAGTCTGGACTCTGGTGGATTGGCCACATTTACATAACCTGGAAAAAGAAAATAAATAAATACATAAATTACATATAAACATTACATATATAAATTATATTTGATAAATAATATGTTTCTGCTACATTTCCTGAGGATTTCTGATAAAAACCAGGACCCAGAACCAGAACTTTTAAAATACAGTTTGTTTCATGTAAGATCAACAAAAGCAGCCAAGCAAACACTTCTAGGGGTTAGGTGCGTAAAAGGAATGACGTGTCTCATGGAAAAAATATTTAGAACAACTGAGATTAAAGAAGTGACCCTGGCCCAGAGGCTATTCTAAGATATTGGATGATTCCTCATGCAGCCAAATTTCCTGGGAGGTTGTGAGCAACGTTTAGTGGGCATAAGATGCAGTCTCACCTCCTCTGCATAAAAACCACGCTTAAACCCACACAATGTTGGGTTACAGGTGCACTGGGAATGAAAGGGGAAGGCATATTTCCAAACCCAAGCAGTACTTCACTAAAATGCCCCTTGGTGATACAAATTCACCCTGTGATTTTACACACAAAGGTGGATAACTTAATGAGGATCCTTGCTGATTCCCTCCCCACCCACCCACCCACTCTGTCTACGTATCCATCCATCTATCTATCTATCTATCAATCTATCCATCTATCCATCTATCTATCTATCCATCATATCTAGCGTAGCCTGAGGCAAAATGGCAAAATATGTCAGCTTTTCCCATGGGCAATACTTGGGATGCACTTCTTCTCTGGAGTTTTCACTCCTTGGGTAATCCTGGGAATATCTGCTGTGCTTTCATCTGTTTGTGGCATTTTGATTTTATTTGGTAAGAGGGGAAGGAAATGCTGGCAGTGTAAGGCTGGGAGGGAAGCAGTATTGGGTAGTGTCTGTTATCCCAAATTACAGAAACACCAGCCCCAAATGTGAACTCTGGTAGTGAGATTGTGTGCGCTGCTCGGGTGAAAACCACACCCAGCATCCTGATGGCTTAGACGTGCCTCTTTTATGCACCACCGCCTTGGAGGAGGCCTGCCCAGGTAACTTTTACACTTTGTTTTGCAAACTTTTGATCAGACCTTGTTGTACAAGGTCTCTCCTTGCAATTTCCACCCTACAAGGGCTGCATTTTAATAGGGAGGAAACGGAATCCTGTAACTCAAGCTGTCTGTGATGTGAATGAGTAAACCATGGGAAAACATGAGAGGAGACATCAGCTACCATATGAGAACAAACAAACAAACTTGATATTTACCTTTCCAGAGAAACAGGACAGAATTTCAGATTCTTTTCTTGCTATTGGCATACAAAAACCTTAGCAGACCTGACCAATCCCTTTGAAATAACTGTGTTATTGCCCTATTCCTTTAGGTTTTTACCAAAGATGCGGCTGAGTATGCATCTGCTGCCAGTGTAACAGTTTGGAAAGGAAACAAAAGACCTACTAATGCCTTGAAAAATCCACATGTTTTCCGCCTTGGGCCTCTATGCTCAGCGTGACCTCTGTGGCTGTCCTTTATTCACATGGAAATGTTCTTGTCCTTAGCCCTGTTGCCAGGAGTTAATTTCTCTGCTGGGCTCTTCTGTCAGCCTCCTGGCATCCCTTGCCAAAGGCACCTCCATTGCATGTGCCTTCTCTTGGCACCCTGTCTTGGGAGCTAAGATCTGCAGCACACCAAGGACTAGTCAGATCTTCTACGATGGATTTTTCTTGGTGGATTCTTCCTGGTTTTTTCCCCTGTGCTATCTGTCTCCTGTCTTCTTATTACCCTAAAGCTGATTTTTTCAGACCTCATCTTGAATCCGACACTGCCTTTGTGATTTTCTCCCTTGCAGTATTGCTGTTCTGAATGTTTAAAGGTTTGTGGTTCTGCTTTCAACTTCCCTTTGCTGTCCCAGCACATCTTCCATCTCTGGCATTTAGTTTTCAGGTATAATTTCTTGTGAACCTGCTGCCTCTAAGCCCTGTTCCCACTGGTTCTGCCTGTTTGCTCCACTGAAGTTCTTTTCCTGTAAAGCCTCTGTCTGTGGACTGAAATATCTGTGCAGTGCACATACGTGGGAGGTGGGCATGGAGGGCAGCCATGGGGCTAGTGGGAGCAGGACACATTAGTACAGTTGTGCTCCAAGATGCTGCAGCCTTGGCCACTGGGGAATGGCAGTCTCAAATGGTTTATTTTGGATAACTTCCAAGTTGTCCTTTTGTTGGACTGAAAATGGCACTGAGAGGTTTCCACGTGGCTCATGCAAGTGCCATAAACATTTTAACACAACTAAAGCATCAAGAAGACATGGCTACCATTTGGTGTGTCCAAGACATGGGGTCTTATCCAAATGTTAATCTTCTCACTGCACTTATTTCTTTGGGGTGACAATGATGAGGGATTTCCTTTAACATCTATAGAGGACACCTGGGCTTGCAATGTTCTTTTTAGAAAGGTTATTTCAACAATAGATATTTTCTAATTATTATACACAGTACAGTATCTGCTTCCAGAGTCATTGCTTTAGTAGAGAGCCATTCTATAGAAGCATTATTCATTGATAATGGTCATATTCTTGCCATTTATTGCCAAATAAATATAACAATAAATGAGCAAATATTGCCTCAAATGTGCCTGTCTGAGCATCTTCAGTCACTGAAGGTTATCAGTGCAGAGAGACTGAAACAACCAGGCATCTGCAGCCTCCTCTGTGCCTTTCTCTTCTTTCAGGTGTGTGTACAACCCACTCCTGTAGCACTTTGGGGTTCTCTTATGTTGATGTCACTTTGTAAATATTTTCATGGGAAATGCCCCAGAAAAAAAAAAAAAACTTGGTCCACCTCCTTTTATATATATATATATTTATCTTTAATATGTAGATGTGGTGTTTTTGTTCTTGGACAAAATCACATAAACCACTGCTTAGGCTCGGGGTTTCTCCAAAGAGGCAGTTTCACATTGTGGGCAGTGGAGGCCAGGCTCAGCAGCACATTGGTTATTGCCAGGTATCCAAACCCCTTGGGATCTCTGGCTGGGTCTGCTGGATGTGTTTCACACCTTTGCTGCATTATGAGTTCCAAAACGCAGGGTCCCTGCCACTGGGCCTTTCCCTCTCCCTTAGGTGCTGTAAATATATTTTCTTGAAGTCACAGTGCTGTCTGCAGGAGCTGCAGGAACGTTCTGTAAATTGCTGTCCTTGCAGTTAGGAGATGTATAAAATACAACCTTTGTTTGTGTGTCAGAGCAGCCTTGAACATCATTATAGGCTGTTATAATTTTCAATCTGTTGAACTCACACTGTACTGTAAAACACCTTGCCAGAAAGGAAGCAGTTCCTCGGTTTGTCTACTTTGAGTGGGCCATTTAGGATGAAATGCTGCATGAACCCTTGTGAGGTGATGCCATAAATTGCAAACCAAGTGTATTCCCCCAATACCCAGTGATACCTCAGCCAGATGCACACCTCAGGAGACTGGTGTGATCTTTCTGTTCTTACTGCCACATGAAGACCTACTACTGCCAGGCAAGACCTCTTACTCCAGGACATGGAGATGAACCCTGGGGAATTTAATTTTTTTAAAATATCCTTGATCAGTAGTCAGATGAACGAACTTTATATTTGCAAAACATTCCTCCTAACTTCAGAGAATTTCTGACAGTTTTCTGTCTCTCATTTTCTCCACTGGAGGCAGGAGAGGAGAAGCTTGTATATTAATTATTAAGGCAAGAAAAAGATACACACCTCTCTCAGCTACCCCCGCCCGGCATGAGGAATCAGAGAATTACACTGACTTGAGCCCTTCTTCCTTGCCCAGGTTTCTGCAGAGGGAAGAGAAGGAAGGAAAAGCAGGAGCCTTAAAACATCTCTCTCTCAGTTCTGTGTAATCCCGATTCAAGCTTTTGGTGGCTGTAGGGAAGTGTTGGGAGCTCTGCTTGGCACCATTAACCTTGACTGTCAGGGGAGCCTGAGGGGAAAGAGGCTCTCTGACTTATTACTTTGACCCCCTAACATGCCAGCCTAGTACCACTTTAATTCCAGTAAGTTCAATACAGTTACACCAGAGATCAATTTGTTCTGAAGTATTTTTGGTGTGTTCATACATAGAAGTGTCAGATATTATTAGCAACAGAAGTTTATCTTGTGAGATAGTATTAAGAACCTGATAGAAGTGTGATTTTGTTTCCTACTGGCAGTGAGTGTAGGAATTGCTGTTTGACTCTCTTCACAGCATGGATTAGCAAAATTAGACTTGTCTCCTTTGCTCTAACAAGCCCCAGAACAGAATGCGAGCCGTTAAATGAAGGAAACTCCTTTCAGACACACACACAAAAAGCTGTGGGAAGAAAATCATCTAGGCTTCCAGGAGGACAGATTATTACAGAGTTCGTATCTGTAGGGCATCCACTCTGCAGGAATTTTTGTGCACAATGACATGACTTTATGTTTTTATTTACATTTTCTGAAGAGTTCACATGATGTTGCCATGGGGAATGCTGCAGTTGTCTGGGATACCCTTTCATATTTACATCACACAATTCTGCCTTGTATACTGACTTGATGCTGTTTGACAGTCAGTAACTATGGTGGGACTGTTAACAGTTTGTGTCAGGTTTTAATATAGTTAGAGAATTGTTGTGTCTTCATTTTATTTTACCTTCTGTTTATTTTTAATTTCTTTCCATTTTGCATGACTAATGCCTTTGGAACCTAGACAAACCTGGAAGCTGGCAAGTCCTGTTCTCTGAGGCTGTACAGAGCACTGCTTGCCCTAGGCAAGATTTGCAGAGAAGATAATTTCCATATAAGCACCCAAGAAAGTGACCAAATCCTAACTCAGCCTTCAGGGACAGTCTAAGCCTGGGTGCCAGGTGTCCCCTAGACAGATGGTTGAGCATTTCTGGTAACAGCCCTGGAAAGGCATAGTGAACACTTGAAATTTTCCCTGAAACCTTTTGAAAATCTGCCTTCAAGGCTGAATCCTGAGCCCATGTAGTGAAAGAGAGAGACTTTATTAATTTTCCCCTGGTGGGCCTTGAAGCTGGTCCAAACTAGTTTCACTTACAAATAAAGTTTGGCTTCTAGTAGAAGTTAGGTGAGGACAAAAAGCTTGAGTTTCAAATCTGTTTCAAAGCATGTCTCTGTGGATGTTTAGTTCATAGGCTCTCTGTTCTCACAGTGAGGAATAAACAGTAATGTTTCAAAGTATTCCTGGAAATTTCCTCCCATGACTGTCACTATAAGCACACACCATTATCTGTGTGGTTTTAAAGAGGATTGTGTGAGGAAACTCTTGGATTCCAAGCTCGCAGTTCAGGTAGCAAGGCATCAGGGTACAGTGAGAAAATTGCCATTTTTACCCCAACAGATTCTTTTGAGCTGAAAAGAAGTGGCCATTCCATGATGTTTTATGTTTTTTCCTCTTCATTGCTTCCTTTCTTCACCTCCCCCTGCCCCCTCTGACCTTTTCAAGATACCTGGCTTCCAAATGTCAGAAAGAAGCCTGACATTACAAAGCTTTAGAACTTCATAAAATCTTCAGAGAACTGTTTGAATGCCACAAAAGCATTGCTCATGTCCAAATGACGTTATTTCAGTCCTCAGTGACTGTGCACCTTGACCACACTCATGATCATTATTGATACATCTCAGATGTTCACCCCAGACTTCTCTTGCTCACATACATGTTTTAACAAATTACTGTCTTTCAGAAGAGTTGAATTATTTGACGTTTGTTCCCAGAAAAGGTATTAACTGCCTGTCGTGTATTATCTGTTATTTCATTAATTATTTATCGATTGTAATCCTTATTTAGGAAGTTCTAGCTATTCATCCAAGAGTGGTGTCATGCAACGTGTGCCATAATTGTGCAATCATATAAAGTAATGAGAAGCTGTCACTATTTCTGGAAGCTGGTGCTGGTGCCTGCCCATTCTTGTCCCTCATCGTACACTGTCCCTTCTTGCTCTTTCAGAGAAGGAGGCCAAGAAATTGATCTAGGTTGAAACTAACACTACAAAGGGAAATCTTGGCCAGACAGATGCTTGTGTTGGTACAGAAAGGAGCTGGCAGCACAGAGAGGTTTTGGAAGAGAGTTTGTCTTCTGGCAGCCTGTGCAAACTGATTTAATCTGATTGAAAAACGACATTGTAAAATCATTGTTATCCATTCCTGAAGAGGAACTGCTGTGTAGCCAAAACAACAAGTTTGTGACTGCCCCAGATGTCAAACGTGTTTTAACTTCTCTGGGATGTGGATGCTTTCCCTTGCAGGGGCAAAGGTATCCCCTGAGTGCCCCTGGCAGGTGTGTGGCACCAGTAGTCCCCACCATAGCATCATATCCTGTATATTTTCGGGTGGGATTGAGAGTGTGCCATCATGTACATACACTGGCCAGTGGTTCTCTGTCCCCAGTAGAAATACTGGCCTAACTTTATCAACCAGAAAAAAAAAATAAATCAAATAATGCCCTTGTCCAGTACAAGTTGGGACATTCCTGTTCACAAAATGGCTTTGTCCTCCCCCACTCCTATGTCCCCAGTGCTGCCTCTTGATGCATTTTCCTGTACATTCACAACCTGATCTAATCACATAAGCTGGCAGCCAAGTGTGTGCCACTGCAGAGAGAGGAACACCAGTGCTTTTTGACATGCCAGTTACTCAGCAAAGAGCAGCATGGCGGAGCATAGATACAAACCTAGCACACTTTGAGGCTCTTACAAACAATTACAAAGTACAACATCCAATGCATCATCATCTATATTTATATTTTCTACCTATATTTATAAAAACTTTCTGGCAGTTTCCCCCAGCTTGGCCCACAGGATTTCAGCCACTGTCCTCTCCTCCTCACTCAAGAGCCAAGCACTTACTAAATGAGAGAGTCAATAATGAATAATAGCAACAGGGTTAATTATTTTCATTTCTGGGTCAGCAGTAGACTGGAACACATTTAGAGATGTAAAATAAAAAAGATAGGAACAGCATGGTGGTTAGAAGGAAAACCAAGAAAGCCCAGCATAGTGCCAATTACTAAAAGCCTTTAGGCTTCCTCTTGGCTGCTGATCAGCCAAGTAGCTCTTGAAACAGATAACTGCATCTCACATGGCAGCAGGAATGAAGATTCACCCTTGACCTGTGTATTTCCCCCATGTAGAGTGTTTCCTTCAGCTCCTGATGAAACTGCTCGAAGATCTGGGCTCCCCCTCTTGACATGCCCTGTCCTCTCACTCTCCTTTCTGCTTTTCTCATTGTCTTCTGGGTTGCTGACTTTTGGTTACTTATCTACTTGTCCCCTTCCCAGTGCTTCCCTGGAGGATGCAAACAGTGGGTCAGGTCTTCTATTTCTCATAACTCTGGGATTTGAAAACAAAGCAGCACATCTCAACAATGCACACTGGTTTTTGACCTTGAGCAGTTTGCTAGTGGGTTTGATTTTCTGCCTCCTCCTCCTCCTGTAACCTCAAGTCTCTTGAGCACCTCTCATCTTCTCTCTAAGGTCTTTTCCTTCTTTGTGTTCCCAGAACCATTTATCATGCAGGCAGGGGGGAGCATCAGCTTACTAGAAAGGGAATTATCCATTTAAATATCACCAGTCTGACGCATATGGATTTTTATTTTAAGAGGTAACATGTAAAACACATAAATAAAATGCAGGCTTTGGTGGCTTCCTTCTAGGTCCTTGCAGCTTCTCCATCACTGATACCTGATCATAGCAATGTTCAGTAGCCTGTGCAACGCAGGTCCCCACACTGACCCTGCTGTAAACTTTCTCTGAAGATGTAATTTGCATCACACCCTTGTGTGTGTTTAACTCCAAAATGGTACAATGACACACCTCCAGCCCTCGGTACTGCTTGTCTTCTTTGAATCCACGTGCTGAGAGTGTCTCTGTGCTCCACAGCTGCCATAATCAGCCAATTGTCCATGGCCATTCATCAGCCTGAATGTGTGCTAAGGCTTGGGAATGGGAAATCTCAGCACCCAAGCACAGAGACACCCGGGGACTGCTGGGAGGCTCACACAGTGCTGAGAGCAAGACCAAAAGAGCTCAAAGAAGAACTGTATGTATGCCTTCAGATGTGAGCCCTGTTAATAAAATATGATGCAGTTTAAGGTCCATCAGCTGGAGGGCCGACAATCCATTAACTTCCTTGTGACATCTTTAGGATTAAACCAAAGCACCCACAGCCCCACTGCAGCAGGTCAGAGGGCATTTTGCATTATCTCTCCCCGCAGTTTCCCCCAGCAGAACAAGTGCAGTGTTATCTTTAGCTGCCCAGTAAGATCTTCAAGGGGATGTTGAGCTCTGAAAGGGTCTTCAGGGCCATATGATGATGCAAAGGATGTGTTAGTCAGGGGGATTGTCCTTGTGGGATCTGATTCCTCTTGTTGCCTTCTTCTTCTGCCCCTGGGGACAGTCGAGGTGCTAGCTGTGCTGCAGAGGGGCTGAGTACCTTTGTGTTTGCCTTTGCTGGGAGTGACTTCAGTCTGTGCTCTGTGGGTGCTGTGTTTGCCTGTTCCCACAGAGCAGAATGGTCTCAGCATGAGCTACTGAGCCCCTTCTGCTGGAAGCTGCCAGGTGCTTCCATCCAGGTACTCGGTGTATAACCTAGTCTGGAAAAAAAAATTAAAACTTTTTGCAGAAACCTGTTGTACCCTTTATTGCTCTAACTCTGCTCCCCATGCTTTAACACCAAGCTGGTTGTGGCCCTGCAATTTCACTTGCTGTTGTTGCTTAGCTCCTGGCTGCTTGAAATACTTTAATGCTGACCTGTATTTACTGACAATTGGGCTTTTCATGGTTTTGTGGAAAACTACATGCTGCTTTTGATCCTGAAGGGAATTAATGCAGAAAATCAGCACAAGTTGTGTACCTTTTGAAATCTTAAGTACGAGGCTTTCTTTTCATTTAACTTCTCATTGGAAGTTGCTATTTTTAAAAATCATAGAAAAGCTTTTTGTAGTGTCACATACATCTTGGGAGGGCTTTTTAAGTATCAATGTAATTCTTACAGAACCTTTTTTTTTTAATAGAAAAACTTCTACCAGTGCTACTTTTAAATTTACTGTGAGCTGTGCTGCAGTAATGCAGAAGATCAAAGAAAGTGGCTTTCTGCCTTGCAGTCAGTAGAAGTTCAGAGGTCTTGCCTGTGACTATACCTGTTTATAACAGATTGGTCTGACTTCACCTGAGGGAACAAGTGAACAGAAATAGCTGACTTAAACTGGAAAAAAAGGAAAAAGATATTGTTGCTGGATATGAGAAACTACCACAAATTGTTGAAGGCGATCACTGTGCAAATCCATCACACCAAAATATCTCTAACTGATTTGTGAGAGCTTCAAAAGTCCAGAGAACTTTGTACTCAGGATGTAAAATGAAATTTTTAGGCATTTGGCTGACAGTGTAACTTAGCCAGCTGATTCTGTGGGCAGTTTTTGAAACTGGCAGGGGTTGTCTGTACTGCTCTTGTGGGCTGTCCAGAGCCTGAATGGGAGCCATGTGTCTCTTAAAGGATTCTCTCAGCCTTAGTAACATGTTTTAGGCATTTCTATTTCTTGACTATACCTAAGAGACAGCCCAGTCAATATGGTGTAAAGCAGCTGTTTTCCACTCACATTTTAATACTTTACCAGTAAGAGTCCATAGAGGTTTCCTGGAGAAATCCAGGTGAAGACAAGTAAAGCCTCCTTTCAAGCTGAGTATTTTTGGAATATGCTTTTGAAACCTTGAAAAGTTTTTCCTGAAAAAAGCTCATGCATACTTGAAAAGTATTGTAATCAATATTTCAGTTGAGTGCTTAGAAAAAGGAAAAGAGAAGACAAAGGAAATTGATATCATTAGAGAAAACTGTGAACGTATTTTATATTGCTTTCCCTAGAGGAGATATAGCTGAGAACATGTTCAGATCTTAAAACACTATTGTTTGAAAAGTGAAAATGGGAGTAAAGAGCTGAAGCTGTGTGAACCATTGCCAGTCTATATGAGCCTGAAGTTTTCTAATCCTCAGGACATGAATCAGAATGAAAAATGCTGCATGGGGTGTTGTGAGACTCCCAGTCCTGCTCATGAAGGATAAGGCACAGCCAGAACCTTAATCCAAATTATCAGCTGAACCAGATCCATGTCCGCCTTGAGGGCTCTGTGCTGTCCCAGTGCCTTGCTCCTGGGGCCTATTCTAAGGGCAGACAGCTTCTGGGAGACCTCGTCTCACTTTCTCCTTCTCTCCGAGTTATCCAGCCGATTTGTCAGGTGTGCAGCGCTTCTTACTCTAGAGGTCAGTATAGTGTTAGGAATGGAAATGATGCATATCCAATTCTTGCTCCCTGATGAGATGTTCCAGGGTGAACTCTGAATCATACTCCTTCCCATATAAGATGGGAGAGAAGTTTCATACTGGGGAAATGTTGTTGTAAAAGCACAAGAGCCAATATGGGAAGCTCAGAGGGCGTTTAAGAAAACAATCATTGAGGCTCTTTGTTGAATGGAAGTTTTGCATGCACTAGTAGTAATTTTCTGAAGCCATAGACAATAACATAATGTGAGTGGGCGATGGCAGAAATTACATAGGGTGAAATTTAGGGAGCTGACAGCAGCCTATGCGTCACTTAAGGCCTATTTCTGAGGGCTTAATTGTGGCTTAAATAGCCGCATGTTCATCTTCCGTGTAGAAACAAATCCTGTCTAGAATGAGCACCATGAACACAGAAAGTGGAATCTGATCAGCTGTAAAGCTCCTGTGTCAGGGCAGGGGTGTTCTGTACCGAGAACAGATGTGAGCAATGCAGATTCATGTTGCAGCACGCACACTATCAAGGTCTAATGCTGTGTTTTGCCATAGGATGCACTGATGTTGGTCCAAAGAGATGCCAGAATATCAATCTTTAAACAAATGGAAAAACTGAGTAACGAGCAGACCCCAGGCATTGTGGTGATTTACTCCATTTGTGTATGAGCTATGTGGCTGATAACACCAAAAGCAATCCTACCTACTAGTCCTTCAGAGGCATTTTACTTTTGGGTGGGCTTTCTGCAAATGTTCACACTTGGTGTTATGAGTGCTTACAAAAATAACTCTTTTTTAGCTCTGTTGTGTGACTTCAGGGGGAATCAGAACTGGGCTGTCACATCTACCTTTGCTACAAAATGGTTGCATGTTGGTTCAGTAGGAGAAGAGAAGAGGCTCTGAGAGAGATCAGGCTTCCAAGCCACTTTGCATAGTGCATATTGAACTCTGAGTTTTTCAGTCAATTCTTGGGATGTGTTTCCAAAACTGTGATGGGCAGAATTAAAGCTGAACCCATCAAACTCTTCCTTATCTTTACATACTTGGATTTCTTGTAATATTTAACTTTTTTCTTTGCATTTCCTGGGCTTAGCATTCTTACTTCTGAGGTAATCAATATTCCCCTGGAATGTATTTTGTCATATGTTCTCGATAAGCATTTTTAACTTGAAGTCCTAATAAATGTTATTTTTGTCAAAACAAAAAAGTTAAATTGAAGTAGTCTCCTGCAAGCCACTTTGAAGGCAGAAATATAGATGAAATATTTGGACTACAGTAATAGAATTTTTCAAAACACAAAGTTTGATGGATTTAACTGTTTCCTTTTTAATTAAGAAGCAACCTGCAAATCACTGCTGTCCTCTGGAAAGAGATCTGTTATTCAGATGTCTGCTAAATCGTTTTCGTGAATTCTATTCTGATTCTGGGTTTGTTCACAAGTTGTCTACTTTTATTATTCACAATGTGTGATTGGACATGTGGTATATTTTCTGCTCTCTGGTTTAATGACTGAAACATTTTGACAGGGAGTAGCAAATGGTGAATGACAACTAGAAAACAACATGCAACTTGGGGCATTTGCAAACATTTTCAAGAATATTAACAGTCAGAAGAACACTGCTGAAGCCTGGGTAGTCTGACCTCTATGAATGATAATGATTCATATCTCAGCCATTTAGTTACAGATGTATTTCAGTCAGTTTGTCATTTGTCCAGATCCATTAGGTCTGCAAGCGAAATCATTGTCTATGAATGATGTGTCTTTCAGTCCATCTGAGCTTTGATTTACTTGTAAATAAAGCCTAATTCTGAAACTCAGCCACAGAGGAGCAAGTTTTCTGATTTCCATATCAGGGAGGTGAACTAAAATTATGTACTCGTGTCCTCTAGGACTGACACAGAGGCGGGTACTGTATTCTTGTTCAAAGAGTTATAAATGTGGTGCTAAAGTCAGCGTGCCTGCACATTAACATTAGAAACACTGCATTTCTGGGGTATAGAACTAAGCTAAGGTCATTTAAAAATATCCTGACACTTTTATTCATGTATAAGAAATAGCTTATTTTATTTGATAAACTTCATTCTCTGTCACCGTGCAAAACCCATCAAGTTTCTTCACTTCTTCAGCTTGGCAATTGAAAAACAGCCCTATTCTAGTTCAGAAGGTTTTGAGATGGTGGATGGTGTGATTCTCACACAGAATATGTGCAACTTTTTTTTTTTTGCCGCAGCCTGGGGTTCTTGAGCTGGATGAATGATTGAGATTTCGTAACACTGCAGGCAAAATTCCTTCCCTTGATCCATGCTGTAGATATCGTTTGCATTGTCTGCACACATGGTACTCTCATTTACATCAATGGGAATTCCACATGCTGAATAAGGAAGAAATATTTGCATTCTGGATAAGTGCCTTATTTGGACACTTACTAATACTTACTCGGGCAAAGCTCCCACTGACTTTGATCTTGTTGGCAAGCTGCCCACTGGGTTTGAAGCCCTGGTTTGAAGAGTTGCTAAATGGCATTTTAATGGCAGGGGTCAGCAGTGATTGCCATACAATTTTTCTTGCTTTCCCCATCACAAAGTTATCATCCGGAGTAAGTCATTGCAGTTCTTTTTGGAAGATTAATAGCTCTCCACTAGTAACAGAAAGCAGTACACCCACTGATGAGTTTATCATTTGAACTTTGAATCCAGTCAGGAAGTTGAGACGTAAGCTCTTCCATGGTGGTGATTTGTGGTATATTTTCAGTTTTCAGGGTCAGGTTATTAACCAGAATAACAGTGATATAAGCACATGTCGTAGAGAACATGAATCAGAGGAAGTGTCTGACAAAGGCTTCACCGAGCAGGCAGCTTTCCTGGGAGGCTGTGAAAGTCTGACATGTGTCATGAAGCTCCAGGTGTCAGGTTTGAAAATACCACGAGTATTAACAACCTGCATGTGTGGATATAAAACTTTTCTTGGCAGCGTTTTTGGTACTCAAACAATTTTATGCTGGGGCCTGTCTATGGAAGAATTTAATTTTCCTCTAGGAGACACGGTTCCTAGAGGTTTTCTTTGCTTTTCCCTATCACTGAGAGGGAGAAAGATAGTGACAAGAAACAAAGCCAACCACCTGTATCGAGTAAGTTGTAACTTTTTTACATAGGTAGAGTGTTATCACTTTGTATTTAGTAACAATGCTCTGGGTTGCTATTAAAATTAAGATCTCAAAAGAGCATAATTGTCTGCAAATTTCTAATGCTTGTCCTGTCATCCTGAGAGTACTGAAACAAAAAATATTCTGGGGGAAAAGCTGTGTTGTAAAATATAAATATTATTTGAGCTATGCCAATACTGGAAATCATTACCCATAGAAAATTCTGATATTCTGCCATGTTTCTGTCCTGAATTGAAATAAATATTGAAAAAATTTATGAACAGGGAGTTCTGAAGAGCACTGTAGTATAGAAATATTTAACATTTTGTTTAGAGCCAGTGCAATGTTATGGGAACATGTTATGGAAAATGTAGTTCAGGTGTCTCTTCCCTCTATCCAAGTGCAGGATTAGGTGGTTTTGCAATGTGGTCTGTCGCATGCTACACTCCTTTTCACAGCTTCCACGAAGTATTAAACATGGAGAAGAGACCAGAAAGTACTTCCCAAGGCAAATTCCAGTCTGGGAAAATCTGATTTTGTTGAGGTTTTTTTGGTTTGCTTAATTGACTTTTTTTTCTCATTGCAAATCACTTTGAGGAAAAACCTCTCGGTCAGATCTAATAATAACAATATGGAATTCAACTTCTCTACCACTAATAATATGGAATTCAGCTCCTTTTTTAATAGTTGTACTCAGAGTTATAGTATGGCAAGTTCTCCTACCTGTGTTGTAACAATCTGTTCAATCACAGTGGAAAAAGTCTGTCCTTCGACTGCATCCAAAATAATGCTGAACCCCCTTTCTGTAGGGCTCTTACTCAGAGACTGAGGTTTGAGGGTAATTCATGTGCAGTGAAATCACCCAAGTTTTGTGGACGAGGTGAGTAGCATGTGAGATGGTAGCACTTGGGCTGGGCTTGAGAGAAGAAACAGTTTTCTGCTCTGGGGGCTCAAGCCATGCCTGGGGTCAGGTGGCAAAGCCTTTAACTGAGGAGGACCTGCCTGGCTCCTCTTCTGTGTGATAACTTCTGCTTTCCACCCTGTAAGGGAATGTAGTCTCCACTGAGGAGCTATTTTAATGTATTTAGATATTCAAATAGTAGTGCTCTAAATAAAATATGCACCCCAAAAAAAAAAAAAAATCTACCTATTGCATACAGTTAATTCTGTGCATTATAAAAGTGAGAGACAGAAGCGCTGGGGGAAGAAACCCGTTCTCAGGAGTGTTCTTGCTCCCCTGAAGGCTTTGCTTCAGCCACTAGGTGATGTAGCAGCTTCTCTTTGCATTCCGGGAAGTCGTGGAGGGAGAAGCTTGGAGAGTCTGGCATATGAATTAGGAATGAGTAATTGGAGAAGATCTCCACTCCTCTAGAAGCGATACAGACTAGATAATAGCCCTTGGAAAACTAACGAGATGATAGGATTTCCAACTTTACATTTTCTAATTGCTTTAAATGAAACCCCATTAGAAACAGCTGGTCTGATTCTCAACTGATATAAATTGTCATATATTTTTAGATTTAAATAGCACTCGGCTGGTCTATCCCAGATGTAAACTCTGGCCTAGATTATGTGATTGCTATCAGCTTGGAATGGAAACTTCAGCACTACTTTTACAGGCAAATTTATTTTAATGTATTATCAGGAAAACCCAGCATATTTCCAGGTATTGTGTATCTGAAAAAATAATCACCAAGACGACTAAGAAGACAGTTAAAGTAATGCACGTATCCACCTCATCACTGCTCAGGGCAGAGAGATGAAACTTGAGTCCCAGGCACATGCTGGTAACAGGTAATCTAGAGCTGGATGCTCTGAGCCAAGGACATCTTCAGCTTCCTGAATCCAAGGAAAGAAAAAGGCTTTGTATTTTTCAGTGTCTGCTGAGACCCACACAGAACTGGAAATACGTGGAGTAGATGATGGAAAATAGCTTTGTAGCAAAAGTAAAATGAATCATATTTGAACAGAATTAACCTGTGAGATATTGCAATTCTTATTTGAAAGGAAATTAACAAATGATTCGTTGTTCATTCTGGGCCAGATTCTCATCTACCTTAAACTCAGAAAAAGTCCTAAGTCTGGCTCTTAATATTTCCTTTTCATTGGAGTTTGGATGACTTTGAACAGTCTGTTGCTATAGCCCTTCCCAACAACATTGCTTTCATAGGTCTTTGACCTGTGTTGAAAGAATTGTCTTACTCCTGGATCTGAGGCCTGAGGGAATTGGGTCACAGTATCTGAAGCCTGCAGTGATGCAGAATTACAGGGGTGGGGAAGTTTAATTGTCTCTTGTTTCTACTTTTATGCGGTATGTTTATTTTCTAAAGAAGGAGGAAAAAACCCAATTAGAGCAGGATTAAAGAGGGAGGGAGAAATATTTTCCAGTAACCATGAGGTAACCACTGATCTATAGTAGATAAGGTTTTTGTAGGCAATAGGTCTATTTCTGATCTAACTTAAACTAATTTCAGAGCAGTCAATGCCAATATACATGGCTTTAAAAGAAAGACTTCAAATGAGCTCACTCAGGGAATGAAACAGCACTGAAGTTCTTAAATATTTGAAGCTGGGGGAGTTATTTTGGGGAATAAATTGTCTGAAAGAATTGGATTCCAGATTACTTTCCAAATTAATGACATCTTTCCTGCATGTTTGTTGTTACCGAATTAGACAATCAAACAATATAGAGCTTTCTGAGTTACAAAGGGTTAGAAACCTGAAGTCTTGTACTGTTGATATCAATATAAATATATTTAGCAATAAAGGATTGCTGTGTTAATCTATATATTGATCAGTTAAATTTATTAAAAATGCCATATTCAAAACCCCAGCTTATAATGGGACACTGGTTGATTAAAATTTTCATATCACAGATGATAAATATTCTTTGATAGTAAAACATTAGGTTAAAACTTGGAAAATTCCATAAATACAACAGACGGGTTGCTTACATTTCTCTCAATGCAGACAGTGTAATCCACTGTTCACATTATTGTTATTTACATATCTCTATTTCCTGTCATCTGTTTTGAGTTAGCCTTGCCCCAGTTCATGTTTGAATCACAGCCACGGCTGGAGAATGTTTCGCCACAATTGTTTCCACTGCACTTAAAACATACGAGGTATTATTAACATTGACCTTGGGTTTTTTAGATGAGTTGTTCTATCAAAACTAAAGTCTGGGGATGCATTTTATTTGCCCTGATGGAAAACACGAAGTTATTGTAGAGGAAATCAAGACTGGGCAGAAAAATACAAAACAAGCGATTGCCTCCTAGGCTTTGTAAATTGAAAGCCCTCAGTGAAGTTGGACTAAGTTGGTTTCAGTACCTCAGAGGTCTCGTGGTTTTGTGTCCAACCTTAATGACTAAAATTTACTTTCTTAAAATATGAAGGCCAAGGTTTTCACAGAGTAATATGCTTCCAAGAGGAGTTTCAATCATTAATACTGTAAAACCTGTTGTAAAGTGGGGAGGGTGGCCAAGTGGAGGGAAAACACACTTGCATATATAGATAAGATTCTATTTCAGGAAAGAAAGTAATCTAAAACTGACATCACCTGGCCATCTGTCCCAGTAAGAATTGTATTACATTCCAGATTAAATGAATCCAGAGGGACTATACCTTTTTCTGGACATATTTAGTGAGATTTTTTTCACTTGGAGCTCATGTTGATCTATTGATAACCATGTTCCTGAAACCAGCTGAATTGAGTGCAGATACACTTAAAATTCAGAAGTATTTGGTCTCTCCTGCCTTTTAAAAATTCATTTTACGCTGATGAATGCTGATGCTTTTAGTGAATTTTCATCAGATAGTTGCCGTTATTGCTGAGATGCTTTTTCAAGTGCTGTAAAAGATTGTGTTTACATTCATTCGGTTCAGACACTTCAGCTGATAGAAATTCTCTCTGTGCTGAAGACAAAGGAGTTCTGCTTATATGTGCCAGGATTTGTGGGTCTGGAGAGCTGTGGAACTGGTCTTCTCTAGGTGAATATCATCATGGAGGAGAGGAAGGAAAAAGAAAAAGGAAAAGCAAACATATTACAAAACATCCTTCCCTACTTCAGATCTGTTTCCTTCTACCATTCTCAGAAGATTATCCTCTCTGTCATGGACAAGAATGACAAGTGCAGTTCATGTCAAAATCTGGTAATAAATCTTCATGCTTATACTGCTGCTTCCAGCTCTTTTTCTGGATACATTTTCAGAGGAGCTGCCAATGCCACTTATCAGTGAGTAGGGCTGGGGAGCAAGAATTTGAATAAGGTGCCTGCTTAGAGTCAAACATAGACCCTTCTAAATCACAAACCTTGTATTGTTCTTTGTTTTAGGACCCGAACTGGAACATGCATCTTTCAGTATTCACTGGCTTTCCATCATGGGCTGACTGTAGGTGCTTCTGGCTTTAACTCTTTGTAATCATACCAGGTTTTAATCATTTGGGCTGAAATTAGAAGTTACACTCAAGATTTCAAACAGCAGAGATCTAGGAGCCATTCACTCCAATGCTATCACCTGTTAGGGAAGGACTGGGTTTGCTTCCTTGGTAGCTGATAACATCCCCTGATAGCCTTGCAGGAGCAATAAAGTGACAGAATGCAGAGACACCACAGCTTGACCTGTCTTACCCATGGAAGGAGGGGCTGCCTGCTTTGGGAACACCAAACTTCTCATTCACACACATCCTTCATGCTGAGTGAAGGCTGTGTGGGCCTTCTGGAGATGCTTTCCCAGTGCCCAAACAGAAAATGTGCCAGGACCTCCTGTGTGCACTCAAGCCTCACAGAGGCTGGTCCCTCATGACTCTGGTGTTGAGCCTGTCCTCCCTGCTGCAGGGACAGCTCCACTGATGGATGGGGGGCCATTCAGCTGCTGAGCCTTCTGCCACCAGGCACCAAAAGGCTCAGTTTTTAGGGCCCTGTCATAATTTCATGTGTGCGGAAAGTAATTATCCTAAAAATGTAAGGAACAAAAGGAAATTTTTTTCCTTTTTAATCCCCTTGCATCTCAGTTTTGCATCTGTAAAATGACAACAATATACTGCTGCTCATAAAAGTGAAGATGTGTGTTGTATTCCTCATGAATCATGCAAAGGCTGTGTGATGTCCCATATTTTAGTTAAACATACAAGGAAACAAGCAGTGCTATTGTCAGAGCTCAGCCTCGAGAGAGGTGGGAGGGAAGAGGCTGAGAGGTTTTTCCGAGTGAGGATATCTAAGGAAAGCACTGACTAATTGCTCTTCCTGCAAATGATTTCCCCCCTTTTCACTTAATAAGCGGGGGTTCTTGAAGAAAGGTGATATATCAGAGAAGGACGTCTATTATAGTCCCATGCATAGAAGGATGGAATGAAAGCAGTGATACCTTTGGTGTTTCTGGACTTTCTGAGTATGAATTAAAAGGAGATCTGAAGTCACCTCTCCTGCTGACTTCAAGCCCCAGGACTGACATGGATGAAGTGGTGTGGTGAAATACATGTTAGTGTGTTTTGGGGATCCACTTGCTAATGGAGGTGACTATCACAAATTCTGCTTTTGTAGCAGATTCTCCTTTGTCTCCTGCTTGTGGCTGCATCCCCACTCATGTCCAAGCCTGCATTTCCAGACTGTGTCTTCAACCAGGGCCCTAGTCCCAGGTGTGAGTGTGTTTGTAAGGTGGGGAGGGCTCCTCTCCTTTGGCAGATGTGGTCCTGTGCTCTCCCGGGCTCCCGCGCCACGCAATCCTTTTCATAAGTGCGGGCACATTGCCTGTGCCTGTCTGACACAGAAATATTCGATTTCCCTCCCAAGGGTTCTGCTCTCACAATGGGAAGTTGTGACAGTGCAGGTATCCCTGAGCCTGCCGAGGTGAGGACATTCCCATTGTGCTGATCCAAAGGCCACAGACGAGAGGAGGTGGTATGACTCAATCTTATTAGAAGGTATTAAACCACTTCATCTTTTATCCCTACAAGCATAACCCGAGGACAGCTGTGGGTGGCTGTAACGTCGCTGTCTCATTTTTCTTTGTGTTTCTGTTGCTCAATAAACATTAACACGCTGTAGGAGAGTTAGAGATTTTATTTAGCTGGAGCTGTAAAAATGCTTCTTCCCCTTGAATTTCATCTTCTTTTTTTCCTTTGTTCCGCTGATGACTGGCATCATCTGTTCATCTCCTGGAGGGTTTTGAACTCTGTTATTATGATTGTGTCTTGCTGCCCTTGTTTTCTGTGCACAGTTTCTGTATTCCCATTGTCTTAGATTAAATTAGCCCAAATCCCATCCCTAGCCTTAGCAAATTTAAACCTCAATATGGGTAAGAACATTCCTCATTTTTAAGATGGGAATTGTCTTGTTGGCTTGGGAATTTTTGAAGCTTTTCGAAAAGCGGTGATATTGTTTCTTGTAGGATCTCAGTGGATGTTCTTTCATTTTCTGCTTCTCTCCTCATGTTCTCGTCTGCCCAAGACACACAGCCCATGTTTTAGCACCTTGGTTTCACAGTTCATAAAAATTGGCCTAGCCTTGCAATTTTCACTTGAACAAATATTTTTTTACACTTACCTGAATTACTATCAGGTCCTAAAACATTGGGGTACTCTAACTATAACAGCAACTGCCTTTTCCAATAAAGATGACTCCTTTACCCACAAACCTCTGAAAATAATTTTGTGTGAAATTAAGCTTTGACCCAAAATGTAGGGAGGGAAGGCTTCTGCTTCCAGAGATCTTGGAATATCTTATGCAAAATGCAAGAGAAATAATTCTGACACAAAACAGAAAGATGGGACTTGTTGTTTCAAACTACCCGAATAAAATATGCGCTTTTTTTTTTTTAGAAGTTTGTTTTCCCTGGTTTTATTAAACCACTGAGACAATTCAGTGAATTTGATCTGCATTTGCAAATCATTTCAGTTGAGAAATAAGTCCTTTTTTGTGAATAAAATATTTGCCTGAAAAATATTTACTTGGCTCTGGCAACGTGGCATATGGGCCTGCGTAATTCCTCTCCGTGGGATGCGTTTAACCCTGGGTGAAGCATACTGTCAGTGCTTAATAATCCTCAGTGGAGAATGCATTGGAAATAATGTGCTTCTCGGGATCCCAGCTTATTTTATCCTCATCTCCAGCCAAGGAAGATGGATTGCCTCAGGGGCTCGTTCCCAGGTGCAGTATCTCTTGTAGCTGAAAGTTTCTTTTCACACTCTCCAACTGCCAGCCCAAGAAACACACCCACAGGGAATCCTGTACAGCGGAAATGTTGCTGAACCAGGCTACTTTTAAAATTCCTTACTGCCTCCCTGTTGCTGATTTACCCTCCCGTGGAGAGGGGGGAATGGTGTAACACTTGGTAGTACACTGGAGAAATGATGACCACAGGGTTCTGCATCCTTTAAGAGCACTTCTGCTGTGCAGTGTTGAAAACTGTTCTAACTTTTGGTCCAGCCCTACTTCAGAGTATGCTAATATATTAATTTTAATGACTGAAGAAATGAAGGGTACTTGCATAGCTGAAGTTCTAATACAATATGTAAGACAGAATGAAAAATAAATTAATTTTAAATGGTTTGCAGACATACAAAAGGTTCATTCGCTGCATATAACATGCTCAGTAAAATAATATCCTTTAATGTGCTGAACTCTTCATGCTTTTCATGAAGCTGCATCTAATTGTACTCTTCAGAGTTGACTTATTCTGCCACTGCCTTCCTTTGAGAAAAATAGCATTTTAAGACATGACTAGCACTCTGAGTAGTCATTAATTCTTAATTAATTCAGAATGAAAATTAAAATTCTGTAGTGTATACATCAACCTGAATACCATACACAATGCACATTCAGAAGAATTACTCTAGAGAGCATAAATGCAAGGTGACCACTAGTGTGTGTATTTCTATATATATATACACACCTGGATCTGAATATACAAATATACCTGCATGTCTGTGCCAAACCAGTGGTGGGACATTTTGATGTTTGCTTCTGAGGAAAATTCAAATTTATCAGTCCTATATACCTTTGATTTTTCCCATCAGAAGTGATTAAATAATGAAATCTGGAAGAGGCTCTTTGGGTATCTTATGTACAGCAAGATGTGGAAAGAAAAAATGTCTTTGAAGGAAGCCATGACTTCACTAAAAACTGTTTGTTATCATAAGAAGGAGGTAAATTAGTTTAATCCATTTGCAATGTAATACAGTGAGAAATTACATGAAAACCAAATGAAAATGGCTGTGACAAACTGTCCAGATGGTGGGGGTAGTTCCAGAAGAGACGGAGCATGGGATGTTCAGCAAGGGACAAGCCTCTCTAGAAGGTGAGAATAGAAAAATCACTTCAGGAGCAGGCTAATAAGAAGTTTCAAACCCTTGTGAAGACATGATTGAAAATATTCCTTTTGAAGATCTGGAACTGAACCCAAAGCCTATTTGGACATTTTGGCACATGGCAGGTAACTTTCATTTTAAAATCCATCCTTTTGCAGCCTCTGAGCATCAGACTGAGCAGCTGTTTCTTTCTTTTCGTCCTTTCTCTTTGTGCCAGGATCTGGCATTATTTATCCCTTGGGCAGCAGTCACTGAAAATAGGTTTCCTGACCCCTTGGAAGCTAGAGGAGAGTGGTATCCTGAAATTTAAAGCTTTTAATGAAGACCTTAGAAGAGGCATCCAGCCTGTTCAAAGGCCTTTCCACCTATTTATTAGACACAGAGCTACACAGAAATCTGCGGCTGTCAGACTGCCAGCCAGAAGACAATACAATTCTTTCTGAGCCCCTGACCAATTTTTGTTCATCTCTGGAATTGGTTGTTCCTGCCTCTTGCATTCAATCTCTTAAGGAAAAAAAAAAAAAAAAAAAAAAAGACAGCTGAATTTAAAACCATAATATCAGTGCAGCTCTAGCTTCAGTGCTGGTAATCAGGACACAATGTACTGCTGAGGATGCACACTGTATTATGCAACTCATTCAGCCTGTAATTATCCCTGATTTCCCTCCTGTTGTAGCAGAACAGCTCCAGACTCTTCCCTGACCATTCCAGGCTGTGCAGCTCCTGCTGTTTGTTAACTGCTCAGACAGATAACAAACTGTACTGGTGGTGGTGAGCTGGCCTTCAGGGATACAAAAGCCTTTAAAATTCCAATTAATTTATTTTTAGGGTTTTCATGAATATGTCAAATATCTAACGTGCACAGCCCAGGAGCAGGATTTCTACTGTTGGGATCTTACTCCCAGGTGCTGAGTGCTGGAGTGTTTTAAACCTTTCCTTTCCACTTGGTTCTTCAGTAGAAGTTGTTCTGGGCAGTTGTGCTGCTCGAAATGTTAAGTGGTTCCAGTACCTTTCCAGTTTGGGATTGTTCAGAGATCAACAGAGTGATGGATTAAAGGGGGGGAAAAATGCATTATATTGACTGAAACCATCTACAGACAGCAGGGAAAAGCAAGGGCAGCAGTAGGTATGGCCAGACCTAGTGGTTTGATTGAGGTATACTTCTCTTTTTCAGAAGTAACCAAGTGCTGGGATCAGGCTTTGGGCAGAATTGCTGGTCATGGAAGATGAGGAGAAATTAAATTATTTACCTGCTTTTGTGTCTTGGACACAACCTGTGTCTTTGGCAGCATTGGGCTAAACTCTGCACAAATGCAACCTTATCCAAAATTTCAGGAATTCAGTGAAACAGTTTCATTGATTTCCCACAGCTTCTTGACCTGAATTTCATTCAAATAGAGCCACTGAATTGCAACCAGTGCTACTTGATTATTAGTAGGAAAAGTGAGTTTCTCTCTCCACCACCCAGACCCTGAATCTCAGTAAGATTACTATCAAACTATAGCCTTGTTAGGATTTCTGAAATAAATGAGATGGGATAAGTTAACCTATACTTGAACGTGTTGGTTTGAATATTTACAAGAAGGAAACGGTAATGGAAGTCTGAATGCCTGAATTATTGCTGCACTTCCTTTAAAAAAAACATCTCATATAAAAACCAGACCTGCCAAGAATGCATACCTATGAACCCAGCAAGGACACCCCTACACATGTACATGTACATACTCTTGTGGGTATAATTACAGTATTTGCCTTTTAAATCTCTGCACGTTCTAGCACGATGATGACTGGAACAATAATAATTGAAAAATCTCATGTTACCTAGCAATGATGCAGTTTATGCCTTACCAGTGTGTTCTTATGTTATGCCTAATAAAAGATGACAAGACTTGCTTAAAGTCTTAATCCTGCAGCTCTATATAATCTGCTCAGGTGAGCTGTATTTTCCTTCTTGCACAGATAAATAGCATAAAAATTGGATCATTTGGAGAAACTTTGAAGCAATGTTGTGAAACAGTTACTATGTACACCGGTTTTCTTTTGTCCTTCATGCCTGGCCCAGCTTCAGAAAGTGACTCTGAGGAATGTTGAGTTATTGTGATTGGGGCTGATTTCTCTTTGAAGGG
The DNA here is from genome assembly GCF_009650955.1 of Corvus moneduloides. NCBI lineage: Eukaryota > Metazoa > Chordata > Aves > Passeriformes > Corvidae > Corvus > Corvus moneduloides. The sequence goes on from NC_045485.1 coordinate 21,385,484, forward strand.
AGAGGTCACCTTTTTCCTCTCTGTGATGAGACAGAGGTGCACATCTGAGACTAGAAGACCAGGCGTGGCTTCTAGGGGTATGTTTGACCACGGCCAAGGGTGAGGGACATGATATTTTTGGTTTTTCACCCCCATTCCTTGTCATTAAGGTGGCCAACCCTTCCAGGCAAGGACTGCCTCCCCCACATACACATACTAATGCCAAATGAAAATGCTGCAGCAGCCAGAGCTTTGTCAAGGACAGCCACTTATTTACTTATTTGTCCAATGCAGGACATAGCACCTGCCTTTCTCTCCTCCAGAAGCCATTGCACTGGCTGGAAAACATGAATTGCTGTGAGGAAACCACAGAGCCTGTTTATGCCTGTGCTTAGTCATGGATGGCATCATTCCTTAAATTAAAGCTATGGACAGTAACTTCACATGTCAGCAATGTGATTCAGTCACTGTAGAGCTCCAGCTCCCCTTATTTGCTTCCAGAACTAAAAAGATGTAATTTTAGAGAAGAGTATGAAAGGTCAATTAATTTTCCCAAACCTTAATCTCGAAATATCTGTGCTTATTTGACCTTCCAGTTCAGTCATAATTGGCGTGAATTCAACCTCCAGCTAAATGAATGCTGCCTATTGATTTCACACAGACCAACACCAGTTCAGGGATATTCAAAAGGCATTCCTTCAGCTTTCTGAGGCTTATAAATTGAAGTATTGTAAGGCTGCCAGGTGTGGGTTACCTGGACAAGATATTGCAAATGAAAGTTCTTTGTGTGGGTGTTTCTTAACAAGTACTATTTTTCACGTGGTAAGGTTCAGATCCTGGGTTAGGGGGTCTGCAAACTGTGGCAGCCTGGGCCATCAGTTGATATTTTTGTCTCAATTTTCATTTCTGTGTATCTATTAGAGCAAAACCAGTTAGAAAGCTTTTGGATAATACCTAAATGTTGAAAAGGTTCTTAACAACTTCAGTCTCCTGGTGGGGAAAAAAAAACCAATCAGCTTTTCCCATTTAAAAATATAAACAAGGATTTTATCCATGAGTTTTCCTTACGGAAAAGATGTTGATTTCCTGGCATGCTCCTTCATCCTAGCATAGGATCTTTGCATTGCATCATCATTCTTTCTGCATTTCAATGGCAAAAGGATGGACAAAGTATTTAGGATGCTCTGTGTTGTCCACGTCCTTGTGTGTGGTGAGTGGAGCTGGCTCATTAGAGTTTAATGAGTGGTGTTAAGGCCTGTGTGTAGCAACTGAGAACATGATACAACAGACCTGCAACACAGGACCTCTGTTATTTTTTAGCTATTTAGTTCAATGAGGTTTCTAAATGTGGTGTTACAGCAGCAGTTACATACTTGGCCTATTTAATCTTGTATTTTTAGTTTAATTCTCCCTTCTTGAACACAACTATAAAAATCTACTTCTTCTTTCTCTCAGTTTCAATACATGGCTTTAACTCTTAAGCTGTTCTCCAGTGACTCACTTTTGAATTGGAAGGAGACATTGCTCTGTGCCTTTATTTAATTCCTTTGGTGAATTTTGAAACTTTATAGGAATTACATTTTGTGCCTCTAATAATTACAGGTTAATTTCCTCTTGTTTTTAATCTACCATATGGCTTGGTCAGCCATTCTTTACATCTATTACTGCATCGATTTTTCACCAATTCATCCTGAATACAAGGTGCTTTACTTAATTATCCTTCTTCCAGTTCAGGTTTTCTCACCTACATAATGCAAACAAGCTGGTCAGCTGATGGGAAATGGTTCCTGTCATGACTTCAGCACAGGTTTTTACCATTGTCCTTTCAGTACCTGCAAGACCATGTCTAGAGGAGTGTGAAATCCTCCAAAAATTACCCCATATCTTATTGACAGGAGCACATTTCATGTATGAATGACATAGCAGCACAGACATGCTGGCCGTTAAATACCTACAGATGACATTCTGACACTGTGTAGCCCACAAAATGGCTGAAAACTCCATATCCAGGCAATTTTCAGCACCATTTTCCAGCATCTTCAAGTAGCTCTGTTTGACTTTTTTCTTTCTTTTTTTTTTCCTCCTCCTTTTTATTTTAATCTTCTAGGTCTTTTAATCACTTACTCTATTTGATGGGGTTTTTTCATATCTTATAGTAAAATACATGCTCACCCTTAGAACTGCCTATCTCAAAGGAAGGCTTAAAATTAAATTATTAAATTTATAAGGCACTTATTAAACAGCATATTTGCCAAATGCTACAAGATTATTAAGCAAAGCTTAATGATGTTTGTTGGCCAAATTTGTACACTGTGCTGTAGAAGATCAGTAAAGTTTTCATTAATGTTATTTAATATATTGTAACCAACCACTGTTTTAGTTGTGTCGAGCTGTGGTGTTTTCTGCAGCTTACAGGCCAGGCAGGGCTCTGAGTCTAGAACCAGTTTAGTGCTTTAATGAAGCACTGGAGCTGTTCAGAGATGTCACTGAATGCCTCTCTGTGATGTAGGCTGGTCAGCTTGGAGAGGTATGAGTCAGCTCCAGAGTTTGATTTCACAGTGTAGAAGATCCTGGGAAAATGCTCCCTTATTACTTTTGTGGAATAGCTCCACTGTGGAGAAAGAGACTCTGGTCTTTATGTTTTTGGAAAAGCCACGTAACAGCCAGGATCTGCTGGGAGCTACGTGTCAGCTGTCTCATTTGGGAAGAAACATGATTTAGGAAACAAGAAAAATGTTAGAACACCTTATTAAACACCAGACAAGTAATGGTAGATCTGCTTGGTTCTGTTATGAGCATCAGGATCTTGTAGACTTGAAAGCTACTCTCTGAACATTCACATGGAGTGTGTTTAAATGTGAGGTGTGGTCTGGCAGAAGGAACTAGAGGGTGTGATTTGTACAGACTGGGTCAGGGATTGTGTTTGGGCACAAAGTGGTGTTTTCCAAAGCACTAGAGAAACTCAGAAGCCTTAATCTCACTGCAGAGGATGATTTAAGCTAGTGAACTCTTAAGTACATTGACTTCTATATGAAATGTGACTTCTAAGTGCTTGAAGGCCATATCTGCAAAGGAATCCAGATGTTTATTACAATTTTCAAGAATACATCACTAACCAGGATGCCTGCTTCTGTTGATTTCAAGTAATTTTGTTCTAAATTATTCTTGCTGTTCTCCTTAGATTTTATGCTACCTACTAAACAATTTAACTGTTTTGGCTAAACTTCTCCCCAGTGTAAGGGCACTTAGCACACTTGTTCCCAAGAAAGACCTTGCATTTTGTTCTTCATTTCTAGAATAGAAAAAACCCAAAACAACCCTTAGATTGTCTCTTTGGAGCTTCCTACCTTTTTAATCTGTGCATTTTAAGATTCACAGAGTATTAGATATTTAAAAGTCCTCATTATTCTGTGTTTGTCAGCTTTGAACTGTCTTTGCTATTAGCTTCTAAATGATCTAAGTCGTTCTTTAACTGACTGGAGTGTTCCTCATTTACTCTTCCCCAGACTTTAACACTATCAATTTATAAGCACTTCTTAATTTGCTTCTTGTTACAATGCTTTTTGTATTCTGGGCCAGCTTTCTCCATCTCTTCTGCCACTTGTGGTATTGCAGGTATTTACTATTGTCCTTGAACTAGTGTTTTATTTAAAAGAACAAACCTTATTTTTTGATTAAAAGAACCCGTGCAGTCACCATTATATCATTGTACAATGAAGTGCATGACGGTTCCAGACATTAATCTTTCCTCTATCCCCTGCTTCCAAACTCCTCCCAGTTCTTGGGGGCTTCCACTTCACAACTGTCAGTGCAGGAATGCAGTTGAAGATCACTTGTTTAGCAAAACTTACTCTAAAATCCCTTTTACCAAGCTGCCAAGCCCTGCCATCGCTCCCGCACTTGGCTCATCTCCTGTTGTAAACTCTGCTGTTGTCAGGTCAGCGTGGGCAGGGAGAAAGCAATGGCATGCAAATAGAGCAATAGAGCTGGCTTGCTTTGTGTTACCTCTTTCTGACATCCTGCATCCCTTGTGTCTTCACAAGACTTAATCTGGGGAAGAAAGCTCTCTTTAGGTTGACAAATTTACACTACACCAAGATGAGCCATATTTTTTTTTTCATCCCTGGCTGGATCTTCTTGCTGAAAGAGAAGATCTTGCCAGTACTAGAGAGATAAAGGCAAGGTGCAGGAAGCAGCTCCAGAGAAGGATTGGTGGATTTTGCAATAAAAATGGCCTATTGGTGAATACACCAGATCAGAGGCTGTGGAGTCTGCTACAGGGGCATCTGGGTTAGAGAAATAGAGGAGGTGTGGGTGAAAGAGAGGAAAGGATGTTGTGAAGTAGGGCCACTGCTCACTGGTGCTTGATGGGAAGAGAAACTTTTCTGGAGGAGGATTTTGAGCCTGTTGGGTTGGAATTAGCCTTTGGCTGCCAGGGGACACAGTGGTCTCAGACTGAAGATAATGATGAATGTTTACTTTGACACTAAACTGGGCAGCATCTGAGGTCTTGGTTGCTGTGGTGTTGCTGTTAATTGCGGGAATTAGGAATAGGAGATGCTACAGGAGTTATACCAAGAGACAAGTCCTTACCCCACAGAGCTCTTGATGTAAATCAGGGGCTGAAAGCACCAAGGGATTGTGACAGGAGAGAGGGTGGGAGCTGCTGTGGATAGAGAAGTCAAAAGGCAAAGCTGACAGCTCTTCACCTGCTTAATTGACAGGGTGATTGTGTCTATTGTATCAGTGATTGTATCTATTACAGCAGAAAGTGTTTCCATGGTTTTCCTTCTTTCAGTTAGCACAACTTTTTCTAACATTTTTCTGATAATCTCCCAACAATGAGGAAAATTACGTGATAATTAGGGGTAATGCTACATTAGATCCTATTTCATACCAGTTTAAGGTTTTTACTTCTTGCAAAAACATGCCAGCAATGAAAAAATTCCTAGCAACTTTTTTTTTTCAAAACAAAGTAAAAAATTAAATACCGTCAGTGTTAGTGGTCTTTTTTTATTCTTCCTCCCCCATTCTCCAGAAAGCCACAGAACAATTTATCTGTAGGAAAGGCATATTCTGTATGAAACTGAGAGTAGTGATGCTGCCCACTTGAGTAATTTGTTGACAACTTTCTGATTAAACTTGCCTCCTTCCTCCCTTTCAGCCCAATTTAAATCAAAATATCAGTGGAAACAATTTCTGTGAGAAAAATGGAAAAGTAGGGTAGCTGAAGTCCCACAGCCTTCTCCATTAATGTGCCTGGGTGTTTGTTCCATTTATGTTTTATTTATCGTGCTCCTGAGGTGTATCATGAATAGCATTTGTAAGGCATTCCTACTAGATCACTTGAGTATTGTGAAAAAGTAATATCCCATACAGGACCAAGAAATTTGCCGTGACAAGTTCACAATTACAGTTGTACACAATAAAAGACTGTCAAAACTTCTTTCACTTATGGCAAAATTGCTTGGAGTTATCAGCAGAGCTCCACGGATGGACTCAGGAGCGCTGTTTCCCGCTCTGGCAAAGAGCTTGGCTTTGACCTTGGGTCAATCACTTCACCTCTCTGTGCCTTCATTTTTACTCCCATCTCTCTCTGGTCTGATATTTGGCTGAACTCATTGGTGCTGGGACTCTGCTTGTTCCTACAGCCTGGTGTGATCCTACTCCCTTCAGCTGTTGCAGTGACCTCTTGGCACAGTGCTCATGGAAGCAGTGAAAAGTCACACCTTCCCTTTCCCGGGGCTGCAGGAGTGTTAATAAGCTGCATTCATTGATGTGCCAGCATCCTCAGATGCAAAGTGCTGAGCCCTCACCACTGTTATCACCTCCAGGCCAGGGTGTCCAAAAAATGCAGTGGCTCCATGGCAAGTAAACCTCATGCCTTTCAAAGAGGAGTCTGTCCTGACTGGGAGCATAGATTCACCTTCTTGAAAGCAGCACACTGGTTTTCAAATGTAAAAAATAATGCAAAACTTTAAAAAGGCAGTAGAAAAGGTAGGGTTAGTGGTGAAAGCAAACCCACTGGTAGCTCAGTGTTTGCTGGCTGGAGCAGATGTTTGTCCAGCCTGTAGCTGCCCTGAGGCCAATGCTGCAGAATGGCCATTAAGGGACCTGCCCTCCTGCTCTCCATGGAGCCAGCTGATGGGAGCAAGGCTGTGTTGGAAGACGTGCAAGCCAGCAATGCCAGGAGCAACAGAAACAACGATTTCTGCTGATTTTGGTGGTCCAGCTTCCCTCTGTCTGACCAGTGACCCATGAAGGAGCAGGTTTCTCATTTGCTGTCTTCTTCCTCATCCTCTGAGAGAACAGAAAATGTTCCTTGTGAGCCAGTGCCAGAAGAAGTCATTGCACAACACTTCCCATGGAGAAGGGAAAATACTTGTTTTGGCAAGTAAGCCAAGGATTTCAAAGAGAAAGTGCAAACACATGCAATAGGCTAAGTAGCTATATTTCTTCTTACTGGTAAGTGCAGGTGTGACACAATCCCTGGGCTGAATAACACTCCCTGTAATGCACAGGTATCTCCATCAGAAGGAAAAAAGTTACTCCAGATTTATGTCAGTGTTCCCAGGAGTTTACTATGTTTTTCAGTCATCTTTAAGAACAATCACTGCAGTGCCACTGAGCTCATAAAAAGGGTAGAAAATATTTTTGAAGCCTAACACAGCACAGGCATCAGTGTGATATTAAAGGAGTTTTTCCAGTGGCCTCTCCAAAGATTTATATCCATTTATCAATGCCTTTTCTAAATTACATACATAAAATCTTTACATGCAACATAACAGAAAGTCATGAGCAGTATCAGTATTCAGATGGTCTTAGTGACATTCAGCACAACAAACTGCGTAGGAAGCTGATTGTCAAAGCCCTGTGATAGTGAAAATGGCTCTGCTCACAGTACCAAGATATTACTGCTCTCTCCTAAAGTCTGAAAGGCTGCTAAAAAAATCCCTGATATATTTTGTAATTATGTTAGAGGCATCAGCATACCACTGAAGTGCTCAGTGTTTGCTATCCATTGCTCCACTGAGGATATGCAGGAGCATTCCAGCCTTTCCACGTCATCCCACTTCCCCAAGAAACAAAATATCTTAAACCTGAGCAACTAAAACTGTCTGCTATTTTATTTGTTTGGGTTTTTTAACACAGTGCTAAACACAAAGCAGTGTAGAGCATCTTCTAAGAGAATTCTGAAGACACTGGTAATAAATTAGTGAGATTACTACAAATGGCTAATTTCCACACCTGGAAACACACTCTGTCCAGGAGTTTCAAACCTGAATCTGCACAGCTTCTGTCCTGACTTAGCTGCAAAAAAGGAAATCCTGAACATTGCAGGGTGATGTATAATAGAAGCAACAGACCCATAAAGATTAATTTTTTGTTTACTTTAGTATGCTTGGAGGTTAAAAAGCTCCCAAAAGCACAGGAACCAATAGAGTAGATTAGGAAAGGGATTGAGGTGTTTGAGTTCTGTTGGTTTAGATGAGAGATTGATAACTCAGCATCTTTGTACATCAGGTGTAAGGTGCTACAAACATGCAGCTTGCCAAATAAACGTAGCAGATGCCCAGGATGGGATGCACCTGATCAGAGGTGTCCACGTGGTGCCTGGAGCAGTGAGGGGACATGGCCAGCAGTGTTCAGCACATCTGTGGTAGGATCTGCACTGTGTCTGGGCCTGACAAATGATACCTGAGGTGAGCTAGAGTCAAGCCTGAGCATAGTGTGCTGAGGGGCCTGGTTTCCATATGAACCTGAAGGTTCTCTCCATGCCAGAGTTAGTGCAGGAAAAACTGTAAATGCAGATGTTGCTCTGCTTCGGCATTCAGGAGCATCACTCAAAGTCACAGGGTGAAAGATGCTTCTCCTGAGTCCCTCTGCTCTGGGTTGTAAGCAGCACCATGGCCATTTCTTTCATATTTACCCAGTGATGTTGCTCAGGGTCTGTGGAACATGCCCATTGAATCAGAGAGACAGAGAAGAACAGGGGGAACAGCACAGTGCTCTGCCAACCTGCAGCTGTGACCTTCCTGTTTACCATATATATTTTTGTTTTTTAATTTGTTTTTTTACATTTGTTAAAGGAATGAAGCAGCAAATCACCAATGATAACAGAAAAATCAATACCCGCCTCTGCTTCTTTTGTGAGATCTGGAACATGGCCTCAATCTGTCAGACTGAATTACAGAGGGTGTGGGTGTCAGCAAGGGCTCAAACAAATAGACCTGCCACGCTGCTCATTGATAAAAGGCTTAGGTCTGTACCAGTGTCACCACTGCTGCTGCCTCCAAAAGGCATGGAGGGAACAGGAACCTTTCAGACCAGAGGCAAGTTACAGAGCCACGAATGTGTTCACTTGCACTTTGCATGTAAGATTGCACTAATCTCCGGAATAAAAAGGGTAAACAAACAATTTGACAAATACAATGCTCTGGGGCATTACCTTGCTAATGGATGTTAAATCAAATGGATGAATTTGAATGGAAGGTGATATATCAACACAGGAATGTCATCCCAAAATAGGCCATTGATCCACTAGCTGAGAATCCAGTCTTCAACAAAGGTCAATGCATCAGAGAGAGGAACAACCTCTTCCAAACTCATCATTTTCCCAGGCAACAGTAAAAGGCTGTATCAGTATATAGAGGAAAGCTTCCTCCTGTGACTCCAGATGGTAATTAGTTTATACCCTGGAGCATGAAGATTAACATCCCTTATCACTTTTAATTTTGCCAGTGGATATTAAGCCACTGCAATGAGCTTTTGAATCTTTGAGTAACACACCATGAGATTTTCACCTTACAAAAAGGAGCTGGTGGGGAAGTCCAGCATAGTCTTTGTATTGTCCCACTGCCCAACCAGACCAGTCAGGACAGCTGCTTGTGCCAGTGGTGGAAGAAGGTGGTTCCCAGCAGTGCTGTCAGGAGTAGCATTAGGTAAATCAAAAGCTAGCACTGGGGATTTATAAGCACAGAAACAAGCTTACAAGAGGAGCTGAGCAAAACTTCACCAATACATTTACAGAGAGAAAGATCGCCTTTAATTTTCTTAATTAGAGATGTTTGGCACCATGTAGCACAGTGAAGACTCCTGAGTAATGAAGGTGGCACTGATGGGTTTGCCTGGCAAACTGCAACACACAGAGCAGTGCAGAGCTTGGGCTGCTTCTGGACAGAGTTGCCCGGCTACTGTGCCCTGGAAGACAGAGGCTCAACACTCTGCCTTCTCTGCCCCTCTTGCCCCAGGCAGTGCCAGCTCAGTGTCCCCTGTGCCTGCTGTTCCTGACAGTTCAACAAGGCAATTCTGACTTGTCCCAACCATCCTTCCCACTGCAGGATAGAGGGAGCTGCCCCTCCTACTCCAGAATCTACCTAGACACCTGAAGGTCTTTGGCTTGTTGGCTCCGCATCTCACCCTTCCCTGCAGGGGAATGTCTTTCAAGCATTTTATTCTAAGCCTCCTTATCTTAAATTCATTGTTAATCCAGCCAGAAAACCGAAAGTTCCTACAAGGGCCTTATGCAGACCAATGCCTCCTGTTCCGTATTTTCTTTTAACTAAAGTATTTCCTTGCTACTTTATTTCAAAATGTGCTTTGATGATATGAATGTCACTAGATTCCACATTAAAAAAAGGACACGGAAAATATGATCTTGTTCTTGTCCTGCTCTGAGTAGGCAGCAGTTAATTTCACAGACTGGTTATAAACTATGTTTAAAGAGGAAAAGTCTTCCCTTTAATCTGTATCAGCCTTTGCAGCCTTTCTAATTTCATGAAATGTCTCTACATTCTTGTCCTGTACTATGGGCAGACTAGGAAAATCCAAGGGGCTTTCATTGCATTGTTCATTATTTCACATGCCTTTGTCATTCTGTATCTATCTATGCAGCGATGAAATATTGTTAATAGGGGAGCAGAAGCCTTTTGTTGAGGAGAGGAGCTGATTGCCATGGACATGTAACTAATAGTGTGTGTGGCTAAGATCGTAATTTGGAGCAAGGCTAGCACAGGAGAAAGCAGAGAGGAGCATACTGTTTCTCCTGATGAAAAGAGTCAATGCCATAAAGGAAGAAAAATAAAGATGAGCATCCAGGAACGGGGAAGAAAAAAAATCCTCATTTTGAGATGGTGTTCACCTCTGTACCAAATGCTCCCTTTTTTGCCTTTCTTGTTTCGATTCTCAGTGTAGCAGCAGTGCTGTGAGAAGAGCTAGTCTTGCAGTATCCTCATTTTCAAGACTCTTATGGTGGCGTTTGCTCTTGCAAAGTGCAAAAGTCTTGGTGATTTCATTTATTCAACAGATCTAGACAAGCCTTTGAACTTCTGTGTGCCTGAACCAAACCTGAATTCGCAGCCTTCATTACTGACCTGATTCAGATTCCCATGAAGTCAGCTGGAGTCTTTCCATTTAAGTCAGTGTGGCTACTTGGAAGTTAATAGGCTTGCATAGGTTTGTACTAACTTGCTTTTTGGGTAGCTTCTTTAAAATTGTTTCTACAGAGACCCAAAAGAGGAAACAACAATCAATACATATTTAAAATAATATGTGATAAAAGATCATGCAGTCTAAGAGCACTTGGATTTTCACAGAAGTCTATGGCTAAAAGTCAAGCACCATATTGACAGAAATCTGAATGCATAATTTCTACCCCAAGATCTCCAAATCCTGGCCTGACTAGACCTGAGTTGGACATCAGATCACACTGCTCTCTGAAACACAACCTTTAGTCAGGTGTTATCCTTATTTTCTACGGAGATAATCATCTATAGCAAACAAGGATCTGACTGTTATTGTTAGAAATAAAGCTAGCTAGAAGCTGAAACTCCTGTTTGAAACCAGGATGTAGAAAAAAAAATATCAGAAACCTGTCTGCTGTGAAGTGTTGAGGAAACTCCTCTGCGTAATCAGAGACCAGGCAGCATCCAGTACCTGGGAGTTACAGCCTAATTTGAAAAGAGATGAAAGAAAGTGGGATTTTAGAAGGTAGAACCTCCAGATTGGTGGGCAATCAGCCTGGCAGGGGGGTTGTGGACACTGAGCAGACAAGGTGCTCGCTGTGTTTCTGCTGCACGCTTTCCTGATTTGCCTTGTTGCCATTATCAACATCTTTCTGCAGAGTGGTTTTGTTTCCATGAACCAATATTCTCCCCTGGTACAGCAGAGCTCCCCAGCTCTGTTTCTGAGGGTGCTGTAGTGCTGCTTTCAGGAGGTGAAGTTTCCCACTCAGGTTATGTGAGATGCAACTGGAGGTCTCTTGCAGGCACAGCTAATTCCCTGCTGCTCGTTTGCCAAAGTCTTATCAGCCATTATAATGTCAGCAGAAAGCCAGGCGAGTACTCAGCCTGTCATCTCCAAGGTTCACGAAGGATCGGCTTTGGGAAAGGATTATGCTGAATTTTCTTTTCATCTGCATTTATGAATTTTTTTGGCTTGGCTTTGCACTGTGCCAATCTTGTGCTTGCCCCAGGGGTTGCTGTGAACTGCAGCAGTCTTCTTGCCAGCTATTTCCTGAATACCTGTGGTAACAGTTTCCAAGGGGCTGTGCCACTTATTTGTTCCTCTAAATGGAAGCGGATTGCAGCAGCAGTGCTCACTGCAAACTGGAGGGAATTGCAGGAGAGTGAAACTGCTGCAGATTGAAGAGTTAGGAAAATATGGCTTAGCCTTGCCTGGAAAATAAGCCACAACACATAGCAGGCCCTTTTAAATGAAGCATACAAATATGAAAATACCAGTGTGGGTCCATGTCTTATGGAATTGTTTTGTGGGCACATTTCTCCTTGGTGAAGGCATTACATGGGCCACATTCAGCCAGTTTTAGGAGAGTGTACAGTCTTGCAGACTGATGGCAAGGCATAGTTGTCCACTGGGCATATGTCCAAAGCTGATTCCTACACAGCATCAATGTAGGATCTCAGTAGATCGAGAATGGCAAACAAAATTCATATTCACCACGCACAGCACTCTGAATAACTCACAACCCAGATTTGTCCTGAGCACCAGGAAAGGTGGTAAGCAGATAATCAGAAGTATCCCATACAGGAAAGCAAGCCAAGTGACAGGAAGCTTCAAGGATGTGTGAGATATACCAGGATTGTCTTACAGAGCAAAAGGGAACTAGAAAGAGTTGCTGTTCTTATTCACCCACACAGGCTTTTGAAGTCAAGCAAGTTAATGCTGTGGTCTGTGGCTCCGAGAATAAATCTGTGGCACAGAGCTAGGGAGAGCTGTGGTTTTACTCGTGGTTCTGCTTGATTTTAAAGAGGTCACTTCATTGGTTTCCTCCTCTACCTTCTGTAGTTTAAGCAGGAAACCTCCACAGACAGGACATTGTACTGCTGATCATGGGTGCCATTCAGCGGCTCCTCAGAGGATGGGTACGGCAATATTTAGGGAAATCCCTCCATCTCAGGCTGGACTGACAAGCAAAGCTGGACCCCTGGGTGCTTGGCAGGAGTCACAGTGCCTGGCTACACATATTCAGGGCAGGTGACAAGTGGCCAGAGGAGAAGACAAGTACTGTCCTCTCTGTGGCAGTTTGCTGTGCAGAGCTGTAAAACAGTGTGAGTTGCTTGTGTTGGGCAAGTTTAGGACAGCAGTGTATTTTCATTAACAGAAGGAGATTACCTGCAATGTCAACCCGGTGTGAAAATCTGTAGTTCATGGAGATATAGAACTTTATGTCCCCTTTGGTCCCCAGAAAAATAAAGCCACAAGCACACAAGTAATGACTCTTGTCTGGCAATTGATTGGTGTCTGGCTTTTCATGTGGTTCTGCCCTTCAGCTGCTGTGTCTTTGGTGGCACCATGCCAGCAGTTATGCTCCTGCAGAATAATCACAGGCAGCAATGTGTTTTCTTCTGTTTGGTTGGGGGCTTTTTTATCGGTTGGGAGGGGTTTGTTTTGTTTTGTTTTGTTTTGTGATTTTTTTTGTTTGGTTAGTTGGTTTGTTTGGGCTTTTTTCCCCCACCACGCACTCTGCTAGTTGTTATTTTAAAAGCAACAAATGGTTTTGCTCTGGGTGCAGCTTAACAAAATCCCAGCACCCAGCAACACACCATTTTGCAGGTGAAGCCCTGGCCACAGCAGAAGTGTAGGGAGAAATCCTCCAAGCAATCACAGATGGTTTGTTCTTCTCAGGGTCAGCAGAGGCTGGAGAGAGCTGTGACTGATGGGTTCTGCTGCACAGCACGCAGGAACAAGATCCAGGCAATGCCCTCCAGCACTGACTGTGCTCTGCCACTTGCTGTGATGTTTTTCTGATAGCAGATAACCAGGGGGAATATAATCCAAACAGGGAGCAAATGCATGCACCTAAACCTAAGGAATATATTTTAGCATTAGTTTGTTCTTTCTGAGAGAAGACTTGCTCAGAGGCTGAGAGTGGTTTGAGGTGGTGTAGAGACAACCACTTCCTCAAGCTGACTCAGGCCTCCCCACCCAGCATGTGAGAACCATGTTAGCTCTCCTTTAATATTCTTTGGAAAAGGCTTCTTTTCATGTTGGTAGTGGGTTTTTCTGGTTTCTTTTTTGTTTTTTACTTTTTTCCTGAGGCTCTGCAGGCACAAGCGTGTTTCACAGCTGGTTTAGCAAGGATGCATCTAATTTAGAGGACATTGAGGGCTCCCACAAGCTGTAGTGATACTGATCACATGGGCAAAGCAAAGCACTGTGGAGGGTCTCTCCTGAAATGTCTGCCCAGCACACTGATGCTGAAAGAGGGAGGTAAAACACTGAGCAGCCTCAGAGCAGCTCTGAGTGACAGCTCAGACACGGGACATGCTGGGCTCATCTCTGCTCCCCACTTGAATACCCTTTCTTCTGCCTCTGGTACCGAGCTTTCCACCTTTAATTTTTCTTCAAATTCTTTCCATAAACTTGTCACTTTAACACTGGCTATTCACTTCCTCCATTCCCACTTCTCCTGGTGCCTGGGACACATTGCTGATGACAGCTGGTGACAGCACACCAGCCTGTTGGTTTTGTACTTCACACAGTCCTGTGAGTTTAGCTGCACCCTGCACTGGCCAGGCTGACTAGCTGTGGAGGGAAGGGACATGTGAAGCTCCCCTTGGGATGTGCAGCCCATAGTGCACCCAGCAAAATGAGCATCCAGTGTGCCATCAGAGCCTGGCAGAGCTGGCTTTAGCTGTGAGGCTGTGAAATGTAATTGATGAAAAGATCATTGACTCATGTGATCAACAAGTACAAAAAAAACGCCAAGTACACAAGTGGCTTTGAGAGGAGGCAGTGGCAGGGTTGTGTAGTGACTCTGAGCACAGGCCTGGCTTGAGCAGCCCAGGCTCTGCCGCTGCTTTGGTGAATTCCCAAATCCTCCAAATAGAAACTGCTCTTGGAGAGGGACAAGATGTACACAGTTTAATTTTTTCTTTGCTGTTTTGCAAGAAGGATGTGGTTCCCTGTGCCAGTTCTGGCAGTGCTCAGTTAAGCCTTGGGGAGATCAGGAGGAGCTGAGGACTTCCCTCCCAGTTAATCTGTCAGTTGTGGTGCTCAGTGCTTTTTTGTCTTTAGAGAATTGAAGTGTAGTGTGGGTCACATGTGGTTTTCATGTTGAACCAAGACTTCCACATGGTTCTATTTTTAATCCTGAGCAATGAAATCCCAGCAGTGACAGCAGGACAGCCCCACAGGTCTTCCCATCGTCACGTGAGAGGACGTATGGTGCTTCAAAGCAGATGAGGAACATGTGATATGAAAAGGCCTTTGTGGCCTGGAGTCACACTACAATAACTCTGTGCTCAACAACAGGTTGTGGTTTGAAGAAATATTGCTTCTGTCAGCCTTGCATAATGGAAACAGTAATCAGCCTCCATTAGGTCAGAATGCATTGTCAATCCACAGTGAAGCAGAAAGGACTACATCTCGGAAAACCTTTTCATTAAGCAAAGAAAATTGATACCAGTGCTTGGCTCAGCCTAACACTTTGTTCGTGAGGCCAAGTGTGGATAATGGCTGGGTTTGTTTTCCTTTCATTCGTTTCTCTATGCACAGTTATTTTGATTAGGAAACATCCACCTTTCATTCTAGATGAGCAATTCTAAAAACTTTCTCCCAACATTTATTATCCTGTGTACACAATCAATGTTTGTGTAAAGAACGGCATTAGAACATAGTTCAGCAAAAAGTATTTGGCTTCTGACTGAAGTCACACAGTCCCATTCTAGTTGAAAAACATTTTTTTATCTGCATAGTAAGTACAGTATCTTTTTTTCTTTGTGGATTTTGTCAAAATAGCTATAGGCCATGTTCATGGGGAATTCTGTGCCTCTGAGTAGCTCACAGCTACATGTGTGCATTAATGATGTAGTACTGGCTACACAGGGGCCTGCATGGTTAACTGTGCAGCCAGTGTATGAAAGGATGAAGGGTTGAAGGGTAGATACAACATGTACACAAAATAATACAGGATGATAACATATCTTTGTAGTGGCATTCTGTGAGAGTAACAAAGTAAATGGTGGTTAACCAGTAACAAAGTCTGATTGGTTAACCAGAAATCATTCCTGTGTATCAGCATTGCAAATACCACTATCCCCTTGCCAGGATGAGCTGATGATGATAATGAAAAAGAGTAAATGGATGGGTGGGCCTTTGCATAACACTGCCAGATCTAATTCTAGGAATGGTGAATCACTGCTACTCCTATAGCTAGAGCATTCTCTCTCTCAGTTTTTTTTCCTGTTGCCAATAAGCTTCTCTTTGTAGAAAGGAGGATCCTTTCAAGCCTTCTTTCTAGCCGTTCTAACTCCATGTGTTTTTCCTGCTTGCCCCAAACCCTCTTTGTTTATAAGGATGTAATTAGGAGTAGCTCTTTCCCTCACATTTATACTATCAAAAACCTTCTTGGTTAAAAAAATATAACTCATTTCAGGAGACACAGAAAGCACTTTACTTTTGCTCTGTTGCAGGTGGCTTTGGGAAGCATTGATATCGTGGGTAATGAAACATAAAACAAGAGGTCAAGGGCTGGGAATTGCAACGCTCTGTGCTATTTGCAATATCACTTCTTTCTCTTCCCCTGTATAATTCATGAAGGATTGTGGAGAAGGGGGTTTGTTGCTGGGCTCTCCCCTGGGGTCTGTGCACTTTTCTCCCACTTGGGCTGCGAGGGCCTGGGCTCAGTTAGGGGGTCGCAGACAGGAGGCAGAGCTGGCCGTGGCGTGGGGCTGCCTCCTCTCCTGTGATCAGCTCATCTTGACTCCTTGATGGCACTTACTCAGCTGCAGTGTGGGCTCCACAACTCCATCTGTTCTCCCACCCCTGCAGGACTGTCTTGTTTGCCAGAGTTGTACAGGGGATGAAGTGTCCTGCAGTCCCTTGTGGGTATCCTTTGATATTTGGCCTATAGGTAACCACAGTCCCACATTGCTGTGAAAGTTGCTCTCCCCTAGATCATGCTGAATGTGATGTTTATGAATATGAAGAATGAATATGAACATAGGGAATATGCACAGGAAGGATTTCTACTGGTGTAAAGTATAACATGATAAAGCATCACCCTGAAGCAGCTGTTCTTTGTAGCTAGAGAAAGTCATCTCAAACTTCTCATTGCACAAAACCTGTGGGATCCTGACTTTTTTGCTTTTTTCTTGCATTGCCTCCCCCATTGTTTGCTACTCTTACTGCTTGCCTGTCTCTAGATATAAATGGCTCTTTTCACTGCAGTAACTGAACATCATGAATAAAACGAGACTGTAAATTCCTGTAGGGGACATCTAGCCCAGCATCAAGCACTACATAAATAATGATCCATCTAGAAAGGAGGTGCTAGAGAAACTTGACATTATTGTGGTTACTTCCATAGTATGTACACCTGATAGTGGGTGTAACTGGCAAAAAAACTGATTAACAAGCCCGTGATCACAGAGCTCTAGAACAATTCCTCACCACACTAGACTTTTTTCTCTCCCTGTGCATTTATCTCCTAGCATTTTAGACCACAGTCATACATTAGGCTGTCAGCTTTATGCTTCCTTTCTATTATCACTCATAAGTTATGCTTAGTCATAAAATTGCAGCTAAGGAGAAAAATCAGTGCATCTGCCATTTTTAGGAAGCCTTCATGCCATCATCTGTGCTCAGTGTTTCTTTGATTCCTCATTTGTGACCTATCACAAATCTGAGTTGCTGAGGAAAGATTTTTCTGGCAGAGAAGATTTTCATCCTCATCTGATGTATTCATTTCAAGGAAGAAGCCTATTCTTCACGTTATTTCCTTTTTTTCATATATACAGCATGAATCTGACTGGGATGCAGCAGTTTTGAGTAGGGGGCTTTACAATGGATTTGACCCTGAGCTGAGATGTGGAAAACAAAGTAATCCCATGAATTCTTGTGTGCAACACTTCAGAGCTGTGGTAGGGGGACATCTCTGGTAGGCAGAGAGTGTCACAAGAAAGATACAAGAAATATAAGACTCTTGTCCCAAAACATGCAATCCAAAATAAGTACTGTGGGGGTTGCTTAGACTTTAATTTGATTTTGGGGCTTTCTTTAAAACTTGCATGTTTTAATGGCACTGAGTTCCTACTCAAGTTCCCAGAAAAATTTCTGCATGAATTTTCTAAATTTTCCCTACTTAAATTATTTTTTAACTAGACAAGAATGTCTTTGGTTTAACTTTGATTAAAATTCTAGATAGAAAAATGTCAAAAAACCCCTCAATAATATCATTAGTCTGTTCCAATATTATAATTACAATTTTTCTCCTCTGAAAGCAATTGTCTCAAAAGCTTATTTCAATTATTATTTAAGCAAAAACTAACGTAGAAAGTTAAAAAATATTGAAGTTTTATTCCTCTGCTGGTTGAAATTTTGCTTTCTATTTTGGAATTAAAACCAATTCCCAAATTTATGGAGTTGTCAGCAAATGACAGAATTCTACCACCTTTTCAGAGATTCTCCAATAGGAAATGTACTCTTAGACTGGACAACCTTGCTGATGAAGTTGGTATAAAAACAGTATTTAATTATGGTAGAAGACTGGTAAGGCCTTAAGGGGTCTACACTGCACCTTCTATGCCATATGACAAATAAAATTTGCTACTCTGAAGGAGAGTCCAGATCTCCTCCAGTAAGGTCTGGCCTAAAACAGGAGACCTTGCTTTTCTTCCTTGGGCTTTTCCCATTGCCAATGTCCTATTCTTTCACCTCACCTTGAAGCTATCTCTGCTGAAGGAGGTGACATGGTCCTTCCTCACTCAGGGGAGGGTTGGAAAGGGAGAGACAGGCTGTAGGGTGAAAATTTAATTTTCCTTCTTAGGTCCAGGAAAAACAGCTTTCATGGCTGACATGCCAGCTCTGAAATTGTGCTGGAGACAAAGCAGCTTTTTCTAAGATTCACTCAAAAAAAAAAAAAAAAAAAAGAAAAAGGAGGGATGTAAAAATGTAGAAAATGTGATATTTGCTGACTACCTCATGCTTGGAGAATGCTACTTTTCTTTTGTGTTTTGGCTATTATATTATCAAAATGTGGCATGTTTTCCTCTGCCTGCGGGGACTGCCAGTACAGCAAGTCTGTACCTGGAGGCCTGAACCTTGCCTTAACTATTTAATGTTGTGCAATGATTAGGCCATGTCTCTAGGCCCATTTACTCCATCAGATTAACACATCAGGCAAGAACACATACTTAGAGAGAAGTATATCCTGAGAGATATAATCAAACACCATTTAAATCAAGGGAGACGATGGTGACATTAATCTGCCCTGGTATAACAGCCCATTTAAATGAGTAGGAGGAGGGAGGTGGTACAAGTGAGGATAGATGGTGTGTTTAAGCAGAGAAATGAAATATCTAGAATTACTTCAGTGGAGATAGTTTTGATTGAAGTCAAGTAGTAAAATGAGCAAGTGAGAGAGATAAATTTCTTTAAACTGGAGACACTTCAGGTTAAAAAAGGTGTATGAGTACCAGGGATCTGTAACCTGCTCAGGCTCACAGAGATCTGTGCTCTTGATAGAGATAAATTAACAAACTAGAACAAAAAGGGCTCAGATTCCTGTGGAAGCCTAAAAATTGCTTTGTACATTTTACAAATCATCCAGTGTGAGTTTGAGTTAGTAGATTAAGGCCAACCAGATTATAAATAAGAGGACTTTTTGAGACTAGAGGCCAGTTTAAGTTGCCAGCTGTGAAGGAAGGGAAAAAGGATAAAGCAGGTTTGTAGAGAGCTATGACAAATGATGCCACCGATGTTCCTGAAATGATGCCATTTTTTATCTTTTTTTCCCCACATCTGACATACAGCTGTGATCACTAACTGTACTTTCTCAAGAAACTTGAGGTGGTGTGTGCCCTCCTGCCAGGACTCTGCAGATCAGAACCCAGGTAAATCAGGCTTTTAAGAGACAAAAGCCACATGAAGCATGAGTAGCTCTTCAGAGTAGCATAGGAAGCTATTCATGCTCTGCTCTAACTAAATGCCACTATAAATTACACAAAAAGAGATTAGGATTGAAAGGTACTTGCTGTGCTGTTCTGGAATGACTAATTAGCTGATGCAAATCCAGTCCAAAGTGCTGTTAAGGAAATCAGACCTAGGAGGTAGGTATGAGTATTGTGTAACTTTCACCAGGAAGAACACTAAGACTAGACTGAGCTTGCTACATACAAATACTAAATTTTTTAATCATAGCGAGACATAAATAATCCTGAGATTACAGTCTTTCTATTAAAGTCTTACCTTTTCAAACTCAATCAAAAATATATCCTGAAGATAAAACTACAAACCACTATTACACCTCAAAATATTTAATTGGATAAACAGAAATCAGTCAAGGAAAAGTTTTTTTAATAAAGCACCTTACAAATACAGACTTTTTTTGTCCAAAACTTGTTTTTCCTTTAAAGATTATTTTAGATACTGTCTTTCTCTGACCTCAATAAAGTTGGTATATGAGGTTTATAGAGCTGAGGGTAGAGGATTCATGAGAAGCAGAGGAGCCACGTCCTGTCACATACCTCCAACCCTGTTCGGCAAGATTCCTTAAAGCTGGACTTGCATGGGCCTTTCCTTTCTACATGTCTCTTCTGTTTGTCTTCTCTCTGTTTCTCAGGGCAGGGGCAGTGTTAGAAGAACAACGTATCTCAGTAGGTTTGCTCTCTTTATTGGGAGTTTTTCTCTCTAACATTTTCACTTATACCCACACTACACTTTTTTATAACACAATGACTGTTTTGTCATGCTGAATAAGTTTTCCTGCTCTCCATCTTCCATTTGGGAATATGGGCTAAACCTTACAACAAAGGACATGATAAAAGACAGGCATAGCACTGTCATTAGAAGGACAGGGAGCTTTTGAAGTACAGTCCTGAAGTCAGCAAACAAAATCTAGGCAGCAAAGATTACAATGTGCTGCAGAGATGAGACTAAACCCAAGTGAAATATTATGCTTTTTAGTCACAGGTCCTGCTCCCAAGTGATGAAAGGGATCTGATGACTTTCTCCTGAGTCAGAGCTTTCATTGCCCCTGAGAAAGGGATGCACTGCTTGTATAAATGACAATTAATTGAAGTACCCCAGAGCCTGGGAAACTCCAGAGCAGAGACACACAAGCCTTTGTAGGTGGCACACAGAAGCTATCAATCAGGAAAGCTGTAACTCCTTTTTTTTTTTTCCCCTAAGATGCAATTGTTCCTGGTAATATATTTATTTCTGAAATCCTATATCCAGCCCCTGGAGGCTCAAAGATGATGTGAAACATCATTACAAAACCAAACTCTCACATTTGAAATGCACTGAATATAATGAGGAAACCCTCATTAAACTAGAGCAGCCACTCTTGCTATTTTGTCTGAAACTGTCTCTGTATCCCAGATGAGAGCTCCTCCCCACACTCATCTTCTGAAGATGTAAGACCTACTTTAGAGAATGACATTCCCGAGCAAGGAGGGCAGAGCTATGAAAAGCCTTTGGGATATTGGACTGTCTTCAGATTCCTCTCTACTGAGTTTGCTCAACTGTGCTCTGTCTACACTCTATATGGTTAATTAATGTGTGATAGATTAGGAACTCCCAAACAGGAAATCATGTTTTCGCCACAGGCTGTAGCAGAAGTGCACAGGGTCTTATTCTGACATTGCTTCTGCTGATAAATCCTGGGAGGAACTCTGCTGAGTCTATCAGGCAAAGTCATCACAAGGAAGATCTGATGGGGCATAGCAGCAAGCAAAGCCACCCATCATCCTGGGATCTGAGTCAGCCCCTGCCAGGGAGCAGACACACAAATGCTCTACTTGGTCTGCATCCTTTTGTTTAAAGGGATGAAAAATCATAAGCATCCAGGGAATAGCACAGCTAAAAAGGCTCCAGGGAGATGTTCCAGCAGCCTTCCAGCACCTGAAGGGGGCTTGCAAGAACACTGGAAAGGGGTTTTCATAAGGGCATGAAGTGATAGGACAAGGGGGAAAGGCTTTAAGCTGAAGAATGGTAGAATTAGATTAGATATGAGAAGAAATTCTTTGCTGTAGGGGTGGTGAGGTACTGGAAGCAGTTGCTGTGATTGTCACGTCCTTGGAATGGTTCAAGATCCGGCTGGATGGGGCTGTGAGCAAGCTGGTCTAGTGAAAGGTGTCCCTGCCCACAGCAGAGGAGTTGGAACTGGTTGATCTTTACAGTCCCTTCCAACCCAAACCATTCTGATTCTAAAGAGCAGTGAAGCAGTTGCACAGAAATATTAGCATTTTATTTAAAATCTTAGGAAAATGCAACCCTAATTGCAAATCCACCCTATTATTATCCCATAAGCAGAAAAGAACTGTGAGCCAATCCTTTGAGACATATCTTTAAGTGTTATACTTAACCCAGTTGCTCCTAACAAAATAGATTGATTTGTACCAAATCTGGACACTGGAACCAAAGACAGTGTGTTTTTTCTGGAGAGGGTTTCAATAAAAGGTCAAACTACATCAGTATTGTGGCTGTGGTCTGCGGCACAGTCACCCTGTAGTTTTGTCTTCCTCAGTGAAATTCCAATGCATTTGAATTTAGTCACACCCAGTCCTAAAATTTTATCTCTACCATAGGGTGGAAATCCACTTATTTCATTGGGTACCAACAACCTGTGTGTGGCTTTATTATATTTGTCTTTGTATCAGCTTATGACACTCAGAATTTATAGGAGTTCTTTCTCAGCAAAGCCCCCATACATTTGTATGTCTTTTTTCCCCTCTGTCTAGATTTCACCTTGTTAATCAGTGCATTATAATGCTTTTAGCTCGCTGCAGTAGCATTGCTCACTTCAGTGACTTGAGTTGATATTTTGCCCAGAGACCACCCAGCTGTGTTTGGGTATCACCTTCCACACAGGCACAGCAGTTTGGGCTTATGGGATCTGACACGACTGTGTTTCACTTTGCTTGGATCATGCATTCTCTTCCATTTACTTTTGTCACTATTTATCATTTTCTGAAATCAGCTGCACAGAATCTCTCTCTCCATCGCTACCTTAACACGAAAGGGCTCTTTGCTGAATACATATATTTAAGGTTTGCTTTCCATAAGTGTTTCTCAGAATTTGGCAACATGTGCAGGCGAAAAACAATTATGCCAACAAACCTGTTTGGGAATAGCTGTAGAAAATTTGCATTCTGTCCCAGTTTCTGACACAGACTTCCCTTCTAAGGATGGAAAATTGCTCAGTTCTTATCTGTCTCAATTCTCCAGCTCCAAGGTGGGAATAACAACATTTCCTTTCCCCAGTGCTTTCTCTGTATATTTAGATTAGAAGCACAAAAGGGACAACGGCTGCTTGATTATTTTCCAGGGTAGCTGCTGACACACAGAAATGCTTCTCTTGATTAGTATTAACATACATAAAAATAATGCTTCCAAATACAAAGGAAAATCAGTTTAAAATTTGAACAAATATTGATTTGCAGTATTATCCAAAGTCCAATTAGTAACAAATGAGGGGGCTTCTTCCTTCACGATGTTTGTATCATTGTGCTGCTTTGCCATGTCATGTTAATCCCGGTGCTAAATCCCTGCGTTTTTTATGCATGTTCTCCAAGGGGTTTTCCTAGGCTGCTCCTGATATGGTGTAGCCCTCAAGCCTGCAAATGGACAAGAACTTTCTAGTTTGCCAGCAAATTTTTTCATTTATTATTTTTATGGCTTTATAGAAAGAGGGTTTTACTGTAATTTTCAGTTATAGTTGCAGACTAGGCCACTACGTAGTCTGTCATTCCTCAAGAGTATTTGCATACTGTTTCCATATTCCTGTTTTGCTTTGATATTTATGCATTCTGAACAGTGAGATCAGCTGATTGGGAGGCTGCATGTCCTCCTTGCAGCAAAAATAAAATAAAAAAATTAATCACCAACAGGTTCTCTGAAAAAATTTTCGGTTTTTACATTCCAAAAAGGTATTGTTGATCTGAAGGGGAATGCTTTCCAGTTTAAACATGCAGCTCAGATGAGTACTAAATTCTCCTCTGGTTTTAAAAGTGTGACTAGTGGCCATTTAACCTCCTTTATTCCTGTTAACTGTCTGCAGTATATCTAATTTGCTGGGTTTCTAAGATGCTTGCTTTGTCTTTAACAAGCTTTGAGGTACAGGTTAACCGATGTCTTTACAGAGCATCTGACTACAATCTGCCAAGCTGAAATTTGTAGCTCAGCTGTCTCTTTTCATATCCTAAGCAATTCACCATTTTTATGATTGTGCCCCTACTCTGACCCTGGGGGGGAAAGAACTTCTTTAGATCACCTTGCAGTCTGAGCTTTGTGCCTGGCAAGGGACTTTTCCTGCTAATTACCAGAGCTGTTAATTCTGCTGTCAGGTTTGACAGTGGAGAGACGGTGGCTGCCAATGTCCATTTCCTACCAGTGGAGTGAAGAGGTAAGAGCAGCACTATAAAAGGATGAAAAGCAATTTCAAAAGTATTTCTGCTTTTCTCAGTGCAATACAGCAAGATTTCAGTGATATGCTGTTTCCAAAGGAGAGATCAGCTCCTGTTTGCTGGGTACCCCTGCAGGGATAGTGACCTGTGTGCTGAGGGGCTTGCTGCAGGTTTGACAGGTTATTTACTGAGGTAGATCTTCAGAAGCACTGCACAGTACCTTTGAATGGATGGATGGTAAGAACACAGCAGCTCCTTGCAAACAAGAGTAGCCATGTGGTTATCTTGTGGCAATACTGCTGCTTTATCACCTGGTAAGATGACAAATAATTTTGACCAGAGCTCCATGCAGTGAATTCAGTCCAGGGCTACCTTTGTGCCAGACATTAAATTCTAGGTTTGACTAAAACACCTTTGCCCCTGCAGATCTCTTAGCAGAGATGTGAATGTCCATCTCTGTATCCATATTGTGGTATTTCCTGCTAGGAACCAGCAGCACAAACAAGGTCGTTTCTTCTCGCTGTGGTCTTTGTTGTCACCTTCTAAGCCCCCTTAATTTTTCATGGTTTCCGAATTTGGTATCAACACCTTATTTTTGTGCACAAAAATGTAATGGCAAGGTTCGATTAAGGAATAAGCATCACGGCTCATCTGTGTGCCACAAGCATTGATCTGTTAAAGGAAAGGGAATTGCTCCCTTAGGTCAACGCACTGCAGGGCTGGAAGAGGTAAAAATGTTTGTAAGCACAGGTTGCCAGGGGACAGAACTGTAGCTCTTGTCACTGGAGAGTTTGAGGAATACTCAACAGCATCTCTGCTCTTCTTTAATAAGAAAATAGAAAAACATTAACATATATACACACATATGTTCCATACAAGGGATCTGTGCTTGTTCCATACAAGGGAAGCTCTGGATTTTTGACCTTCAAAATCCGGCACAGACTTCTGTTTTAAACACGTGATAACTTACAAATGTGGCTCCTGCAATTCAGTTCCCAGAACAACACACGTGTCCATCAAAGTTTTACAGATTGGTTTTAGACTATTTTTTTTAACAAATCATTTCTTTCACTATCCCTTAAGCACATCAATCTTTGAAGTTAAAAGTCTTCTCAAGCATAGCTAGTGAGCCTGCTTCAATCACAGAGCTAATCTAGCTATTGATCATCAAAAAGCTTCTGAAAAGCTTAATTTAACCTTCCTAAAGAATCTGGACATCTTCAAATACTTTAAAGTTTATTAAGTATTTATTTGTTTTTTACATACAGAAAAAGTGGAGATGATATATATTTTACAGAAGCCTGCAGCTCTTTGTACTAATCTGGGAGGTTTAAAACATTTCATTAGAGTCTGCTTCCACTTCTGTGGAGCAGATGTTTTCTCCACAAATTATTTTTTACAGGTAACTTGTTCCCTGAGTTTACTCGCCTCATCTTTCAGCAGGCAGCACACTGTTAATGGAGCAGAGAGATGCAAACAAGAACATCTTGAAAACTTAGTCATTATGGCTGGACCCTGGATTCTCCACTTTTCTGTAAGCAGCTGGAGTTTCCTGTCCACATGAGACAAGTATTTATGGGGAAAACATTCCACTCTTGTTTAATTACTTTTATTTGCATAAGGCTGGATGGGGTTATTATGGAAAAACTTGGTCTCTGAACTTCAGAATAGGAATTTCGCATGAAAATATTTATTTTTCCTCATGAAAATGCTTTAAGAAAGTTTTTTCTTTTGTTTTTTTCCCCATATCATTTTGTATCCTCAGCTAACCCCTGCCCTGAGGGGTCTATATGTCCATTGCCAACCATGAGAGCTTCTCTGCTTCTCTGTTCTGTTTCTCACTTTCAGTATCTTGCCTAATTCTAGAAGATATTTCTCTGATAAGAGAGTCCTGAGGGGAATGTCTCTTGCTCTTCAAAACAAAACCTCATCTGAGGCTTGGAGGAGCTACTATAACTGAAAAAAGTACTATTGTGTAGACATCCTCAAACCTTGCGAGTGTTCTTTGCATTTTTGCAAGAAAAGATGATGAAAAGCTTGATATTTTCCCCCCAGTGATATTCCACTTTGAAGATGCATTTTTCTGATTGAAAAGCAGAGCACAAGACCTCAAAAACAAGCTACTCTCAACAGTGAAGCTCTCCTGTGAACCACTTGGAGCTAAACCCATGGTGTTTTTCTTAATCTTGCCACAGAGAACGAGGAGAGCAGGGGAGCCTGTTACACTGCTCCTGCTGCCTCTGGGCATAACCCTGTTTTGCCTTAGCTGTCAGCTTATCTTTGTGGAACAGAGATACTGCAGGTTTTTCTTTTTTCAAATTAAGGTTGTTCATATATTGAAGTCTTCCATCTCCCTACTGATAACTGGAAAAACAAAGCCTGCTGATGTTGTCTCCCTCAGTGCACACTTTAGTACATTTGACCCACTTGTCATATTCTTGGCATCAGAGCCTGTGTGTTTTAGAGAGGTTGTTTTGGGAATGAGCTAATGGCACAAATGGGGGATTTGTGTAGCTACAGTGGAGTTGCACAACTGTGTGGAATGAGAGCTTTAGGAACAGGGACAGGAGCTCTGTGGTCTCTTGCTTGAAATGTAGATCCAGGGCTGGACCTATTTAAAAATCACCAGAGGTCTTGCTAGTTAACTTCCCTTTCATGTAATAGAAGAAAAGGTTGAATGAGTCATGTGAAGCCAGCCATGAGATTAATATAAACAAAGATGTCATATCCTCATGCATGCAGCTGTGAATGGCGTATCTGCTTTGCCATCTGCAGATTAAATGGACATAGTGTCTGAGTGGCTGCTGCAGGGCTTGGTGTAACTCAGTTATCATCAGGCAGATTTCCTGTTGCCTAAAACCCACACACAATGGTTGTTTAGCGTCAGACTTTGGTTTCTGGAGTAGTTTCAAAACCCGTCAGCCACAGTGTGTAGCTTTATAACAACACCACCGTTAACTAATTGCACTAGCTCACAGAATTATGAAACCTGAGAGGGTAATTTGGTGCATCATGAGTATATCTTTGTGAATTTTTCATAGGGTTATTTTCCTGCAGATCTGTTAGCTCTAATTTCTTCCCTCCTGGTAATTTGGGGCTTTCTTCTCCAACAATTAGAAAAACAACATTCTGTTTAATTACAATATTTGCAGAAACAGCTTTTTTTCCATATTCAAAGCTGTAACAAGTTTTATGTCAATTAACCTCTAAATTTGCAAAGACACACCTGTATTGACCCTGAAGTGTCATTCATTCCATTTTCAAATTGGACAGTTGAATGTGAGCACTCAATTTATAAAAAGCATTTAAGGAGGTAATATCTTAAGCATGCACTTAATCTTGACAGGATGATACTGTACCTCTATCAAATCATTCTGGTCAGGGCTGGTATCACTGAGCAAGTCTATCTCTATCTAGAATCTTCATCAAAACTTATTTGTGAGTTCATTCCAAAAGGCCAAAGCTGGGAGAAAATCTGTGCTCTTCATCCCAAAATCTTTGATGCAGTCACGTAATTCCCATTTACTTCAGTGAGTCACCCGTGTGCACAGAGATGAGAATTCTCCCTTGTTAGGCCTTTAAAGATTTCCATGGGAGTTTGCTTCCTTGAATATTTTATTTTCAGCTTTGTTATGGTAAGATGATTTTTCTGACATTTCACTGATCACAAAGCAGCTGGCCCCATAAAAAATAAAGCTCACACACAAAGAAAGAAATGACTGGGTGTCTGGGGGAAAATGTTAGTTCTGTGTCTGGGCTGCAACAGATTGTCATCATTAAAACAAAGCCCCAGCAAATGCTGGAATGATGGGCATGAAAGAGTGGGAGCATTTTCTCAGATTGAAAGACAACAGAAACGTGGTGCTTTAATTAAGTCATTGTTCATTTTGAGTGTATCACCTAGCTCTGATATTTTCTAAAATTCTAAAATAACAGTGTTAAATACAAAGAAGATAACATGTAGAAATACTGTAAGGTGCACTTGATCTAAGAGTGCAAATAACACCATCCCTTGCTGCAGGTCTAGAAGTACTGCTGTACTGATCTGCCCAGACTGGAGCACCATAAACCCCCCCAAAAAATACAGATACTTGTCCCTGTTGGGGCCTCTTTCATAAATCAAAGTGAAATCCAAATTTAAAAGTGCAACAGAACCAATCCCAGACATAGACATTCTGCTAAGATCTCTCTTCCATGACTGTAGTGTATTTTCAGCAGAGGATGCTCCCTATTTTGATTCCCCACAGCAGTCCTTTGCCAGTTCCTTCCAGGCTCTCTGCTTGGAAGAGAACAGACAGATGGATGATGGAGGGGTCTCTAGTTACGTGTTTGAAGGACACACAGGAAGAATCTGGACTCCTTATTGTACCAGCTCCATCCCCAGAGGAAAAGACACAGCTCTACCAACTCCCAAGGACTTCTACTGTATTGAAAAAGACATAGGCAAAAGAAATGGCCCAGGAAGGGCAGAAAACCCCCAGGCAGTTGTGTTACATGAGGAACCAGTTCATTTCCTCCCCCTTCACCACGTCTTTTATTAAATGCTTTTTCTTCTGAGTTTTCCATTTGCTTTCTATTTCTACTGAATTTCTTGGTTTGTTTCTGCTTATCTATATTGCATGAGTCCTCATGCTGTTAAAGACCCTTATTAAGGAAAATGAATAATCTTGTGGAAGTTACTTATAGTGTCTCTGTTCCCTGCTTTTATTGTTGTTTCCTCCCTGGTTATTGGAAACTAAAGGCCAGAAAATGGGTTTGGCATGGAATTTTCATGGGAATTTTTTTGAGGTTTTCCCTTAAAAGCTTTTTAATCAAAAGCTGGATCTAAAACTCAAATTACTTCTATGTTTTCAAAAGGAATAGGTCTGCATGCTGGGTTTATATCAAATGTTACATTTTCAGAAACAAAGAATTGTAACTTCAAGTTCAATAAAAATGTTCTTAGGCAGACAGCATCCTGGCCACTGGCCCAGGCAGCTGCATTGTTTCTCCCCGGGCTGGGTTTCTGGGCAGTCAGAAGTGATGCAGAATCTGGAAACCAAGACTTCAGAGCAGAACAATGATGGAAATGAATGCACTGTCGTGTGGGGATGATTTCCTTGGCCTTTTTTCAGCACTTTCCTGTACTTGCTTTCATTCCCCTCCTTAATTCGCTTTTCTTTCCTTATTGTTCCCTTTTCCCTTGTCTCTCACAACTCACTTTCCCATCCTCTCCTCTCTTTTCTGCCTTTACTGTTCTCATGTCTTTGTCCTTGCAGTGATGCACTGACATGTCCTGACACTGGCAAAACTTTGTCAGGGCACATTTCCTGCAGAAAGCCAAGACATGTTTCAAGGTAGGCTCAGAGTGTTTCTTCTCACAGCCAAAAGAACTGGGTCCATTCCCCAAAACATGGTCCCTTGTTTATGGTGTCACTGCTTAGCTGGTGCCTCACAAAGCCAATATGAATTTTAATTCATAGTGGTTCACTAAGAGGGACCTTTCAGGTCTTGCCATGGTCTTGTGGCCTTTCAGAGCTCCCCCTTTCTCTGTAGCTATCTCTCAAAAGGGGTCTTTGTTTTAATTTGAGTTCTTGTTGGCTACTCTCTGTTTGCCTTATCAGCCAAGCAGAAGAAATGTGAAGATGTATGTGTCTGATCAAATATTTAAACTTTTAATACCAGCAGCTCACAAGGTACATAAACCGTAATTTATTTCTGTTTACGGCACTTCTGCTGGAAGTATCCTGCTAATCTACCTAATGTATGTAAGAAAATGCAGACGCACCAAGATATTTTTTATTATGACTATCAATCTTCACAACAATATTGTGAAGCAATAAGGGATGGACTTTTAAGGGGACTAGATCTCCTATTTATTAAGGACAATACTTCTTGTTATCTACCAGTGCCCTGTATGCAGCACTGGGTGAGCTTTTTTGAAGAAGCCCATTTGAGTCATGTAGCTTTAGGTGTAAGATTTTGTCACTTTTCCTGTACACGTGTGTCCTGGAATGAGACATCCCATTGCTGTTGCCCTCATAGGAGCCATGGGACCGAGCACATTTGTACAAACTGCCTGGGGCTAGTGGAGGAGAAACATTCCCCACACATTCCCTCAGGTCTGATTCTCAAGGGAGCAGGCAGAGCAGGCTCAGGAGTGGGGTCTGAGTGACCCTGACTTCTGAGTGACAATTCTTCCAGCCTTTACAGGCTGGCAGGCTCAGGAGTGGGGTCTGAGTGACCCTGACTTCTGAGTGACAATTCTTCCAGCCTTTACAGCCATGATACAAAAACCGTGTGCAGTTAAAAATGGAAATACAAGTGGACCCCAAGATAAAGGAGATGGGCAACAATAACATGCTTGATTGGCTGAGCTCTGCCAGGTTGTTTTTAAGTTAACTGGATGGCCTGCTCTTGGCTTCAGTATAAAAGATCAAAAAATAAATCCTATTAATACTTTTATTAGAACTAGTCATTCAAATCTTAGTGGGTTGAGCAGCCCTAAGCACCCAGCTTTGCCCAGCATTACCCCTGGCATAAATTGCCTGCAGAAATCAGAGGTGTGAGAATATCAAGTGAGTTCGTTTGAATTAATGGTATTAAAACAAATGGAAAATTGATTTTTGGTAATAGAGGGCTTGATTTACCCTAGCTTAACTCCATTGAATTTGATGGATTTGAACCTACTTTATTTTGGCATAAATCAGGGGAATACCAAGTCCAGGAAGTGTAAATGCTAAGACCAAGTTAAATATTTACTGTCTTATGTGTTATTACATTCAAAATAGTAGAAAATGTGTTTCTTCTGGTTTATTCTACTGTAATTCAGTGGCCAGGAACAGCAGAAGTAATGATTTGCCTTATTGCAGCACTTGGGCTTACTAACTAGTATCATGCTAACACAAACATAATTACAGATTCAAATTGAGCCTATATTTAAGATATTTATACAGTAACAAGCAGAACTCAGGTATTGACCATTCACAGACAGATCTGGTTTCCAGCCTCTGGGCTCAGCAG
This sequence comes from Corvus moneduloides, assembly GCF_009650955.1. Lineage (NCBI taxonomy): Eukaryota > Metazoa > Chordata > Aves > Passeriformes > Corvidae > Corvus > Corvus moneduloides. The sequence goes on from NC_045485.1 coordinate 21,416,335, forward strand.
CATGCCAAGGTCTGTAGTCACTTGGGTACCTGACTGGAGTCCTTCTTCTCCTTTTCTAAAGTGCCTCCTTACTGCTCCACCAGTGAAAAATTAATGGACCTCCTTTTGTTTGCTTTTGTGACGAGAAGGAAGCACTTCCACTAATGACACTAAGAATAGGATTTACTGTAACTTGGCCTCAAATGGTATTTGTGGTTCCCACACATCCTGTAACAATAATGCTTTCTAAACTTAAGCGGATATTGCCACACTGACTGTTAGAGAAAAGCAGAAGGAAGATGATGAAGAAGCTCCTCCAAGCTAATTTTTTTCCTTTCCAAGGCAGATTTATTGGCCTCGTGTTCCACACCTTGGCAAGGAAGAGAAAAAACCCAACATGAAAGCGAGACGGCTGTGACTGTATTTTACCAGCGTGTCTGGAGTGGGGTGATTTCCTGCAAGTAATTACTGATGTGCAGGGACGAGTGGAAAAACAGATTTCTACAGCTGTTTTTGCACTCCTGCACAGTAGTATTATCTGACAAGGGCACAAATACCATATTCAGCTCTACTTTTCCCATTCCCTGGTGAAACCGCTCCTCCACCTCTCTGTGGATTCTTCCAGCAGCTGTATACTCTAGAAATCTTCTACGGATCACTTGGCACACCCCTCCTAGGCAATGCTCCTCTGGGGCAGCTCCAGCACCCAAATGAGGAATTGGTGGTGTTCAGCTCCAGATGGCAATCAGCTGCCTCTGCTCCTTGACCTCTTTCTTGCCCAAGGCTGCCTGTTGAGCTGTCTGTCAAGGAAATATTTTTTATGAAGTCAACTTGTTAAGCAATTAAGGATCTATATGTAGGAAGCCAGTGCATCTTGCATGGTGCTTGGGCCAGCTAAAACTTCTCTTACCAGCCTCTGAGTAAGCCAGTCCTGCATAAAATAGAGAAATGCCAGCCATCCATCATCCCCTTCATGGCTTAGGAGTGTAATTTCATGAGCTGCCTGTGTGGGAGAGAGGTGTGAGAAGATGCTGCGTCAGTGTGTGGGCAGCACAAGGGACAAAGAGGTGACTTAAAATTTATACTGGAAATAGAGAGTGAGTAATAATGTGCCCACAATGGACCTTTCTTCAGAAGAAATATGCAAATGAAAAATTATTTGAATGATGGGTTTAACTACCAGCTGAAAATGAAGCTGGGGGGCTGAGGTGTGAGCCAGCCCTCTGGCAAGATGGTAGTGAACAGGAATAAACTACAAAGTGAAAAAACACTCTGTGTTGTGTGAAGATTGCAGCTCAGAAAGAGAAATTTTCTGTGCACCTGATAGATTTTGTAAATTTTCTTTGTGGTGCTTTCCCACAATTGATGGAACCACGAGGAAATTAGATGACTTGATGCTCCAGAGGTGAAATTTGAGTCCTGGGGGAATTCTAAGATGAGTCCAGACCACAATACTGGATCCACAGGGCTATGGGAAAGCTATTGGAGCTTGTGCCTTGGACTTTAGACACAGATGGATATGAACCAGACCACCAGATCAGACACTTCAGATTTTGGAGGCACTGTAAATAGGGTTCATATGCAAACATTACTGCATGACATTTTCTCTAGGAAAAAAAAAAAAAGCTTAACAAGCATGCTTGACACAGAAAATAAGCTGCTAGGAAAACCTAGAGACTATATTTGAGCTAATGGAATGTTATATCCTGGTGTGATATTTTTCAGCTGTGGTCTGAATTCACCTATGCAGTTCTCCAGCATTCATCAGTCAAGCTGAAACATGTTTTCAGCAATAAAGAGAAGACTTTCTTCAAAGAAAATCTCTCTTCATGCATATAATCTGGAGAGAGCATTTCTTTATTTTTCCTGTTCCATCTGGGATGAATAGGATATAATATTTTTTCTTCTGTCCATTCTTATGCATCTTCCTGTTTGAGATCCTTACAACTGCGAAGTCAGTTTGGTGAAAAACATCTTTCCCATCCCCTTCCTTCATTTCCTATGAAAATAGATACTTTGAAAGACATGAAATATAATGCCAAGTGCTGCCTTCATAAAGAATGCCTAAAATTCCTGCGAGACAATGTATTGTTTCAAAACAAAGCTATTTCAGGCAATTCTATCCTCATCTGTACAAAGCTATTCATCTGAGAAACTTTTTTTCCAACACAAATATTCTTGCTCTGGGGTTTTATCTTTCAGAAAGAAAAAAGAAAGTGTTTTGGAAGATCAGTTTCATACTGTTACAATTTAAAATAAAACAAACAAAACCAGATTCTGAAGAAGTTCAATCCATCTGCCATTCTTGCTGTCCGTGTCTAGTCAAAGACAGCACAATCCCCCTGGAACTTCTTTTACAAACATTATTTATTTGACAGCCTCTGTTTTTTGGGGGTTTGGGGTTTTTTTTGGTCAAATTTTTACCAAGAATCCTGTGCCACGCATAACTCTTAAAGGAAGAGTGTAGTGGGTTAATTTGATACACTTTAGGGTTTTACATGGGCCTTGGTGTGGTGGGAACTACTCCAAAACTGCTGACTGTCTCCGTGTCCCCATCTCCAGGCTGCTTTTCCAGGGCACTGGAACTGTTATGGATGTTTGGTGTGGCTGGAGGGAGGGACAGCCAGAGTTCTGGCCTGTTGCAAGCAATTTTCTATGAGCAAGGACTTCCACCAGCCTATAGATTTTTATTAACTTTGATTCACAAAATCCCAGAGCTGAGCCCAGTAGAAGCTTTGATATTTCCAAAGGAAATACTTTATAGAAGGCAGACAGGTTTTGGCTAAATAAAGAACCTTAGCTGCTGTTTTATGTACTCTCCTCGTGCATGAATGAATTCATTGTGGTCATGAACCAGGAAAATCTGGCTAACCTACCATGGGAAAAGACAGAATGAGCTCAAAAGCATGGATGCCTTCATTTCTTTTCCTTATTTTTCAGAAAGCAGGGCTTCAGACCATTGGTGATACCTCCTTCCTCAGCATCCAGCCTGCTCACTGAAATTACAGATACAAAAGTGCTTCCCTAGCCCCTGCATTTGACTTCAAGTCATTGGTTTTGTTGTTATTGAGGAGATAAATATTCACAGAGCAAAGGCAGGATGCTATTCCACTAAAATGTGTAACATTCTCTCTGTGAAGTAAATTTGTAGGTGTTTCCCTAGATAAAGATTTAAATATGTCCCTTTAAATTCCAGTGCTGATGGTAACATGGATGAATCTGATTTTAGCAACCATTGATAATTAGCCAGTTTGCAAGGTTGTCAGAAATATGTGCTTTTTCACAAGAACAAAAATACCCCAGAAGCATCCTTGCTTAAAAAATATCTGTGAAACAAAACCAAAAAGTGGAAAAAAGAAAATTAGCAGCTGCTATTGCAGTAAACTTTAACATACAGACACTGCTTTCCGAGAGCTATCATTAGAGCCAAATTAAAATATAGCTGAGATTTTTCTAAATAAAACTGTCAATGAAGATAAAAAAGTTTTTATGTTGACAGTAAAGCAAATGATTTTTTCCACTCTGTTGAGGTTCTGCAATGGTTGCAGTATATCTGGGTGACTTATGGCACACTAATGACAGATTAACAGCTGCAGGAGACATGATTGCTCCCAGCATCGCTCTCGGGTGAGGGAAGCTCCAGACCCATGGGCAGGGGCTGGGTTTGGGGGCAAAAATGGGTGGAGGATTTACACAAGGCTGCACATTGGTAACACAAAGAAGAATATTAAGAAAAGCAATCAGGGATGTGAGAAGTGATTCCTCGGGCGGGGGAAGCCCCATGCTGGAGGTTATGTCTTGGTACAACCAGAAATGAGGTGCGGCATCAAAGTTACTGAATTTGGGTATTTTCTGTAAGTTAGGGAAGGAGTGCAACAGCAGCAGTGATAATTGCTGGGGATATAAAGTAGGCTAAGTGAGAATTATGACCTGCTGCAGTTTTAATGCATTGCCAGCATGTTCAGCCGGCAAAAATATCCCCACAACCAGCCTGAAATAGCAATTTCCTTGGGTGTTTCCCGGAAATATTCACACAGACATAAAAGGTCATGGTAGAGAATTTTGTCTCTTCTCACCACCCAAAACGGAAGGCCTTGTTCCCACTTGGAGGTGTAAAAGGCTCAGAGCTCAGCAATACCCATGGTCTGGCAGGAGAAGGATTCCTGCCATGGTGGGTAAATGCTGACCTGTCCTGCTGCTCTGAGGGGTGCTGCATTCCCTGCTGGGGAGATGTGAAATGAAGAGAAGGCTTTAGAAAGTTGCCATCTCGGTGGAAACACCCTTTGGATTAAGAATTCACTCTGAAGAGCTCACTAATCTACTACTATTTTATCTATTTGGAATTCATGTTGTTTGTTGCAAACAAGGCAAGAGAACAGTTTGAATGTCATGGGTTGAAGCTCAACGAGCATCCCTCTGCTTGGTACCTCTGTTGTAACATGATGGCAGTGGTGGTTGCATGTTTATCTGACACTCTTTGGAGCAAGCAAATGGACAAAGAGGGGGTGGAGTGGTGCAGCAGCAGAAGCCATTCATTGCCCGTCCATCCTCTGTGCCCACGGCAAGTGGAGAGAAAGGGGCTGTAAATCCTTGAGCCATAAATCATGCCCGAGCCTCCAGATGTGCTGGACCTGCTCCCTTCATTGTACAGTGCCCGGTTATAACTTTCACCAAGGCCAGGGACTACTGGCAGCTGTTCCAGGCCCCGCCACCCCTTAGTTCCTGAGTCCTGAGTTTCACCACTTTTGGCAAAAAAATGCACTTAACTCTTCAAAACTGCTATAACTGCTATAACTGCTATAACTGGGAAATCTTTGTATGCCTCCCAAACCATGTCTGTGTTAACCTGAATTCACTTGGAGATTTCTTCAACATTTAATTAGATTCGTTATTTCAGCAGGGAGAAGGAAGGTAAAAAAGCAGAATGCTTAGAAAAGAACAGTTTTTCCTTGATTGTGGCATCTGAATAATTTAAAGAGGTTTTGAGAACTATCCTTTATTTTAATTAGTTTCTGAATCAGTTTCTGCTTTGCCTATTCTTTCTCCCCCCTCTTGGTACTGTTTATTTTTGATGACATCTGCAATCCTGAAAAAAAAAGAAAAAGGAAGCAGATTAACTTGGTTCAAGCCACATCAGCACATCCCTTGGAAGATCACAGCAGTCAGCTGTAAAAAATGGGCTTATGCTGAAAGAAAATGAGGAGCTCAGAGGGCTGAAAATGAACTTACCTATTTATTAACTACATCTATCTTTATTATTTTTGTATGACACCAAAAGGTGTTCTTGGCACTTCACAGATGTACACAGAGGATGTGAGGTGAACTGCTTTGGCACTATTTTATTCAGGCCACTCTGCATTAACATTTCCCAAATCAGGAACAAAGCCCATCCTTTGACAAACTCTCAGTCTAAATGGGCACAGTCCAAGAGAGCTGTGGGGGAAGAGATGAGCTGCATGGCTGCAATTAATGCCGTGGTTAAGGACTACCACAGTAGTTACCGAAAAGTCTTTTTTACTTCTGGCAGACCCCTGCCCTGTGATATTTTGTGTTTTGCCAATAGTCCTTCTTCTTGTATCCTTTTTCCACAAGCAATGGGTGAAGGGTGACCCAAGGAGAGTGGAGGGAGTGAGAGTGGAGACCACAAAGACACTTGAGAAGGAAGGAAGGAAGGAAACAGACCTGATCAAATGGTTGGTCTTGACACAACTATTTCAGCTACAGCTTTGAGTCTTTTCAAGCAGGACAAGTTGTTGCACATGGGCAATGCTATCTGCAAACTGAAGTTGCCCATGTAAAGAACTCCTCTCTGAGTATGTGAGGAAAGGACCTGCAGCACCCTTCTCATAAACCTGAGGGCTGCAGAAGTTGACAGGAAGTTATTTGTATCTCTGGCCTATCACCACCAGCCTACATTCAACTTTGTTAATCCCATGTGCCTCCTGGAAAGATAGGATGTCTATGGAGTAAAAAAACCCATGAAATGCAGTTGTAATTCCAAGATAATTTTGGATGAAAAATGAAAAATTGCTTTAACCAACATATTTTGAAAATTAATATAAGCCTCAGGTAATTTTTCAGTAAGAAATAAAAGAGCCAAGCAACCTGTCACAAAAAAAAGGCAGAATGACTGAGATGTTTCATTTCAATATTTGTCAAAACTACAAGTTTTGAAATTTTTATTTGAAGTGAACATTTGTGGGTTTGAAATTCATGCCCTCCCTCCTTTTATTGGAAAGCTCAAAGTGAATCATATGTTTTTTCATCCCAAAACAATTTTTACTTTCAAACTTTCCTAAATGCCAGGCAGGCCAGAAAAAAAGAAGTTATTTGTGCAACTGAGATGTGGTTTCTGAACAAAGTGTGTTGTGATGAGGTCCTGAACACTGTTCTGATCTGAGTTCAATATACAGTTTTGCAAGGTGGGTGATGGAGGTAATTCTGTTATTGTGACATTCTGCCCTGCCAATCCTCTCCTAAGCATTATCAACTAATGTGTGACAGTTATAAATGGATTATAGCCCAGTCTCTCTGATACAGCCCAGCTGAATCCATCAAACACATATCACTCAGGATCTCAAATTGGACCTGAACCTCGGTCTGTGAAGCTGTGGATTACTAATTTGTCACGTTTTGCTCACACTTTTTCCCTGCTTTGTGTATCCCTTGTGGTCCCACACTGCACTTCAGCATGCTCATTTTCAGGAATGTTTTCAGGATGTAATATGAAAATTACCAGGCATTATGAAAAGGTCAGCTCTGTTAGACTCATGGAGTAAGTAGGAGAAATGGAGCTGCTCTTGGGATATTAATCATCTGTCATTATATATTATTAATCATCCCAAACAAATCTTGGACTGCAGTTCAACAGAGAGTGTTTGTCCTACAACTGTCTGGGATAGGTGCCATTTTTGCTGTAGCTTCTCTTTCTGACTTTTTCATCATGTTAATAACTGAGATTCTTTTTGTGGCTTTTGTATTTGCAAGTGTAAAACACATGCAAACATGTTACCTGTGTCAGGAAAAGCTGGAGAGGACAGCTGTGTAGAAAGGTGAGAGTTGGCCTGAGTGAGCAGCAGGGCTGTCTGGATGAGTGCCTTCATGCACAGTTCACTTTTGAAACTAAGCTCAGCAGTTAGACAAGCTTCAAGAGATCCAAAGCATTGTCAGTATGAGGAAAATGCATAATGTCAAAAATGTTTGACAAGCCTGGTCTAAAGAAGGCATTAGACAGCATAATGATGGAAGTATTTAACTCCCTGGCACAGCCCAGTCTGCTGCTCCCAGCAGTGATGTGGTTTTTGTAAGAGCTTCCTTTGAAAGAACTGCTGAAGCCAAAATGGGCTTTGCACAGACAGATTGGATGGAGGAAACCCTTCCAGAGGAGTTTGACTGAAGTCATGTTCCTTGTTTCTGGGCTTCCCAAGCAAATCCCAAACAACACTGTGGAGGGGGAAGGAGTATGTGCAACTGAAATATTAAATTTATTCATGTAGAGCTGAGGAGCAAACACACCCTTCAGCACTTCAAAACACCTCTTTAAAAGGAGCATGCAGATCCTGCCACTTCAGAAGGGTTGAGGATTTAAATGGGTTAGGTGAAAGTGCACTGGAACACAGTCAGTCTTCAGGAGTTATCCTCTTACTAATTTGGAGATTAAAAAAACAATAAAGCAGCTTTGTGTCTTAATACTCTGCCTTCACATCGCAGATGTGAAAGTTTAAGAGTTTGTTTTCACTCTGTGCTTTTTGATGGGGTAGAGGGGAATAGAGGTGCAAGATTTATGGGAAAGGCATTTCTTTTACTGCCCCTTTAAATGGGAATAGTGGTTCATGTTCTTCCCAGGTGGAAATGTGCTGCTGAATTTAATGAAGATGCTATCACTTGGCTGTCCAGGGAAAGTAAGACCTGGAGCTGTGTGTAACAATTTTTTTTGTTGTTGCAGAAATTGCAGGTTTTGCAGAGAACTCATTCACCTGATTTCCAGTGTTTGGGTTTTTTTTTTTTTTCCTGACTTCTCAGAATGCTGAGAATAAACCAGTAATCTTTCAGAATCCGTTTTTTGAAACCACAGGACCAGATGCCCCTCTTGTGTAAACAGGCACAGATGTGTGTGAGATAGCTGGAGTTATGCAATTCTGCTCTACTCCAAAGGCTGCCCTGACTCTTTGGATGATTCTCCAGCAGAGTAAAGCTTCTGATGAAACACTGGAAAAGACAAGGAGACAGACAGGTTTGCCTCTGACCAGTATTTCAGCTCAGCTTGCATAATGCGGTGCTCATCTTGTGCAAACTGCTCTGGCCCCACCTGCAGTGGGTTCCTCGTGCCCCTTTGCTAAGCTGATTTTCAGTATTCCTCCCATACACGAGGATTTTCTGTGGGACAAAGCCAAGTGGTGCAGAGAGAATGACTCTGCTGCCAACCAGCCTCTGCTCCTTTCCCCCACTGGCTGTGAATGGTCACGGGCAAGGAAGAAATGTGTCCCAGCTCATGGTGGCTTTACTTTTGTAAGCTTTATCATGGAAAGCACTTCATTCCATAACAGGTACTGACGGAGAAAAGAGCTTTTGTGGGAGCTCTTCTCCTTGGTAATCTGGATCCTGGAAGTGTAGGCTTTGCAGATCCAGGCCATGCACCATCACCACTCGTCCTCACCAGGACTGGCCTCTGGGAGCAAACACTGAGACTCTGCTGAGTCTGTGCACTTCACCTGGGGGTTTCCTTAGAGCCAGAGGGTTTTGATGCATTGTGACTTAGAGATGCCAAAGAGCAGGGGCATCTTTGGCTTTGTCTAGATTCTTCCTTTATATTTAAGTGCAAGAAATGGGAGAAGCACATTGGGCTTGCACGAATGGGGAGCAGGAGGCCAGTGCTGATCCCCAGGATGTGGTGTCACAGTCTTTAGCTCAGTGGTGTGAACTAACACACATCTTTGCCTTCTGTGCTCATAGAGATCCCAACACATCAGAGTGTGCTTTCAGAAACCACTGCAGTGGTTTCTTAAGTAAGAAAAGGATAATAATGGATTTTGTTTCCTTCTCCTGCTGAGTTTGGTCTATTTTTATACACTTACATGTAAGATGAGCCACACTGATAATTTTTCCATTCTTTTTCTATTTGTCACACTGCTGGTAGATTGATACATAGGCAAAAGTTTATAACTTGGCTTTTTTTCCCTATATCCAGTATTTGCTGACAGAAATCGAATCTGTCATTCCATATTAACAGGAAACAATCAAATGATATCATGATTACCATGGGAGCTCAGTTGTTAAGGGGGGGTAGAAGGTGGATGTGCCCTATGGTGTTTCTTATGGACAATCCTTTAAATAAAGGAGTAGTTGTAAGAGCAGATTTCTTTCACAAGAGTTTTGAGAACAGTGTGTTTCAAGGGTCTCAGGTATTTGGTGTGTGGAGCATGGAAGGCAGGTCTTTGTGTACAATACCCTGCAGTGACATGGGTGGGAGGCCCAGGAGACCAAACCTGGCATTTTTGGCTGTGAATGAGAAGCTCCTGCCCTTGGGAGCTGCCAGGGCCTTCTCAGGAGCAAGGGGTGGTAGGAGCCACTTCTAGAGAGTGACAAATGGCCACACTGAATGTTGCCACCATAACTTTGTCATGAGACGCTGCCACAAGACTGAGTCATGAAGTCATATGGCAACTTTGTCATAAGAGTCCCTCTTTCTGGCACTCCTTTCCAGGATCTGGTTCCAGGGAAGCTGTGGAGCAGAATGAAGATGGTGAGCATCAAATGAAATGGATGCTTTCCATGCAGTTGTAATGTGGCACTCTTTATTCAGAGCTATTTTGATGCTAACACTTCACAGGTAACATCTAGGAAGTCCTTGTGTGGCAAACATTTGGAAGGAAGGACAGTCTAGTGCAGCAAAGGAGCTTTTCCTCTATTTTTATTTGCTCCTGGGCTACAGTAAGACACTGGGCTTGGGCTAGAATGACCTTTGATCTGAGTTGGTAAGACAGCTCTTATATTGGGATACACTGCAATGGAGCAAAAGCTAACATTTTGCAAGAATGGAATGGTTATGTTCAGTAAGATGGAACACATAGGAGGGCCTTGCAGCAGCATGGCTGGATGCAACACAGTTCTCCAGGTCACAAAAAAAGGAGGTGATGACTTCCACCAGGTATGGGAATGCAACATGAAACCAAAACCAAAGTCATCAGTGGGCCTTTTAAATGTAAGTGCTTTCCCTCCCCAGAACAGTGACAAAAACTTCAAGCAAAACACCCTCTTTTATACATGGAATTAATGCTTCAAGGAAAAGCTTCACATTTCTGGAAATCAGAAGAGTTTCTATCCAGCAGGACAATAAACCCTAGTAACTCTAATTGAACAAAATGATCATTGGTGCAGGGGAATGATGTGATGTGCAGACTTGTGTGTGCAGAGGAAGGGACTTGTGCTCATGCATCAGCCATGGGTAACCTGAGAATCCACCCCCAGCATGAAGATATTCAAAAGCATACTTTCAGGATTAGTATATTAGATAACCAGAATTGAAGGAGAAATTCTTTTTATATAGGAAAGTGAAGGTAGGATTTGGAATCTGATGTCAGGAATTGTTAAACAAAATGCCAGTCAGACACAGCTGCTTTGTCAGCAACATCTACACATCTGTTTTTCTTTTGTGAGCTACTGCAGAGATGCTTATGATAAAATTAGATATTATGGTGCTATTGTTGCATACAGAATGTGAGAGGGGAGAATGTTTGGAAGGAGGAACTGAAATAATAAAAAAAATAAATATTAAAGCCGTCAGGACAGCCAAGTTGAATAAAACCAGCTGAGGACCTGACTCATTTTGTGATGTCTGTGGCACACCAGACACATGCACATGCATTGTGCTTCCTGCCCTGGGGGAGTAGCTGAAAGAAAGAAAAAAGACATTTCTAGAACAATACTGGCATAAGACATGTATTATTATGCTAACCCCCTGATACATTCTGGTTTTAGGGTAATTGTGTGTGTATTTGGTGTTTGAAGGAGAAAGGAGAGATACTGCAGTGAGTCATTTCTTCCCCTCCTGGCTTTTGCACCGTGGGCAAGGCTGGTGGTACTCCAAAAGCTTTTTCTCACTGTACCACAAAGATAGGCATTGACCTTTTAATACATTTTAAGGTCACGTGGAACCATTTTACTTCACTTGACATAATCCAGTCCAGCAAATGCTCCCTTAGAGAGGGATGTCCTGACTGCCCAGGGTGAACCAGCCATCCCACAGCTCCCCAGCTCTCCCTCCACCTACTTGCTCTCCCCTCCAGCACAAGCAGCTCGTTGATTCTGATGTCCTTTTCCTTTGTTCTTTTGGGATTTCTGTCCTCTGTAAAGGACAAAAGAGCAGCCCACTTTAGTCCTGACTATGCAGGAGACAAGCCTGAACTGCTGGAATTTCTCTGTCAGGATGCAGGTGCGTGGGATTTTTCCTCACAGCAGTGTCTTCCTGGAGCTGTGCTCTGGAGCTGAAATCTTGGCCACAAAGAAAGTGAAGGCTTCCATTAAGTCTAATGTGGATAAAGCCTTAGCTGATGAGGCAAATACATAAACCATGTATTCTATTTCTACTCTCCATGATTAATACAAGGAACCAAACGTCTGTATCAAATTCAGTGTCTGTTGTAGTTATGCCAAGTTTCAGGGCTCGGACAGCTGGCAACCAGTAAGGAATTTATTTGGAAATACAAATCATTTGGAAATGGCCTTAATTCTTTTACTACCTTTCCCCTTTTCTTAGCTACTTTTACCTCTCCTTTGATTTATTCCTATTGTGTTTGCAGAGGATTTTTCACAATTATTTTGAGTCATTTTGGTCATTTGGACATTTTGCAGAGGAGATAAAGCCCTGCTTGGCTGAGGTGAGGAGCTGCTGGGGATCCCGCTACACCTCACTGCCTGGCTCTTCAAAGGGAAGCTCTGGTGAAATGTTTCTGTGGCCAGAGAGCAAAATGAGTTCCATGGGAACAGCTTCATTTCCTTTGATGTTCGGTGGATTTGGCAGTTCAGCATCCCTTGATTCACCAGCTTGGCAGAGAGCCAGGATGCCTCCAAAGCAGGTCAAGGCTGTCATAATTTGAGTGTGGAACAAACCCCTTCTCAGATGTCTTTCGTAACAGCAGCCGAGCGTTTCCCTGCCCTGTGGAGAGGCTGGGTCCCAGTGGCACAGGGCAGAGAGGGGGAGAAACACTGGCTCAGCATTTTCTGGTGCCCAGCCCCATCTCAGCTCCCAGCCATGCTCATGCACGCACCATAGTTCTGCAGCCAAGCCCAGCATCCTTGCTGAGGCTGTACAAGTGGAAAAATGCCCACAGGAGAAATAAACTTAAATTCTTTGCTGCAGCCAGACAGCTGTGTTGCACAAGGGAATTTGCAGCTTGTCGGCCCCTGATGCTGTTTCTGAGTCAGCCCTGCTCAGGAGAGCCAGCTTGGATGGCCAGGGAGTAGCTGTGCAGCAGTGTCTTCTTTTGGAAGGAAATTATCTCCCAAATCTGTGTTGACTGCATGGCCCCATCTCTCTGAACAGTAACAGTGATGAAGAGAGAAATGAAAGGCAGAGACACAGGTTCTGCTGAGCTCAGGTGGGAAAGCAGGTTTGCCTCCTTTATTCCCCAGAACTGGTCATTGCCACAGGGCTTCTTTTGGGCTAAAGGAACCTAAATAATGCTGTCAGCAGTGGGTATTTTAGGGTTCAAATGGATATTACACCAACAGAAGTGTTCAATGACCAGTAGGGGTAAATAAGATGGTGCCTGAGTCCATGGAGGTTGGTCAGACCCTCAGAAGTGGCTCTTGTCTGCAGGACAGTGTGTGTTGGTGCTGGCTCTGCATGCAGTGAAGGGACAGCACTGGTCCCCCAGCTGAGCTCCTGTGTCCCCATGTGATGGATGGACTGCTTGAGTGTAATCCTATACTGAGAGAGCTCCTTTCAAGCTTCCCTCCTCATCCTACAAGGTTAATTGGCCTGAGTTAGAAGCCTCAGGATATAAAAGCAAAATGCCAGCATGCCATACATTGAAACTAATAATAAAAAGGGTTAATTATCTTGAAACTCAGAGCTGTTGGAGCTGAATGAAGTGAGATAGCAGCTTAGAGTGTGTCTGCCTGCGTGTGTGGGAGGAAGGTGTGGAGGATGTTTATTTACAATTATTCCCTTTCTGGAGAACTGGTGCAAATCAGTGCTCCCTCACCCTGTTCAAAAAATCAATGACAATCCTTCTTGGCTTTGTTTTTGTTGCTGTTTCACTTAACCTTTAAACTTTACCTTTTGGGTAAGCCAGGAATCAGTGAATCAAAACAGCCTGGACGTGTCTGAGTAAAAGTCAAAACCCTGAGCTTCAGCTGTGGTATCTGTTGCACTGAAGCACTGGCTGCTTTTGGTGCTCAGAGGTTTGCAGCACTCAGTGTGCCTGCTGAGACCCCAGGATGCTGCAGGAACCCAGGGCAGCCCCCACTGATGATTTGCATGAGCAGTTTTTGCTAAGTCATCTCTGGTTTTCTTATGTTTTCCACAGAGTGGGGAATTAGGCTGCGATATTGCAGATTTTTCCCCTCCCATCTGAAAGTGCTAGAGGTCCTGAACCAAGGGCATTCGGCCACTTTCCATGCACCCCACAGGACCTCCACCCCAGGACTGTTGTCGCCTTGGCAACCCTCCCCACTGTGTTCCAAGTGCAATCCCCAAAAACCCCAACTTTTCTGTTGCAGCCTCTTGTCCTGCCCTTCCTGAGGTGGTTTATCCTGGGACCCACTGTGGTCTCTCTGTGTTTTTACCTTTCACAGGTTTCACTGTGATCAATAGGTTACAGAAACTTAAAGGAGAAATCCTATATGGATATATTTTAAATGAGGTGCAGGGCCTGTGACTTCAGAGCAGCTATAACAGCCTAGAGCTACCCGTGAGCAGGATTAAGCCCTCGGTGATGGGCTTGGCACAGTCATGCTGGATTTAAAGGTTTCCTGGGTGGAGAGAGCAAAGTAAGCTGTGAGGCTCTGACTTCAGCCTTTCTTCTGAGCCAGGTAATTCCCTTTGGATGAAATTTTGGTGCCAGATGATGTTTCTGAGAGCCGAGATTGCTGAAGATTTCTCCGAGCATCTGTGTTGCTGGGGTGTATGGTGGAATAAAACTAATTTCTCTCTGCTGGGGCACGTGCCAGAAGGGACACAGTGGTGGGGTAGGGTTGCTGTACTTTAGAGTGAGCATCAGCCAGACTGTGAGTTTTTGCTAAGAGAAATATGGAAGAAATATTTGTAGATATTTAACCATTAAGCTGTGTTATGTTCCTACTGTGCAACACACTACACATCTTTAGAACAGGCTTGGGATGAGGATGAGCAGAGAGGAGTGGGGCAGTTGTTGGAGGAAGATGGGAGGGAAATGAAATTGAGCTTGGAGCTGCAGGAAAGAGCTATGGCCATGACAGTAGGGGAAGCTGAGTTCCCTGGCTACATTTGGTACCCACGGCTGCAAGTGGAAAGGTGTTTTGTTACTTTCGTGCCATCTTTGCTAGTCATTTATCCAATTTTCACCTCTTCCTAAGCTGTCAGCTTTACAGTATACGTTTTCAGGAGTAAGCACTGTGCTCACAGCTTCTGTGCTGTGAAAATCTGAAAACTTGATGTCAACTTAAAAATGTTATTCTGCAAGAAAAGGGGGGGGGGGGGGGGGGGAAGTGAATAAATAAAAAAGGAAGAGGTGTCCAAATCATCTCTATCTGTGGAATTAGGAGTTTAAAACTACGACCAACCTATGTTAGTTTTCTCAGGATGAAACCAAATCTAGAGTGTTACTGGTTTTAATAACATGCTGAGATTATGTAGCAGAGATGTGGGTGCCATCATTTCTTTGCAGAGAACACACTAAAAACGGGTATTTTGGCTTGCACCACAATGCTGCATAATGACAGTGTTATGTTTTGTGCCAGCAATTCAATGGGATGCTCCTTTCTTTGGATCACATATCTGTTATCACTCCAGACAATGAGTATCTGATACAAAATAAAAGTGATGGATGCCAAGTGAACCAGAGAGTGGGGGGAAGATACTGTGGTTCATTGACTAACCAAATTACTTTGGGGGTATTTAAATGCATCTCTAGCTTTTTATTCTGCATGGGCTATTATAGATGAATTCTGTGATGATTCAGCCTTGGAAAAATTAACCTGTTTTGTTCCATGTGGGATGCTGGTGATTGCATGAGTGTGGTGATGTGGTGATGGGTTATAATGCAGCTTCCAGGATAAAAAGGTTCTGATGAAATTTTTTTTTAACATTTATCATTTCATTTTAGTAGAGCAGTGTAGCTTTTTATGCTTAAAAACTGAGCTAAGACAGAGGAAACAGGAGCTGAACTGCATAGCTTTAGGCAGCAAACAGTGTGCACTACATTAATGCATTCTCTTGGCTTTATCCCCCATTTCACTCCTGGGCTTGCCATTCCACCACGACAGAAATGAAGCTGATGAGTTTGCTGCAAAAAAAGCAAAGCAGCTGCTAACTGAAGCAGGGAAAATCCCTCACCAAGTTATCTGTAAATAAGTAAATAAAACCCTGGATTGGCAATGCTGATGCTTGCACCTATCTTGTATTTTGCTCTGAGGAGATTGTAACAGATCAGTTTGTTTGCAAAGACTTTGGCATAAGCAGGGAATTAGAGGTCAGTGGCAAAGAATGTGCATAAAAAGACATTTTGAACTTTTACAGACAAATACTCACACTGGAAAATTTTTCTCTGAGAGTGGCCAAAATAAGACACCGCCATCTGTGTGTATCTTGTCCAAATAATTGAACAAGAGGCTGCATTTCCAGTATCAAATACCAAATTCCTTATGAACAGCTCCAACTGTTACAAAAAGTATTCAAACCGATCGTAAATCTGTTTGGAAAATTGATGCTGCTTTTGGACAGTTCATACCTAAAAGAGACCTTATGCTTTCTGAGCAATCAGCTCAGCCTTTCATACAAACCTGTAGAAAATAGAAGCTATCTGATTACCAGGAAAACTCTCTTAACCACCATTAGAAAAGAATTTCTAAGCAAAAAATTATTTTAAAATAAATTTTTATATTGGCATACAGGGTGGACAGAACAGGGCAATGCAGGGACACTTTTGGGGCACTCTGGTTTTTTTTCTGAGAGGTGTTTGCAGCTGGATTTTGCTGCAGGCAGCTTGTTGTCATGCAGAGATTGTGACCTGGTGTGCTTGTTGTTGCCTCAAATGAGTTTATGGTCGACCATGAACTCTTTACGATGTTTGGCTAAAACCCATCAACCAGTTAACCTGGAAGTTGCTGTGTGTTCCTCTGCAGCTGTTGGATTAAGATGATGGCAAAATAAAGTTGAACTTAAAGACACCTGAGAGGCTGAGGAGCTGAAAACCATAAACATGGAGAATTATTTTTGCAGATATGCTGACAAGTAAAGCATTTAAATTGAATATGTGCTGTCAGTGAGGTGTAGGCAAATAATTATTGGAATCCAAGGAGTGGGTGAAGATATAGAAAAACAGGAATATTCCTTAGCAGGAAGCCAACAGGGGGCAATCGGAGCCTTCCCTGCCCACAGCTGTAACCCTCCTCCAGCCACTGCCATTAACCCAAATTGCTGTCTGTTGGACTGTAAAGTGTTACACGTTCCATTTAATTAACACCTTAAATTTGATCTTGATGGTGTGGGAGCTCCTGGAGAAAATGAAACAAATTTACAACTTGTATTAACAAAGGCAGCCTTTGCGAGGGGGCGGAAACCACCAGAATTGCCATGGAAATGTTCAAGTGCTTTGTTGGAGCAAGGGGGAGAGCCAGGTGAGGTCTGTGGGCTCGCTGTGCAGAGCTGCAGGTTCTGCCCTGGCTTTGGTGAGAGGCAGCGTGGGTGGGAGATGGTCTCACTCCAGATATGCCCCTGCCTGGAGCTGTTCTCCAGGTGCTGCTGGGTTGATGTCGCACCATCCCAGGCTTCCTCCTGCCGAGGGGGACAGCTCTCTCCAAACTGAAAAGCACCAGGAATGACACTCTATCATTGAGCACTGATGATTAATCAACAAACTAATTATCATTCCCAGAGCAGGCTCTTAGGAGCATTCCTGTCAGGCAGAGCAAAGGCTGAGGAAGGAGATTTAGTATGCAGTGAACACCAGCTGTTTCCCACACTGCCTGCCACCAGATGACATTGGAGAAGCTTCTGATGTTCCAGAGTAGGAGAACGACTTCTGTGTGTAATGGTGGTCTGGTGATCAATGACAAAAGTATTTCAGAAGAGATGAACTTGAATTTAAAAACAGAATGGAGTTTATTTTCTGTGGACCACCATATGTATCCACTACTGGAGACCTTTAAAAACATGTGGGGACATTTGAGAAGTATGTGCATGGGGTTGGGTCTGCTTTGGGAAGAAGGATGGACTAATTCCTTCTTTCCAGCCCAATATCTGATTATTACCATTATTCTTGCCAAAGATACCCGGGAAAAACAAGATTCCAAATTACTTTCATATAAACATGTTATTCTTGTTTCTTTTATAGGAAATGATAATTTCTTAATTAGTTCAACATGCAGAATATATTCCATGCGGACACATCGTGGCTTTAGGAGCAAGGACTCGCAGGGACTGCTTTGCTCCCTCACTGGGTGTTCCTTGGTGGGCGGTGCTGTGTGCTCCCCACCGTACTGAGGAAACACCTTTCTTTCCCTTGGGTCTTGAAATTCCTGCCTCCTTCCAGCTGCTGTGAGCTGAACCATCACTATCCTTCTCGGGTCTCACCTTGGATTCCTGCTACGTGTTTCACAATAGACTGGCTCTCTTTGTGGCTCAGCAAGATGCCTGCCCTGCTTGTATTACCCACATTATTAAATTTTCTATGCCCAGTATGTACTGTAGCCACAGCATCAGCTCTGGCTGCTTTTTAGGGGGCAATTCAGGGGTTTTTTTTAGGGAGGTATCTTTTTTCCATTCTCTTCCTGCGTGTCAGTTTAAAATGCAGCTGAAGGAGTGAGCGGAGCGTGGTTGGTGCCACAGCAAGAGCATCCTGCAGGTGAAGCCTGCGGTGGTGCGGGGGGAGAGATCCCTTTATCCACACACACAGATCCGGGGGTCTGGAAGGGGACTCCGCTCCGTGTTTGTGGCATCAGCCGAGTCACTCCCGGTGCTCGCATCGCGTGCAGCCCTCGGCAGAGAATCCTCGGCAGAGAATCCTCGGCAGAGAATCCTCGGCGTATCCATGGGAACACGGCTTTGCTTAAGTGCCTGCGAGATACAGCTCATAACGAGCCGGGTGATCGGGGTGAGCGTGTGGGGGAGAGGAAGAGTGTTCCTCTTAGCTTTCCTCTACCCCCACGCTAATTAAATGCAAGAAAAGTTGCATAAATTAAGAATGAAAGTTTCTCTTTACCGTTTTTCCCAGGTGGTCTATCACTCGATATCACTCCTGCATTAAATACACCGCCACAGGGCTCGTTTTCAAAACCTGATGGGTTTTTTTTTGATGGGTAAATCAATGAGATGCTCTGTGCCATGGGAGCCTGGGGCAGGTCCAGCAACACCAGTGGGATCCAAGATCATAGGGGCTTCAGCTTCCCTGGAGTCCAGGGGTAGAGCACCATGAGCAAGGTGTTCAGTAAAGACATCAGGCAGCATTTAATGGCCACATTTGTGACTTTTAAGGTAATTTTTAGGGGGTTTGCTGCTGGTAGAGTGAGGTCCATAATGACAGTGTTGGTGCCTTCATTTTTGTATCCTGCATTTTTGCAATGGCGACCACAGAGTTGGTGTTGGAAGTAGAGGGCACACAGCAGCGGTAAATTTATAATTACAAATTGGAAAATCTCTCTCCAGGTTTCCAGAAGTGACAGAGGTGATGCCAGCTTTTGCTGCCCCAACAGACATGTAACAGAGCTGGCTGTAGTGGGTATGTTCTGTGGCTCTCAGAGCATCAAAGGCACTTTGACTCGGTTCCTGTTGACCTTTTCTCCCAAGTTTTTCCATGATAAGAAGTCACTGTAAGATGGAGCTCAGCTGCACATGGACTTGTAACACCTCAGGCACCTGTAGGATCCAAACTGCTTTAAGCACTTTCTCCCTACTTTATGGCCATGTTTAAGGACATATTCAATCACAAGTGAACAAGGAGAGGCATCCCTAAACCAGCTCTCACTGCCCTGGTTTTAGTGGGAGCTGCAGAAGTGTTTTTTCAGAAGTGTTAATACAAGAAACATTCCCTCCTCTCACGCCTTGCACACCTTTCCTTTTGTGTGAACATTTTAATTCAAATTTTATCATCTGCATGGCTAAAGGATGAACCAACATTGGGTTGGCAGATTCATTCCCAAAGACTTACATGAGCTTTTTTTAATCACCCAGTTTACTGGGTGTCTGAGCTGTGCTGAGAGGTCTCAGAGCACTCAAAAGTGAGCTGTTTGGCTATCAAACGGCAGAGCATTTTGGATCAATTACTTGCTTTCATTCCCTTCATCTCCTCTATCCCCTTCAGAACAATTGCTATTTCTCACTACTTTCTTTCTTTTTTTAAAATTTTATTTTGTCTGTTCCTTATTATTGTTTTCTGCAAATAGTGGGGGAAAAAAAAATCAACCTAAAGCAAAGAGTATGCACCAACTTCCTCCTCAGGAGACGTCATTTGGGAGCACTGTTTTACATACATACATACATATATATATATATATGTATATATAAAAATAAGTATACATATATATATAGTTATACAGTTATAGCTATCAAGCAGTGAACTCAGACAAAACGGAACTTTCATCCATGTTTAGCTGCTCAACATGTGTGATAATTGCAAAAATATACTTCTTGGAGTGAGAAAATGGCAGAGATTTAGGCAGCTGGATCAATTATTTTTCACATATTGGATTGGTCTGTTCTGATGTCCTGCCAGGCTGCTGTAGGCGGGGGGGTAGCTCACTTTCACATGGGGGTGTGCAAGTCAGACACGAATTTGTGGAAAATCTCTGTGGGACATGCACATCCTCCTTCAAACTTCACATCTCCACCATCACATCGTGAAATTGAGTGAAAAGATTGATCCATTAAAACAGTTTGCTAATTCCTTCCCTGAAGCTGAATCTGGGCAGAATTCCCAGTCACTAAACTTTGTCACCTAATCTTTGCGAGTCCTTCAGGCAGAATGAAAATTCGCCCCAGCTTTTCACTCACAGGGCCCAGCCCTCTATAAATAAAGTTTATGGAGAAAGCCTAATCATGCTGACTTTAGGGAACATTGTTTTGCCTTCACAGCTACACCCAGTATGGGACTGGGACCAAAACCTCAGAGCTACAGACTTTCCATCCTTTGGGATGGTTGAATGTGCATTTGCCTGTTGGTGCTCAGGCTTCCCACCCCTCTCCAACCTTGTCTCCACATGGTCTGAAGCTGGGTGGCCCAGGGAAGGGAGGGTTTGATCACATATGCTCTTTGCCTTTCCATGGACACATGCTGTGAGACACAGAGTGCTGCCCCTATTCCTCTCTGGTTTCAGGCAGAGCTTCTGGAAGGCAGCGAAGGGCTGAGAAGGAAGCTGAAGTGGAGCTGTGTTGGAAATTCGGGGTTTGGGGCACTGACCTCAGGGGACCTGATGGCAGCTCCATAAGGAAAACATGGAAAGGCAATAATGATGATGATAAGAATACTTTTTTGTCCATCCAAGGATCTCAATGGTAATACATTGAGGCCAGTCTGCTCCTAGTTTTTGGTTTTAGACTCTTTGACATCAGCAGAAGATGCAGTTTAACTCCGTTTTCCCCCTCTTCCATCAGCATCAGCCTCTGTTCACACAAGCCCTTTGCTAGGAATGAAAATATTAGCAAATTGAGTGTGAGAGGAGGCCTCCAAGACATGGTTTTGTTGTTTAACCACCTCTTTGCTAAGAACAATAGTTTCCTTGCAGGATGTCAAGCTGGATACCCTCAGTGTATATGTTTGCACCTCTGGGGATAAGTTGCACTCCAGGGCCCTTCTGAGAAGGGGGAGAGGAGAAGGAAAGGAGAACATCCAATTTCACATGCCCTGGAGAGCTGCAGCACTCTCCTTCCTTCCTTCCCTCCTGACAGGGAATGGTTTGGGATGTTTTCAAAGCGTCTGTCACTCTCTGGGATTGTATTTTCCCCCATTTGTGAAAAAGCCTGAGACTGTCTGACATCTCTGCTGCTCACGTCATTGTGGCACATGCTGGACTTTGCAAATAAAAGAGTCATGGCATGTATCCTCGGGAGGTGTAACTCTCTTGGTTGCCCTGAAGGCAGAGGGAGGAGCTGCGAGCTGCAGAGCTGGTCCCTGTGCCTGCCGCAGGAGAGCACGTGTGCGTGAATTACGTGATCTGAATCTTAAAGATTATTTGCATCACTCACTGATACCGACTCAGCCCCTGGGCTGGGTTTTCCTCTTGTTTCCAGGCTGAAATTGGGAGGTGTCCTGTTTTTGTGTGGGCTGGGACAACAGGCAGGTTCTTGCTGTTGGACTTAACAGAGAAAGCAGAGTTTGGAATGAGAGGGCGCCTGGGCCAGGGTTCATGCAAGCTCTTTTCTAAACCCATTTCTATTTTGCTACACTGAGCAGTGGGACAAAAACAACATTTGTCAAGATAATGATGCATCTCCTGTCTAATATCATGAAGACACCACCTGATTTTTTCTCTTTCTGGTTTTATTTTAACAGAGGAGTTTACCTTATTAAAACGAAACAAGCCTGTTGGTGGGCTGATGGTAGTGTTGTTTCAAGGTGGATGCAGAAGATTCAGAGAGTTGGACTGCATCCTTTTTTTCTGACATGCTGAGTGATTTTGGCCAAGACTCTTGCCCTTATACGTCATCATATTTTTGCTTGTGAAATGAAGACAAAAGTGCTGTGTTCAGCTGAAAGGACCTTTTTTATTCAAAGGGTTTTGCAATACACAGAGTAAAGGGCTGTGGAAGGACAGATAAATGACAAGTGGTAAAGCAAAGTAAAAGACACAAGCCTTTGTAACCATATGCAAAAATTATTTGGAGTCACCAGATGGCAAGATTCTAGACCAAATTTGTTTTTGTTCTGCATATCAAAACATAGCATCTTTTACAAATGTCTGTCAAGTGAGGCGTGGATCTCATTAAATGCCAGGAGTGTTAGAGGGTCACCACAAAAGATCCAGGTGCAGATAGTCTGGGAGATATGATGAATAACCAGTAACTTGCTGCTAGGCATGGTGGTTGTGGGGAGTGCAGATGGCTTTAGAAACAACCAGAACTGGGCAGTGCAAGCTGTGTGTTCCCAGGACTGCCACCAAGGTGGGGTGTTTTTCTGGAAGAGGGTCTGCAACCCAAGCAGGACCCAGTGCTTGGAAGTAGCTGGAGATGAGGCCATCAGGGCAGCTAATTGCCATGTTCTCTGCACCCTTTCCTATGTGCAAACCTGGAGTGTGTCAGCTGTAGACCTGAACAGTCATTTTTCTGGGTGGCAATAAAACAATATGCATTTTCCAATTAATGGTGCAGGCAGCATTATTTCATTTTTCATTGCCTGCATGAGTTAGCATTGCTCAGGTCATTGTGGCCCTTCTAAAGAGGCAGGAAGAAATGGATAGGCCTTCTGTGGGATGTCTTTGCTAGCAGCTTTCCTTGCCTTTAATAGAAGACATCAAAAGAGATCACAGAGAACTTACAGTAGAGACTAAATGTGCAGCACTAGGATTACTAAGGCACACAGTCTTTTGGATTTAGAGGACATCCCTTCATTTTTGCTCAGTGCAGTCCAGTCTCTCCTTTTCTAGTTTTCATGACAGATCTGACAAAGACAATCTCTTTTAATGCTGAGCTGTGAGTACTGCCAGACGCTCCGTTCTGTAAGAGCACGCAGTTTTGATCAAACCAAACCAATTATCCCACCAGACTGATAGTTTACCATGTGGAGAGTGTCCATCTCACAAGACCCTGCTGGAGTCTTTTTTTTTTTTTTTTTAATGTACATATGTATTTTTAGCCCTACACCATTATTACTCTGCTGGAGAGCAAATGACATGCTGCCGTGCAGGTAAGCTGCCTTCAGCCAAATAAAGACTTAATTGTGGCACAAGCAATTCAACACATATAATAGAAGACAAGTGCATTCAGTCTGGAAGATCGATGATGTTGACAGCTTTTGAAAATTGTAAAATGTAACTGTTATTAGAGCAAGGTGGTGGGTGAGAAACAACATAGCCCAAAGTAGATCTTGTCAGCAAGGCAAAAAAATATAGATCTCTTGAATGACTTGAGAGTTGCTGAGGAGGAAATGTATCTGGTTTGGGTCTCCTGATCAGGTGTAAGATGCCTGGGAGCTGGTCACAGAATACCTTTTGGAAATGTAAAACTGCTGGGCTGTAAAAATAAGAGTGAAATCAGGAAAGAGCTCAGCAATATTAAAGTTGCTAATTCTGTGGGGCTCTAAGCAGCACATCTGAGCATTCTTTATTTTCTCTTTAATTGCTGAAGAAGTGGTCAGGCTGGTGGAGGTTTATTCCCAGGTACCCACAGAGGCTGTGCAGGGAGGGCTTTCAGAAGCATTGGTCTCAGCAGACCCTGTGAGCAGGCTCCTATAATTGCATGCAGCAGGCCTGGGAAGGAGGACTTTCAGCCCAGGAAACGAAGGAGAAGGACATTGCAGTAAAAATAATCTAGGCTGCTTTGCAAGTCATTTAAAAGCTTGAAAAGAGTTGGGGTTTTTTTTGGAGCCCCTTGGAAACTGTTCATCAATGGAATTTTTTAAAAGGTCGCGTATTTCCTGAAAGGAAATTACTCCTCATTCTGAGACTCTCAAATCCACTGTCACTCCATCACTCTCCTAATGTGTGGCACTCTAAAACACACTTGGCTTTAACTTTTCAGCTCTTCTGAGCAGCATTGCCCTCTTCCCTTGCAGCACTTCTGTGGTTTTTTTCCAGCCCTCTCCAATTCTTACACAGTTGTCGGCCTCCTTCACATCAAGCTGCCTCTGACTCTTCTCCCAGGGCTCCTGTGTGAGCTCTCTCATGCTTTTATACCTCATGTCTGCTGATGAGTCCTTCGAGACATTTTTTAAATGCCTTTTGTGCTCCTCGAAAGCTCTTTGCTCTGAGATCCTCTCCACTGTGCCCCTCTGCCTTCCCTGCTGGAACCCAAGCACACTCCCTCTTGAGTCTTTCCTATTAGAGCTGCAAAAGATGATGTGTTAAAGTGATGTGTTAAATTTGGACATACAAGGCCTTGCAAAGGGCTGAAATTTTTTTAAAAGCTCATTTCACATTATTATTTTTCTTTGTCACACGGTTCTTTGCTTTGTTGTGGCGTGTCTTAATTAGTTTACTTGCTGCTGTAAACACACAGAAGAAAGGATTCACTCATCTCTGAATTGATTTCCACATATGCAGTAGAGAGCATGGTGGAAATTACACTGGAAATTGAACATTATATGGTGTGATAAATAGTAATTTGGAGGTGTATTAACCTGCTTCCTTTAGGTAAAGAAATGTCTTATGTAATAACTGTCCTCATTCAAAGCTGACATTTCCTCCTGATGAGGCATTTATCTTACGGCTTGATTATCTTTCTGTGAAAACATTTCAACTCTGACCTTTCCAGATGCTGTAGTGGGCTATGCTTTCACACTGACTGGCAGCTTGTGGTGGCATGAGGGCAGCTGGGAATATGAGGTGTTCTGCCTACCCTAAATCATTGAGGTGGTGACAACTTGTTGAAAAGCTCGTTGGTGAAACCTAATTCCCTTCCTTTCCCTGAAAGATAGCGTATCTGCCAAAGTAAAATGGGTTGATATAAAAGAAAATCGTGTGGAAGTGTGGAGCGGGATGAGTGCTGGAGAGAGGGATGCAGGGCTCCCCAGTACTGCTGAGGGTCATCCCTCCTGGGGGAGGTGACAGCTCAGGGGGTGACCACCTGCTTTGTGCCCGAGCCTCAGTGTTACCGGAGAGATTCAGACACAAAGCAGTGCTAAAACAAAGCCAACTGAACAAGGTGCACTATTGTTGTCTGCTACTTTTGGGAAGTCAGACCTCCTCTGGACTTCCCCTGGCTTCCCCCGACCTCTGATGAGCACAGAAACTGGCTTATTTCTCTAGGAAATGTGGAAGGCCATGGGAGTAAGCTGCAACATTTTTATATTGTGACTATTGACTGCTATATGCAGCCAGAAAAGGGGTAAAGTAGGACTAGGGATGACTCATGGTGCCCCAGCCTCTCCCAAGGGTAGGCTGTACACACACAGCCTTTTCTCTCACCCTGGTCACTCGAGGGTGAGCTCTGTCCATAGCACAGCTCCTGCTGAAGTCACTGTGGGATCTGCTAAAGTCAGTATACCAGCACCCTGCCCTAATTTATTTTGCAGTTCCTGACTGACTGGGCATAACATAAAGGCTCTCTTTAAAATATCTACTTAAAAGAAAACATGTGAAACGTACCCATGCTCTTGGGAGTACTTTAGATCCAGCCAGTGAACCCTTCTACAAAAACTGCAAAACATGAAAACATCCACAGAAGATGCATCTCTGGTTTGGTGGCATCTGACAGTCAAAAGCCACTGGTTGTGCCCTGCATCACCAGCATGGCTGCAGAGGGCCTAGGGCAGCATGCCTGGGGGCAAAGGCTGTTTGTGCAGATGGACTATGACTCCTTGTGCACCCCACTAACAGCACCACATTTGCATCTGACCCTCCCAGAGAGATAACAGGAGCTGGACCTTGAATATGACTCCAGATTTTGTGAAAGGCTGGTGCAGTGGTAGAAGGTCAGATGGGATGTGTTTGCAGGAGCCTGTGCTGTTGAAGACACCCAGAGCAGTTTTTTGTGCCTGTTTCTGTGTGTACAAGGGAATCATTACCCAAACCAGAGCACCGAGTCCTTCTCAGTAGAAGCAAACCAGTAGTGCTGCTGGTGCCCCGGTGCCCTGGCAGCTCATTACAGCACACATGTGACAGAGCTGAACACATCCATCATGCTGAAATTGGATCCCACATCCTTGCTGGGTCCTGTTGAGTCACCCAGAGTTGTTTAGGTTCAGACCTGTTATTTTCACCCAACAAACAGCAGCCTCTAATGAGAAGAGGTCTCTTTCCTCCTCCTGCCTGCTGCTTGGTCACTTCCAAGTTATAATAAGCATGAGGACAAGTGAGTTTTAATCCTATAAAAGAGTTCTCTAAACTACACAAAACCAAGTCTAATTTCAGAGGAGATACCTTGGAGGTCTCACTGGTTACTGTGGTGTGGTCATTTTGGGTGGAGGACACTACCCTTGGTACACCGGTGCTGGGGGTAGCACAGTCCCATATTGCTCAAGCAAGGCATGGAAAACCACAGCAGGGAAATGCCAACACAATGATGGCCAAAGCTGGGTATTGAGGGAACAACCTAAGTAGAGCTGTCAGGACAGACCTATAAGCAGAGGACTGTTATTTCAGAAGGGGCTGTGTTTGTGGTGATGAGGAGAAATGCACGTGCAGAGCAATCTGAGCTTGGGACTCGTTTGCACGGCAAATGCAGAGGTTCAGGCATGGAGAGGATTCCCCACCAGGGACAGTGTTTGCAAACACAACCAGAATTAATGTATTGGGTAAATAAACTCCAGACATGCTCTGCTTTGGATTTAAAAGATCTGCAAGAGATGAGAATACTAGAAAGTTGAAAATGGAAGCAAAGTTCTGAGCTTGGTTTTACTTACGCTAGTAAGAATCACGAATATATCTGTAGAAGTTGATGGAGTGATGCTTATGTGACCGAGGTGTAAATGAGGGGATTTGGTCCCTGCAGTCTGTCAGAGGAGAGTGTGATATTACCAAGAGCTGTCCTTTATGAGCTTTTTCCACATGCTGGAAAACTCCATTAACAAAATGTAACATTTTTTGAGAAAAATAAATCAATCGGGTCAATTTTCTTTCTCTTTTTGTTTTTAAATGTTTATAACAAAGTGTCTCCTTACTCTCTACACTCACAGCACTCAGTAGTCAGTGTGATGATAACTGATGATGAGACCTGAGAGTCCAAATTCCTTGACAGGCACAAGAGACCCCTTGGTGCTCAGTCTTCCAGACAGGTTCCCCATCTGCCCCTTTCTCCCCCTGACCTTCCCAGAGCTGCTCCGGGGCTCTCTGGGCTAAGCTGAGTTCCCTGGCTGCTTGGAAAGGTAACTGCCAGCAGCTCTTCTTGCATTTTTTGTTTCAGTTTTAGCCAGTGATCCCTCAGGACCCACATCCAGGTATTGCTGGAAGGCTGAACATCAGAGGATCCAGCTGTGTGAAGAAGCATCAGGCTGTGAGTGTTCTGCCCCAAATCAGCACATGGGGGTTACCACGTGCTGATTTGGATGTGAAGCTGCAATGGCCCTGTCCCCACCACTCTGGCACGTGGCACACATCAAGCACTGCCAGCAGGACTGACTGGGTTTTGTCAGTGTTTTGCCTCCTCTCCTGCGGCACCGCTGAGGTGAGCGGGAATTGTAATCACTTTCTCCCACTTCCTTCCAATTAGTGGTCCCTCTTTTGTGCATCCTAAAATTGGCCCCTGGTGACATTTGCATGTCTGCATGGCATTAACATTTCCAAACTGGCTTGCAGCAATGCTGTAGCTCAGCAACACAACCACCTGAGGTGCTTGTTTTAGCCAAAATGAGGGTACATGTGTGTGCTGGGGGAGGGGGGTGCAGAGGGGAATGGCTGAGATGAGTAATTGCTTGGGGATTTTAACCCAATTAAGACTAGTTAATGGAATTATGAGGTGGATCATTTGTAAATATCATCAAAAGTTGGAACAGTTTAATTGAAAAGGTTTGGAAGTTCCTGAGGTCTGAGTCGATATGGGCTCCTGTAGCTGTGAGGTGTCTGGGGGAGCAACTGGATTTTATATAGTCATCTGTTTCCTGTACCTGATGACTGAGCACATTTTGTTAGGGCTGTCCTCATCTTTTGGAGCAGACACGAAGCCGAGGTCTGGACCATGTGTGGTCAGAGAGGTCCCCTGGCATTTGGAGCGGCATTGCTCTGGCCAGGTTCCAAATTGGGTAATTACATTACATTTCCCTAAATTCCCCCTGTACTTTCCACTGGATATACTTCTCTTTTTCACATCCTGCCTGAACCTATAGTTTAGCTCTGTAACTAATTAATTTAAGTGCTTTGAAAGTATAAAATGCTATGTCAGTGCTGTGAGTACTATTATTACTTGTACCCCAGTGTGATGTTGAACAGCTGTCATGGGCCAGCCCCAGAGGTGGCTGTATCAGAGAAGGAAGATCCTTTGGAAGAGCTTAGAGGCTCATTGCAAGGATAGAGTATAAACCTGCAACAAAATAATATCCCTGGAAAAAGGAAATGGCACGTAGACAGCATTTATTGAAATTTTAAAAGTTTAATAATAGTATAATCTTCTTCTCTTAATCTCCTTGAATGAAACAGTTTAACTAATATATTCTCGTGATGTTGATTTACTCTCAGTTACCCACACAGAGATTAGCATCTCCTTACACCAAGAACTGTATAAACTGTAGTGAGGGTTGCAGTTTATAATCGAAATAAATCAGATAGGCAAGGAGATGAAAATAGAACTAATCATCCCAAACTAGGAGCTATGGCTGCATGAACCAACATTTTTAACTCCCCTTTGTGATCCAGGCTTCAGGTTAGCCACTTTGCAAAAGTCTCACGGGCAGCTTTTCAAGGTTGGGTTATCTCAGAGGACAGGAGCAGATGTTAGTGGGGTTAAAGCTCCATAGAAAGCTGCTCCTGAAGCAGCAGTGGGCAGGGGCTGATGCACGGAATCTTTTCAGCCCTTTGGCTTCACCTTTGGGAAGACCAGACTCCATTGAGTTGCACGTGTCGAGCCAAGCACCAGCCTCAGCCAGGGCAGCAGTGGCTGTCCCATATCCACCTGCCCCTTCCTTGGCACTAGCTCAGGAGTTTGTCATGAATTTTGAGAGGTGCTGAACTCTTAGAAGTCAGTTTAAACCGCAAGATCTGTTGGGATGACCAAATACGGCTTTGTTCCTGTCTCTCTTCAGGAACCCATGCTTGTAGCTGTTTTTCCAGTGGGAACAAATGTCTTCACTCTGTAAGGGGTTTACAACCTACACTGTGGGGCTGAGAAGGTCCAGCAGAGGGGCATTCCATTTTCTCAGTCATTTTCCTGAACATATGTGGAAAGCAGGACAGCAGAGGGTGATGGGGGGGGGAGGGGGGTGGGAAGCAGAGCAGGGCTGGTCCTGCCCAGGATGAAGCTGCCATGGTTTTGTTGGCATGAGGCTGCCCACACCCCATCTTCAGGACCTCATGATTTATATTTTTTTAGATTCTGGACAGAGGAGGTGGGCTGCAGTTTAGTTTTCCCTCAGAGCAAAAGCCCAGATCCAAAGGTGCTCATGTGTCTTCACCCATTTTCCTCACTTCCCTTGTTCTATTTCCTGTGTGCCTAATGCTGCCTCACTGTTGTGAGGCTCAGGTTGAGGTTTTTAGGCCTAGTGGTAGTGAAGCACAAAGGCCACACTAGCAGGTAACAGAACCCATATCCTAGAAGGATCTACATCACCCTGGCACAGCTGTGACCGTCAGGCTGTGGGACAAGAGGGTGTGAAGGCGCTTGTGCCAGCGATGGCATCTCACCAAGACATCCGGGTCACTGCTGCTTTCCATTTCTTGTGCTGAAATATTCCCTCTTTTCACCTCTGTGTCATAAGGAATTGCCACGGGGAGTTGAGTAGCTCCAGAAAAGCGTTGCTCCAGTGAGTCTAAACACAGGGACTTAAATTTGAGTTTAGTTCTCAACATCTAGCCCAGACTACCTTGGGTCAGTGTGTGTAGGACCCTCTCCAGTCTCCTTACCTGCTCCTGCATTTATTTATCTTGCTCATTCAGTGACTGAGTGAATTGCTCCATAGCCTCTGTATTTATTATATTTCATGTTTTAATACAAAGAAACATACTTACTTCAAGAGGAGCTATTATTTTAAAGGGATGAAACTCAAGCCTGAGGAAATTGCAGGGATGCAGTCTGCCATCTGTTTAGCTGCTTTGGTTATGGTAGGCTTTATGAAAGCCATTTTGCTCAGGAGGATGAACTGGATGTGAGTGGTTGACAATGACATTTGGAAGAGACAATCTGGAAAATGAGAAAGCATGAGAGTCTCCTGTGGACTGTTAAATACCGAATAAAATATGAACAGTGTTGTGTTGTTACTAAAATGAGCTATTTTTAATGATCCCACTTATAACCTGCCAGACCTCTGATGTGACAGTTAGCAACAGCATTAAAAAAAAAACCATGAATAATAAAGAAAGCAGTTTAAAAGTTGGAATATATATTAATATATATTCTGGCAGGGGGTCTCAGGTGTCTTTAATGAAGAAAGATAATTGCACAAAGAGCTAACACGAAAATCATGGATTTCTCCCTCCCACCTGAAAGTTATTGATTTAATTTAGTGTAATGATGCAGAGAAAAACCAAACAAGTTTGATTAAAATTTTCTGTGCTGTTTTGAAACAGCAGCAGAGAGCTGTGCTCACACTAGATGAGGAAAAGGAAATAATTTTCAGATTAATAACCACTAAAGAAAATGCTCAACAAGATTTAGTAGAGTTACACTTTTTTGGTTTAGCAGTCCAGGGTAATTGGCACTCAAGAATTTTAAAAGTCTGGATAAGAGTCTCTGGTTAACAGATGTTAATTTTTAATATACCTTGAATTAAAAATAAGGAGTAATAGACCACAACAAATATGGGAATACAATGTTCTAGTTGAGAGAGAGAGCTGAAAGTCGAGGAGTTCTTTTTGGTCCCAGTCCAGCTTCTAGCTGAGTCGGTTTGTCTCTGAACAGGTTGCTCCAACAGTTTTCAGCCTGGAAAGTCTCTCATCTCCTTGCCAGGCTTAGCCAAAGGCAGAGGGTTAGATATGCTCAGTGATTTGGGCATTTTCAAGGTAGCTGCCACCCTTTCTGCCATTTGGTGAGACCCAGGGTGACAAACACATCCCAGTGCTGGCTGGCTTCTCTCCTGCAGTGTGGAGTGGAAACCTAGGCAATGTCTCCAGTTTGGAGTGAGTGAGCCACAGGATATACCTAGGATGGGACAATGCTTTAAATATTGTCTGTGCAGGCATCTGCATCAGGGCTGCAAGCAGACACCTCTCTCCAGTTGGATCAGCATCCTGGTTTCCTCACCTAGATTGCAAGCAATTGTTATAATTAAAAAAAAAAAAAAAAAAAAAAAAAGGAAATTAGACCAAATTTGGTCTTTTATATTTGAATCTCAGTGGAGAAAATACAGAAATTGTGCTGGAAGCAAGGATCAGGGCCCAGGAGTGGGATTCAGTGCATTGCAGGAATTGTAAAATGTGTTGATCGGGACCCAGAACAGATGTCAGTGCCTTTACTGACACGGCTGCTTCTTTCCCTGTGGTGATGTGGCTCCTCCTCCACTGTGGCATCACAGCAGAGTGCTGTGCTGTGCTGTGCTGGCAAACCCTGCTGTCCCCCAGGGCAGGGAGGGTTCCGGGTTAGCAGATGCCAGAGCCCTGAGTCAGGAAAGCAAAGGTCACCTGGGCCAGGAAGCAGCTTGGGGATGTGTTAGTGCTTGGGAGCATCCTTAAGGAAGAGGAAATCACCACCAGGGATAGATAAAGAGCCATGGTGGAGCAGTAGGATCAGCACTCTCCAGGAGATGCTCTCTGTGGCTTTGAAGAAATTATTCCTTACCACTGGGAAAGAAATGCCCTTTTGGTCCCTTTCCTGTTCTCAGTCCTTCTGAGTTTGAGAGGGAAGATGCCTCCATATGGTCCTGGCAGGGAAGCTAGGAGCACTGTGGGAAAGGCGAGAGAAGCTGGTGCTGAGTGCTGGGCTGCCCTGAGCCCCTGTTTCTGTGGGCCTGAGGGTGTGCAGGGAGACAGAGCTCCACTGGTGCAGGGTGTCCTTTGCACCTTCTTGGCTCTCCCTGTGTCCCTCTCTTTGTGCACTCTTTCAGTCCCCATGTGGGAGAGCCACAGAGAGAGGCCAGAGAGAGCCACGGGTGGTTGTAATGACAGAAATGGGCCAAATGTCAGCCCAGGTTAGCTCAGAGATGAGCTGTGGTTGTTGCAGTTTCCTTATGGAAGTGCAGCTTCTTCCACCAGTCATAGCGGGTGAACCGGTGATTTATGCACTTGTATTTTTGCAGGGCTTTGACCAAGACCTTGTCTCCATCCAGAAAAATTAAGGTGGATGATTTCCAAACCAGACGTTCATGAGCGTAATCCTTATTTATGTGAGAACTTCCACAAGCCGTAGCTTTTTACTGCCATTGCACTTGTAGTGCCTTTAATGGCTGTAGATACAGAACAGGCAGACCTTCAGAAGAACAGCATCATCACTCAAGTTCAGTAATCCTTTTCCAAGCAGATGTTGAAGGATTTACCAGGACCTCATGATATGCACACCTGGAAACCTCTGAATTTGATTTAAAGGGGTTCATGGAGTTGTAATTAACTCAGAACTGCCAAGCACAAATACATTTCAAGGAAATAATATTTCAGCTTTTCGGTGCTTAAACGGAAAAATGAATTAATCCTTGGCAATTACTGAGTTAAAAGACTTAACTCATGACTCGAAATACTCCCACACAATCTTGTTTCCAAAGCTTTCATTAACTGAGCTAATAATTACTACTACAATTAGAGATGTGAGGCTTTAAAAAGTCCAAGATAATAAAACATACGTAGTTATTAAAAAAATTTACCAGTCAGTTTTGCAGTGTGTAAGAAATTCACCTTGTCTCTTGTTTGGAAACGTTCCATATCCACACAACACTCTTTTTTTTTAACAGTAACATGGTCTCATTTGCTGTCACAAAGCATCCCAGGACAGCCCCAAACCAGTGCTTTTGCTCTGTCTCCTTGTGTTTACCTAGAGCAGCCTGTGGTTGACGTCAGGGGTCTAAATTCATGGAAAGGCTATTTTTTCTGGAGGATATGAGTAGAGGTGGAATGTCTGATGGTTTCTGACGGGGTCTTGTATCATCATAGATGGGATTTTTCATTCATTTCCTTGTTTTTGTCCTGTTTAATACAAAGGCAATTCAGTGTTGGCGATTGAAGGAATGACATCAAATGCTGAACTAGGCCAACACTGGGATCTCAAACAATCGTGTCTTTATGGCAAAGCATCTCCCCCCAGAGAGGCAGGTTCTCAGCAGAAAGGAAAGCTTGGAAAAAGGAAGACGTGGGTGGGAAGGGAGTCACGAAGATGCAAAGGGTGCTTGTCAGCGAACTGTTTTGGAGTTTGCCTGGTGGAGAACAAGGGAAGGGGGGGGGAAATTGACTCCTTTTTAAAATATTCGATATGGTATTCTCAGGTACAGGAGTAGCCCAGCTTCAATCAGGCCAAGGGTTAACAAATGCAAATGGACTGTTTAGTCAGATCTTAAACAGATACCATTTTTCTTTTTGGCTTGTTACCACAACTATCTCTTGCCAAGAAAACATGGAAAAATGCTGCTTTGAATCAATACAAAGTGATTTTTGGTTTTTTTTTTTTCATTCCCTAACTCTTGGGTTAGACACTCAACAGGAAAAACAGTTATTTACAGGTCTGTGGTGTGTCTTGGATGTCCCCTGGCCAGCCCAGGACACGCACACTCACCCAGCAGGGTTTGCACAGCCGCTCCTGGGACGGGCAAGGGACCCTGGTGCAAGGCCAGTGGAAACTGGGATGCAGCCTTTGGGAGCAATGAGGGCTTGCTCTGTGATCCTGTTGTACCATCCACGTTTGTGAAGTGTTCCTGGGTCGGTAACTGAAGGGCCTTGCCATAGTTTTGTACAGTCTCTTTTACGAAGGGAATGAGAAAGCACTGATCTTGATTTTGTTTAGCAAAAAGCAGGATGGCAGAGGACCTAGAGTAAGATATCTGGAGAACCTAATGAGTAAAATGAGTTACTTGGAAGTTGCTCTACAGCTATATTTTTTTCTCCCCTCCCTCAAATGGTGTGTGTACGTGCATGAGCATCAGTGTGTGTTTAATTCAGCAGCCCTGGGCAAGGGGAACTGGAAAATTCACAAGGCTGTGGCAAAAGGCAAAAAATTACAAGGGGGAGGCAAATGCATCTTGAGGTCCTCTCTCCCTCTCTGCTCAGGGGCTGATGGACACTCTGGGATACAGCTTTTCTTTGCAGTGGGGATGGACTTTACACAAAATCTTACCTTTATGGCTTGTCTTACCTTTTTTGCTTGTTGGTGATGGCTCACGTCAGAAATTCTCCCTGAGCGGGTCTCCCAGCTGCAAAAAGTCCCAGTTAGTGGCAATTCCTTAGTATAAAGCTTCAAGGTTTTGGGGAACAACAAGAGAGAAACAGGCTTAAACCAAAATCAGAACATGTCTACGCAGTGAAATCCTCTGCCCTTGTTTTTCTTGGACACTGCAGCCTGTCTTTGTGGTAACAGTCATTAGGCAAAGCATTTGCAATAATTTATTTGATGCATTTTGTCCAATTTTACTTTTCCTAATTTTACTAAAAGAGTGTTTGATGTCTCTGCATTTTGTTTTTTATATTCAAATCAGATCCGAAGCATCATGCCAGCACATTCCTGCCTGTTGGGGCTATGGATAAACCATTCACTCTGACTATTTACCATTCAATAGTCATTCCAACCCCATGATTGAGAAACCATGTGATCTAATACTAATTTTGGTCCTTGGCTGACTCTCTGAAAAGCCTACAGAGAGGAAAAGAGATTTCCAGCTTTTCCTAGCAGCCTAACTCAGTAGGAGTCCTTCCATGAACTTGCTTTTCCAACCTCAACAGTTCTGTGATCTGTGATATCTCTAGAAAACTTTACAACTAACATTTTTATGAACACAGATCTCTTATAAATATTTGAGGAAAACCAATAAAAAGGGTCACAAACTGAAGCAGTTTCATGGGCTTTGCTCACACCACTGAACATTGGTATATGTTTTCCAAGCTGCGATGTTGATGGCTTTTCATCTGATTCATCTGATTTCCATATAATAAGAAAAAGAAATTGTTTTTCTCTAACTGTAGGCAATTGGATGAGCCATAAGTCAGAATTAAAATGTGATTATCTGTTATGAAGATCTCAGATTCCTTTCAAACTTTCATTATTTACAATCCTTTCCTTGGTGACATTTCAATTCTCTGGAAATTATGTTCTAAATTGTACCTAACATGCTCACCACCCACATGTAACACATGCAATAAGCTTATAAGATAGAAAGGGTGAATGTTTCCATTTTAAATTTGATTTTTAATGAGATTTTGGAGTGTAGGGCGAGTATTTTGCTAAAATATATGGCAGAGATTGCACAGCAAGAGTCTAACAAGGCTTTCAATGGCAGTAATCTGCAATGTTATTTTTCTGCTATCTGGGTAAAATCCACCCCGTTCTCTCCAAAGCAGTGTAAAGGTTCTTTGCGTAGGAGAAGTGTACAGGGTCAGCAAAGCAGGAATCTCATCTCAAACCAACCGTGAGGCTGCTGCTGTGGTTGGTGCAGGGAGAAGGAGTGGATGCTGAATGGGAGAGCCCCAAATTTCCTCCTCGTGCCCAGCATTGTGTGGAAGGTGCTGGGCTTTTCCCAACTGGGTTTAAATAGTTTAATAATATGAGTACAACCTATGGGAGCAGTAGCAATGTGCAAAAGGGCACACTATGAATGGATTTTGCATTCATAGCCCTTGCAGCAGGGGTGGGCTGGATCTGTGGTGTGTAGAGCCTCATCCCTCCCGGTCCCTTCCTCCCTCCGGAGCCCCAGTGGTTCCCCACAGCTTTATCACCAGCACAGCAGGGCTCAGCTCCTTACGCACTTTGGCAAGTTTTCTCAAAAATAAAACCACATCCTTTTTCAGAAGAAAACATGTGTTGAGGGGAAAAATAATTAGAAATTTAAATTGGATCAAAGTCTGATCTCTGTTGCTTTGGCATGAACCTGAGGTAACTTTGTGGGACTGAAGCCAAGGGCTCCAGTCATTCTACCTTTCCTTAGTTGTAAAAGAGCACAGAATCTGACCCATTATCTACTGGGAAATGTACCATTGGTGGTGATTTTTTGTCTTTTTGGATTCTCTTTCTGGAGAATAATTGGCTTCTTTACTTAGAGCAGGTCTGAAGATCAAAGGTCTATAGATAACATACCCATAATCATAAAAGATTTATATAAAGATATTCCTTTCTCATTTCATTCCAGCAGCATAGCCTAAAACCTATTTCTATAGGCTTACAAATCTGGCTTCTGAAACTAGTATTTAATGCACTCTTCACTGCTAAGTCCTTATGGAATCTGGCAATATTGAAATTACACTATTCCCATATAGCAATTGCAGGCTTTCCAGTGGGCTGAGAGAGACTTCCTGGAAAGACCATAAGGATTTCACTTGTCTTCACGTTAGGAAAGTATTCCCATTTTATACACCAGTGTCCAGATTCTCAGCAAGCCTCTGCTGTTTACAGCCACAAAATTTGTCAGCTCATATGTCTGAATGCTGTGATACCATAACAATGGATGCACCAGAAATTCCCCAAGCAGCTCTGTAGTTACATCTCCCGTGTCCAACAGACAGCTGCAGAATGTGCTCGTTACTGCACAGTTGTGCTCAAAGAAATACTGCACCCCAAATATCACAGATGGTGCTGCAAAAGTGTTGGGCTTGGTGTTTGTTGTCAAAAACAGTTTGGGAGCTGCGGCTGGTGTAGGGAGGGACAGCTCTGGCTGGAAATTCCAGGGTCAGTGTCATGTCAGGATAGCAGGATAGTAGGGACAAAGCTAGGTATGAACTTGCCTGGGACATTATTTGTGTTATTGTGACTCTCGTAGCTGCTAGCGAAGATCAGAGCCCACTGACTGCAGAAGTGTGCCAAGTCATCCCAGCCTTGCAGGAGGGCTGGGGGGAGCAGGAGGGGTTGTTGGGTGCTGGGATGCACAGAGGCAAGTCTGAGCCCACGTTCCTGTTTTTTACGTCTTGACTCTGAGGCAATCCTTTCTCACTTGTAAATTTTAGGGCACCCTCATCTAGATTTTCTCCAAGCCTGTCTCTGATCCACTGTCTATAAATAATCTTTGCTTTTAGCAGCTTAAATGAAAAAAAAAAAAGGAAAGGGTATGCGCTTTGCTGCGGAGCTTGCAGAGCTCGCCTCTTCAAAACACTCTTGTTAGTGGGAAGGGGAGGAAGTAATGGGCGTTTGACTAAGTTAATGTACTTGGTGAACCATTGGAGAGCTGCCAGCTCTCATTTTTAAATAAATTCCAACATTAATTTTTAAAGTTTAAATGCATATTTTGCATGTTTGCTCTCGGCTCTCCTGGGTTGGGTTCTCCGGCGCTTTCCGAGGCGCAGGAGATGGAATGGCCGGGCCTCCCTGGGGACCTCCCCATGGAGGCAGCTGGGAATGGGTGCTTGGAGCTCCACCGTTCCCATGGCATTTGCTACGTGGGTGTAATTCCTTCCTTGCAGAGAAAGCCTCACCTGCTGCTTAACTCACTTCAAAAAAAAAAAAAAAGGAAAAAAAGAGAAGATTTTGCATTTTCCCAGTGCTGTTTATTCCCTTCAGGCGATAAGAAGCTGAACCCAAGCAGAGTCCATGTTACAGGTATCAGTACAGTGGCATCTTCTATAAATAGGGTCACTGTAGCTATGCCAGAGCTTTGCTGAGCACAGATTTAATTTAATCAAGGTATCTCTTAGTGTCAAGGCCATCTGTTTAAAATTAGCACTATGATCTCTCTAGGCCCTCTTTAAAATTGTGATGGTCCAGAATCTGTATCCCCTGAAGGCTTTTGCCAGGCAAACAGCATCCAAATTGCTAAGGGGAAGGATGTTTTCCTAAGGCTGAAGCACTCTTTGGAAATCTTGTAGGCAGGCAGTAAAAACAAATCAGTAACGAGGGAGTTGTGCGTTCGCTGGGGACTGCAGGGAGGAATTTGGCAAGAAGGAGGGCTATGGAGGGTAGTGCAGAAGCAGCAAGGTGTAAGCAAGCTGTTCCTTGGCACCAAAGCAGGAGGAAAGGTATTTCCAGATGGCAGTCAGAGGGACCAGCTGCAGAGAGGAGAGGGAGCAGCCCTGAGTGAGGAGGATTCCCCTGGCCCCAGCTGAACTTCCAGCACAGCTGTGGCCATGGGAGAGGGGAAGGCAGCTGCCTCCACGTGAGCTGCTGCCTTGGCTCTGCAAGCTGCAGGATTCGCAAGGTTTTTCCCCTGGGCAAGATCTCACTGAGCAGAGCATTTAGCAGGCTGATGTTCATGTCCCCTCTACCCTCCTCTTGCTGCATGGCACAAGCCAAGGTCCCCAGAAGTGATCTCCAGCTGCCAGGTCTCATAACCTGAGTCCCTTCAGTCACCCCAGTGAGGAGGACAGGAATCACACAGGGTTGATTTTATCACCATGGCACTGTTACATATGAGCCTACCCAGGAGCTGATTTCAGTATAGATTTGCTAAATATTTTTGGATTAAATGGGTCTGTAACATCACCTGGGAATGTATCACTCAGTACATGAGCTTTCTCTTCTGTGAAATGCGAACACTACAGGCTTCTTCCCAAAATCAACAGCCATATCAATCTCCTTGGCCACCACAGTTGCCTCCTTGCCCCAGGGAGAAAAGCACACTGTGCTTGCAGCCATTTCAACCTGGTCTGCCTGGAGATGCTTCCCAGCCCCCACTGCACTCCCTCTGCACCTGTCCTTTTCAAAATATCAGCAGAATTTAAAGGCAGAGCTTGCAGTAAAAAAGATCTCTGTCTTAGCAAAAAGAGCACCTTTAATCACAGCTTACAATGGCAGCTTGCGCAGTAAATAATAGTTGTCTTAAAATCATCTTGCTCCTGTTCAGCACTCTCTCCTGTGACAGGAACTCCTCCCAAAAGGCAGGGCAATGACTGCTCCAGCCAGGAGATCCTCACCCATATGTGCTGCTTGGGACAAGCAGCAGAAGCCCACCTGCACCCCACAGTAATGTGAGCACAAGTTGTCTACATCTGGGGTCAAAGATTTAGTGGACCACTGCCACTAAACCGTTTTTTATGGGTTTAGGCATTTTTTAACTCATCTGGTTGAGAATTCCCTTCCTGACAGTGAAACCATGTCCCCAGGCATGTGGGTCAGGAAGGCAGGAGTTTCTGTCCAGCTTTGCATGTGGTCCAGAGTGCCTCAGAAGCCTTTTGTCCCCAAAGTTTTCCTGAAGAAAATGCCTTCACACTGGCCATAACTCCACAAAATGTTGCATTTTGGATGAAGCAGCATGTCTGGTTCGTGTTGTTTTGGTGTAAACACACAACCAGGCTGGGACAGTGATCCAGTGCCTCACACACACCTCGCCCACCTCAGCCCCATGCAGGCTGTGGGCTGAGCAGATCCACCTTGGCTTTTCCCATCGCCCCTTCCCTTCCTTGGCTGAGCTGAAGCATCTCCCTGAGCACTTGTCTGTTGGCAGCTCTGCCTGTGATGCCTGCTGCAGTTTCTGGGAGGAGAGACAGCATTAAATTCATGATGAATTACCATATTTCTGTGGCTGATGGCACAAGTGACCTGCCCAGGGGAAGACAGGGCTCTGATGAACCCCTCTGACTCTCTGAGTCACCTCAGTGAACTGCAAAGGCTGAATAAATTCCTTAGCCTCAATGGTGTTTACCCCAATGACTCAAGGCTGCTGATGTTTTCCATTTGTCTTTTTGAACTTGCATTTTAATAATAGCCAAAGTCATTATTAATTCCTTTCTTAAGCTAAAGTGAAGATTATCATGACTGTCAAGTATGCACTGGCACTCCTTAAAAGCAAGTATTTTATATAGTACCTTCAGATTAATATATATGCAAATAAGGTGTTACAGATTAATTAGTATGCAAATTAAGCCATGTGTTATTCGTGTATACATATATCTTTCCAAGCCTACTGCCTGGTTGGTCTAGCAGGTAGCTGGTGTTCTTGTTTATGAACTCATCTCTATTTCTGCATGGTAGCAGGGAAAGTGTGCATGTCATTTCACCTGCCTCTACCCAGAGATACAACGCTGAAAGTTCTCATATTTTTCAAACTACTTTTTCATGCCTGTAAATGTTTGTAACTGAGCTGCTGATCTCCAGCTAAGTTCATGTAGTTAGATTTCAAAATATCATCTTTCCCAAGTGAAATCATTATCAGGACACCATTTACCAACTTCAAGTCATCAAAATCTCTGCAAGATGACAGATTTACCCAGGTCATTATAACAACAGCAGCAAAAGCTGCAGGCAGGTCATTTTTAAGTGCAGGGAGGAAAACCCAATGCTATCAAACCTAAAATGACTTGGGAGCAGCTGTTCCCAAACCAGCAGGTCAGTGAATAACAGGTGGGAATGACATGAGCAGCTGTGCTGGAGGTCCTGCATGAGAGCCTCTTTCCTCCTGGTTTCCCTTGGATAAGCAGGGACCAGATCCAGCTGGTGGCTCCTGGGAAAGCCCACCTGGGCTGTAGGAGGTGCAAGGAGTAGAGCTGAGAACTCTGAGGATGACTGCTCTGAGAGGCGCATTTCCATCCCATTTGTCTTTCCCAAACTCCACGTCATGTTCTCCACTCCACATGGGTTTGTATCCTACTTGTCCCAGAGAAACATGGAGCTTGGATGGAGATGTTAAAAGCTGGGAGCTCAAGGAGGCCATTCATAAGGTCTGCAGAGCTGTTGTGGTATTCCCTGCGTCATTTTCTTCCTCTTTTCCAAAACAGCCTGGCTGATCTCTGAGAGCATCTGGAGTAGCAGTCAGCTTTTCCAAAGCCTTTTCCCCCTGCTTTGCATCACTCAGCACACAACCAAATGTGGGGCCAGTCTGGTGGGAGGCTTCAGTACAGCCAAGAGTAATGATGAGCCGTGGGGTGAGGACCAGCCTTCTGTTTAATTTGAGAACCTTTTCCCTGTGTTTTGAGCCCAACAGTAAAATCCCTGCATCCAGCTGCATTTCACTGACTCATTACTTCATAGATCATCTCAATAATCTGATTCCAGAGCTCCCACACTCTATTCCCACTTCTCCAACCATCAGCCAAGTGAGCTGGGTTAAATTTCTTGCAGCATGGAGGGGACTAGAATAGGCTACACAAGACCTAATTAGCAGTCTTTTCCTTTTACAGCATATTGAAGTTTTCTAGGCATTGAGCCATATTTTTTCATAGCCTTCTCTTTCCCTCCCTCGCTCTTTTTTTTTTTTTTTTTTTTTTTTTGGTAGCTTCTAATTTTTTATTAAAGGATAACAGCATTATTGACAGTACAAGATACTTTCTTACATTCTGCTAAGCAATAAAAAGGAAAATGTCAGATATACAAGATAAGGGAAAACTGGAGCTAAGGCAGTCAGGCAAATTACAGGAGCTATACTTACAGCCATAATAAAAGCTATACCAGTAATTTGCTTTTAGCCAGTTCCTGTCTTGGGGCTTTCCTCCAAAGACATTCAGTATTACCTGCCTTGGACAAGCAATAAAACTTTCCAATTTTCTTTGTTGTTTCAGGAGTGAGACTCTTTGGCTTGAGTTTCCTGCTGCTGGGGTTGTTCCCCAGAAAAGTGGAATCATCTCTTTCTGCCTGTGCATCCCTCAGGCCAACAGCAATTAAAACTAGCTTGGGCATATGGTGTGTGTTCAACTGGAGTGCAATCGCTGTGATTTCCCTGGAAATCAGAGGGAAACCCTGGGTATTGCATTGTGAGCCTTTTAAAGATCTATGTTTTGGTCTTGAGAGCTGGTCACTGACCATCTAGAGCCTGGATGGTCCATGTGGATCAGGGGTAGCTGTTGAATCAATGAGTGCAGTGAGGAGACGAGGTCATTCTATACTTGGTTCTTTGCCGTGGGA
The DNA here is from genome assembly GCF_009650955.1 of Corvus moneduloides. Classification (NCBI taxonomy): domain Eukaryota; kingdom Metazoa; phylum Chordata; class Aves; order Passeriformes; family Corvidae; genus Corvus; species Corvus moneduloides. Next base: position 21,458,132 of record NC_045485.1, read on the forward strand.
GCTTTTCCCTTTCCCTGAATGTGCTGAAGGAGAGTGATTGTGGGAGGCTCAGCTCCATGCCCTTCCTCTACCTCATGAGAGACTTTAATTCTTCTCTTGCAGCCTTAATGAGTGCCCTGAGGAGCCAAGTTAGGTGTTTTTCCACTGTCCCAATCAATGTTTAGTGGCTCCCACCAAAATGACCCAGGCAGGCTCACCTTGAAGTGTCAGGGCTGTGTTGGGCCATTTCCAACTCATCTTTATAAAACTGGACCTACCTCTTAAAGATTTGATTAAGTTCCCACTGAATTCAGTAGCAAAACTGATAATAAAGTCAGTTGGAGCAGGTCACATGGTAACAAATGTTGCATTTTAATTTATTATAATAGTATCAAAGCTAATGCTGGCTTTGCAATGAACCCCTGGAATGCTAGCATACAAAAGAGGTAAAAAAGAGCAGTGAAAAAAGTGCTATTCATTCAGAGACAGATATATTTATTTCAAGTAGATTATTCTTAGAAACACTCATAGCATTATTTACAAGAATATTTAAAAAATTGCAGTGCTACAAAACTGAGATTCATCACTGAGGTAAAACATTTCATTATTATTTCTCAAATCAATTCCCCCAGCAGAATATGAATTACAAGATTTCAGCCAGCCTTTTCAAGAAACCTCTTTTAAAAATTTACATAGCTTATAACAGATTGCCAGAAATATTGCAAGCAGCCATTAATTTACTCCTAGCCAATTAAAGCCTATGCTAACACATGCACTGATATGCACACACTTGTTCCTAATTTTTCTTCTGCAGTTAAGCATGAACAAAAAGACATGCCTTAGAACTAAAAAGAATTGAAGGCATTTTCATGCTTTCTTTTTTTCAGGCTCAAGGGCAAATGTGCCTTTGATAAATATCATTCTGGGTTTTTTCTTCCAATGAAGAAACATCTTTACAAATCACTATTTTTTTTCCGTTGTTGATTGGCAGGCAGATTTGCAAACAGCAGCATACCATCCAAAACAATGTCTCCTTGAGCTTTTAAGTTTAAATTGTTAGGGTTTTTAATTGAATTAATTTCTTACAGATACTAGGTTGAAGAAAGACGTGAAACAGAGAGATTTGGGCTTTTTATATTACTGAACTGACAAGATGATTTACAAGAATGGTGACAACCACCAATGTTCCTCAAGGGAGCGCTGAGTCTGAGCCCCTTATTTGCTTTTTTTGTTAGTGGGGATGGTGCTACTTTAGTTAAATGTCATCACTAGGTAGTAATCTACATACCCAAGAGGTTAGTGAAATGAACCTTTATCAATTATGATATCAACTTCCTCATGAGGGGATGCAGAGGGGCGGGCACTGATCCCTTGTCTGACAGGTCCTGAGGGAATGGCATGGAGCTGTGTCAGGGGGATTTTGGGTTGGATATGAGGAAAATATTCTTCACCCAGAGGGTGGTTGGGCACTGAACAAGCTCCCAGGGAAGTGGTCACAGCCCCAAGACTGACAGAGCTCAAGAAGCGTTTTGAAAATGGTCTCAGTTCATTGTTGGGGTGTCCTGTGCAGGGCCAGGGGTTGGAGTGATGATCTTTGTGGGTCTCTTCAAACTCAGGATATTCTATAATTCTATGAACTGTGTCTTCAGGCTGGGAATTTTTACATACCTGTGAGAAAGAAGGGATTGCAAGGAGAAACATCTGCTCTCTCAGCTGCATGTCCCACTGAGTGTCTGGGGTGCAGGCAGACACCTGAGCATCTCAGGGTGCATCCTGGTACCTGTGGAGCTGAGATTCACCTGGTCCACCTGCAGCCAGCCTGAAGGAGCCTTGGCTTGCCCTGCAGTTCAGGCAAGGAGTACATCTCTGAGTCAGTGCAGCTCATGACAGAGCTGTAGGAGTGCATGAAGGCTGGCATGGCCATTGAGGCTTCATCCTTCATACTCATTCTTCTCACCAAGGAAAAGTCAGTATGCAAATTGCTCTGTAAAGCTGTGGTCACCCCTGAGAATTATCCATCTGAGCTGCTGGCTGTGTTCCACAGGGCAAGAACTGGAGCTAAGCATTTTCCAAATTATAACAAAACCCAAGTAAGACAGATGAGGTTTAAAACATTGTGATCCATGCTGTGAACTTTCCACTGAGTTCCAGCTCAAGCCGTAATATGATCATCATAAAAAGGCTTGAAATGCTGGAATTTCAATGGAAATACTGCCTTTTGCACACTACTAAACCTGGAGGTGCTCACACACATATACTGACACAATTAAAAGCATCACAAGCCTCTAGGAAGGCACCATGATTATTTTTCCTTCTTCTGTGACAAGGCTTGCCACCCTTCCACATCTATTAGTAGTACAAATTTCAATAGGAAAAAGAAAATCAATTCCACTTGAATGTCATTTTTGATGGTTGCTCTAACTCTTCTGATGGGCCCAAACAAAAGACTCCAGTTTAATGTGTGTGTATTTTGAGCTGTGCCCCTTGCTGACCCTCCAGTTTAATTTCCGTCCTTCAGATGAGATGAATGAAGCGTGAAACAGGTCATATCTCAAAACACTGACACATGGGTTACAGACAGAACTCATAGGCAGGAGAGGCAGCCAGTTTGTAGATTAAATCAAAGCAGTTCTGAATAGATGGGAGGTCAGCGAGGGCCAGCTTTGACATTAGATAGGACCTTGTGATCCATCAACTCTTTCTTGGGTCTCACAGATTTCTTGATGACAATGCTTCTTAAAATAAATAAATAAATAAATAGACAAACAAACCCAAGTGGGGCTTTTTCAAATCTGCCAGAGGAGCTCTGGATTGTGTAACTGATAAGGATTAATTATTATCAGAGATGATAATAGCTGGAGTTGTTTAGAGCAGCCAGCATGGAAGTTAGTGCTTTTTAATTGCAAGCATTTTCTCTACTTGCAGTGGTAATAATTTTTTGCATGGTGTGTATTATATCACTATGATTTTGGTAATAATCCAAAAGCATGATAGCAAATCCTGGTTGTTTATGGCACTTGGGAGTAATCAGAAGGAGTCCCTGATTAAAAACCTCCTATTACATTGAAAGGAAGGATGAGGTGATTTCCTGGCCCCTGATGAAATTTATCCCCTGCTGAGTCATTCCTGCCAGGATGAGTTATCTGGGGGGAGTAGGAACATCCCTGAGAAGCAAATGTTTGGCTTTGGGCATGGATGATATTACAAGAAATTAAGCCATTTTTCCCATAGGAGGAAGGCCCTCACTGTCTGTGGACTTTACCACCTAAACACACTTGGGCATTAAAGCTTGTTAGAGGAATATTTGCAGCATCACTTCACATCAGACCTGGTTTTGCCCCCCTGATGTACATAATAATTTTCCTACAGGTAGACCCCAATGGAAAATCATTCATTTCAGTGGTTTTGGAGGCAGAGTTAAAGTTTCAAGGAGAATATGCAGCCTAGGAGTTTGTCATGACCAAATGGATCTGTGCTCTCACAAGGTTTCAGGAAGATTGTTTCAGTTGTATTTTTGTGTCCTTAAGAAAATAAATGATATGGTTTCTTACTCGCCTTCCTTGCTTCATGCAAGAATTGGAAATACAGGATCTATTTCTGGGGTTGGCTGTGGAATCTCATTAGAGATCATTGTGAAAATATTGTTTTTCAGGAAAATATTAAATTCAAGAAAGACTGCCAGAAGTTTCTTTTTGGAACATAAAAGAAAAATAGATGCAAAAGCCTTATTTGATGTCAAGGGACGTGCTGTAATGAAATGGAGAAGAGCTGATGAGGAAAGCAGGATTTGGGAGTTGGTTTAGAGAACAGTGAATTTCCCCAATGAGCCACAGACTTCCCTGTGTGGTCTTAGCCTCTAGCTCAAGGTTCATAGGCTAGGGCTAACATTTCCTTACCTTGGGGGATAAATTCCTTTCATCTACAACAATATAAAGACAGTAGGTACTACAGTGATGGAGAAGCATATAAGTAACTTGACAGGCAGAGTAATGGGCCTGTGTTTCATTGTTCTGCTAAGTAAGGCTCCCTGGGCATTCCCAGACACACACTTCCAGGAGAAATGAAAACACCAGAAGCCCTCTTTGCAGGCATTCAGCCAAGCTGTGGTTCCAGGGACACCGGCTGGGTTAGCAGTGCCCTGCAAGGGCGGGACAGAGCAGGGCCCCTGAGCTGGGCAGTGACCACCAGATGTTAACTCTCACAGAAAAACACCCGTAATGAGAAAGCAGGAGAAGGGAATTTGCTAATGATAGCTGAAGAGATGGAGCTGGAGACTCCTGAGCTCCTCTTTCACCTCAGCATTCCATTTCTTCTTGACTCGCTGCACAGCTCTAGTTCTCTGTGCTTTTGAAAATCATGTCAGGAGACTCTCAGAAATTAGGTCCATTTGCATGACTGTCATGCACCCATTCTGTGCCAGTCAGCACTCCTCTCACCTCAGAAAGGTCTAGGGCTCAACACTAGGATGTTTCATACAGGAGGATAAATTATTAGGGTTACACGAAAGCACTGCCTATAGCTGATGAAGAATAAGGTAAAATGATGCTGTAAATTAGCAACTGACATGTATTTCAGTCATAGATCATAGAATATGCTGAGTTGGAAGGGCCCCATCAGGATCATTGAGTCCAACTCGTGGCCCTATGCAGGACACCATGAGAATCACACCGTGTGAGTCCTCCCTTCCTTATACCTATTTCTTTTACTGGAGCCCCTCAACCTACCTCACCCACACAATGTGCTGTTGGACTCTTGTCTAGTGCTTACCAGTCTGTCTTCTGTGTGATAATCCACATCCTTTTTGTTTTCATCATTTCAGAATAATGATTTGTAAATGGCCATTTTTTCATCAGGACACCCCAAATCAACACTAGTTCTGTGCTTGGGAAGAATAGGAAAGTAGCAAGGTTATTGAAGTCACCAAAATGCCAAATATGTATTCCTTGTGAAGAATACAGGCTTGGTTTTCATGAAGAACTCAAAGCAATTGCTGTGCATTTAATAAGCAATGCATACAGGGAATGCTGCTTGTGATCAGTGATTTGGAGAACATTTGTGAGAGCCTTGCAGCAAGAGGCTGTTTTAAGCTAGAAGGATTATCCTGGCAGAGGGACAGAGCACCCTTGGCTGGGAGAAGAGCCCCAGAACAGCCAGCCCTGGATGGAAGCTCAACTCACTGCCTCAGCTGAGGCTCTGAAACAGCTCAGAAAGAATCTGGTTAAATACAATGTGTAGCTGCATTTTATTGCTTCATTTCACTTTATAGGAACTCTTCTCTCAGTTTTATAATTGAGAACTTAACTCTTTGCCCACTGGAATAGCAGGCTGTCTTCCTTTCCAAGCTGGCAATGGTGTGCAGAGGTAAATCCAGCATTTCTCATGGCTTTACTCCCCAGAGGGTTTGCAGAGAAAGCAATGATCAGCACTGCAGGCAGATCCTCAGGGAGCCTCTGTCCAAGGGCAGAGCAGAGGCTGGGGGTGGGGTTATGCAGGAACTGTGGATTGTTTACTGAGAAGCTGAAGGAATCAGCTGGTAGAGGTCAAATGCCAAGACCTAGGGACAGCTTTTGCTAGGCAGCAGGGTTACTGTCTCGTGGAGAACTGTGGATGTGGAAAGACGTGCCCAGCAACAGGAACCTCTCTTGTGTCACTATAGCAAGGTCCTTGAGCAGCTTGCTGCAACACTTCTGCCTGTTTGCAGCTCTTGGTCTTTATTCTGGAGGCATTAATATGTTGGCTCCCAACACTGTCCTTTGCTCTCCTCAGGCTTCAGGAGATGAGCTCTGGCATTAAAAGTGAGCAGTGCAAGCCACCTGCAGGCTGCTCAAATGCCCCCTTCTTCCATAAATCCCCAGTCCATCCGTCTTCAGAGACTGCTACTAAAACTGTTTCCATTTTTAGGGATCTGTGAGAAGCAAGTTTTTCTGAAACCATTACATATTTTGTTCCTATTCCAAGTGCTGGCTTTGATAGCTAAAGGGCAGCAACCAGAAAATGTTTTGAATTCCTTGCAGCGGAAGGAGAAGCAGATGCAGACCTGATGTGATGGAATACTACATTTGGTACATACACAAGTGCTAGCAGTGAGGTAGAAGACTCCCCAAGACCTTTGGGACACCCTTTTCCCACACTCCCCCCCAGTCCCCAGTAAGCCTGTGCCTGGTGTAAGATCTATCTCTTGCCTGCCTCATTGTAAGGAGCTGTAAAATACAAACCCCACTCTTTAGATGAAGTCTAATGTTGACAGATGCAGAAAGACATGAGGCAGGAGAAAAAGAAACTGTTTGGTAGAGTTGATCTTTATTGCTATGGTTTAGCAAAATATGTCTGAGGGAAGCAAGAATGGTCCTTTTGAATCATTTCTTGCATTTATTATACAGCCTGTGGGAGAGTGGAATGCTTGAGGCAAGCTTGCTGCACAATTTCTTGTAACAGTGCCTGCTCTGTCTGTATGTGCCGGAGAGCTTGCTGGTGTAGGAGAGCCCAGTGTGATTAGAATCATTTCTTTCCTCCCAGAGATTTGTCCTTTTGAAAGCATCTTTTGACTTGAGCACCTGGTCTGAAGTAAACCAATTTGTTACCATGATGTTTGATCATCCACTCTGAGGAAGGACAATTTCAGCACAAGGTGCTTATTCAGATAGCAGAATCAATGTTTAGGAATTTGGTCTAACCCTTGAGGTACTGAATTTTGCTTTTTTTTTTGCATTAAGCAAACATTTATAGTACATTTATCATGGAGCCGTGGGTTTCCAACCATGTAGCCATGTGTTACCATTTAGTTTTGTTTTTGAGGGATTTTTTTAACTGCGCAATCATGAAAATTAAAAGGCAATTGAAATGCTGTAGGAGGAATTAAGAAGTAGGATCGATACATTATTAGTCACACTGTAATTTCTTTGGGAAGTTTCTGCCCTATTTTTTAATTTTAAAATATCTTGCTTTCTCCTAATTCAAAGACTTCCCAGGCTCTACAGAACACTATTTCTCCACTTTTATTCACAATCTGAAAAGGAAATGCCACTGCAAGCTGCCATGTTTTTCATGCTTCATTATTGTACATTTTCTAGTACGTAATGAACTATCCCCATGAAAATTTGCAGTGAATTGTCTTGTAATTGCCTAGATATGAAGGAAAATGTGGTTGGAGTAAAATACCATTAACACTAAAAATAGGAAAATTGCAGTTAATCCATGTAAAGAGAAATAATACATCTCATCACAGAAAGAAGCAAGGGTCCTGGTGGAAACAGGGAGCTTGGCATACCTTTGGGATCTGGCCTTGGAGGAAGGACACAGCAAAGGCATTTTCATAGGGGCACATCTGCCCAGTGGCTGTGGGGAACCTGCTTGAGATGCCACCTCCAGCCTTCAGGCCTCTGCATAAGAAAGACATTAATTAGTAGAAGTAAAATCTGAAAAGCTCACAGTCATTATGAGGAGATGGACGGGTTAACTTGTAAAAGATCCTACAGCAGGGCCAAAAAAAGAGTGGGAAGGAATTAGTGAAAGGGCATCCTAGAGGTGCAGTTAGAAAAAATAAAGGTAATTTTAAGAGAGATACAGAAAATACGGATGTAAATATAAACGTGAAGACAAATGTGCAGTCCACAGGGAGGTGATCCTTGTGCTGTGGGATTTTGCAATTTGGACTGTAGAAAACTCCAGGGGCTGTCACTAAGAAGCAAATCATTTGCCTAACAGTGAGCAGGACTGAGTGATCTAATAAAGCTTTTCCGTTCCTCGTGTCTGGGGCTGGGAAATTAATGCTGGATGCGGTGCCAGACTATGTATGTTAAATGTGTCTCTGTCAGCGTTGGGTAGAAGTTAATTTCGTATGTTGATGATAGCACAGTCCGTACCACACTGTACCAAAGGAAAGGCAGGCACTTAACCTGGGAGCAGGGAATGTTTATTTCATGCTTGCCTTGGGGTAAGAACTAATGGTGAATCATGTAGGAACAGCATGCTAGATACCATCTTGTCTTTTATTTAAGTGTACTGATTTATCTCCTACGGGAGGTGGTGGAGTCCCTATCAGCTCTTGAGTCATTTAAAACTGGAATGAACAAAGCACTCATGAATAGACTCTGGGGAGCAATCATGAACTGCTTGGGGATGGACAAGATTAAATACCAGGTTTTTATCCAACTCTCGTGCTGTGGATATAGAGCATTAATCGCTTGGGTGAGAGCAGGGCACTGAAGTGAGAGGCTGGTGGCCCCTGGCTAGGATCTCACCCCATCTCAGTGTGCAGTGGTGAGGAAAGTCCCACCGTGGTCCCAATTACAGAGCTTTTAAAAAATCTTAAAAAGTATTCCTCAGGTATGTGAAGTAAACACACTCAAGGTGTGGAGCTGTGTGTGCACTTGTTGTGACCTGACATCCACATTCCTGGGCTCTTCTCCCACCCTCACTCCATCACAGCAGGAGGCAGTGTTGGGAGAGGAGCTGCAGAGAAAGTGCCTGTTTGTCACATGTCTACAGGGCGTGAAGCTTTCCAGCCATAAATACACATGGCTGTCAGCGTGACAAGATAATTACTTTATTGGTGGGTTTTCAAGAAAAATGTGGGCCAAAACTTCCTTGTTCTACTCATCAGAGAAACTTCATTGAATTTAAAATCACCATTCTTCCAAGTGAAACAGATTTGGCCCTAAATCATAATTCATCAGTTGTTGGCACCCAGCAATTTAAATCTTTTCCGCAACAAGGAAAATAAATCTTTTAAAAAGTATATTAAAATCAGTATTGATTATTCCAAGCAGGAGCACTGCATTCAGAGCTATAAATCTCTTTTTTAGGATCCCAAGTTAAAATATTTCAGCAAAACTGCTGTATAAAAAAAAAATCACTATGGTTTAATCATGTGGTAAATTGCTAGGATTTTTGTATGTGGAATTTATAGGGCACCATTTCTTTTAGATTAAATGGGAACGTTCCTGATTTAGCTCTGATTACTCATCTACAGATGGGGTTAATGTCATGTGTCTCTTTGGGGATGTATCTTCTTAAGTAATGATGTCCTTATTGTGTGCTCTATGGATCCGTTGTCAAGACGTCTTTAAATATATCCTGGATGGCACATGGAGGTACCAGTAAATTATGTGTTGAATTAACAGGTAATTCAATCCACCTTGGTGTTAATCTTATTGCAAAATAACAAGCTACATAAAAGCCATTTAAGTGCAATTTAAAAAAGAAAAAAGCTCTATAAGATATAATCTCTTTAATCAGAAACAGATTTTGTTCAATTACTTTTAGTCTTCTCTATGAAAACAGTGAGGCCAGATCCACTGTTGTGTCCATGAAGTTGGACACAGGGATTGGACTGAGGTGCCACGAAGGCAAACTTGTGCTCCATCAGTGTGGGGGATGGAGTAGGGCTTGGAAGAACAGCTGTTCCTCTGCTCACTGGCCACCTCCCTGGCCTGTTGGATGTCCCTGGACCAATGCTGTGGTCAGGGCTTTTATAACCTGCACCCTGTTCCTGACATGTCACCTTTGCTCTGGCTTTGTTGACGGACTCAGGGGAGATGTGGGGCACTAGGTGTGAAAATGCTCCTGAGCGCTTCAGGCGAGGAAGGCTTGCTTGGAGTGGGGATGGGCAGTGCAGTCTCCTCAGGTGGTACCTCCCCTGCTGGGGCTGTTTCCTTATGGGAGTAAGGACACCAATAAACTCCGGTGTTTTCAGTCCCTGGAACATCTCACACTTTGCTGCAGAACCAGGGCTCTTGTGCTTCCCTTCTGCTCCTTGGGCATCTGTGGCTGAGGGGCCAAAGCAAGGCCCTTTGCAAGGGTTTGCACCAGCACTGAGCAAATTATACCCCACAGAAATGAATTCTTTTGTGCTTTCTCCTTCAGGCTCATTAGCTATGGAAAAATTATTTGCTCATCCACTCACAAATGCCTTTCCATTGCATGAATAATTGCTTAGTTTCCTGAGAAGTGTGCACTGTTTTGGTTAATTTTCAGGCTGCCTTGTTTGCTTTTGCTCCAAATGCTGCCAGCAAAAGGGTTCTCAGCTTCTGCTGGTCTCCTGCTCTGCTGCCATGCATTCCTAAAATTAGTAGAAGAATTACAGGTTTCACATCTTTAAGTCAAATGCAGGATTCAGAAATGTGTTTTTTCCCCATGAGTGAAGAGCTTCCTGTTTGTGAGTGCACACTGTGGGGGCCTCATGGCAGGTTAATTTGAATGGTCGAAATTAAGAATTAATTCCTGGAAAAAGAGCTGTATTCTTGGAAATGTTTTGTGCTATGCACTCCTCCCTTGGAACAATTTTCAGACCATCCTGTCACAAACTAGCAGCCAGCAGATGGGAAATTCAGAGCCTAGCAATCCCTTTCATTCATTCCACTGCTTTTCTATACACAGTGTTAATCCCGTTTAGGTTTTTTTTTCAGAGGGATATGGAATCCCTTTCTGAGAAATGGCTACAAAAATACCTCAGTGTGAGCCTACAGCTGGACTGTACATGCAAAGGTATCTCAATTTGAAAGCATGGGCCTCAATCGGCTAAAAATGCATCTGTGGTCAAGTCTTGCTACACTCAATTTGTTCAGAAGGGGCATTAGTGATTACTGGTATTCCTTGCCCATGGAATTTAATTCACCAGGGAAGATGGACAACTATGTTAGCTTACACACAGGTGTATGGAGGTCCAAGTCAGGCCACCAAACTCTGTGGGACATAAGGTGCGATTAATATGAGCATAAATGGACAAAAAAAAAAAATAGGGGTTTGAGCAATCAGGACTGCAAAAGTCCCCCAAGAACTGTGTTCAAATCATGCTTCTTTTCGTTTCAGCAGCTCACTAAGAGATGAGCACCAAAGAAGCATTACTAGTCCCCACATCTCTTCTTCTTGACCACTGCACTGCCATGAACAAAATCCTACCTTTGTATCCAATTTAATCCTGTATTCCCTAAGGAAAATGGTATAGAAATTGCAGCCACAGAAGGGAAAAGCAATAGTAACTTTATAATAACTTTGCTCCTTCTGGATTCTGGCTCATGGAAAGGCCAAAGAGACACATGATATGTGTCAGCACAGTGTTTGCAGCTGCTCTAACAGCTCACAGGAGGCTTCCAGGGCTGCCATTCCCTTGCACAGCCCTGCACACACAGGGTCTGTGCCTGTGCCCTGTCCTTGCAGCACCCTGCAGCTCACAGCTCAGTGGGACAGCCAGGACCACCAGGGCTGGCTCTGCTCCCCTGCCACCCCTGCCACAGGGACATTGTCACCGTGTCCTTCAGTGTCCTGCAGAGCACACCTGTGGCATCGGAGCAGCCAGCCAGAGCACGAGTGGGGCAAGAATGAGCTGTACTGTCTCTGGCCAGAAGAAAATCTGTATTGTGAATACAGCTCTGCACAATAGACAAGGCTTCTCAGATGAAAAACTGCTTCCCCTTCCCGGCGGAGTCTAAAATTTCTTCTGATGGCGATGATGCCTTGAACAATGACAACCTTCATTCATCTCTTCTGGCCAGGAGAGAGCTGAGAGTTCACGTTTTAAGCTCTTTCACAGTGCTGAAGGCACATAAAAGCCTCTCATCACTGTTCAAACACAGTCCTCCATTAGGAGTTATTTAAGCAGGAGCTGCTTTCGCTGCTCCAAACCTCTTTGTGTGAAATCCTTCCAGCACCGCGTGTGGCATCGGCCGGCAGCTGATCTGGCGTTTGCTGGGCTGGACACACCAGTAATGGACAGTTAATTAACCCAATCCATCAGTCAGTCCCTTTCCAAGGCTGCAGTGATGATTTTAAAGCCTAAATGTCATTTCTCCTTTCTACCTTTGTGTCATTGTCATATGTTAAAAAAATGAATAAATGGGACTAGAGGCCCCTTTTGATTACTACAATTTTTCTTCACATGCTTCATTTGCTGGGCCATTCTTATCAGCCAAGTTGTCTTTATTTGGCAAACTCTGGCCAGGACTCTGGGCTTGCCCTTCTGGCAAAATGTAGTTTGATCCCACATTTGTTTTCGTCTTTTGCCTCAGTGTCTTTGTTGTTTTCTCAAAAAGCTAAAATTATACAAAACCAAAAAAAAAAAAAAAATCAAAGGTCAGTAGATTGTGTTTTAGTTGCCAACAGTGCATTTGTTTCTCCTTAAGAGCTCTTTTGGTCATGAAAAGAACAACCTTTTCCTGCAAAGAAAGCATTTCTTTTCTACTGGAGCTAACACAAGAATGGTCTCGCAATTAAGGTGATTTTGAGCAAAGTTTACTTCATGCCTAGCTTGTCCCAGCCTTCTTGTGTGACCTTGGATGTATCCCCCATCTCCTGCCCATTCTTCTCTCACAAAGGTATTGTCAAATTAAAGATCAAGTTTTTAAAAGAGATAAGTAGCTTTGTTCCTCTGAGTCCATCAGCGGAGGCTGTGCCAGGACCACTGAGAATGAAGCCCTGTTACAAAAATTTGCAGTGAAGGGAGGCATCCAGAAATGCAGGCACATAGAATAAATAGTTGCTTTTTAAAAACTTGGCCAACACCCCCGAACACTTGTAAAGCACTTTAACTTCCAAATGTTGAAGAATGGAGAATGATTTAAATGTTTTGAAGTTATTCCCAGGACTAGAAGTTTGCAGGACTGTGTCACAAAAAGGAAAGAAATTAATATAGCAGATGTAATGAGGAAATTCTCAGAAGTTCAGGGGGAAAAAGGATATTTTCCTAAGATGCCATTGATTTGCTTTAGTTTGGTCTGGTTCTCTTCTTTCAAGACTGACATAAATCTTCTGAGCAAAGAAGCTTTCCTGGGAGCTGAGCAGATGCCTGCTGAATCATGGAATTTAACTCTTTCTCGGCAGCCTGCAGGCAGCACACATCCATTGCTCTGAGTCTGGGCACAGACTGCTGGTCTACACCCCATGAGGATCTGGCCTGTGACATGTCCATCTGCTTGTTGTCTCTTCTGCACCCTGATGTCCAGGCTTTGCAGTGGGGACACCCCCTCCCCCTCTCCCAAGCGTGCTCCTGCAGATGCCCCCCACCACACCTGAGCAGGGAGTCGCTGCTCCAGCCCAGCACCACGCACAGCTCAGTGAGGGTGGCTGCTTCCCCATGGGTGAACCGTGGTCCTGGGGCAAAACTGGGGTGAAAAGGGCTCAGAAGAGAATCTCAGCCTTGACCAAAAATAACCCTGCTGTTCAGGGGCCGCCTGAGAGGTGGGATCCCTTCCGAGGAACTCCGTGCTTGAAAGGTGAGACAAGTCTCCTGAACAGGTTATTATCTCGAGGAGACAAATCCTTCAGCAGGTTGGGCTTTTTTTTTTGTATACTTCAAACAAAGAGCGAGCACAATCAAAGAGCTGTAAGATCTTTCTTTTTCCTTTTTTTTTTTTTTCCTGCCTCTGTCATTCCCTTTCATTTCTGCTGCCCACAGAAACTACCGCGCCTCCCTGTCTTGTGCTGAATATACATCAAATAGGAGGTGAAGCACTGGCGGTCTTCACAGGAGAAGCCAGGCGGTGAGGGGGAGGGCGTCTTGCATGCTGTGGTGTTTCATTAATTTATTTTTCCCCTTCTTCAGGGAAAAAGCAAGTGTGGGTGACCCAGAGCAGACTGAAAAACACAAGTGACTCGCAGGCTGGGAAGGAGCCTGAGAAGCGTGTGATGAGTGTAGGTTGTGTGCTTCTGCTGCCAGCCTAAAGGGGTGCAGGTCTGTGGTGGAGCTGGTGCTAAAGGGGTCCAAGGGGCTGTCAGGACCCCTCCAGGTCAGGATTAGTTGCTGCAGCCTGGTTCTCCCTCGTGGGTAACAGAGGGATGCTGCCCCTACCTACAAACCTGGCAGGATCTACCTCTTCCCCTTTAGGAGAATGGATTTTCTTGAACCCCGCTGAAAACCAGGCCTGACCTCGGGACCACTTCAGGTCACTGTTTTCCCCCATGCAAACACTTTCATCTATTCCTTTAGTCTCACCTATTAAGTGTAATTTGCCTTTTCATACCAAGGCTGGCACGTGTTCCCTTCTGCGTATGCACCAGGCAGGATAAAGGCAGTAAGCATTACTTGGCTTGGAGAAAAGAATTGCTATCAGCTGGCTTTATTGTGCTGTTTATTAAGCATGAATTAATCTTGGAAATGATATCACAGAGGCCACTGCTGCTCTTGTGATGTGCACTTGCTTTGTAAAGCCTTTGCTTGAGGGGCTATTTCTAACATTTGGTTAGTTTCCTTCAAGGGGCTTTGTTGTTAAGTTATCTTGCTTGCAAACATTCTCTGTCATACTTATTTTAAGGGAAATCAGCTGCACAGGCAGGTAGAAGAGCTGTCAGATACAAGATGACTGAATTATGCTTGCTTTGCTCAGGGGTCAGACAAGAAAATCTCTGGATGTAACGCCTGGAACTATCACAGCAAGACCCCTGGGGCATGGGGAAAGCCAACACCACAAACACCTTTGTGCCCCAACTTGTTGTACTGGGAAACAGCCTTGGAAGTCCTTATTTCTGAGACCAAACCTTTATACGTGTGGATGTCAGCCAAGCCTTGTTCTGGATCTTACACTGGAAGGTGAACTGAGAGCACGTTTTGGCTCAGGTGCCGTAATGTTTTATTGCTGTGCTTTGAAATACATCTTTTCATTTCTCCCCAGAGCACCAGGCCTTTCTGGCAGCTTAAACAGTCTCACATAGTGTTTGGGCCATGAAAATATTTGGGGTTTTTTTTCTGGTTTTTGCATTGCTTTGTTGAACACCTCCAAGGACCACCCTGACAGGGATCTCACTGGTGATGCTCATGTGAGAGACACTCACACGAGTGGTTTCAGGCTGGTTCTCAGCCCACCCTGATCCTGCCCTCCTTGCTTGATACTGATGACCTCCAGAAGTGGAAAAGATGTGTTTCCCCTGCTCAGCCCCTGGCAGGGGGAAATTTGCTTTATCTAAGGTTTATGTTTCTACCAAGCATAACCTAATGAGCCTGATCCTGCTTGCTCTCACCTGAGGAAGGGCTGATAGATGTGCACCATCCCATACAGCAGCTCTGTGCCATGAGGAGCTGACAAATCCATTATGTAGTGCTGGCTGTGACTGGAACATGCTGCTGCAGCTCCAGGCTGGCACGTGACAACCTGAGGTTGTGGCAGCACAACCCTTCACAGAATTTTGTTTTATTTTATTCCACAGATTGCAGAGGGAGTGGCCTCGTTTTTAAGCTCTGCTACTACAGAGGTAGCCAGATGGTTTATGGCATGATAGTGGGTCACAGAAATGTCTCTGGAAATGCTTATGTGTCATGTCTGTGTGAGACAGGTCATCTGCAAAAACGCAGATGAGATCCTCCATTTAGAGCAAACAGCAGCAGCCTGATTTATATGGAACATGCAGCAAAGGTTGCAGGCTGTGAAAAAGCAGCTCTCTGGTTTTTTTGTACAGATAGCCTCGATTTCACTGCAAATAAAACATATAAACCAGACAGGAAAGGTGTGCAGCTCTCAGGTTGCTAAACTACAGGTATATTTATTCTGCCTCACATGCTGAGGTTCATATGTGAAGCGTAGATAGCTCTGGAGGGCTGTCCATCTTCCCCTGTCACTTATTTAGATCTGGCACGTTTCTTAAAGCATCTTGGACACACTGCTGCACTGAGGCTGTTGGTTCATTAACATACATCCTCCAAAAGCCACATCCAGCTCTGTGCCCTTCCTGGGGTGGGGGGGCTGATATGTCCTGTCCCATATGGACCCTTCCTGGATGCTCTCCCAGGCTCCAGGCATTGGAGACTATGCTGCTGGTGCTGCTGCTGCTGAGCTTGATGCTGTGCCCCTCATCTAAGAATAGCCTTACTGTCTTGAACGCCTGCCAGTTCCTGAAAGCTTGGCAAGCAGAGGGAAGAAACACAGCCATTATGTAATGGTTTCTCCTGGCCAAGAAAAAAATCCCATTTATTGATCTCCTGTCTGAAAACCTCAGTAACTCTGCGTAATTGATGACCAGCTGTTAAGAAAAGCTGTTTGGAGGAAGAACATTTATAATTAAAGAACAGACACTTCAAATTCAGCTCTCCTTCCATTTTCTCATTGCATTTCTCTCTGCTGTCCCAGGGAACAGGCAACCTGCCTGGGCCTTTAAGCTTCTCATTTCAAACTAATATATGCCTTTCCCAGAGAGCAACACTGCGTTCTCCAATTTCACTCCCTGTGCTACAGAGGGGAACTATTCATGGAGCTGTGTGAGAGAAAGAGATTAAGGAAATATCAAGACTAACAGATGGGAAACAGGCAGTGGATGACGTGTAGGCAGGCTGATGTTACAGCAAGTCTTATCTTGTTAGCAGAAATATGTTGCAATAAGCAGAGTTTTGGGAGAGGGCTTGGTTTTGAGCATGGAAGAGGAGAAGACCTTTCCGTCTGATGAGGGACCTGCTTGTGTCTAAAAATGTTGTATTAAGGCCCTGCTACCCCTGAACATTTTGCTCTTGATCCTGTTTCTCCAGATGTACCCATCTCCTCCGTGCTTTTGAGGTGAAAATGTTTCTGGGTTTCTCTGATGAAAACTGAGTGTCCCCATTTGTTTGAGGGAAAGCAGAAATACAGGTCACTCAGCTCAGCTCTCCCAGACCAGTGGCTATCCACAAGTCCAGCTATAGCCTTCCTTTCCCCTCCCCCCCACTCTGAGCAAGGCCTACACTGGAAATAGACAATTTAGCACGAGAATTGTATTGTGCATTTAAATGTAAATTGCTGGGGAATTGACAATTGTTTTGTTTGAATTGTAATGATTGGAGTACAAGGTATTGGGTTTTTTCTTAGAATACATTTTAACTGGTATTTATGTCCTTTTACATTCATCTCAGGCACAACTATATGCACGTGTCCTTAAGCTTTCATCTGTAAATCCTTGAGCTGTCACATTCCTGTTAGGAAACCCATTTCTTTGACTTATCCAGCAACTGTAGACTGGCACTTTTCCCCCTCCCCATCTTTGCTTTTTGGAAGAATCTCTTGCTTTAATTCAAGTAGGTGAAAACCTCAAATCCAAAATGAAAATACAGCTTGGGTCCCCTCCTACTCCATGAGCACCAGTGGCTGTGATCCCACTCCTTTCCTCTTTCCCTCACTGCCTGCAGATCAGATCACAACCTTGACAGCCAGGGAGAGCCTCTGCAGGGTCTGCTAAGCCCCAAGATTCCTTACCAGCCCCACCAGCTGAGGGTACCAAGCCCATCTTGCAGGTTTGGCCACCCCTCCCATCCTGGTGCTCACCATCAGCTCAGGATTTGGGGGCTGAGCCATTATCGTGCAGGTGGTCTGATTGTGCAGAGCCCTGAGCAGACAGTATTTTTTTCCCATGGTAGGCAGGGGGGAGGGGGTAAAACCAGATGTACACAGAGTTGTTCACAGATCTGGTTTCATTCATGGATGCTCCTATCCTGTTAGAAAGGTACTGAGCACCAGCCCTCAGCACAGATGAAAGAGACTAAGAGGGTGGCCAAGTCCATCCTGAGGCTTGTCCCAGAAAAGGATTTTTTGTACCATCCAAAGAGCCAATAAAGTGAGGGAAGCCAGGGGTTAATCAGCTCTGCCCTCCTCATCTAGTGGGAAAAGCCTGGGTTTCTGCTCTGTTTGCAAGGAGGGGAGCAGTAAATACCATTATTCGCAGAGGTTTTCTGAGGTGCAGCCAATTTTCAGGAATGCTGTATCTCAGTCCAAAGAAAACCTGCGTGTTTCTCCTTGGCCTGGCCTTGTTTCTTGAGACTGTTTCACTGATTGATACAGGAGATATAAACGAAAATTGAAATAACACATGCCTGGTAATATAAACAAAACACTTTCACCAGAGAGAAAAGATTGCAAAATCAGCAGCTTGCGGGGCTCAAACGCAGCCATCCAGCACTGAAACCAAGCCATTAAGAAAACAAATAAATAAACAAATAGAAATAGAACTGACTGCCATAAGCCCCTGACCTTAATTGTGTGGATATATGCCTGTGAAAGCTTGAGTCAAGCTTTTCCCTCCCAGCCCCCACACTAATTCCTTTGGCCTCAGTGCCGTAAAATGCTCATTCGACCAGTGTGGCCACCCCCTCTCTCCCTTATCCACACAAGCAGCCAGGAGGTCAAATCTGTCACTGTTCCTCTGCAGAGGAGACCCAGAGGTTCACCCTGGGACTGCTCTCCCAGTCCTTTGCCACCTTCCAGCACAGGTGTCTGGAGCAGCAGTTGTTCATCTCCAGACCTGGATAGAGCAGACAGTGACAATCACACGTTGCTGATGAGTTTTCTCTCACTAGTACAGATAAACTTCATGGGTGGGGAATAGCTGCTGGGGACTTGGAGAAGCCTGATGTAATTTGCTGGGCCACAGAGGTGTAATTATAGTGAGTTTCATGCAGTTCTTTTGCAATTTGTCACATTGGAAAAATCAGCCCCTGTGATGGTTAATGTTTATGTAGGACTCCAGGTGAGAATCGTAGAATCAGTAAGGTTGGAAAAGACCTCTAAGATCATCGAGTCCAACCATTTACCTAACTCTGCCAAGGTTTTTGAACATTGCTAGGGACAGTGACTCCACCACTTTCCTGGGCAGTCTGTTCCAGTGCTTGACAAAAGGTGTCTGTTCAGCTTGGGTAAAAAGCCAGGGATGCATCCCCCTGGGTGCACCCTGCAGGTGTATCCCCACTGCACCCCCAGGTCCATTCCTGGGTTCATCCCTTGGGTGCACAGCTGGATTCACCTGCATGGCCATGGAGGAGCATGGGGTGATGCCCCCAGCGATTCAGAGACTTTCCAAGATCCTGAAAGGCTGAGCCCCCAGTTTCTGGAAGCATTTCCATGGGAGGTACAGACATAAGAGCTGAAGGAGCCCCTGAGCTAATCTGCATGGGAAAGAGGGTGCAGGGTCAAGCCCATGCACTGTTTCTCTGTGGTACATTGAAATTCACCCTTGTGCCCTCACTCATGGACCTGGCAGCACGTTTCCCAAGCAGCAGCTCCTGCCGTAGCCAGGTGGGAATTCTCCCCAGGGTGCATAGTTGCTGTCTTTAAATATCTGTCTTCAGATTCTCTTTCTCAAGCCTCAGACAAAAATATGACAGCTATCCCACAAATCAGCCATCCAAAAGAAAAAAGAAAAGCCACATTTAATTACTCCTGAAGGGGAACTTATACACGAGGAGCACTTATTAGGGCAATATATTTTTTCTTTTGTAGCTTTGAGCTGATCTCTAATAGCACCAGCGAAGTTCCAGCGTAACCTTGGAGTGTGTTTCATTATCATTCAGATGGAAACTGCTGTCTTATGACTGCAGTTTTAAAATACAGTACATTTTTATAATTTCTAAGTAGGCAATCAAGTGGACATAACACATGAAATTATATCCAGTCCTGGCACCAAACCCTGCCCTTCACTTGCCCATGCTGCTCCCAGATATTAAGGCCTGAGTACAGCTGGGGGCTGGATTTCAACCCCAGGATGAGCCTGCAGTCCTCTGCTCTGACAATGCAAACATGTAGGCGTTTATGAATTCACTAATTTTAATTTTAAAGTCACTGTGACTTTTAAAAGTCAAGCACTGGAGCAGCCTCTCTCCCTTCCTCCCCTTTCTCACCATGAAGGCAGCAGGGCAGGGGCAGCAAGTGGCTCCTGGCTGGAGAAGATGTGACCCATGAGCTGCTCCTCACAACGCTGAGTCGCTGGGAGCTTCAAGTGCTGCTGCATGCTGTCAGCACTGACCTGAGGGTACCAATGACTTCGGCTGTTTTCCTCCCCTCAGGCACCTCTCTGGATCTGCAAATCTATTCCTTTAGCTAATTAGCAGATGGCAAAGGCAAAACTAATCAATCATTCCCCAGTGGGGCTGCTGGTAGCCCATCAGTTACAGCAACCACAGAGGCTCTGCCCTGGCCCCACTGCCCCAATGTTCCCAGGTGGGCAGCTGAGCATCCTGCTTCGTCACGGGCTTAATTTCAGACTCAGGCCAAAGGAGTATGATGTTTAGCCTGGAGAATACACAATCTGTAGGAAGTTCTGTGGTTTTTTGTCTACAGTAGAAACCTGTTAAAAAAATCCTGTATTTCAAGAGAGAAGAGTAAAAGAGGATAGGAATGTCAGGATAATGTTTGGAAGCCAACAAATACTGGGAAGGACAAGTCTCCCTTCTACTGATGACAGAATTAATATATTTCCATTGTTATTTAATGTATAGGCAGGGAAAATGTTAAAGAGGGGAAAACTCCCCTTGATTTTACCTCTTCTGGGTGCTCAGGACATAATAAATTAAAGCTACAAAATGTGACATCTCACACGGGTGCTGCTGTATTTACTTGGAGCTAGATTTGCCACCAGAACTGGAGGCACAGAGACATCTCCAGGAGTCTCCCATGGCTCCCCAGTGCCCAGAGGCAGCCTGGGCTTGTCTCCATTGGCTGCCTGAGGTGATTATCCAGGAGCAGCTGGCGTTGGAGGTGCTGGGAGGGTCCGTGCTGGTGAGAGTGGGCAGCTCTCCGCCAGGTCCAAGCACTGGGAGCACTGTGGTGCTACAAGAACAACCTGCAGTACCTGAACAACATGTCAGCTCGCTCCCAAACCTGCTGGGAATCCCAAATGTTGCAGCCACTCACCGTAGATGAAGAGCAGCCAGCACAGAGATTCTGGCATTCACTGCTGTTGCAGAAATGAGTGTGCTGGTGATCTGCTGTGATGCATTTGAATCACAGAATCCTAGAATATCCTGAGTTGGAAGGAACACACAAGGAGCATGGAGTCCAACTCCTGGCCCTGCACAGGACAACCTCAGAACCCTCACCATTTGATAACAGCTCATGAGCATCTGCAAATGCACTGAGTTTTGCTTTATTTAAAGCCTTTTTTTTCTTCCTATCTGTGGGATATAGCCAACACAAATGACTGTGCTTCTGGGTATCCTGCAATTTTTAATGTATTTATTTTTATAACACATACAGGAGATAAGACATGTGTCCATGACCTGCAGAGGGAACTGAGTCACAGAGAGACAGCGCCAGCTCTTAAGGAAAGCTTGTTGGGAGAAGATGCAGTTTCATGTGCACTGGGTGTTGGCACTCTGAAAGAAACTCCATAAGGCTCCTAAAAAGTCCATGTGACTATCCCACGAGGCACATCTGCACTGGTAGACACTTGTGCCTCTCTTGAAAGGAGCTGAAGTGGGGTGGAGACACGACTTGTTGGATGGGACACCTCCACTCCACCGCATCCCTGGCGCTCTGCCCCCCCCGTTCCACTTCCATCTGCCAAACATTTCCATGAGCCGTCAGCACTGCAAGTGGATTAGGTTTCCCAGGCTCAAAAGAGAGCTTCTTTGTGGCAGAAAAATGCCTCCATTTGTTAGTTAAACCTCAGAAATTTTCCCCTGGCAGAGGTTCAAATATGTGCCACAGGAGCGATGGTTTCACTGCTGTCTGAGGCCTCACAGGTTTCCCAGGTCTCTAAGCCCAGCCATATTGCTTCTCTTAGGTTTCCTCTTGGTATTTCCCAGCATCTCTATCTGATTTTTGGAGACCACCACCTTCTGAAAGCCATGTTTTTAACCCAGGAATCCAGCAAGTGCTGCCCCAGATGCACCAGCCAAACAAGCTGCTCAAAACTGTGAGCAGGCACCAACCTGACCCTCCCAGGGCATAAATAAGAATAAAAGAAAATAGAAGTCAGGTGGCTTTACCAGGGGTTGATCTGGTTTTTTTTTTTTTTTTTTTTTTTTTTTTTTTTTTTTTTTTTTTTTTTGTGGTCTTTGTTTCTAACTTTCTCCCTGCCTTCCTAGCAGCATTGCTGCCTGAGATGAAGCCCTGCCAAAAGGCTCTGGGGACAGCAGGCACTGCCACGTGCCGAGGCTGGCCAGAGCAAACGGGTCATAGACAGTCTGAGATGCTCTCCTTCCCTAAGGAAGGGGATTTAGTGGAGCTCAAGAGTATCTGCCAAAGCCATATTTAGCACTGGGAGCTGACTGCAACACTCACATTGCTCAC
This sequence comes from Corvus moneduloides, assembly GCF_009650955.1. Taxonomy (NCBI): domain Eukaryota; kingdom Metazoa; phylum Chordata; class Aves; order Passeriformes; family Corvidae; genus Corvus; species Corvus moneduloides. Next base: position 21,480,061 of record NC_045485.1, read on the forward strand.
TGCAGTTTTGTAAATATAACCAGCCCAGACAGAATCTCTCCTGACACCAAGTGAAGAGATGTGAGGAGAGGCCCTGATATACTGTCCCACTAAATTGTTTGAAGCTTTTATCTCTAACAATGCTCCCTTGGCATATTGACCATGGTAGGTGGGTACAGGGGGAGGAAGGGAGGCCAAGATGATCTCCTTTGCTCTCCCTGTCTGCCCAGAGCAGGAGGATTCTCTTGCTTGTCTTCCACATTGCTTGACTGGTTGTTTGCTCCTGAAATTTGCTTCTGGGCCAAGTTAGGGGTCACAACCAAGATCCTCTGTCCCACACCCCATCTGTGCCTGACCACAGGCATGTATCTTGGGGCAGAAACCTTGGGCTGTCCTAACACATACTGCAGAAGGCAACACTCAGAGACTGCTTCCTTAAATACCTACTGATCAGACATTACTTCTAATCAAGGGAAGCTCTTTCCCCTTACTAACGAGCTGACGCTATGACATTGAAGCATCTGCTTCAATGTCAAGTGGTGATCACACAGGGGTGAAGGTCTGGGAGAGACACTGCTGTTTTGGCATCATACCAAGCAGAAGCAGGGTCCATACTCTTTAAAAAGTGCAGATATTTCCCCCTGCAAAAGTCAGGATTTGTCAGCAGCTTCTTGCAGGCTCACCTCTGGAGTATCCCAAGGTCTTTTTCTCCTTAAGTTTAAAGGTGGTTCTGAGTTCTATTGATTGCAGATGCCAATTTCCAGTGGAGCTGCAGCTATGGCTGCAGTAAATTGAAGCCAACTGAAAGCAGAATCTCTTTCTTAGCTGTCTTTTACAAGTGTCCCCAAAGCAGTCGGTGGAGCCCAAGGGGGCATAAGCTGTGGGCTGCTTTGTGTGAGAGTGGTCCCTACTGGAATCATGCCCTTCCCAGTTGCCATGGCCAGAAGGACCACAGCACTCCTGGTGCACTGTCCATCCCAAAGTGTCTAAAACATTGTGGGATAAATGAGAACATTTAGGCAAAAAGGAGAGGAAGTGTCATGTGACCAGAGGAAGTTTCTTGCTTGAATACATGTACCTGTTTTTAATGCCTGATGGAGAAAGACACCTAATGGTTTCCAGAGCTCAGTAGCCAGATAAAAACAGAGTGCAGAGGTGGTGGAGTAACAATATCTGTTAATGAAAAACCAGGATATATGGCTGGGGCTGTCGGGCACTTGGCCCAGCACTTGGCCAGAGCCAACGGGCTGAGCCACGCTGGGACCGGCACTGGCGACACTCAATTCTCCTCCTTGTCAAGTGCTGTAAATTAAAAACAGAATAAAAAGCTTTTAAGGGATGTGCTCACTGACAGTTTAATATAAGTGGCTGTGGCATCATTTTCTACAGATAGGTTTATATGGGGAAAGAAATTGCAACTTGCTTCATAGCAGGCATTTTACTGTTATTGCAGAGTTCCCTGCCGCCCTTGTTCATAAGGGGAGATTTTCTGAATGAGCATTGTGTGGAAGTTGGTGGGATAATGGGTTACTGTGACCTGTGCCAGGCTGAGATGGGGCAAGTGCAGCCTAAAGGTCAGCACAGCTTCTCTTTGCTCCAGTGGTGGAGCCAGCCCCTGCTGAGGGACACAGCTCAGGATGCCAGGTGACATCCCCAGCCTCCAGGCGAGCCTTCATTGTCACCTTCCCTGCCTCCTGTCCAGCTCAGCTGGCACAGACCCCCAGCACTGCCCTCATCGAGACATGTTGCAGTGCATAATCCACTGCCCATCTTACAGTTTGGTTGAGACAAGAAAGTCCTCAGAAAATACAATTTAAATGAACAGAAGCTGTGTATGAAAATTAGGTTCTAAAGTTTAAATGATTAGTTTTGGCACTCAGACATGAACTTTTTTTTTTTTTCCCCAGTATTTTAAATTAATTAGTTTAAAAGTTTCTATTTTTAATTCCTTCAGAAGCTTAAGCTGAAGATGGGATGAAACAGACTTTAGTCAACTAAATACTTACTTCTAGATCTTTGGTGTTTTGTTTTGGGGGGTTTTTGGGGGGGAAGGGGAGAAAGAACAACTTAATGACAGCCTAAAATATTTTCCCTTCAATTTTCCAATTTTAACATTTTGCAAAAATCACATGGGTGAAATTTCTGAATAGTATTATTGCATTTTCTTGGCTGTTGATACCCAAGTCACCAGCACAAACCACTTACGATCTGTGAGGCTGTGGTGAAGTAATTTGTGGTTGCTCTGTGGAGCCTACTCCTTTCATTGTGCTTCCATTCAGAATAAACGTAATAGAATTTCACCATTTTGCCCACTTTCCTGCTGCTTTTTTCTCATTGTAGTCAACTTCATGACTAAGCAGGGAGAGCCCTCTGGACAAAAGTTTCAGGAGAACTAAGGTAGTGTCAAATGGAATATTATTGTGACTGGATTAATAACAAAGGTGACACCACTCATAATGTTATTATTACTATCTAAGAAATTTCATTAGTAGTATGGACTTGGCTCAGTGCTGATGAATGCCAGAGGAAACCCTTCTACTGAGTCCAGCAGGCTTCGCATCAAATCATATTTGCATATGAAGATATACATCAGCTAAATTCAACCTAGGATAGAAAAAGGTCAGCTTCACTGGAAGGAAAAGATTAAGAGAGTACGTCCTTCCTTTTATGCCTTTGTGTCCATAATTTTTAAAAGCACTTTATAAGTAATCTTGTGTACTGCAGATTTGACCATTTCTTTTCTGCCTGGAAATTTTTTAAAAAAAATTCGCATTAGGAGAAAAATATTAAGGGATATTTGTTGGAAGTGTCTTGCCAGGAATAAAAGAGTTTGGGCTTGTCAGTACTCTTGAGTTATTTTCCAGTAGGTAAGTGCTGTAAGTGCAAAATCAAAAGATTTCAAAAAATGCACCAGAGGGAATTCCCTTTGCAAGGAAGAGTCAAACCAGCCACCTTCCTTGGCATCTCCTGTAACTGCCTGTGTCACTGAAATTTCTGCTGCCTGCCCTTCCTGTGCAGTGGTGCTTCACCCAGATTTGCATTTAAAATGCTTTGGCTTTCTGCTCTTTCAGAAGTATGAGCCCTTATAGCCCTTGCAATCCTTTCTCTTTTTAATTAAAAAAAGTTATTCTGACTGTTTTGTTGGCATCACTGTAAATCGTGAAGCACTTCCTTAAACATGTACTGCAATCTGGATTTTATTTCCACTAGTTTAATGGAAATAGTGGTGCAAGTAGGGATTTGCAAGGAGACAAGTATGGAAAAAACCAAGCTGCTGCCAGGGATGCCTGGGTGTTGGTGGCATTTGTGCTGCTGCCATGGTAATTGTGTTATTAGAGAATTCATTCCTCATGCCTGACTCGTACCTGATTTGTATCTGCCTGGCTGCAGGTTAACCTTTTTGTCCCGCAGTTTTGGTCCAAGTTTTTCTTTAGACTAAGCCCATTTTTGCCATCCATCGCTGCCCCTGCCCTGGAGGGCACCTCTCACCCTTTGTTTCCATGCCTGCTCACGTGCACTCGCCCAGGATGGGAACTGCTGATGCAATTATTGCTATTCAGCTTTCAGCAATGCCTTAACTCTCCCGAATGAGATAATCGATACTCGGCTCGTCTGGGAATGGCAGTGGCTGACTGCGCCACTCTGTAATGTCAGATGAATAGTTCAACACCCAATATTTTCATCTGGTGCAGCCCAAGGCTCCCAGCTGCCAGCAGCTCCCAGCTCCTCGCTCCCGTGTACGTGAATTTTCCACAAGCCTGTGCTGTACAATGACCATTCAAGGCAGAGATTCCTTTGTTTCTTTTGTGTATCCTTATCCATGTTTGTTATGTATTAATCATTTTATGGTCATCTCTGTGTGATTCTTTCTATAAATAACATTCTCAAATCTCTCGCCTATCTTGTTTACCGTAGCTAATTCTTTAAGATGGGTGTCTCCACCAGAGCTGTAGTCTAAATGAACACAGATAAAAATCATAACATTGGCTTGGTTGTAGTAAACCAGGATTTTCTTGGTTCTGCAAATCAAGCCTTTCAAATAATCTTCTTCATTCCATCTCTATAAAAACTGTATGGTGGTGACAAAAGACAGGTGATAGCTTCAGCCTTAGCTATTGCGTTAGTGGCTGGCATTAAATACATAATTCCTGCTGTGTCTGCATCGTCTCTAAATGAAAGTCTCCTGAAGAGGAAGTCTCCAGGGAGGGGGAAGAGCTGTGAACCAGTAACTGCAGAGTGTGCCTTGGAGATAGGAAGTTAGGAGGAGAAGCTGAAAATGTGATATGTCTTTTTCAGTTTGACCTCAGCCTCTAATAGTGTTTGGCAAGTCAGCCTGGCAGATAAATTGGTTCATATTAGAAAATGGGGTTGATTTATTATGAAATTGATTGCAACCCTGTCCTGTGCTGAAGGCATTAGCGATAACAGCATCGGGTGCCTCAGCTCTTAACTAATGGGCTTTCCCCAGGCTCTCCACTGCTGCCAGGCTTTTACCCACAGCCACCAGCATCTAAACCACACACCTCTGCTGGTCCCTTCCCATGGGTGCAAAACTCTTTCCAGGCAGGGCTCTGTCAGGAAGCTGAGATGCCCTTCAGGGAGCTGGCCTTTCCCAGGATATACAGACTTGCAGGAGCAGGGCCAGTGAGACATTTGCAACCAGCACCTTGAAATATATCCAAGCATTGTATCTCTTCTTCTTGTGACTGTTTTCTGAAAATGGGAAGAGTTACTGGAAAAAAGGAAAAGTATCCACCAAACTCCTTCTGTTCATGGAATCACAGAATGGTTTGTGTTGGAAGGGACTTCAAAGATCACCCAGTTTCAATCCCCCCTGCCATGGGAAGGGACACCTTCCACTGTCCCAGGTTGCTCAGGGCCCTGTCCAGCCTGCCTTGAACACTTCCAGGGATGGGGCAGCCACAGCTTCTCTGGGCAGCTTTTTCCAGTGTCTCACCACCCTCATAGTAAGGAATATTTTTTAAATAGCCAATCTAAATCTATGCTTTTTAAGTTTGAAGCCATTTGCCCTTGTCCTATCATTACATGCCCATGAAAAAAAGGCTTTTCTTCCTTTCTTTTCTTTAGTGAAGTTGAAAGCTCTTTTAGCCACAAAGAAAAGCCATCACCAAATGTAATGAGAGAGTTTCACTACTTTTTGCAATGACAGCCATATTCACCCACAATTGCCATTACCTGCGGTGCAGTTGCCTCAAATTCCTCAACACACTGGGGAATAGACTTTCCCCCTGGGACTGATTAAAACACAAATGAACAAACCAAACATAATGACCACGGTGACCCTGTAAACAATTTGGGTTTTATCTAATATGGGAAACTCTAATCTACTACTTGGAGTATTGTTACAGATGTAATAAATAAATAATAAAAAAAAGAGTATGTCTGGTGTCAAAAACATCTTTTGTTCCTGCCTTTCTCTTTGGACACTTCTGGGCTGTACCCAAAGGAGAAAAGGATTTTCCAGTTAATTTGCTGTAGTGGTAGTTAAGGCTCTCTCAGCAGTTGTGTTTAGAAATCACTGAATAGCAAACACTGAAGTATTCAGTGGCTGGCCTAAGCAATACTTTTCATTATTTTTGAAGGAAAAAAGTTTTCAATGATTGAAATGCACCTTTAGACATTTTCCAAATGAAAAATTTCAATATGAAGGAACTGTGCGGCTTGAAAGGAAAGCTCATTGCAAGACAGTGTGTAATTGGACAAAACTGAAAATAAACTTTTCAAAATAACTGAAAACAAATTGATTTGGGGAATGAAGGAAGGTTAAATTTTTATAAATGTTTTCCAACAACTCCCTGCCAATCAATTGCATATTGAGTCTCTTTTGGAATAAATTACTTTTCAGGTAGAGATGACATTTGTTACACCACCCATATGACAGCCCCTGCTCCTTCCAGTGGCACAAGGTTTTCTGACTCTGCTTTTGCCATCAACTTCAGCAGCATTCTGAGGTGTGAGAAAGCCATACAAAATAACTGCCCAGTGAGCAGTGAGGAACAAGTGCACAACACAAACTTTTTCAGAGAACGGCTATTTCTGCAGGAAGCACTCAGTATGTCTTCAAACCAGCTTTGAAGATAACGTCTTTCTCTTTCCTAGCCTAACAAAAAGTAGGGCACATCTGGCAACAGCTGCTACGAAGCCAAGAGGCACTAATGTGTGTCTTTTGAAGCAATATATTCATGTGGCCAAGAGCCACAGTCATCTATTCCAGCAGCCAAATCCTCTCAAAGCCGTGCCATACTGTCCTCTCAGGGTCATTGCTAGTTCTCGCTGAGAATGCTGAGCCCTGGCTGGGTTCACCAGGAATTGTTCCACTCCCACATGGATGTGCCTGAGCTGGAGGCCCTGTAGCAGCCAAACTCTGCTCTTTTAAGAGCACTCCTGGGAAGAATTCACCACAGAAGAGCAAAGGGCAGCTTTCCCTCCACCAGCATCAAGCAGGTAATATACAGCTATGAGTAAGACATCTGGGATCCCTGTATATTTCCAAATTAATTTTTATAGGGTAACACCTTGGCCTGAGGAACACTTCTGAATATTATGAGTAATTGTCTAACATGTCACTTTTCCGGGCTTGTGCTTTTATCATTAACACCTCCAATTAGCAAAAACACAGACTCTGAGATGTTCCTTTGATTTAAAAGGTTATAAATTTTGGATGCAATGTCAGAGAGTAAATTTTACAATGCAGCTGAGCTGTGGACTAATTAAAAGACTACCCCAGTACTCTTCTCAACCAATACATCTCAGATTTGTGACAGCCTTCAGGAAGAGTCATGAATTATGCCATGTGCACCATATGCAATCTATTGATTTCTCTGTGTGTACATATGCTGTGTGTGTGTGTATGTGCACCAGAGCCCATGTTGATGATGGCTTCTTCACAACTGTGTGAAAGTTTCTCATCCCAGAGAATTTATAGCAGTGCAATTAATGGTTGCAGTCATTTTGCTTTCTTGCTACTGCAGGGCTACTACTGCTCTTTAATTCCAGATGCCCTTGGAGTCAGAGCTGGGCATCTCCTTGCCCATGAAGAGGGCTCACCTACTGGCATTGCTCTGGTGCACAGAGGTGAGTTTTATCCGTCACTGAGCTGTTCCTTGGGTCCTGACAGAGGTACCCTGATCTATGCCTTGTGGACCTTGTTGATTCTGTATATTGTAAAGTGAAAATAGGAAAAACACCCATGTTTCACTTGACACTATGCATTGAATGGTGCCATATCCTTTAGGCTTGGCAGTTAATGTTTGTGGTCAGCAGCAGTGTCTCCCTTGGTGCTCCACCTGACACAGAAAATCAGGATATCTCTAGGCTGTGTTTCCCAGGGCAGTGTACAATGGCTTTCTGCTTGCCAGGATCTCTTCCAAAGCCAGTGCCTGCAAAGGACAAGGTTCACACGACAGTTAGCAAAGCAAATATATAAAGAACAAAAGGACAACCTATGTTTGAAAAATAAGTTCTGGGGTGACCAGGTGCAAGTGAGAAATTATATCAACCAACTTTAGGTAGAAAAGTCCAAAGACTTTTCTTCAGAAATCTCTGAAGATTCATGGATCAGGTTTTTCCTTTTTCTCAGTCATTCTCCTCCTGGCTGTTGACGTCAGTGGATTTGGCACTAGATCAACAGGGAAACAGAGGGACAGTTTCCCCCTACACATGCAGAATTAGAGACTCATACCAAGATAGATGAGCTAGATTTAGATGAGAGGGAATTTCTGTTTGAGGGTGTTCGTGCAAAAAGTATTTTATAGTATTAGGCTTGCGTGAGCTCCCAGTGTAATAACAGAGAATTGTCTAAGCCTTGGCAGGAACATATCCCTAGGACTTTGTTTTGATGAAAAAAAACCTGGAAACCTGCACTTAGCTTTTCTGCTAGCTGTAATTATCTGGCTGTATTGATCATGGTGCTAAGGTTATCTGATGGGTAGGGTGTGAGCAAAGATCAGCTTCAGTCCATGAATTAACACTGCAGACTGTCAGCTCTAATTTACACACATACAGTCTGAAAATTGTCCTCCTGCAATGGCAGAGCTCCCTGGAATTGACACAGATAGGCAGCATATGGAGCCTGTGCAGCAGGAACGGAGGCACCGGCACTTGGCATTGCTGCTCTGTTTTATGCAAATATCTGGGTTACAAAATCAGGGAACAAGGGCAGAATAAAGTGGAGGGGTCTGGTATTGGCAGACATAAAACCCTTGGTGGCATTAATGAAATTCACAGGCTTGTGGAAAGCAGGACAGGCTCCTCAGCTCTGATTTCAGCCTACAATCATGCAATACCTTGAAGGCAAGAGATGGTGATAACTGCTTTTCACACGTGAGGATTTGCACAGGGGGGGAATCTGTGCAGCCTGTGCAGTAAAATATAGTATTCCATGTTCTCCAATACCACAACCAGAGCCAAAGTACAAGAACCAGCAGTTTCAGGGAGCAGGGCTCTCATTAACATGCCATTATTCTCTTTGGAGACAAGCCTGTCCTTTCTGCTGCTGGTCTGTTAGATACGGTGGAGACAGGAGGAGAAGCAGGAGATGATGCCCCTCCTGGCTGTGTTTTGTACCCTGTACTGATGTCCTGCATGGATAAAATACAGAGGACCCAGCTCGTCCCCTTCAGGCAGCTGTTCCATCAGGGTGCTCTGCAAGGAAGATGTACAAGTCAAATTAGCTGTGACCCACTAAAAGGTCCCCATAAAAGGCATTCACATCACCAGGAGAAGTGACAGAGCAGACCTGAGGCCCCACCCCACTCCACTGCTGTCATTTGACTTTTACCATGACTGCTATGTAGTTGTCTGTCCATTCACAAGCATTTGTTTTGGGCTTATTTGGGTATATCTTGGCATTTGAGAGGTGTCAATCTGCTAAAACTGAAGTGGCAATAGCTAATCACAGCTTTATTCTCTGCAGAACATAACAGCAAAGCATATGGCTCAGCAGCATAACTTTCTGGGCTAACAGTATGGTCAGTTCTGCAAAAAATTTAAAAAAACTGTCAGGGGAATACAGTCTCTGGTCCTTGCTGGAAGCTCCAGGGATTCTGTACTCAGAGATACCTCAAATGAAGGAAAAAAACCCACCCTCCCTCACATCATTATTCATTCAAAAACTGGCAACACCAGGTTTTCTTCTCACCTCTGATATCTTGAGAAAACACTTTGCTTTCAAAAGTGAATTATTTTTGCTGGGTCCTTGAAATTCAGTGCCACTCATTTTGGGTTTGAAAACTCTTGGTAAAGGTTTAGAGATGGAAATTTCAATCCTTGGACCCTAGAGGCCACGCAGAGTGGGTGTTATACTGTATTCATTCAGAACACAGCCATACCCACCTGTCCATCAGAATCTCAGGGCCCCATGTGTGTATGTGCTGTACAGCAAGCAAGAGCTGCAAACAGTATTTGCAAAGTTTCCAACATCCTTCCACAGCGAATTCTTTACAGCACGAATCTTTTCCATCATAATTTACATTTCATACCTGTTTTCCCAAATCTTCAAAGTCAGAGGAGCAAATCCTTCTTTTAGCTATGCTATGATGAAAGCCACTGACTCACAGGAATAACCAGAGTGCAGGCTTTGGCTTAACTTCTTGGCTTGATGCCGATATAACATTTCATAGATCTTTTTTAGGTGTTTCCTATTGTCATGGCAACTCTAATCAAAACCCTTTCCATGAATAGCCCTGTCAATTGCAGTACAAGCTCCTGGCTGACTACAGCCTGCAGTTCTGCTCCAGTGTGGTTTCACAAGCTCCTCTTGCTTGACCTTTCATCTCCTGGCTTTCCTCAGATCCCTTATTGCTCAAGCCAGAAATATATCTTTTGTTTTTCAAGAAAGCTTTAAAAATCTTTATAAGTGATAAATAACAGCCAGATCTGGCGGCTGACTCCAAGGAAGGGAGTTGCCTCAGGAGGGATTACAGGCTATAATAAGCACCTCTCCTGTACAACAGAGCACGGACCACAATAAATCCCTATGAGTAGTGGCTCTGGCAGAGCTTTGAACTCTGCACCTGCCCCAAACTGCCCTATAACACAGAGGAATGACCAGATCTCTAGGGAAGGGGTGAGTTTAGTAAAGGGGATCCCACTTGTGAGCAACAAATCCGTCGGCAGGATTCCCTGGCAGTGCCATGGTGGAGCAAAGAGATGCCACCTGTGTCCCCAAAGTCTAACACCCCCCTCCTTGCCCAGCTCTGGGGCAGCAGGGTGGAGAATCCAGGCTGCTAGGTTTGGCTTTCTGTATTTGATTTTTTTCTTAAGGTGTTTGAACAGCCACATAGCAAATTGCAGCACTGTGGAAATCGAGTTTGCCCTTGGACTTCAATGGGGCCAGGATTGCACCAGCTCTCTCTAAGTATTCTTACCAGGGGCTGAAAGAGTTTATCAGAAATAATGTGCGTTTTTCACATGCATCTTGTCTGAGTCAGTATCATCCCCAGACATGGAAAATAAAGCAGAGAGAGGTGTAACCTCATGCCTTAAGGTCAGTGCATCCCTTACCCCAGGCACACAAAAAAGGTCTCTGGAGTTTCCACTCCCATGTGGGAGCCACTGCTACAATTCATTATTTTAAGCACTCACCAAAAAAAAAAAAAAAAAAAAAAAGGTAGGAAGGAAGGAGGAATAGAAATTACAGGGATAAAAATCCTTCTTTATATATACATATATATTATAGATATTCTATATATATAGTTTTGTCTCGTCTTGTACCTTCAACCCTGCTTTAAATAAAAGCTCACAGACTTGTCGGTTTCCATCAGGCAAAAATTATTATTCGGCTTTAGAAAGAACATCTTGCCAAGTGTTGCAGTTCAAAAATAAGGAAAACAGCTCTGCCAAAATGCAGCAAATGTGATTACACAAAGCCAAGAAGACCATAATTAGATCATTACCATGGAAACAACCTAATTACATGTGTAATGCAGCAAGGTCTGAGCTGCGCATCCGAATGTGTTTTGCTATTGTCTAGCAGGGCCATAGCACTGCCATTTGCCTCGTGTTATTAAGCCACCTTGATCATTTTGGATCGGGTTTTCTTGGAATAAGTCCCCCTCCCCACTATGCAAAGAATTAAACTGTGCATGAAATGACTTGAGCAAGACTGCCTGAGGCTCGCGCTGTGTGCAGGCAAACGGGATCCTGCCTGCACCACCACGGGGATGGGCAGCCACCACTTGAGAGAAACTCCCTTGCAGCAGGATCTGGAGCTCCCCAGGTAACAGCCACATGCAGGAGTTGACATTTGATCTTAAGTGCAACCCTGGACAAGAAAGCTGAGCTTGCTAGGGACTTGCTAATGGTTGCTGCCTTCCTCTGCCTTCTATTAATTTCTCCATTGCTGCAGTAATTCATCACCACAGCAGTGGAGATGGCATGGAATGGCCAGGCAAAGATGCCCACGAGGTCCCCTGATCCACGTTACTTTCTTGCATAACTGGACTATTCTGTGGAAATGGGGGTTAAGCAGAGCTGGGTTATGATATTGTCTCACTGGTGGAAACCAAATCACTCCTGAAGGACAGTGTCATGGATCATTTCCAGGCAGAGAAAATGAGGCAAGGTCAAAGAACATGTTTGTCAGCTTGGAGGATCAAAGCACAATTGTGAATAAACTACATGTAATCCAAAACAATTTCAGAGAGGAAAGCCAGGCCTGTACATACATGGCTTCATGCCTTGCAGCATAAAATTAGATGCACAGGGAGAGACAGGGGAGTCATCAGTGAATCTCTGCTATTATCTCCACAGGCCCACAGCCCACTGCTGCTGAATCATGGGGTTGTAGTAAATGTGACCTGCAGGGTAGGTACACAAAATGATGGCAAGCACTGCCACCCCCTTTCATGCACATTGGATTTCTGTGTCCATTCTCAGGCAGACTGGCCACACTCAGCAGGAAGGGAAGAGGATGGCTCATTAGCTGATGGGTAGAGTAACAAGGCAAAAGCCAATGGGACTGTCTGGCAAAGCTACTGCTTCTGCTAATTAATGAGGAGAGATGGTTGCTGGGCCAACTGCAGATGTTGCTGCAAATTATGCCATTGCTATCCCTGCCAGCGAGCTCTCGCTGCAGCTCGCACATCTCCAGGTGTTCTTGCCACAACAATAGTCCCTGCTGTTCATTTTGTCTCCTTACAGGGAAAATAAAATACTGCCTTTTGGTGGGGAGAAATGCTCATTTTGAAGAGTTTTTCAAGCCCAGACTCCGCTCCTTTAATTTCTGTCCCATTTTCCTTCCTCAAACTCACTTCATTTTCCATTCAAATTGCTTTCCAGAGCACAAAATAAGGCTGGAGAGAAGCGCCCCAAGCAATGCCAATTTCCCTGCTCGGTTTCCCAGCCAGGAACACTCGGACCATGTCTTGAGGAAACTGCTGACACCTCTTCCCACCTCAGCTCTGTCACTGTCCCCCATGGGGCTGTTGGTGATGCAGACCAGGCTGGTTCTGCTCTGGCTCTGAACAGCCTGTTTCTCCCCCACACATCTATTATACAAACTCATGTAAGTTCACTGGGTAAAGCCTGACGTTCAACTTTTGCACAAAGTCAGCAGAATGAAAGAAAAAGGAGAAGCCCAACCCCCACTGCTTTCTCCAGTTTTGCTCCGTATGCAAAACCTGTCTGTACAGTTCTGCTGAGCGCTGATGCCCTACTTTCATCCCTCACATAGCTCAACTAAAAATACACTGAGATTTCAAGCAAGGTCCCTGCTGTGAACTGTCGGAGTGAGCAGGCGTTGCTGCAGCCCCAGCCCCAGCCATGCCTGCACCATCCTGTGCTCCCGGCACAATTTTCACCAGCCCTGGGCACCACACAGGATGAGAAAAAGCTGGCAATCTGGAGAAAATCAATACCCCTCCTTTCCATCAGCTCCAGCAAAATGTCCTGACGTGGTGTTGCAAGGGCAAAACTGAAGGAAGAGATGAGATAACTTAGGAGCTACTCGCTACTATTGCTACTATTAGTGGTGTTTGTAACACAGAGGTACCAATGAAGCCCTGCTGGTATCGAGTGTGGTTTAGAGCAGTAACATCTGGAGCTCTGAAACAGTCATGAAAATAAAACCATGGCCAAAACTATTCATACTTGCTTTATGTGCTGAGAAGAGACTACCACGCTATTTTTTTGTCTGATTTGTGCAGTCCTGAGGAAGCAAGATAAATAAAAGTTTGTGGAAACCAATTTTAAAAACAAGGGAATCTAATGGTGATTATTTGTGTCGAAGATAGGGTCAATAAATTTTTCTGCCCTGAAAAACGTGGCTGAATTTTAGCAGCTGGTTTCTCAAGTTACCCTGAACAATGGGTCTTTTTGGCAACAACATGGTTGTCTTAGAGGGCTTCAGCTTGAAATTCACTTTAGCTGTCTTCTGCCTCATTTTCTGTTACATAAGAAGGAAAGTGGAAATTATTTTATGACACCTATGGGTTATTTGCAAATAAGGATGTACATACATGGGTCTAATTCATTGGAGGAATGGTCATTACTGCTGTGACAAGTCAGCTGTTTCCACATGCAGAGCATTAACTTCACAGGTTCCTTGCATGGGGACGTTCCCTGGTTATGGCCATCATTTGCAATACCTGGGATGTGACCCCAAATGTTCCAGCTGTGGGAATGTTAACCTGATAATCCTGTGAAATGTGGCACTTGCTTCCTGCTGGGGGCACAAATCTCAGCCCAGAGCATTGCCTGCACTCATACAGACCTTCTGCCTATGGCAGGACAGGGGCCAAAGGGGCTCCCCTACCCATACAGAGGTACCCAGGTCCTTGTTTAAGAAGAGAAATCAGGCTCTGAAGGGAAGCCTGATGGAGGGTGCACTTCCCAGGGCAGCCCCAACTGTTGCAGAAAACACCTATGATGCAATTCCTTGGCAGATTAAAGTATGAGTAAAATACTTGTAAAGGCCATGAAGGCACACGCATTTAATTTAGACTTCAGGATGCTGTTGCTTTTTTTCCTCTATTAAATATTAATTCCCTTTAAAAGAGTGCTTTTGAGCTGTTTTGAGAATACAACTGGTAATCTAATGTCATCTAATTAATTAAGAATTTCATACTCATATGTATTAACAGTCTGCTATTATTGCTGAGGACATTTCACTGGTATTTAAATATATTGAACCAAACATGAATTGCATTTAAATGGCAATGATCCATACAGCTTCCTGGAAAGGCATGGCTGGGAGATAAAGTCTGACTTTGCCTCCCCAACCTCAATGTCCCAACAGTACACTGAGACAGCTCACTGGATTTCACTCCATAAATCAAGAAATCACAAGGAAACAACAGAGTTTCTCCCAAAACACAGCACAGACAGGGTACTCTGTGAGCCCACTGGTGACAAACACAATCTTATCAGTCAGTGACACCCTCATTAACAGTGCCACGTCTCTTTTCCCTATGCTGTCCTTTCTCACCTGGCTTGTTGATTCTTTTGACATACTTTTTATTGGAGATGTTAACAAGAGCCCTGTAATATCCAGAGTCATGGATGCAGAGGCACATCTGGTGGCAGATGAGGATTTGAGCCTCTTTGTCCCCTGAGTCCAGCTCCCATCAAGCTGAGGGGGGTACTTTTGGTGCTTATGTCCCCAAGGATGTGTTAGCTGGAGAGAGAAAGGATGCAGAAAGGAGAAGGTGGGGTGTGGGGGTTTAACCACAAGAGATGCATCAGCGGGATGTGCTCTCCTTTAAGGACTATCTCAGTTGTTGCCATTTCCAGGATGAGTTCCCAGCACTTATGCATTACTCTTACACTTGTCTAATACGGCACACATCGATTTTTCCCCTTACTCTCTGCTGACTGCACAGTCTGAAACACCAAAGACCTTAAAGTCAAGGTCAAGTTTTTATTCCCTGAGTAAACAAGCCTTGGAGAAGGGGAAAGAAGATGCAAGCACTTATACCAAAAGATAGAAAGCTATTGAACAAATATATTGGTTCTAAAAAACCTCTCCAAGGAAGAAGGCATACAAAAGATTAATTCTTTCAGTCTGCAAATTCTGCATTAAATAAAATCCTTACTCCTGAGGGATAAATATTAAGAGCAGGCCAGTGTGCACGTGATCAAAACAAAGCCATTCTCTAATGCTTAAAGTCGAACATGACATTAAACACTGTGTAGTCAAGGTACAATGAAGCATTAAAAATTTCCATCTTGCTAGCCAAGAAGCTCTTCTTTTTGCCCATGCACTGAATACTGCTATTCCTCATCGTTGTATCTAAGCATTGATCCCATTATATCAAATTCCCAGTGTTATTCTTGAGCAATTAATGACTCTATCCATTATGTTTGCCCATTTGTAATCAGAAGCAAAGTTAGACAGAAAATGTCTGGCTGCTTATCTGTGATTCATGGACTCCCTTGAGCCTACAGATTTGGCTGGAAACTTGGTAAGAAATTATTTTGGCCAAAGATTTTGGACGATTTTTGCTTGTCTTGAGCTGAAATACAATGAGTTCAAGTGTTTTGGGGCTTCTGCTTTGGGTTTCTGCCAGAGAGAGAAATGGGTCAGTGTAAAAATAACTATGCAGCAAGGTAGAGGTACAGCAGCTGCCTCACTGGGACAGACCTGGGTCCCATTCAGACCCAATGCTGGCACCAAGAGCACAAGTAGGTGTAGACACAGCCCTGGTCAGCAGCCCTGTCTCTCAAAGATTGATTCAAAGCCCAAAGTCTGATGGTTTATGCTCTGAGTTTCATTATGCTTTTTCTGATCTGCTTCATTAAAATGAGTTAATATGTATCTGGTAATAATTGCAAGCTGATGTTCTAGCTCTGTTTGGAAACAGAGGGTCCCAGCTGGAGCTGACAGCACGGGTTTGGGACAAAAAAAATTATCTTGTGCAATTCAGTTTATCTGTTTTCAATGCTAATATAATTAAATGAGACAAATCCTACAAGGAGAGGTAATACCTTTTATTAGAACAAACTGATGGTTTGGGGAAAAAAGCAGGTAAGTTTACAGGCACACAGACCCTTTTTCAGGCTTACTTGCCAGAAAGCTTGTCAGTGTATCTGCTTGCCCAACAAATGATATTACTTTTTTGTATAAATAGGGCTTCAGTCATATCCTTAGATGATAACAGCAACAATAACACTGCTAACGTAATTAAAAGCAGTTGGGGATGATTGAATGCCATTTCACAGCAGAGTTGGACATGAAGTTTCCCAAGATTAGCAGGATGGAACCATGCTGCAGACACAAAAATATTTATACTTTTCCCTTTATCTTTACTCTGCAATTCTGATTTTACTTACAGCAGTGTAAATGGAAGCCACGGCAGTGATCCCGTCTGGATTTTTGCATGTGTTTTAGAGCAGCCTCACAGCCTTGTATCTCCAATGCAGAGGATAAAAGTAGGTCATCCATTTTCTCCACCATCCTGCTATCTCAGTAACATTAACCACAAAGAACAGTGCATGCACATTTTATCTGGTGTCACCGTCACCGTATTCCATCAAATTATGACCCTTCAGTCCCGCCATTGGAGCAATTCCCAGAAAACAGCAATAATGTAAATAAGGCAATAATGCAAATGATGCAAAAAAGGAGAAATCCTCCTAAGGTGGAAAATGGATTGACAACAAGCCAGTTTAGCTTTCCCTAATGTTGTTTATTTTCTTATTATGTTTTTAAAGCAAATTTTCCCCAGACACCTCACAGCTGACTTCACAGATACAAATAGAAATAATTTGTGCGTCGCAGTAAATCCTAAAAGCAGCAAATCAAGACTTTTAAGAAGGGAGTCAAGACAGGCAAGATAAGTAGAGAATGATCAAACAAAAAAATTTTGGAAATTTAGATATTAGAATTTGTCCTGTGGGTGGGAGCAGGGATGTTAAGGAGTTTTTCCGCATAGGATTGGTGAGGTGTGGAAAAAATATATTCCAGGGAGCGAAGTAGGAGACAATAAGATGTGCAACAAAGGGGCTGCAGATTTATGAAAGCTGGGGGGGGAAAAAAAACACAAACAGAGAGAGAGCTGAGGGCACGTGTGGAACAGCACTTGTCTGCTGGCCAGGATGCGGGTGATGCTGTGCCACATCCAGCACGGGGCTCTGCTCCTGGCTGTCCCCAGCAGCCATCAGGGTGCCTTGGCTGCAGTAACCAGCTGCTGCAGGTGTCCCATGCAGCACTTCGTCTTATTTCCCTTTTTTTTCAAAATACAGTTTCCAAGCCTGCACTTTTGAGTCACCAGGCAAAATTGCAAGCTCCACCAGTCTGGGAGAGAGCGTGCTGCTGACATGCGCAGAAATGCTCCAGAACGCCCTAAATAAGCCCTGCCAATGTTTATTTCTAAACATCAGAGAACCAGGGAAATAGAGTAGCACTTTGACTGTTTTGATTTGGAAACATTTGTGCAGATTCAACACTTGTCTGCAGCACCCTTCTGGGATGAAACCACATAGGTACAGCAAGTGCCAAAAGTGCAGACACAGAATTTGGAGGGGAAATTCCAAATCTCTGTGTAATTTTGATGAAAAGCCATTTAAAAGAAGTCTGATAAGGCAGAAAAATTGTATTTCAGATAGCTCACTCCCTCCATAGCCATAACTCTCCTAGGAACCTCATGCCTTTGTTTTGTCTTAACAAAAAGCCAGTAAAAGAGTCGCGTTTAACACTATTTAATTATTTTTGACCTAACTGCATTTTAGTTATTGCCTACTAAATGCTGCTGCAGACCATGAAAATTATTTTAAATGATTGATTATTTACGTATAGATCCATATACCTTCATCTTTAAGGAAGGTAACATAGAATGAGGGTCCTGGTGATTCCTACTTCTTATTATAACATCAATTGTGAAAGCAGATTTGCCTAATGGAAGGCCTAGCACTGAAATTCTTGATAAAAAATGTATGAAGTTCAGAAATAATAACCGTAACTGTTAACACTGTGTTATTAATCATTAATTTTCATTACTACTATTGATCATAATTATTATGTAGCCACAATAAACACATTGGCACTGGCATATCCAAGGTGTGATGACAGGGGGTTTTCTGCCTCTTCTGAAGGACTTTGCTGAGTTAAAAGCAGTTTTTCCAGGTTTTCCTCCTCTGCAAAGGCAGCTTGCCCATGCCAGGGGCTGAGCCTTCTCCCATTCTCCCTGGCTCAGCCCCACCAGGGATGTCCTCACCCCGTGGCAGCACACACAGACTGTGGCAGTCTCAACTGGCATCTCAACATTAGGGACTAGCACTGGGGCAAGTGTTGGGAAAGACTGAGTTATTTGATGTTTTCTACCTCTTTTAAATCTATGGATTATCCACAAGAGGATGATCCTAAGACTGATACAGGAAGGAATCGAATTGCAAACCTCCCGCTCTTCATTGGTATCCCCATACAGGAGCAGATGTTCATGGAAAACAAATAACACAGAGAATATCTTTGGAGGAATTTGTTACTACATATTTACAAATATAGCATTGAGGGGTCACTCCAACACAGTTTGCAAAGTTCTGGTCATTTTGGTTATTCATCCAGTGCCTGCCACTCTCCAAACCCATCCCGACTCTGCCAAGAGCAGCAGCAACACTGCTGTGCATGTATCCTCTGCATCTATTTCCCCTTCCCCTGCTGGAGCCTGGATAATACTCATTCCTCAGTGCTGTGATCACAGCAGAAAGCCCAAAGTCACCCTTTTTCCCTGAGACATAATTCAGTGGGATATTATTTCATGAAAAAAAAAAATATGGTATATTTTTGTTTCACATGAAAAAGACTGGGATTCAATAATGCAGACATGGCCTCACGGGAATGAAATCTCTGCCTATATTTGGCCACACAAATTTAATTTCTGTTAACCCTAAAGTGGAAGGAGAACTCAGTATATTTAGCAGGAGTGACTGGCAGAGCTGTCTGTGCTGAAGACCACAGTACAATTGCCTTGGGCTGAGAATAATAATAGAACTGGAAATTTTTTTTGAGTTGTGATGTCCTGGAGAAAGGTTTTCTAAAAGCAGATACGCATACTCTGAGTCACTGCAGCAAAGCCACCGAGCCCTGTGCTGCAGATATGTCACTGCTCCATTCCAGCCACTGAGAGTTAATCTGCACCTGGGGTTATAGGAAACAGAGACAGGTTGGAGGAAAGGGGAATAAACTAAAATATGGAGAAAGGAAGGCTCTGGGAAGACCTCATTGTGGCCTTCCAGTACTTAAAGGGGGGTAATGAAAAAAGAGCGAGAGCTACATTTTACATGGGCAGACAGTGATTTTAGCCTTAAACTGATTTTAGGTCTTAAACTGAAAGAGAGAGATTTAGATTAGGTGTTAGGAAGAAATTCTTTACTGAGGGGTGGTAAGACACTGGTACAGGCTGCCCAGAACAGTTGTGGATGCTCCCTACCTGGAAGTATCCAAGGCCAGTTTGGACGGGGCTTGGAGCAACCTGGGATAGTGGAATGTGTCCTTGCTCATGGCAGAGGGGAGGAACAAAATGATCTTTAATGTCTGTTCCAACCCAAACCATCTATGATTATATGAAAACAGAAGAAAATGGCACTAACTATGCACAGTGAATGAATCAGAATTTTCTAACCCCAGTGCTGGGCAGGGCACTGAAATGCATCTTGATTTGCTGCTCACTGGTGTAGCTAATGTATCCCTTTTCTTCTGCAGAGTCTAGGAATAGACAGGTAAAGGCTCTTGTGTCATGAAGGGCGTGAGAACCACCTGAAGGAAATGACTGTTTATTAGTAATTCTTCACTATCCTGATTCTTGCGGCAAAATCCCAAAGAGCTGCAGGGAGGGAGGCAAAAAGTACTGGATGTGCTTCTGTGGCAACAGGGTCCAGCTACCCCACCATGACAATGTTGTAGTGCCTGGTGTCCGGATAGACTCTGGGCAGAAGAACTTTTAAACCAATTAGATGAGGAGGCCAAGGCCCAGAAAGAGTGAGATTGAAGAGTGTTGATGAAGTACAGCTGCAATCCTGGCTCCACTCCACTGACTGAGAGATGTTTCCAGTGATGCTCCAGTGATGCTCAGACTGCCACAACTGTGACATGTGAGTGCTGCAGGCAGCTCACAGCCCTTTCCCACAGAACTGTCCTGTCTGTGGGCATATTAAAACCCCAAACTCATCTGCTGTTAATGAAGAGACTTTAAAACAAGGTATCCCAAGGCCCTGGGTGGCTTCAAGCCTCTCAGGGAGCTGCA
Source organism: Corvus moneduloides (assembly GCF_009650955.1). Taxonomy (NCBI): domain Eukaryota; kingdom Metazoa; phylum Chordata; class Aves; order Passeriformes; family Corvidae; genus Corvus; species Corvus moneduloides. The sequence continues at coordinate 21,500,238 of NC_045485.1, forward strand.
GCATCTGAAGAACTCTACCACCATGAGATGTCCCTAAGTCCTTTGGCTCTGCAGCACAGGCCACCAGGACTCACCCACCTTAACACCCTGAGCACAAGGATGTGCCTGATGGTTGAGAGGGTCCCTGGTCTGCAGCGAGCACTGCTGGGGAGGAGGGTGAGCTTAAACACCAGCAAAACCATCATCTGAGAGTGCCAGAGCCGGAGCAGAAACTGAGCCGGCCATGAACAGAGCTGGTGCCACAGCAGCTGTTTGATTAAGGCTGGTTTTGGAATCGAAACTCACGGGTGGGAAGGGAAGAAGAAAGCAGATAAATTAGCCTTTAAAAGCCACACAGCCACATTGCTGAGCTCTCTCAGCCATTTCAGGCGGTGAGGAACAGAGGACATGATAAACCCCTCTTTGTTCTTCTGCTCCCTCTGTGCGCCCGATCAGGAGATAAGACATGAGTAAGGGTTCATTTTGCTGGTAAACCATGGGGTTATTCATTAACCTGCTTGGCTAAATAAAGCCCTGATAAAGGCAGAGCCTTGGTGGGGGCAAACCCAGGTGCAGTGGGGCCCAAAGACGACCATGAGGTGGGCAGGAATGTCCGTGTCCTGTGCCGGGGCCACCAAGTCACCCATGGTCACACATACCCAGGGTGCCACCATGCTTTTTGGAGGAAATGGAAGAAATGGAGGAAAACCTCCATTTCAGCAGCCTCCTTTTTGCACAGCAAAAAACAGGGATGTTGAGGAAAGGCAGTGATGCACTGTTGGATGAAGGCATTGCTTCCTTTTAGCAGCTGGAGATGCGACAGGAGTGATAACAGTGAGAAAAGCAGATGAATATGGATTTTTTAGTTTGGTTGTCAAATCCAAAAAGAGGAAGAAAATGAGTAAAATCAAGTATTTCCTCAACAGGAAGAGAAAGGGTCTTTTTTTTATTATATAATTCTGGCTTAAAACCCCCTTTCCTAAAATTTAGGTCAGTTTTTAAACAACAAAGCTTGTTTCCAAACAAAAAGTCAAAATATTTTGTTTTGATGATGTTGAAACAAAATGTCTCCGTATCTCCAAACCATTTCTTTTTGACATGTCAGAAGGAAACATTTGTACACTTTCTAATTTTTTTCGCAAATACCGTTGGTTCCTGCATTTTTCAGTGAACTTATCCATTCGAGGAATGTCACTCAACTCTAAAAATTACCATACATATAGAGCTACCTCTGTTACCACATTATGTCTCATGCAAGCGTGCCAAATGTGAATTCCTCACGAGGGAGCTGGTTAGACTTCAAAGCTGACCGGTAAAGCCTGAGAAGGCACAATGCCAATTACAAGGGTCAAAATGTTCGTCAACTTTCCTTCAACCCTCCTCGGGGTCCCACTCTGCAGGTCAGTGCTACGAGCCACAATCAGGTGGGTTGTCTTGCTGTCTTTGAAGAGCACGTATTTGGGGGTCAAACCAAAGCTCACACGCCCACACGTGTTCAGATTAGTGCTGTAATTCTCATTAAAGCAGCCTGTCTAAATCAGGGCTTCTGGGAAATGCATTTTATGGATCATCGTAAGGCCCCAGTTGATCTGCAGGTACCTAAAAAAGTTCTCTGCTGACTTCTTGCAGGGAGGTTGTGTGGGATCAAGCCATAAAATCATGGACAGGCCTGGAAATCTGTGAGTCTTCCAGAGCCAGAAGGTTTGTGTAAGGAACCATGAAAAAGAAACATCCCTCTACACATCCCTGAGGAAAGAGAAGCCCAGGAAGGATGGTAGGTAGCTACAATGCTTGGCGTGACTCTTCTTGTCTCATTTGTCTTCAGAAACCATCTTCTAGACTTCCTCTGGGGGTCTGATCACCAGCTCCCTGGTTAAATATTATTAGACTGGGGGTGTTGCATGATTCTGATGCTCCTGGTGTCTGGGTAGATGAGAGAAGCCCAGGTCCTGCTGGGGTGGTGGGGTTTTATGGAGAGTGGCAGCCTGCAAGGTGCCAAACCCTCCTCAGCACAGCACCACGGCACATCCATCTGAGGCCGCAGCTGGCACATGCCAGAGTTTCATCAGCTCTCACTGATTTAAATAAAACCCCCCTCTTTGTTGCTAATCACTCCATTCAGGGTTGGAAAGTCCACAGAACCAAAATTATACCCAGTTAGTCAGCAGGCTTGTGAATATTTTGAGATAGTGTAGGTCAAAAGTCAGTTTGCCGGCATTATCTTGATTATCCTATGGAAGTCTTTACTCAAAAATAGTCTCCAAAAATGCAAGTTTAGCAAAACTTGGAGCTGGAATCATTGGAAAACATTAAATGTACTCACCAAGCTAAATTCACATGAGGGCAGTTGCTGTGTAATAGGCAGATGCTTTTAACTAACCTTTTATGTTTCAGTGCTTATTCACATCCAGGAACAATATTATAGGTGTAAGGTTAGAATAAAAAATAATAACTTCCTGAAATCATAATGCAAGGGTTTTATATTCAGATTTACCAGGTGCACGCAGAATCACAGACTTAGAGAATCACAGGATGGTCTGGGTGGGAAGGAACCTTTAAAACCATCTCGTTCCAACCTTCTGCTGTGGACAGGGACAACTTTCACTACCCCAGGTTGCTCAGAGCTTCACCCAGCTTGGCCTTGGACACTTCCACGGGTGGGGCATGTGCATTTATGTTTTTTTTAACAAATCACAGGTGAAAACAATCTACAGGGGTTGCTGGTGTCAGCACAGGCAAGCACGGTACATGGAGACATTTTTTTAGGGGATCTGTTTCTCCAGGGTATTTTCTTGTCCATCCTTAGTGGTCAGGGATGCAGAGGATGCCTAGGCTGGGAGCACAGATGCCCTGTGTTCTCTATGCAGTGTGACTTCTGGCTCTGGAAGGCACCAAAATGATCCTCCAAAGTTCCTTATCTGCCCACATGCACACACAGACAATTTGTACACCTTCATCTCATTCTGCTGTGCTCCATTACAGTGATTTATGTGCTGTCTGTCATCTGGAGCACTGGAGGAACACAAGTGAGGGAAGAGCAATAAGCAACTAATAATCAGCAGAGATAACACAGCAACGAGTCCACAAATGCTGGCCCCAAAGAGGCAGCAGTGTTAAGCTCCCAAGGAAAGGGATTAGGGGGGCTCTTAGTTCTCTGGAGAAGGGCGAAAGAGGGAGGCTTTGGCACGGGGTTAAATCCTATGGAGGAGTGATCCGGCACTGTGTTCTTTGAAGGACACAGGCAACACCAGAATGGATTGGCTGTGGACATGGAGAAAGAAATCTGATATTGTGAAATGGAGAAGGGACAGCTCCTAGTAGGGAGGTAAAGAGGAAGATAGATAGTGGCAGGGAGCAAGGCTGGATTAGGCTGCAGTGCTGAATGTGGTGTGAGCAGTGCATCCTCCTGCCCAGCCAGGCAGGTAGAACAGGTGTTGTGTGTGCCACAGAGCTGATGAGGCCAAAAAGTATTCATCCCTTTTAGCCCTGTGACCACGCCTTTGATTGCTGCTTGTCACCTCAGGGCCCTTTGTCGCAGCCAAAGCACAGCACTGTACTGGAGGCTTTGCCAGGGCTGCAGGAGTGGGACATGCCCAGGTCTGTGACAGCTGGCCAGGGAGACAGGTGGGTTTGGGAAAGAGCTTGGGGTGGAAAGGACAGCAGAGATGCACCACCATCCTTACCCATGCAAAAGCTCACATGGCATATGCTGGGATTCTCTGGGGGTCCTGTGCAGGGCTGGGAGCTGGACTTGATGATCCTTGTGGGACCCTCCCAACTCAGCGCATTCCATGATTCTCTCTGCATTGTTTGTGCCACAGAGGCACTGGCACTGTGCTGGCCCCCAGGCCAGGGCATACACCCAGCAGCAACTGTGGGGCCTGTGCAGCTGAACAGGGACCTCTTGCTCAGCACTCAGCATCCCTACATGATTAGAGAAGAAGTGGGACCCTTTTAGGGATTAGCGGATGGTAAATTATTCCCTTCATTTGTTATTTGTGATGAATAATGAATTATTCTCATAACATTTACTATGCTGTTCATTTATTATACAGGACAGGGGAATGTTTAGAAGCTAATTATTGCTAGGAAGGCTCTGCACTTGCAAAATATGTGACTTTTGCATATTTTCATATCCATGCTTTAAGTGGGGGAAGGGCTGTTTGTCTGTTTTAGCAGGTTTCTGTCCCTCTGACACCCAGCCTCACCACCTGCCTGCAGGCGGGACAGATGTCTCCCTCACCATCAGCAGCCAAGCTGCTCTTCCTCTTTTGCAGGAGGAGCCCCAGGAGTAGGTCTGGAAACCAAATTGTCACTTCTCCTTACAGGCAGCCGTAAGGAGGAGCAGTGTTTGGCTGGCTGGTGGGGCAGAGCTCCACACCAGCACCACCATGGCCACTGTACACCTCCCATCACCCTGTCATGAGGCTGCCACTGCTGCCAACACCTCAGCAGCTGCATCCAGAGAGAAATCCTACACTTCAGTGCCATGCCAGTCCTGAGCCAAGGGCTGCAAATGTCTGTCACTGGGGAAATGCCCCGAGCAGTGAGTGATGGCAGGGCTCAGTGCCAGGCATTGCTGGAGAAGCCAGAGAGCCAAGTCCTGGGGAGCCAGGAGGAGATGGCCTCCTGAATGGGGAGAGGTTGGGGACATTGTTTGTTATGCTCTAAGTACTGTATGGGGAGACTAAGTGAGTAGTATCCTTAACATTGGTCTACCAAGGGCTGTAAATTGTCAGTTGTCAGAACTAACTGTGCTGTGCTCCTGCTCTCCAGCAGATTTATCCTGGCCATTTACAGTTGGTAAATAATTCATCAATTATTTTGAAAAATGCTTTTAAGGAGACTCGAGCCTCACGTCCATCTCCTCTCCCCTGGGTGCAAGGCGCAGCACTCTGCTGGCTCCCAGTGCCCAGCTGTGTCCGTGTCCTGCCCACGCATGGAAGGGTCATTGTCCTGGTTTTCCCACCATGGACCCACCCATGCCTGTGCCTTTCCAAGTCCTGTGTGACAGCTTGTGGGTCCAACCCCCAGATGGAGAGAGCTGGTGGAGATACCACTGACCTTGATGGAGCAATGTGCATTTGCAGCAGGAGACGAGGTGGTTCTGTGCTTTCTAATACCCTCCTTATCTTCATTATGTGCCTAATATCAATGTCCCCTTGTGGCTTCTAGAGATACCCTTACATATCTCTGGAAAACTGTTACCAGAGCTAAGCCAGTGAGAGGTTTATAAACCCATGGGGAAAGATAGTTCAACACCACGTTTCTGAATAATTGATTATCACATGCTTCAGTATAAAACTGATCTTTAGAGATAATACCCTTTTGGCTGTGCCTCATCATCCCTTTTAGTTTTATTTTCATTCCCCAGCAGAAATCTCTCTCCACCAGCTGTCTTTGTAACCTGGTAAGAGCATTGTGAGCTGCCAGTAAATGATCTTTTATTTTATTTTTCATCCTTGTAGTGGTAAATTATTGTGTCAGCACAGAGACGATGCAGGTGACTAACCTCATAAAATGTAGTAAATGATTAATAAAATCTCAAATAACAATAGCTCCACAGGCAGATCATAATTCGCCTCTCAAGCAGCCCCGTGCCTTTAGAGGATACTGGCTGATTGCTCTGTGGGTGAGATTTTTTTTAGCCATGAGACAACAGAGAAATGCCAACCTAGGAACAGCTTGTGAGCACTGAGAAGAGAGACACCATACCCTGATTTTCAGGCATAGGGAACCCCCCCTGCACTGAGCAGTGTCAGTACAAGCTGGGGTCCCACAGGCAGGTGCTGTGCTCTGGTGCCTCTGGTGCCCCTGGGGCCAGGGCCATGGCTGGCTGAACACAAGGACGCCAGGAGCACACACTTCAGGGAGGGGGACACCTGTGGGCGTGGCACGATGCTCACACGTGTGGGTGATGGAGGGAGGCTCTGCTAAACCATAGCCATGATCCCAGAGACACTGCTCCAGAGTTGGCTCTGAGGGTTTTTCTTTAATTATTTTTCTTTTCAGACAGGGACAATTACTTAAGGTTAAATTAGCCACTAAATTACTTTTGGTAAGGTTAAATTAGCTGCTATGATGGAAAGGCTGCTGGGCTGAAGCCCACTCTCAGCAGATTTCAGAGGGGATGAGGGGTTTGGCATGCTGACAAAAGTGGTCCCCGCTTCCTCAGAGATTTCTGGAGCAAAACAACTGTCCAGTGGCAAACGGGTGCTAAACAGGAGCAGATAAAACCCTTCAGAAAAGCTTTGCCTGGATCCTTGCCTGCCCTTCCCAGTGGCAAGCTGGACCACCAGCCAGAAGGACTGGGAAAGGCATGCACATGAAGACACTTTCTGTCCATGTTTAGTTTTACAGGACCTACAAAACTCAGAGGCACAGAGGCTGTGCCTCAGCTGCATCCCCATCACTTCGCCACTTACCCCCACAGACACAGTGCAGCACTCACAGAAAATGCCTTTCTTTAAGCAACTCTTTATTCCCTGAAGGCACCATATGGGACAGAGACCTCAGAGAAAGGGAAACAAACTGCACTTTTCCATGCAACTCCAACTATTAATATTCCAGTATTGGCCAAGCACTTGTAGAGCTGTAACGAGAACATCCTCTTATGTGCTGTTTCCAGGATTTATGCACAACAAGCAATACATAAATATCAATTAATGAAGCAACTATAGAAAAATTAATTAAAACATGAGAGGATAGAAGCCTCTATTCAGCCCCCTAAAAAGGAATAACATGTTCACAAACCCCTCCCTCCTACTCAGAAGAAAGCTCTCAATTCCAGAGGAAGGAAACCATTAATTTTTTTTTAATTGCACAATACTTTTAAATTAATTTCCATAAGCATCACAATGGAAACAGCAAATGGGGGAGGGAAAATCAAAGATTTCAGGCTTTAATTAGGACTCGGGAGCTGTCTCTTGCCTGCTGGTTCTGATCCAAACTCCCTCTATCCCTTAATTTCCCTGTGGTGGCAGAGGTGCAGACAGCAAGGAGCAGCCTGGCTGGGGTCCTCCATGAAGTCCATAGTGTCAGGGCTTAACTAATGGCACCTAAATCTATAAACCTAAAGCTACAACCATTAATGCATTAATTAGCCTGAATTAAATTTAAAAACTATTGAAGAAAAGAACTGAAGGAGAAAAACACCCACACTCACGATGAGGTTGCTTTTTTTTCCTGCACAGTGTTCCAGCCACAATCTGGACAGGGTTTGTTGGTAGAAAGTGGCAGCTGAGTTGACCCTGGCTCCAGCACAGCCGCAGGGTTCTCTCCATTGGCCATCCCAGGATGTAGCTCATCCTGCTGGAAGGAAACATGGAACAAAACAGGGAAATGGGCAAGGAGCATCTCATGGGCCAGCCAGGCAGAGAGCCACGGACTGGGGTTGGCAGGCAGTGTGGGCAGGCTGGAAAACCTTTTCCAACCTGCTCACCCCCAGATGACATCTGTGACTGCATTTTCCTTTTTCCTGTGTCACAGTGATTGTCCCTTTGGATCCCGCAGAGTTCTGGTGCCAAGGAGCTGCCAGTGACTGTCACAGCTAGGCACTGGACTTGAAGACCATTAGATGCAAAATGTAAAACGCTCTGATCCTATTTTTCCTCAGGCTTTTCCAGCTGAGAGCCAGGGATATCTGTGCACTTTCAGTGGAGAAAAAGTGGATCAGTGTGACTGCCTTTTATAGAAAAATAAATGGAAAATAGGGCAGCTCAGCAATGCTTTTCCTGCTTTTCCACTAAGTGCCCACGACCTGCATCCACAGAGGTGCTGAGCACACGAGCACTGGGATAAATAAATTGCAGCAGTGTCTGCTGCACACGTCAGAGCCCTACAGAAACACTGGTTCAGGGACACACAGCCAATCTGTCACACACAAACACATGCACTCACCGCCTCTTATCCAAGGGACTGAGAGGGTTGGACCCTCATTAACACCACCAACCACAATAATATTTTCCTTTGCCAGCACCCAGTGCTGAGATTCCAGAGTGTTTTCCTTCAGGCAGCACCTGGTTGACTTTGTGTGCAGCTGGAGATTTGCCCAGCTTGGTTTGAGGCAGCACTTGATCAATGCTGCTCCCACCCAGCAGCTCAAGGTGCTTAGCAAAGAGCAGAACTTCATGTGACTTACAAAATGCAGGATGTTTTACAGCATCTACCTCCGAGCTTGAAGAACAGATGCAGATTTTCTAAAGATCACTGTGTATGCGAGGCCAGGTATCAGGAAGGAGCTGCTGAAGTCACCAACCTCCAGGCCATGCCTCGTCCCCCGCTGTCCCCTCTCGGGCAAACTCACCCCTGCCTTCCTAACACTTTCCTTCCTCAGTAAAGAGCTGCTGCATTGAGTTATTTAGCCTTCTGCATTTATCAAAAATATTATCCATTAGCTGTAATGGGTAAAAATACTATTTTGCATGTGTCTGGGTTTGCCTCCTTGAAGCTCCTCTCACGCAGTATGAAATCAGTTCTTATAGCAAGCTGGGCAGGGCGGTGCCTATATTAATGTATCTGTATTCCCACAGATGGCTGAGGATGATGTTCAGGATTTACAACAGTGCAACAGGGAAGCCAGCCAAGACCTAGGCAAGGCAGTGGTTGAGTCAGGACCAGAGCTCAGGGTTACCAGAGTCCCCAGTTTAAACGAGGGTGTAACCTAGGACAAGGAGTCCCACCTAATGCTGTAGCAGAGTGGGCTCAGGCTGTGGCTTTGTTATGCACAGACCACAGTGAGTTGCCCTTTTCCCTTCTTTCCAGCCTTCCAGCAATACTTAGAGCTGTGCTGACAGCAGCTGGTTCATCACTTCCCTCCTTGCTGGAGGAAGCAGCTATGCCCAGGGTCATATCCAAGCATCCCGGTGGTGACCAGTGAGCACCACCACGGCTCTGCCTTGCCCAGGGACCTCGATGCCTTTGCTGCCTGCAACTCCACCTGGCATCAGCTCCCATGCCCGGACAGAGCAGGGCATACAGCCCATTTCCTCGTTTAGCAGAACTTGTTAATTTTTCTCTTTTATAACCTGCAGCATTATCAGCAGCAAATTACTGCTATCGATAACTCATTAGCAAATGAAATGAAAGACAACGCTGCCGACATCTGTATGAAACCATGTCTGAGTGGCTCTGGCTCCTGCTTATTGGGCTTTTAGCATTCATTAAGGCTGGTAAACGGTATGTGTTTAAAATGCTGATCTTTGCTGCATGTGTTGAACTCTCAATCTGCATTAGCTGAGACAGCGGCTCGTACCAACTCTGCTGCCTAACGAACTTGATTTATCATAGTTTCCTAAGCCCTGTTTATGAGGCTGTTTTGTTTGTAATGACTTAATATTTTTTTCACGTGGGGGAATTTATCAACATCTGTGCATCACATCGTGTCGGGTGTCCGGCTGGCCCTGGTTGTAGTTGTAGAGCAGAGCTGGGGCAGAGTTGCTCTGCTGGGAACCCTGTGGCTGCTTCCCAAATGACAGCTAATTCAAAAGGTGATGCTTCCTCTGGCCATTTGTATCAAAACAAGGAAAAGCCCATTATCATTTCCTCTCCTGTCCTTTTTCTGTCTGGTTGAGGAAAAGGAGTGCAGGGCTGTGGGGCTGGGGAGCTCCCTGCCATGGGCTGCCCGCCAGGTTGGGCAACAGATTAAAAGATGAGTTGGATGTCTGTACTGATAAAAAATGACATTTGTGTATGTCACCAGGCACTAAGCATGCGGGATGTTGTTCTGACATTGACTGTGTCCTCTTCAGCAGGCTTGACCCTGACCAGATAGGATGCTCTGTGCTGGTCTGTCTCCTCTTATCTCTAAAGGCTGCAGCCCCGTCACATCAAGGATACACAGAACTGTTCCTTAGCACAAGTACCCACAACATTTTCACCTGGTGCCCTCAAAACCTGGCTCACAGTCTGCAAAAAACATGACTTCAGACACTTTGTGCACAGCATGCTGCTGTTAGACAAACCAAGGGTCTCATACCATCTTACTGATATTCTCAAGCATCTTCCAGTGGCCTCTGGATCCCCTCTGGTTTTGCTTTTGCAAACCTCGGCAGCTCCCTGAGAAGGAATTCCATTATAGAGAAAATGTCTCTATGCATTTGTGGCTTTGTTTTGGTTTATTTTATAGTCAGATAAATAAATATAAATATTTTAAATCTAAATATTAAAACATCAGAAGCTTTCTCTGATATGGGATTGCATCCAGCTTTACCAGAAATATGTGTGGTTTCCTACTTCCCTATGTCTGAAGGTGGACATCAGTGTCTCCAGAGTGGCTGGGATGGTAGTTGTGAAACACTTTGGGCTTAGGGCATATCTCCTGTGGTACTTGCCATGGCTTTGAGAGCTCCAGTATGAACCCAAACTTCTGGACTCCCCACAATGCTTCACTGTTAACAAATTTCCCAGTTCCTGGGAAATTTCTTTGGCTGGACCACAGACAAAACTCAAGGAAGATGACTGTTCTTCTGACTTGGGAAATACCAGTATTTGATGTTGCTATTTAAAGGCCAATAGACCCACATGAAAAAGCCATCTTTTCCATGCAACAACAGCAGGGGAACAGCAACAGGGGGAATTGGGAAGCAGGGTGCTGCTCATCCAGTTTCAGGTCTCCTTGTGCAGCAGACCAGTGCTACAGCAATGGTAGCAGTAGTCCTCTTGTAAACACACTTTGCTGGGTCACACCACACATTTGTTTCCAACATGCTTATTCTTGGAATTTGGCATATGACTTCTAGCATCTGTGGAAATTTTTATTAGAAGGGGAAAAACAGTGAATAAGATCCACCAGTCCTGGATTTGATTTCTGGCTTGGCCATTAACTCAGGCCATCGTTATGCAAACAGCCACTGGGTTATCTGGCTTCATGCATAAAGACTTGCTGTCATGCAGGGCTGGGGAAACAATACAGGACTTTGGGGGAACATCTCCCTGTCTCTCCATCTCTCTGCATGTAAAATATGGGAATATCTCTAAGAATACTTCTCTCCCAAGGTTGTGCTGACTTTTATGGGTTTGCTTGGAAATCTTGAAGGGGAAGTGCTACTAAAGGGCAGAAAATGATAATTAACTGATGGAGAGGTATTTTAATGAAATATGCTGGCGAGGTTCCCTTTACTGTGCGGTGCCAGTGTTAAATAGGCTGCTTGAAGAGTTGCATATCTTTGCTTTCTGAGTGAATGGCTGAGAAATAATCAGAGCTGCTTCCCCCAGTGCATTTGTTGCTGGATCATTCTTGTTTCTTGCCATCTCTCCTTCATCTTCTCTCTAATAAAGTCAGTGTCAGCTCAAAAGCTGAAGGAATCCACAGCATTACTCGCCTGCGTTTCTCACCACGGAGAAGCCTTTCTCTGCGTGATCCAAAGGGCTCATACTCCCCTTTTGTAACCAGCCCCAGAAGCTCAGCCAACTCTGTTTCCCCAAAGCTGTTGCTGGTCCCAAATGCTCCTTGGCATCTGTGCTTCGGCTTATGCCACTCAGGATAAATGGTGTGGGGATGCAAAGGGAATCAGAAGAGATGCAGAGATGTGGGTTTTGACCACAGTGAGTTTCTTGGAAACCATCAGTAGCACTGGACACAAAGCTGAGCTGCGGTCCGGGACCATCCTCTTAGTGTGGGGAGATCCCTCACCCCTCATCCTGGACAGGGACATTCTTTGTGAGGTTTGGGTTTGTTGCACTCAAGTGAAATCGTTTGTGGCTGCAGGCTTCAGTTCATGAAGGCTGATGACCAGAATGGCCACAAGTGGCTGAGCTCTCACCAGCCCTTGAAGCAGCTGTGCTTGAGACGGGAAACTGCTGCAGGATCTCCCGAAGAGCATGTTACCAGATACCATTTCCTTGTGAATGACCTTTTGTGCTGGAACTGGACCGAAATGTGCTCTGCTGAGAGGGCCATTCCCCTGAGCTGTCCTCATCCAGAGGCAACATGTCCTCGCAGCCAATGACTGCTGTGGACTGAGAAGGCCCCTTTGCAACCTGGCCAAATATTCATGTGTTACAGTCACATCCTCAGCATCAGCAGGGGTAGCAGGAGTTTTTCTTCAGATGGTTTTTTTCTCTAGAACTGCAGAATGAGGTGACTTTGGAGTCCCAGTTTCTCCTCCTGAGAGCTTCAAGTTAGCCACAAAGTCTGGATATGGGCTGGTATCTTCTTTGCTCGCGCTAGTCCTGCTGGGTGCCATGGAGAAGTGAGAACCAGAACTTTGTTTTGTGGCCATCTCTAGCAGCTATCACATCTCCTGGCATGGGAAGTAGGTTGGCAATTCCCCCATGCTCATTGAGCCCCTGCCAGTGCGCCATGTGAATGGGAAACCAAAACAAACCCTAAAACCCCTGCAAGAAGAGATTGCTGTAGGAAGATCGACTTCTGCAACCCAGTGCTACCTTCGAGGAACACAGCGAAAGCCAGCCAAAGACACCATCTGTTTGTAGTGGAACATGTAAATTTACATTTACTTCTGAATTCTTGCATTATGAAACTGGAAATGTCTCGGCTGCAGTGTGCACAGGACATGGAACAGCATGGAGATCCACTCAGTGTTTGATCCCAGGACACGTGGAGAGCCTGCTCATACTGAAACTAAATGAGGCAAGGCTGTGGCAGGCAGCAAGAACCATTGCAAAACTTCTGTGCCTCCTGGAGCCTCTGCAAAGCTCTTCCAAAGAATTCACCAGACCTTGCCACGGAAGAGTAACAGCTAATTGATGATCCAGTTTCCCACATTATGTATCTGGCATTTCCAGTGCCTTTTCCCCAGAAATAGCTGGATTTCTGTTTGTGAATCATTCAGATTTGCATCAGTTAGAAGCCTGACTGAACAGTTCTAATTTGCTTCTTCTGTTATCTTTCAGTGGTTCACCTCACACCTCTTTTCCGTCTCTCAAGGCCTATTCCTCACACCAAAAGGGTGACTTTTTCATCTCCAGCCTCCTTTAAATGTTTTGTAGGAATGCCTGGATCTCTGGACAGACAGGCCATCCACCACAGCAGTCCCGATGGCACAGCGGGCAGAGGCTCTGCAGATTGTTCTGGGCAACCCAGAAGTGCATCCCACCTACTAACCGTGGGCTGGAAGCCCCTGATTCGGAGACCAGCAGTCAAGGTTAATGTGGGCCCTTGATCTATTAAATCCCAGCCTCTGGGAGTTACTAGCCTCTGGTATGGGTGTGTATCAGCACAGTGAATGTACAGTGGTCATTCTACAGGGCAGAAATGACTTTTTCTAGCCCAGAAAGGCCCAAATCCTTGTTGAATTTTCAGCATGCTCCTGTACAACAAACAGTGATAAAGATGTGAAAGAAAGGAAACTACCACCAGAGTGTGGAGCATTTCCATGAACTGTTCCAGAAATGTTGAATACCATTGTCACAGAATGATGATGATGGGGTTTGCAAGTGTGAATATCCTTAGACTTTGGTGGCCAAGGTGAACATTTGCTCAGCCCTGTTCAATCCTATTGCTCGAGTTGTGTATTAGAGAGCTCTGTCTTTCTCGTGCAACTTCCCTGCTCATTTGTCTCACAAAACCATTGCACCCTCCCCTCGATTAAAATTGCATGGAGCCTTCAGCTCTGTCAATGGTGTAATTTGCATTTTCCTTGGCTTGTGAGCCTTGGGGCTTTGTCTTGTGTTATATAGGATATGCTACACAACAATTAGCCTGGAACCAAGACAACATGCATTTACATGATAATGAGCTATTTTCTTCTTCAAAGCCTGACTCTTGTATTCCAGTCATCTTCCAGTCATTTAGTGTGATTCTTGCCTGTATTTTTCAGAAGGTTTTGGCCAGCTTGGGATGGCAGGAATATGGCTGCTATGACCATTTGCTACCAGTCCTCAAGCTGGCAGGGCTGACTGCAAATAATGTGGGACAGGTGAAGAATCAACTGGGTCCTTCAATTATCATTCTATGGTTGTCTGACATTGGGGTTTTCAACTGGTACCAATTTTATTTTTTAGAAATAATATATTTATGGTTTTGATGCATTATCTGGATGCAGTGAAACATTTTCAGCAGCTTTAGTATATTCTTCCTGTTTTCTGATTTCACAGTGTTTGGGCTCATTCCTATTTATTAATGCTGCCCCTTGGATAATTACATCTCTCCTCCTCTGTGATCATCTCTGATATTATAATTTCCTTTAATCTTCATATGAAATTCCCTTAGAATCAGGATCCAGAATGAATTTGAGTATTATTGATCAAAATAATATGCCACATCTTAAAAGAGCCCTTACTATATGGTGTATATTCTTGCAGCTCATTACAGCAGAATCACTTTGAAATGCAGTCTTGTCGTCTTCCCTGTAATGGGAAGAAATTATATAGTCTTGATGATACTATTGTTCTCCCCCTTTTGGTGTAGGATTAGCATCAATCAGCTGGACAGCGTGATTGATTTTCTAATTAATAAGGCATTTGTATCAGCTTGCATAACCACACAAAGCTTAATGGGTTCCCTACTGTATCTGCAAACTGCTTTCGTGTGTGTGAATTTACTCCTGCACTTGGAAGCTTTTTAACCAGTGGCAAGGCTAGTTGGAGAATCCTTTACCTAGGGCTCTCCAGTGTAGTAAAGTATTTAAAGCATGTTTCACTGATCACCACAACCAGATTTAAAAGCTTATTTTGAATGAAGCCTTTTGTTTCAAGGCTCAAAAACAACTGAGAGGTATGGGAAGAGGAGAAGTAATGCCCTTCAAGGTGAGCCCAAAACACAGTTGGTGCAGCACTGCTCCGCAGGAGCCCCAGGGGTGGAGGCTGCCCAGAGGCACTGCCCTGCCCTGCTTAGCATTGCTTTTTAGCATTGTTTTGTTTATCCTAAAAAAATCCCTGGTCCTTTAAAATAACCCATTCAGCTTTACCCCGAGCCCTGTGAGCTTCCCATGGGGACTGTGTGACACCCTGAACGCTGTAGCAGCTGTGACCTCAAAGGGAAGCTTGAGCGTAGAGAATTCCCAGTCCCAGCTCTCCTAAAGAGCAGCGACAGTGGCCAGAGAAGGGAAAGGCCAGCCAGTAACCTTAACTCTGCCCCATGCCAGGAAAACCTGAGTCCAGCTGCCACAGACACGAGGCTGGAGGGCCATAATGTGACCAGGTGGTGCCGAGGACCCGGGACGTGTCCTTGGTGAATAAATATGCAGAAAACCAAGGGAGAGCTGTCCCACTTCAAGCACCTATTCTGGGTTAAGGCAGCTAATTGCTGTGACAGCATAAATGATTTAGGGTGTGAGGAGCTCCCACCTCACCCTGTGTTTGAAGGGCTGTTTGCATCTTCAGCAATGCACCTGGAGCACGCTGCATGCTGGATCCAATTTCCTTGGAAAGATGGTGATGAACCATCAGGCAGAAGATGAGCAAAGAGGGTGTCCTGCGGGACCTGGCTGCAAGAAAAACACTGGCTAGAGAAATTCTCATCTGATGCACCAGTTTCTTGCACATGTGACCTTCCTGCACTGCCAGTCCCAGGGGAGCGAAGCTGAAATCAATGAGAAGAGCTGGCATCTCCCTCGGTTTGACTTTGATCTGGCTGCACTGAGAAAATGGTTTAATTCCCATTTTGCATCGTCGTTATCTTTCAACAAAAGGAGAGAAACTGCGGGCTCTGCTCCTGGTATGAATCTCCCCTTGGCTGCACAGTCCCCAGGAGCAAAAAGATGAAACAAAAGCTAAATCTTGCAGGCAACCCAAACTAAACGAGGTCAAAGATGTCCCATGATTTTAATCTACCTTGTAAATTAAATGCAGTGCAAATGGGAGCATGGTGAAGCTTCTTCACAGTGTTCTGCCCTGGCTTACACTGGCCCAGCCCCCTTGCACTAAATTATAAATCTGATGGCGAAAGCTATACATCAGCATGGATTTTGGCCTCTAGCCCTAACATACTGTCTGGAGAATGAACAAGCTTCACAGTGCTAAAATAAATAGACTCACATGTGAGCCTGGGATGATTTAAACCAGCTCTCAGTGTGGGAATCAGTGGCCACCCATGTGGTAGTTACAGCATCTGGGACAGACAGTCAGGGATGGCAGCTCAAGGGCTAGGGGTGGGATTGGGGGAGGTCACACCACTCACAGCTGCCAGGAAAATGGGAATGTAAAGCTTTGGAGGGAAAAAGATGGTGGGAATAACCCACTGCGTGAGCTGTGCAGGCTGCTACCAAGCACCACACACAGGGCTGGCGGACTCCTGGCTCCAGCTGATGCACTTTATTCCTCGAGTAGAATCACAGAATATTCTGGGTTGGAAGGGACACACAAGGGTCATCAAGTCCAGCTCCTGATTTGGCCAAAATGGTAATACTGGTTTAAAAAGAGGTGGTACTTCCATTAAACTAAGAACATCCCAACCTGGATTTAAACTGTCCTAATCTGAAGTGATTTTCTACATGTAACATGATGGCATCTCATTCTCTGTGGGGATGTAATGACATACATTTGGAGCTACACTTCAGATCATCCCTGGCATTTCAGGCCAGTTTTGGCTCCCAGAGGACAGACTAGTTTGCTGCTAAGGAGAATCCCAGTCTGCACCAGCATCTCCACATGCCTCAGAGCTGCAGCTGAGGACATGAGCTCTCAAAGCCTTTTGTAAAGCAACATCCCAATTCACATGATATAGAAAGTTATGTGACTTCTCTACCTAGGATGAAAAAACAACAAAAAATGATTGCTGGAGAACTCTGAGGGAATGAGGCAGGACAGACTGAGTTCATGTAGCAATATCCCAGGGCACTGGAACTTCCATAGGGATGCTGTTGGTCAGCTGAGACTGTGCAATCACATTAAACCCCCAAGGATGAGGTTTACACTAAAATAATTCAGCCCTCCTTGATGAGGTTAGAAAAGCACACTGTTAGAATGACTCAGCTGATGTCAGGGAGGAGAAGGTGGAGTGCATGAGCTTTTGCCTTGTACCTCCATCATAAGAGACTGGCACAAGCCACAGGCTGTGGGGACCTTTCCTGTCCTGGTGCCCTAGCTGAGCAGGGTGAATTTAGGGGCCTCCCTGGCAGAGCAGTGAAAAATGCTGGGTGTGGGACCTCCTGCCCTTGTTCAGATGCTGGAGGAGGATTTCCAGCTCTTGAATTAACCTTGGAGGTTTTCCCAAGCTCTGCTGGAGGCAGTCAGTCAGGCACATGCAACCCTGACACACAGCTCTGCTTTGAGAACAGCAAATCCCCATCACCTGGGCAGGCTCCTGCCTCCTTTGCTTTCCCTTCACCTCTCAGCCTCCTGACATACCCACTGATTTGTTACATCATGTGTCACACAATGCACATATCCATCTTGGAATGCTCAGACTTCTGCTGTGATCTTTGATTGGAACAACATGGGATGCTGGAGCATCAAGTGCAAACAGCTCCTCTTGCAAGTTGTTAACTGGATTCTCATTTAGATTTCATATTTGTCCTATGTTTTATCCTTTGGGGCAATTTGTCATCTCTAATTAATCTTGGATCATATAATATCTTGTGTAACCACCTTATTGATTGTTCTAAATGTGCAATCATTTATTGTTTTGCTTATTCCATTGGCTAAATGGCATTTTGTTTTTTGAGACCAACTCATCCTCTTCCCATCAGTTCAAAATCACTGGAGTTATTCCATGGATTCACAGATTCGTTATATCTTGTTAATAAAAGGGGATAAAGCTGTCTTCTGTAAATAATTTTATTTCATTTAGTTTCCCCAGAATGGAGAAGGAGATGGAATATTATCCAGGCTTTCCTAAGCAAGACCATCTGTATTTCCCAGTGTTTTTGGCTGAATGGTGAGAAGTGACAATGAGTACATCTCTTCTGCAAACTCAGCCTGTCCAGCTGGCAGAGTCAGGGCACAGGGAAATGTCACTCTGTGCACTCAGTGTGGGACAGGAGCATCCCCTGGTAGCAGAGCCTGTTCTGACCACTTCAGAAAACCTGAGGAAAAAGCTGCTGGAAAGCAGATATGTCTGATCCTCCCCACAAAGGCAGACAGGTCATTTGGACATCCAAGTTCCTTAGCACTTTGCATATATTCACTCTCTGTATTTCAAATATTTCACCTGTAAGTAAAAATTACTCCACTAATATGTTACACCATAACATTTTTTTATTTCATTTTTTGCTAGAAATGTTTTCTCAGTGAAAAGTGAGACTTGAGCAAGGTCCCTGGCGGATAGCAGCTCCACGGTAGCAGCCCCAGTGCTGTCAGAGCCATTTAGCACTTTGCTAAGTGAAGTTACAGTCTATGATACCTAACTCAAAGCTGATAGTGGATGAGAAGAGAGATGTTTTCATCCCAATAACTGAAAACAATCTCATTTCTTATCTATAAACACACTCATTGAATTTCCCCCTGCCCTCCCTGTTGTATTACGCAGCCCATGCTATATTCCACTTTCTGACAGTGGAGAACATTTTGTGATTCTCTATCATCTGTCCAGGAATAATTCCCTGCTGGGCTCAAGCACTTTGTGGCCATGCTGTGTCTGGGATGACCAGGTGCAGCCCCATGTCACTGCTGATTCTGGTGGAGTTACAGGATCTCTTATCCCTGTTACCAGCTTCTTCCCAGTTCTTCCTTATCCTTAGGGACGCCATTGCCTTTGTAGTGAAACCTACCCATGACATCTCTGACAACAAATGCTTTGGGAAAGTGACCACACTTTGTAGTTGTGGCAGAGTGTTCACACATGGAGACCTGATCCCAGATCCATTGCAGCAGTGGGGTTATTCCCACCAACCTCTGCTGGCTATAGGCCAGGAGTCTTTTTGATGCAGAGCAAGTCTTCCCCCGGAAGGGGATATTAGCTTTGAGCTGTCTCCTTCTGTCTTTCAGAAAAAAATTCCATCCTTAAAGGTGAAATGACTTAACTCACTCTGTGTCAGAGATCAGGAAATGCTACATCTGTTTTTTTCTCATGCAGCCCGTTGCTGCAGAAAGGACAGATTATCCAGGGTTAGGCAAACCCCATCCCCCAGCTGGAGAGAAGAAGGGCATTCCCATCACTGCTGGAAGAGTTAAGGATGGAAGTATCTGAACAGGTGCCTGCTTAAAGCCTCTGGCTTGAGCAGAGATCAGGGCAAATATTTCTCATTTCTTGCAGAAATGATAAAAGGAAATAAAAATACAAAAACATTTTGTTAAAGGCCAGCTCAAAGCAAAGTATTTAGATAGTTTTGTAATTATTTTTACTAATTCATTTTCGTTGAATGCTGCTACATTCAATCTCAGAGGAACTCTTGTTACGGCAGCTGAGAAGTGGGGGGCAGCTCTGCTCACCTTCTGCTCTGTGCTCAAGTACTCCTCAAAACAAGCACAAGTATTAAGATAGAAAAATAGTTTTCAGGCAGTATTAGATAATTTGGAAAGCACTTGGGAACATGGGGATGATTCATGCTGAACAAGGTGAGAGAGTGGCAAATTTCAGGGTGGTTATTTGACTTTTCAGTCTCAAAATGAGTGCTATTATTTTTAACATTATTCACTGATGTCATTGTAGCAGCTGCTTGAAAGCTGCTACAGAGTTTTAAATGACCTGAAAAAAAGGGGAATACATTCAGGTGTGTGGCACACCAAGGGCTGGGGATGCATGGCTTGGTCAGACACCCTGTGGCAGGAGGGGGTTAATGGTCCATGGCATGATGCCCAGTGTAGGAGAATCCTCCAGCACAGCATGGACAGGAACTTTTCAGCTGCTAATTGGGAGGAAAGCCTGAGCTTGCAGGGAGATGCAGTGAGACTCAGGCTCTTGTTTTCTCTTCAGTCACAGAGAGATGTGGCTCACCAGCCATATGTGGCAACACCCAGGGGAAGAGAAGGGCAGAGGGAAGAGCTGCAGGATAAATGCCTCCAGGGTCCTTCTCTCTTGGATTGCCTCCTCTCTCACCCCTGAAATATTTCAGAGGAGGGTTTATCTTTAATTGCAGAACATTGCGTGGAGTCTCTGTATTATTAAAATGACTCCTGATTTTCTAGGGGTATTCTGTTAATTAGTAGGTTTCTCCTCCTAACTCAGCTGTAAATGGAAAGAATACATACTAAACCGATTGCCCTACTTATGCAGCTACTCGGAGGAATGCTAAGATGGATTAACATGCGTAGCAGAAGGCTTATGACCCTAGGAGACAGAAGAACCTGGAATAACCTTAATATCCTGTCAACTTGCATTACTAAACCTCAGTGAACAAGAAGTGCCTATTTAGCAGTCTGTCTTGGAGGAAAAATTCATATCTTTTATCTGCCTTATTCCTCCCTCTTTTCAAATGAAAGTGGTTTTTTTATCTCTCCTGAATTTATTTTTATGAGGCACAATAAAGCTGTGTCACTCCCCACACCTCCCCATCCTAAATAACACCTCCACCGTGTGGAATGGCTCAGCTCTTGAGAGGCGCCTTTGTCATGCTGTTGTGTGGTGAAAACCATCTGCACCCAGCTGGGCAGAGGATGCTGAGCTGACCCAACATGCTGCTGTCACCAATGCTGTCCACGTGTGACATCAGCAATGTCACCTCTCTGCTCCTGTGTGCTCTGTGTGAGGCACCACAGTGCCCGTGCTAGGCAGAAGTGAGCTGCCTTAAAATTGCATAAATACTCCCTTCCAAATATTTCATTCTCCTCCATGAATTGCCACTGTGGATTTCAGATTTGCCCCAAGCTGAGCCCTGTAACATAAATCCCAGATATTTTACTGTTCCCAACCTTCCCAATATGGTTGTCTGGGTTCTTCTGAATGTTTGATCCTACTGGAAAGATGGTAACCACCACACTCCTCTTAACAATGCCCAGCTCAGCCATTCCAAGCCTCTTCCATCACATAAATAACTACTAAGGGTAGCAACACTCTTAATAGAATGTCCATCCCCCCCAGACCTCTGTTATACATTTAACACCTGTGAAGATCACTGGAGTCCATGTAGCTAAACACACCCCTTTGTGCTGAAGTGACAACTTAAAAGTCCCTTAATTGCCCCCATGCTGGGGACAACCCAGCCCTGGCCACCCCTCTCTGGTCCCAGGAGCATCACAGAGGGGGTTTCTGTGCCAGAGGGGCAAACTTTAATGGGAGATGCAGCAGTGCTCCCATGGCAGGCAGAATCTTCATCATCATTAATTATTCCTCCTTCCCTCACCTTTCCACTTGGGGTTTAGCTCAGCCTTGATAAAAGAGGGGTTATTTCTTTAATGGAAAAAAAAAAAAAAGTCAGAAATGCATCTCACAATTACAGAGTTCAGTCTAATTAGGACTGAAAAACACACATGTGATTGTGTGTCTGCTCCTGAGATTCCCTTTCAGTGTTAAATATGTGTGGAGCACTTTCCCTGCTAAATGACATTTTTCTCACAGTTCACAGGGAGGAAAAGGAGAGAGTTCTGTGCTGCTGCCCCTCAGGTAGGTCTGTTCCCCTCCAGCCCTGCTGCAAGAAGCATTCCAGAGAACTGGAAGCAGAAAGTAGCCCGGGGGTTTGGGACAACTCATGCCTGTGGAGGAAGAAAAATGTGCTGAACATAGAAATAGGTCAGGGCTGAAGCAATGCATCCTCCAGTCGCTTCGCTTGCCTCCCTTAAATAGAGGAAACAACAGAAGCTGCATTTCTATTCAAAGTGAGGGCCTTTGGGCTCAAAAGCCCTGGTAGCAAATGCATAAAGGAGGGAAAGCAACAAATACAAGTATTTCTCCTGGACGAAGGAAATTAGAGTATATAGTGAGGGAAAAACCCCATCTGGGACACATACAGTATTTATTCCAGCCACATTTTTCAAAAGCAGCAATTGAACTCTGCGCCTGCTGAAGGATATAATTCAGTTATCACTGAGGGAAATAGTAAAACTCTCATTTAACAGGATAACTGCTCCTACCCTCACCAGTGCTCTCTGCCTGTGGGTGCAGTGATCCCTGCTTGGGCTGCCCACCCTCCCCCCCACCACTCCATGCAGTGTCCAGTGCCAGGGGGATCATGGTCCAACCTTGCCACTTTCCCAGCGTGTCCTTCCCCAGTGGAAAAATGCAGCCATGTGTACCAGCAACACATACTTGCACTGCAGAGGATGCGGCATTGTTTTATAAAAATATGTATTTGGAGCTGCAGGGTGTGCATGTTCCATGTGAATGGACTGGGCATTCACCCACCTATCATGACCTTAGCAGCAATGAAGAAGTGAAGAAGGGGGGAGGGGGATGCAGGATCCAGGACAAGTGTTCCAGCACTTGTCCCACAGTGGCTGGAGAAGGGGACTGTGTGGGAAGAGGCAGAAGAAAGGTCAGAGCCCAGTTAAAAAGTCAGCCAGGCTCTCTCAACCCTGCGTCCTCCCCCAGTGAGGAAGTGATAACCTTCTTTACATCATAACTTGTCAAAAATATAAACATAATATATCAGCCTGGATGTGTCAACTAAAGCCAGGGAGAAAAATGTCTCTGGGACACAGCCAGACTCCAGGGAGTGCCTGGCTGCAGTGCCTGAGTCATGCTTGCACATTGGAGCACACATATTTCATTTCAGTCCACTTCTCAGTTTTTGTGTTTATTTTGTCTCACATCATCCAGGTGGGATGGTGGCATTGCCAGGACAGAGTTATGGCATTCCCAAATGTGTTTCCATGGTCTGGCAGGCTGGCCTGGCATTGAGGGGTGAGTGATGGCACAGCTCACACCATCCTGGGTCAAGAGCTCACTGCAGCAGTCTTACATTTCTGCTTGAGGGTCCAGAAAACTGACACAGCAGGGAGAAATAATACTAGAAAAATCATAATGAACGAGGAAGATGCAGAGCCCAGAGCATGAGACTGTCAAATTGCTTGTGAAGCTGCCCAGGAGACAGAGGAAGATGGAAAAAAATGGAGAAACTTCTCTTGATTTGGTCAGTCAGAAAGGAGATGAAGAACTCACTGCTGATTCATTGAGGTTTCCTCAACACCTTTCATTGGTTTTGTACCAGCCCTTTCTGCTCAGATTTCCTTCAAAGATGCCAGAAGGACTATGGGAAAAACCCTTTGTGAAAATTCACCCTGAGATAATAATTTTCTGGGTTATTCTCATTTCCACTGCAGCTCCAACCACCAGAACTGTTGCTGGACCCTTCCCATCGTGGGACATGTGAAGTCCACTTGTGGTCCTGTAAAATTGCTGGAAAAATTGGGAATGGCAAAGAGACCCTTATATGACTGTTACTCCTTTGTGTTCTTTTAAGGTAGTTGTTTGGCAAGAGGGGACTGTGCACACCTGGAAGCAGAAACACCAGCACTGCTGGGAGACAAAGGCAAAGAGAGAAAGCAAAAGGTGAGATGAGGGTGAAACACCAGAGACAGCCCCATCCTTGCATGCCAGTAGGCAACTAAATGAAATAGTATTTGCTGTCAAGTTTCCATGTTTTCATAGTGTCCCTTTCAAAAAACACTGCACATTATGATGCTATAAATCCGTATTCTCTACATCTTCACAACCAGAAGCTTCCCATTACCCAAAAGAAGGGTGAATCTCATGAGACACATTAATGACATTGAAAACTCCTTTTGTTATCTTAAACCTCGATTAATCAACCTTATTTAGTACATGATAGTGGGATAATTGAAGGTGTCCCTGTATTTTAAAAAAAAAAAAAAAGTGCAATAAATACCTCAGCATCTGCAGCTCCATTTTCTTATTACAGAGATATTGATGCTTCCTGGAAAGCCTTGTGAAATCCTCTGCTTGGGGACAGTTCCACTGATCTATATTTTCGGGGCATGTTAGCTGGGGTTCCTGTTTGTAGCATTTTTAGCAGGAGAGCAGGATTGCTGCTTCTCACAAACCCATCTGTTCCTGCTGCTCATTCACAACCTGGAGCCACAGCCTCCTATCATCTTGCTGTCACTTCAGAAAATAATAACTGTGGGAGGACAATATAATGGATTGTTCACCGGCATATTCCTAGATATTAAAAGTACAATTTGGGGGTTGGTTCCAGAAAAATGGCAAATTATTTTGTATGAGTTTAACATAATTATGAGCAAATTAGGCTTGATCCTCATCTCACTTGGGTCTACATTCACTCACAGCTCGTGGAGCTGGCTGATATTTTTGGAATGTGAAGTCTTCTGTGACATTTTTTACAACAGAGGTAATTTGGAGAGAAAAGTTCTGCAATTTTTCTGGGCTCATTTTCTGCTTCCTTTTTGGCTTTTTTTCTTATTTCAGTAAACACATGCAAAAAAAAAAAAAAAAAAAAAATCTTGCAAGACTTTTCCACAAAGAGAACAACATTTTGTGTTTTCTTGAGAGCATATTGTCAGGCAACAGAGGAACACAACAGAGGCAATTTGGGCAGAGAGAGTTGTTGCCCAGATAGTTTTATGTCCTCTAAAGCTGCCTTTGTCCCCCTGTATTGTCAGGGTCCATCAAATTCTGCTGCTCCAACTGACTGCCAAGGGAAGCTGCGAAAAAATTTTTGCCAATGATGCTTTGCATGTAAAAAAAAAAAAAAAAAGGGGGAATTTAAAGGGAATTTCAGCAATTATTATATTGGCATTATTAAAAATAGGCTTTGGATAAAATACTGAGGGAAGAACTAAGCTCCAATACTATAAGCCAGACGGAAAGCATCCTCTCTCCTTCCTACTGCTCTTTTTCTCCAGTGTGAAAATCAAGATGAACAAATTTCCCCTTTAAATCCCAGACAGTATTTTCTCTTTGAGTAAAAATACAAGAGATCACAGGAAGATAAAAAGGTCCTTTTCAAAATTGCTTCAGCTTTTCCCAGGGTTTTATGGTTTCCAATTAACATCATTGGCCAGTGTCCTCTGAGGCCTGAGGAAATGCAATGACAGCACCAATGATCCTCATGACTGATGGACTTTTTGTCAGATGCTTTGAAGCACCAAAACCTGGCTATTGTGGGCCCAAATGTGTGCAAACTGAGTAACACACAGTTACCAGGGGTAACCAGGGCCCAGGATCCCAATGGAAAGAGCTTGTTTGGGAGCATCTCCAACACTGCAGAGCCTGATGTGGGGAAAGAAAAACCCTTCCTGGTGATGGCACCTCCCCTCTTCTTGCCATTTGTATTCTCTCTTATTATTAAAAAGAAAAATGTTTTCAAAATCCCCCATCCTCTTCCAGCACCCTCCAGGAGGTGGGAACCTGTGCTGCCTGGAGCACATCTCCTGTTTCTGGGATCACACAATGCACAGCTGCAGCTCAGGCAGGTTAAGGGCAGTGGGATGAGGACTGAGTCCCAGGTGAGGGTGGATGTGGCTCCCTGGATGTGCTCAGGCCATTCAGCTGTCGTTTTAGTGGTGGTGATTTATGCCACTTCACCTGCTGAGTTATTTATGACTGATCTTTCTGGAAAAAAAAAGTACTTCAGCCCTCAATAGGTGCATTGCTTTGGGCTAAGCACATGGGCACTGGGGACAGAAAACAACCAGGGGAACACACCAGCCATTTAATGTGTCTCAGGACTTCAGGCTGAGGACAAAAAAACCCCTGCATCACCAGAGCTCACTGCTAAATGATAACTTAAGCCAATTATACGTGCCTCATTCATCTTTTAGATAAGAAGCAGAGAGAAATAGTTTTTCTATTTCCATAATCATGCCACTAACTCGACAAAACGTGATAATCCATAATGAGCTAGGAAGAGAATTAAATGGAGAACAGGGTCTTTTGATGACTTGCCAGTTTTCTCTAACATCATTCATACAGGTTATTGACATAGGACCAATTTTTCACCCTCATTTTGACAGGACTCCCATTATTACAGCTGAAAAATGGCAGGCACAAATGTTTGCAGGCACATTTTGGTACCTTAATTTAAGTTTTCCTCAGATTTACAAGTCCTTAATTGTACATACAAGCCAGGTGCCCAGGAAATAATGTCATGTGCAAACAGCTGCAAATACTATTTCTGTGTGATTGGAAGCTGGTCTCCAAACCTGGCCCTCAATAACCACAAAGTGGGTTTTCCTCCTCATGAAACACACTTTGTCACCCTTATTGGCCAGCAATGAACTGGAAATAAATTTCTGAGACACCAACTCCAGGCGAGAATTTGAGATGGTTTTACAAAGTGTCAGGGAACAGAAAGCCAAAAATTCTGGGAGGAGATTTGTGGAGGAAAATACAGCTTAGTCTGAGTTCTCTAAAGCTTTGGGAAAAAAATTTAAAATACTGTGACTCCTGGAGTGATTTGGACTCCTGCGTTTTCAGCTCTGCAAGGAGAGCATACAGGACCTTGGCCACCTCAAAAAGTCTGTCTTTTGGGTTTCCTTTCCCCCAGCCCTTTCCTCTGAGTCCAGACATGCCTCAGCCCTGGCAGGACAGCCAAAGAGATCTGCAGCCACATGCTGAATACCACATTGCCAATAACATGTCAATTTTATCTCTCTCCCAGGACACCAGAACTTTTTTCCAATAAAATGCCAATTTCATTTTAAAAAGATTTCTCCACCTCTCACATTCATGAAAAACAAAAAGACTTGCAAGGATTAAAGAAGAACCCCATATTTATTATTTCCATTAAACTTCCCACAGTTCTTTAAAGGACTTTTTCTCTGGGTGCTGAAGTGCCCCGTTGGGTCTGGACACCTCTGTGGCCATCAGGTCCCACAGCATGAGGGACCCCAGTGCTGGTGGCCCCGTGCCACCCTGGGGACTGGGGTTTCTAACAGAGCCACTACGGTGCTCTACCCCAAAAATGCATCACCCCAGTGGCCTCCTGGCAGGGAATATGATGGAAGGTGAGTACATGAGTGTCCTCCTCAGATGTTTCTTCATTCTTCTCTTTTTTTCAGTTTCTCAGGTCACTCAATTTGAGGTTGGGATGCACAGTCTGGTAAATATGACAGTAACAAGGGACTTTTTAAAAAGTCTTTTCCTGGTCATTACTTATTGATTGCCTTACAGAAAACTCCACTGGGACTGAAAGGGGGATGGAAATTCTTTCTGAAAAGCATTAATCCCTCCTTTTTAAGGAGATTGAGTTAGATTTTCAAGCTTTTTCAAAGTAGAAGCTGCAGGGGTGGAGTTTTCTTCAGCTCAGACATCTCAGCTAAAGCCATTAAGAGATGGATAGAGGGGAAAAAACCTTCACATAATTTTTTTTTTTTTTTTTTTTTTTTTTGGTCTCATAGTTCCCAGAGGGTCACCCTGCTTTCCCCAGCACTGAAGCTCTCATTGCTGAGAGGAGCACCAGGTTGTGTATGAATTAAACTTGAGAGCTTGTGCCCATCAGAGACAAGCAGGTCAGCATCAATTTGCAGTTTAATACTACGTCATGAGAAAATTCAATACAGCAACTTTTGTGCTTTGCAAATAAAACACACTAAAATGTCGTGTGCAAGGTCTGCTCTCCACCAAATGCTAAATGTTAGTGCCCTAAACAGAAGGGATACTTAAACCTGCAAGCACTTATTGATTTTTATTCCATCCTGACCATGGTAGAAATACAGGTTGAAAGACCAGCCCCACCACTAGCAGGGTGTCCCCCAGCCTGGGGACACCCTTTGGCTGGGGACACACGACGTGGGTGCTTTGAAGCACTGGCAGCATCATGAGCATCTTGTGTAAACATCTGGATTTTAAATACCACACACTGCTGTGTAAAACTCATCAAAATGTCTGCTGTGAGGGTGCTGAGGCCCTGGCACAGGTTGCCCAGAGAAACTGTGGCTGCCCCATCCCTGGAAGTGACCAAGGCCAGGCTGGATGTGACTTGGAGCAACCTGGGATAGGGGAAGGTGTCCCTGCCCATGGCAGGGGGTTGGAACTAACGATCTACAGCCCAAACCATTCTCAAATCCTATGAAAATAACTTTCAGTCATTGAAGGGTTGGAGGGGAGAGGGATTGCCCACAGGGCTGTTTGCACAGGCAGCCACCACGCTGCTGGGGGCAGAGCTTTCTCTGGCACACCTGAACACGCTGGCCTTGAGACAGCCTTGTCTAGCAGGCTATGAAAGCATGAAAAGCAGAGCAATAAATAGATCAGGAGTGATAAAAAGTGCTGAGGACGACGTAAGAAAGGAGCCTGACAAAGTTCACGGCCGGTGCAGGGTGGGCATTTCCTTCATCAGGATAACAGAATACACCCAGGCTCTTTGCAGTGCCTTGCTGACTGTTCCCATCCAAGCCCAGTCCAGGGTAGGGTTGATGATTTTTTTTTCCCCTCAAAAAGCTGTTCTCCACACCTTTAGTGTGAGCTGTGGGATAAAATCACTGCCATTTTGGGAGTGCAAATCAGCTCTACCTGCCATGGAGCTGGCAGAGATTTACCACCGTCGTTTAGCACACCACTCATAGATTAAAGGGGCTTGTCCTTTTCACTTCACCTTATTTACGATTTTCAAACAATAAAGCATTCAGGGAGAAATTATGGCTCTGTAAAGCCATAGATGTGTCCATGTTCATCCCCCATAAATGTACCTGAGGGCTGGAAGTTCATCAGTTTGAATTCAGGAATGAATCTGAACCAGAGCCAAGCAAATATTGGACCTAGACCAGCTTGGGTTTGGACCAGGTTTACAAAAACCCCTTTGCTTTGGGATTTCCAGCAAGGTGCAGCCCGTTTGTGTTCTAGTCTGGGCTTCACACAACCAATGTTGCCCAAATGTTTATGAATTTTTAATGAAAATTTAGTGAGGCTGTATTTTTCAAGGCTGTTTTTTCCATGTGACTGAGTCTCTGTGCAGCACTGGGGGTGTGCAGGAGGGAGTTACAGCAGGGACACGTCTTTAAGGCTCAGAGCCCCCTTGTCTGCCAGGCCAGCAGCCAGCTTGGCTTTCCTGCCTCCATGGACGTGTTTAATTATTCCCAAGAGACCGGGGGAAAAAAAAATTAAAAAAAGGAAATAAAAGAACAGTGTGTGCTGAGCCCTGGGCTTGAAAAGAGGCTCTCAACAGTTTCCAAAAGTGCTGAGCTGGCATGTGTTTGTTTGCACATGTGGGTCTCCATGGAAAAGCTCTTGTGCTGGGAGGGACGGCCCTGTGGCTGCAGCAGGGAGAGCTCCTGCACGAGGCACCAACACCGGCCACATCCTGCCCAGGGGCTCTGGCCATTCCTGCTCCTTCACAGCCCCAGCTTCGACCTCTTCACTCGGATATTACAGCTGTGCTTCGCTACAGCACTCTCCTGTTCAGCCCACGGGGGCTGCAGATCTCCAGAGGTGATGCATTCCATGGTGCAAGCAAAGGGATGTGGCCCTGGCTGGCTGCAGAGCCCAGCTGTGGGTACAGGGATGTGCCACAGCACAGAGATGATACAGGGCCAGGAGAATTTTGTCCCTGTGGTGCATGAGAACAGTCAGACACGTGAAGGATTCAGTTAATGCTGGACCAGTCTGGCACGTAGAACATGTAAGAGCTGATGCAGTTTGAAACCCAACAGTCCTTGCCCAGCTAAGGAGAGCTTGGAGTTTAGCATCACGTTAATTAATGTAACTTTTAAAAACAGTTTTCCTCAGCTCAGACCTGCACCTTGGCTCCTCACCTGGGTTGCCCATCCTGCACCCCTCAAGTGGTGACAGAGTGCCTGGGCCACACCATGTGGCACTGACCATACTCACCCCAATGCTGCCAAGCCACAGCCAAAAGGACACAGGCTCGCCCTCGTGTACACCCTGCAGGGTAGGTTTAGGAAGCCAGAGGTTGTTATTTTTTCCACTAATTGTTTTTTCCAGCAGACACTGGACTCCCAGGGACCCCCCTCTTTAGTACTCACATCACTGTTTTTAGAGGGCTGGACCAATCCTGACTGCCAGCTCCTGCACTGGCACTCTCACTGCCAAGCACTCTCCCCTTTTGCCATGGACAATCCCATACCTTATGTGTGCTTATTCCCACTGCTAGGAACTCATTTTCTTAGACACGGTGTATCTGTCAAAAAAAGAGAAAAAATAAAATAATGTGAGAGGTTAAAAAGTGGATGGACTCATTGCATTACTCACACAAAGGTGAGCAGGAGCTGGCACCTGAATATGCAAACAGCACACAGCCCTAAATATCCTAATGTATTTTAGAGTGGTCATTTCTAATTAGCACTTGAACCCAACACCCTGCTTAGCCTAATTAGAGCCATAACAAAAAGCTGTTCGAGCTCACATGCACACTGAATATGCAGATCTCTAGCATCCAGCACTGCCCTGCTCCAAAGAGCAGCAGCAAGCAAAGCCTCTCAGCATCTAGCATGGATGAAAACTGGTCCCAGCATGGCCCTAAACTGGTCCCATGAAGCCAATGTGTTGAAAATCTGCATCATTAACTCCATTAAAATGCTTTAAATGTAAATCTGAAAGGTTTTGATGAGAGTTATGTTACTGGGGGAAAAGAAGGCAAACCCACGGTTTGGGAGATACTGCATTTATTTTTTGCATCTCTAATCCAGAAAATTTTACAGTCTAATTTAAACCAGGAAACAGAAGGAAGAAAGATGAGGAGGAGGAATAGCAGGGGAGAATCATAAAATGGTTTGGACTGAAAAGGTTGTTTAAAAGCCATCTAGTCCAACCCCCTGCAACAAACAGGGGCATCTTCCATCAGACCAGTTTGCTCAGATCCCTGTCCAACCTGACCTCGAATGTTTCCACCGATGGGTCATCCACGACCTCTCCAGGCAACCTATGTCAGTGTTTCACCACTTTCGTTGTAAAAAATTTCTCCCCTGGCCCTCTTTTAGGGTCAAGCCGTCACCCCTTGTCCTATCCCAGCGCGCCCTGCTGGGAAATCTGTCCCCATCTTTCTTACAACCACCGAGCAGAACCCAGCTCACAGGTGGCACCAGCAGGGTCAAAGGCACCATGTGGCTCTGCAGATCTGCCAGGCCAGACAAAATAGGCGTCACTTCCAAACCTTGCTGGTTTCAAGCGAACACACCCCTGCACATCCACAAAACAAACGCTGAAAAGCTGCTCTGCCCCGTCTGCACACGCCTCGCTTTCAGAGCTGGATTTAGCCGAGCACCGGGAGGATTTCATTGTGAATGGAGAGAAGGGGTGCTATCAGCTCCATGGAAACCCGGCCAGCTGGGATTGGCGGCCGTACCCAGGCTCAGCAGCAGCGACACCGCCGAAAGTACATGCACTGTTAATATTTAACACGGAGCAGGGACGTGGTAAAACCTAGCAACCCCTCGGCAGTGGTTATGCAATTCACCATTAATAGCTCAGAGGGATCCAGCATCGTCTTAACACCCCGAAGTTCCCCTCCCCCGTTTCTATATGTGAGGGTTTTTTCTTCCCTGTTGCTAAACCTTAAAGTGAGAGGAAACAAAGAAATCACTATTACGTAATACAGACCTACAGCCAAGTCGTATTCCTGCTGTTTTGGAAACATTCGGGGGAAGGCAAGTTGAAAGCTAAGAAGAGCCATGTGATAGGATCCTATTTTTTTTTTTTCTTCCTTCCATTTTCTAATTTCCCAGTTAAATACATTCACTTTCTCCAAGATCTGTTGGACCTCATCTATTACTGGGACACCAAATAAGCAGGGTCTTTGGTAGTGATAATTATTGGCAGTAATGTTATAATTATATACCACAGGTCTACAAAATGTAAGGTTATGCATTGTCATGATTGCATTGTTTCTTAAAGAAAAAATGTTCTACAGGTCTACAGCTCTGGTTTGAAGCTGGGGTTTGGTCAGTGCTAGGGAGCTCTGGTTACTGGGAGGAAACCCCAGTTTTAGCCAAGCTCAGACAGGGAGCTACAGTGGTATCTGGAGGACTGCAGTCACTTATGGCTGTCCTGCAGGATGCTCCACCTCAAGCAGAGCAGTGCTGTGCATTTCCCTTTAGCAAGCCCTCACACATCTCGTCCTGTGCCTCAGTTCTCTGAGTGCAACGTGGAATCAGTATTTCCTTATTTCTTGGGGCTGTTGTGAGAACACACACAAGCCTGTAAGCTACTCAGTGTAGAAGAATATCTGAAGTTTGCACAAAATAATTTAAAACACCTCCAAACCCCAGTTCTCAACTCCCAAAGAGTACAAGTGCACTTTTCTTCCTGCTTCATGTTTTTCCCACATGGAAGAGGGGCCTTCCATTAGACCCTGAGCCAAAACCATTGGAAAGATCTTGAAAACCAGATAATATATGTCGTGTGGATCCTTTTGCTCTCTTCTAGCTAGCTAACCACCCTAGGAAAACAACCCATAAATCAACTGAAAGCTTCACCTACAGTCTGCCAATCTGAAAAGCAGACACTGCCCCAGGAATGCAACCACAGCTCATTATAACAATGGGAACAAAGGAAAAAAACCTCAAACAATTCTACCTTGCACTTAGTAATTCAGCAGAGCTGCAGACAAATCGGGCAGGCAGTGATCCCCACGAGATCCACATCACCTTAAGCCCACCGTCTCTCCTGAGCAGTGAGGTGCAGAGGGCTCTGGTGTCCAGGCGAAGATGAGTTTCAACCTCCAGCTCAGCTGGAGAGAATTAGGGCAGCTCAGACTTCTCCTATGAAGGGACTGAGGGTCCCCAACAGAGGGCTTTTCTACTTTTCCTCTTTTGTTTTTTAGGCTTTCAGTAGGATTAGGGGTCTTCTAGGTTTTGGTCAAGGCATCGTTGCTTGTCTTTGTTTTCAGGGGTGGTCAGGCACTCTCTGTGCCTGCTTTGAGCAAGGCAGGAAAGTGCAGGGGCTGGCTGGGTGTTGTGGGGTGAGCTGGACACAGCCCATGGTGCCAGGGCTGCTGGCTCCCAGTGTATCCTGGGGAGCTTCCAGCAATCCCCTCCGCAGCAGCAGCAGCAGCAGGGCTGCCCAGGCTGGTGATGGGGACGAAGGACACAGAGAAGGGATGGGTCTGTGAGAGGTCACCAGCCCTGCTCAGGGACAGTGTATTGAATAACCCAAGAATTTCAGCTCATGTTGACAGCTGACCTTGAGCAGGGTGAGGGTTGGTGCCATAGGACAGTCTGTTATTTTCTTGTGTCCTTGCATGAAGAGATGCATCAGAGGGATGATTCTCTTCTGAGACACAAAATGATCTTTACATAAACATGAAGACTTTTAAGGGCTGTGAGCCTCTAGATCCTCTGCAATTCTCAAAGCACTTTTATGAGCAATGCAGCAATGCGAACAAAATGTCATTTTTAAATGTAGCTGGGTCCTCAGTGAGGTTAATGTCTCAAATCACGACCAGTCTTCAGAACAAAAACCTGCCCAAAACACCAGAAATTAAGAGGAATAAGGAAAGAAACCTAATGAGGTTGCAAACTCAAAGTGAATTTATGAGCTCTAACCACAAAGCAGTACGGAACAGTAGCAGGACACTCATTAACAGCTTGCAGTCACTAATGGGTGACTAAGAGAAAGTTTGCTGTAAATAAATGCTAGTATTGCTTCAGGACTTCTGATTTTGTAACTGGGGCACTTGTAAATCAACATCAGAGCGCTGCAAGCTGTGGGATACCTGTTCCCAGATCAGGCCAGCTGGAAATGAAGCCAAAACCAACAAGTTTCCCAGACTGGGGGTTGCAGGGGCTGTCTGGGGGAAGCAGTGCCTGATGCTCCAAGCTGCCCTGTGGAGTCCTTTCATTATTTAGGCAGAAGAAAGAAACACCCCCTTCTCCCCTCACTTGCACTAAAAACCAGCCCTCAGTCAGCCAGAGAAGTGTCCTGTATTTTTAATACCTTTTTTTGCACTTCATTACTGAGGGCCTCGAGCAAACTCTGTCATCAGCGATGACATAAAGAATAGAAGCAGTTGCAGGGCAGTGCAAGTGAGGGAGAAATTAAGCCATTTAACACATGGGCAGGAGACATGTGTTTGGGTCGAGGCAGGGATTTTTCCCTAATTAAAAACCTGGAGAAAATCTCCTTGCCTCTAATGGAATAAGCACCAAGGCAACTTTATCTGGCCCACGGACTCCCCCCGCTACCGCTGTCTGCTGTAAGAAAAGCAGGAGGGAGGAGTGGGCGAGTCTGATTTCTATGTAAAGATTGTACAGCCAGACCTGCCCTGGAGCTGCAAAGCAACCAGACACTGGAATCCAGCCAGTTTTGTGTCGTTTCTGCAGGGCTGGCCAAATGTGCTACTGCTATTTTGGCTTCATCCGCTTCTTTCCCCTTTTCTAGCCTAATTGCTACAGCTCCTTGATTTCTGCTTAATGGAAAGGGTTAAATAGTTTATTATACCAGAATTTGATTTGCAGGAAAAAGCTTTGATGTTTTCATGATGACTGTGATTGGCAAAGCAATTGTGATTTCTGCTGCCATGGTTAATATTTGGAAATAGCCTTTAACTGTTTATGCGAACGGAGCTCGCCCTGTCCTTTCCTGTGAATTACTGAATTCTGTGGAATTAACCCTCACTGCTGCCCCATGACTCTTCACCAGGCTTTCTGCTCTGGTTTTTTGATGGAGTGATGGAAAGGTTTTACATGTCAGGTGAGGTTAGAGATAAAGCATAAAAAATGCTGTGCTGCTGGTATGAAATTATTCCTCATTCCTTAGTCTGAGGGGACTCACGGAATTATTCAAAAATGCAGGAGGAGCAGTCTTAACTTGTGAACACAGGAATGAGATTCCTGTTCCCATGGAGGAGAAAAGCGCCCTGACCACACCAGAGTGTGGAAATTCCAGTGCTTGGCTGGTTGTGCTCATTATCCCCCAACGAAGTGGTGATACTGTGAGGAAACCATTGTGACCTGACAGTGGGAGCTTTTTATTTCCATTAATTTATCATCCTTTTCTTTGGAGACATGTCAGTGCTGGGTATGGAGACCAAGGATCTCACCCTGCTTTAGATAAGGCAGTATCTGTAGCACAGTGTCCACTGCCTCGCTGAGGAGCAGGGAAGACCCCTCCTCTTCAGTAGGATGTGAAGACTGGATGGAAAATTCCTCCATGCTCAGATAAGGGATTGGAAAACAATTCCTGCTTTCAGCAGGCTTTAAGAGGTAACATTCCTATTTCATGTCATCCTATACCACGCTTTCCACCTGAAAAGGTGTCATTCTCAAAAGCAGACATGAGGAAACTCTTTTAGGCCCTTTCAGTTGTGGTGTTGGATAATACAGAAAGCTACAGGATGGAAAGGAAGAATTAGAGGTCAGTTGAAATTTTCCAAAGCAGAGATGCTACAGCTCACACTCACAGACTGAAAGACACCTTCTTTGGAAGCAGAACGGGACCAGCCTGATAACAATTTAGACCTAAATATTCCTTTTAGATTATGTTCTTAATAAAACCTTTGAAGCCAGTGTGGGATTAGCTCTGGATGTTGCTTTGGAATCTGACATTGTGAGAGAAAAAATCAGAAATGAGTGGTAGGGTTGGCAGGGAAGCTGTTTGCAGCCCTGCTCAGGAAAGAGTGGGGCTGGCAAATGCACCTCTTCCACAGGCAAGACATCATGCTAGGTCGTTGCAAAAGCTCATTTATATCCTCTCTTTTTTTCAGTGTCCAGTGCTGGGTGGCTTGGGAAGAGCATTAGGACAATGCAAAAGTGGTCAGACATCATCTTCCCAACTGCTGGTGATCTGTGACATTTCATTTTCATCATCCTCACTGGACCTTTTTTCTGGAATTCTACAGCTTTTTGAATTAATTTGTATTTCTGGTATCCATAACATCTAGTGGCAATCACAGGTGGTTTCCAAGGTGCCAGTGAACATGAATAGAGATACAGGTCAGTTCTGTTTTGGTAACATTGAGCAAACCCTTGCAAATACTTTTCCACCTTAACCAGAGAGCAGACATCATACGGGATCTGGCTGGACCCCAAAACAAATAAATAGTGCTGATGTTCAGAAAGGAAACACCAGTTGTCCTTAAATAGTCAAGCATTGTTCTCTGACTTCCTGCAATAATCTCTGCCTTTTCACCCAAAAAGATTCCTAACTGTGTGCATCCAATACTTCTCTGGTGTTTGCCTGCTGTGTATTTGCAACATTTGTGATTTTTATCCTTTTTCTTTGAACATTCCTGTGCCTGATACACAGCATGTGGTATTTGGTGGCTCTGGAGGGTATGAAGTGGATATTCCATGTCCCTTCCTGGATAAAATACCCAAAAGGTGATACCTGTCTATAAAGCTTGATGTCCCCAATCCGGTGAGTGCCAGGGAGACACAGGACCTAGGGAGAAGCTGTCCCAGGGACAGAGGGCATGGGGAATGTGTGGCCATGTCAGCAGTGACTGATGGGATGATGAGGACAATTGGGAATTTTGCTGTTTGATCAGCAGAGCCTGAGCACTCACAGCAGCTCACAAAGGCAACAGACACTCTTGGGGAAATCGAGGTGATAAAACTGTGAGAGGGAAATGTGCCTGAGATGGCACAG
The DNA here is from genome assembly GCF_009650955.1 of Corvus moneduloides. NCBI lineage: Eukaryota > Metazoa > Chordata > Aves > Passeriformes > Corvidae > Corvus > Corvus moneduloides. Next base: position 21,536,455 of record NC_045485.1, read on the forward strand.
CAGCCCAGAAACACTTTCAGCGAGGTCCAGCATGCCTGGGCATGGAGGCTTCAGCTGAAGGTGACCTGCAACAGCTGCTCAAAAGCTTCAGAGCAATATAAAATAGGGATATTGCAGTGGCTGGAGGACTGGACTGGCAGCTCTCCTATCTGGAGGGAAGAGGCTGCCAGCAAAGGGGAGGCTGAGCTATGGCAGGACACACCATGATCATGGAAGATGAAGATCTGGGACCCTGCCAGGGTGAGCATCCAACACCATGGCAAAGGATCCGTTGTTCTCTAGAGCTGGCTGGGAGAGAGGAGAAAAAACCTTTGGTCCATAGGGCATGAGTCCTTGTGGGAGCAGGGCAGTTTGTCTACTGCTCCAAGGTCTGATCACAAACAAACCATGGATAAACACCCTTCAGGAGCTACGAGGGGCAAGTGGGAATCCTGCATCCCAATCTGCCACCTGCATTTTTGTCCTGGGAATTGTGGAGTATTTTCCCATTTTAATTATCCTCTTCCCAACTAGCTTTTATTCTTCTGTAAATTAGTGACTGGCATAAAAAGGGGATATGACAAACACAACCCAATTAACTTTTGCTGGTGATTCAACTTTAAAAGTCCCTGCACATTCACAGGGCTGTGATGGGACACAGGCATGGAATCCTCTCCCCAGCACCTGTCCAACTTGGGAGTTAAACCTGCACACCGTTTTGTAGCACCTGATCCCTTGCTGAAGAAGGGTTCATCCTGCGTTTCATTTTCACTGAGGACCACTGGCCCAAACCTGTCCTGTGAGATATCAGGAGCTTCACCCAGCTCTTCTCCCCAGTTTTAAAGAACTTCTTGGGACATCCTCATGTGGAGTCCAGGGACACAGGGCAGTGGCAGATAGCAATGGATGTGTGTTACTGATAAATTGAAGAATCTGCCACCAAAATACATGACGGGATTTGGAGGCTAATTTGACATTTTGCTGATGGGTTGTCCAACCCGCATGTCTTATTTAAGTTATGCTTACAAATACACCATGACCTATGAACACTTCAGTAATGGGTTTGAGCCAGGAGTGAGTTGTGCTTCACTGAAGTAATTATTTATTCACTTAATGGGGACTGATGGTTCTGCTCAGCTGGGAGCTGTACATAATTAAAACCATGGTCCCTGCCCCAAGAGGCTTCTAGTCTGAAAGATGAAGCAAAGGCTGTGCCAGCAGAAGTTGCAGGAATTCTGTGTGCTCAAATTGGAAGTTCAAAAAATTACATTTAAAAAAAACCTCCAAATGTGAGCTCTTTGCACACAACTTGAGACAGGGCATTCGGGGCTAGTGTATTTAACACAGTTTTCTGCTCGTATGGCTGCAACACCAAGAAAGAGAAGGCTGCTGTAGGTCAGAGGGCCTCCCAAAAGCTGTTAGATAAACTCAAACTTGCAAAAAAGAAAAAAATAGATATACATAATCCTGAAACTATGCTCAGTGCAACCTGAGGAGAAACATTGCCCAAACTGGAGGTGCCCCCCTTAAACCCAGCCCAGGAAAGTGTGGGAGCCAGTGCCAGGCACTTTGCCCCAGGCAGAGCAGCGTTGATCAAAGAGACCTGGGCTAGAGCAATCCTGACATACAGCTGTTCTGCAGCTGCCAGGAGCCACTGCCTCTCCCCAGACCCGAAGAAGGGCTTGTGTTCCTGAGAGCTTGGCTTTTTTTTTACTAATTATATAATTTGGCTTAATAAAAGCTATTACCTCTCCATACAAATCTTGTGTCTCTTTGAATAGGTTGGCACATTTCCTAATAGAACCAGAAACTGCTTCTTAAACAGAAGTTTGACCATTATTGTTATTAAAATAGGAAAGGAAATGGAGGCTCATTCACAACAAAGTGATATTTATTGCTCAGTTTAATTGCCTAATGTAAAGCACATGACTGGGGATTTGAAGGGGCTGATTTGCAGTTTGGTCACCCTTTGAAACAAAGCCACTCAGGGTGAAATTGCACGTTGGAACTCAAGGACTGAAATGGCTCAGGCAGCTGAGAGAGGAACAGAACTGTTGCCTAAGCACCGGCAAGACCCCTCAACCATCTCCTCAGACTGGGACTTCATAGCTCAGGCTTTGGGACATGTGCAGGTTTTATGGCCTTAACACAAATAGGGAATAGCTCAAACAAGCATTTTCTGCCCAGCCCCTCCTCAGCAAGTGCTGAACCCAACATTCCCCACAAGTGATTCAGCAGCATTGTGCAGGGGGGTGGGAGCTGCCCTGCTCTGAGGTCTGTCAACAATAAATCCAGCCTGATGGCAATGAAAATATTTTTTTGTTTTTGGATGCCTGGAAAGCTGCTTTCATAAGTGGCAATACTGACAGCACAACTCCAAGGGCTGGGGAGGTTTGACTCCTGGGCACAGGAGCTCATGGTTGTGGAGGGTGGGAATTCACCAGAGGGACACCCTCTGTCCACAGTGATGACCAGGAAAGATGCCCAAACAAACCTGAACCCCACACTTCAAGTCTTTTTCCTATCATTGAGAGCAAGGATTTTCCCTAAAGCCCCCCTGAATATCACCAATATCCTGCCATGCCAAGGGCTCCCAGCACAGCTCCTCTGCAGCCAGGCAGATGGGACCTGAGGGCTTTCCAACAGCACCGTGGTTTTCCTTAAGTGGCATGTTCTTTATTATGATGTAACTGTGAGGCTCTGAGCTATTCCCATAGCACTCTCAGTAATCAGCCCTGGTATGTTGAAGGGCATATTTGTCATGTCTCAGCCAGTCTCTCAGAGAAACAGTCACAGGTCATGTTAGTTACCTAATTTATATGTCAGGGGCTGCAGGAATGAATCAACAGCATTTTTTTTGTGTTTTTCCAGACAGTAGCTTGATATTCCCAGCATGTTGAACCCTAGGAGTTCCCTTGCTTTTGTGATCATTCGCAGTCCGTCCTCGTTTGGCTCATGTTGCAGTAATTCGAGCAGAAAAATGTGCTACGAGCACAGAGAGACGGCGTCTCCCTCGCAGATGACTCTGCAGAGCAGCTCCTGTGTGTGCAGCCCGTGCTGTGAGAGTGTCCACGCATGCAGCAGCCCCAGGCACCACTCTGGGGGATCATGCCAAAGGCCAGGAAGCAGCACCCTGTTCCCATGCAGAGAGAGGTTATGGAGTGGGCAGAAGCAGGCGTGGGTGACTCTGTGAGCTCACTCTGCTGTTGCACACACACAACCGCAGTGCAATTCCTTCAGTGCAAATGCAATTTGTGTGCATGAAACAGGTGAGGAAATTTTACCTGTGGAAATGTCTGGCAGACCTGCACCACCCTGGCAGGGAAGTGGCAGAATCACCGTCCCTGGAAGTGCTCAGATGTGTAGAGGTGGCACTTGGGGATACGGCTTAGTGGTGGGCTTGGCAGTAGGACTGGGTTAATGGTCAGAATCGATGATCTCAGAGGTCTTTTTCCAACATTAATGATTCTATAATCCTTGTTCCATTAGAGCTCTCAGGGGATGGCCAAAATGAAAGAGAGCTGAGGTGAGAGGCCGACACCTCCAGCACCAGCCCATCCCAGTGCTGGGGCCGGGGGCTGCCCAGCACTTCCACATGGATATTCCTGCTGGGACTGAACATGATCCCATCAGAGACTTTTCCAGCATGTGAATCTATGTTTGTTTATTTCTCTCTGGCCATATGTGTTTGGGAAGATGGAAGCAATATCTGAAACCAAAAAGCAGTGGCTGTGCAATTCCCTAAATCCCACAGGATCCCTGTACATCCACCACGGGTCTGGGCCAGGCAGGTGCCCAGGGAGGGGGACCCTGCAAATGCAAAGTGCAAATGCCTCAGTGCTCTTGAGGCTTAAGACAGCTTTGCCCAGGCTCAGGGCTGCGGGGTGACCGAGGGTTCCCCCACACTGCTTTAGGGGTGTCCCTGCGTTCGGGGGCGGCACTGGGAGGGTTTAACCTGGGATGTGAGGAGGGGAGCAGGGCAGGGCCGGGCCCCTCCCAGCAGGAATCACAAAGCAAAGAGGAAGATGTTTTACAGAGATCCTCTTTGCTCCAGGCTGGCGGTGAAATGAAACACGAGGCAAGAAGCAGGCTGTGCCCCAGGGGCCGTGGGAAAGACGGTCAGGTGGGGAGGGGAGAAATAAATCCCAACAGGCACACCCTGCCATCATGGGGAAACTCAGAGGAGCAAATTATTAGTTTGGGGTTTTTTTGCAAGACGAAAGATCACCCATTAACTGTTTCTGGAAAATACTTTCCAAAGCCTTTTGTGCAGCAGTTTTTCTTAGAAGGGCTCTCCCAGCACCCCAGGCATCCCGGGCGGTGGCAGGGGAACGCCCCGCGGCCGGGGCTGGAGAGGTTTGAACTTGAACTCGCTTATTTAGCTTCGACTTTTCTCTTCATGGAGTACCTGGACTTAGCCCAAACCTCAAAAGTAAGTTACAGCCAAATATTTTTGAGGTTGGTAATGAGATACCAAAGCCTTACTTAAAAAAAAAAAAAAAAAAAAAAAAAAAAAAAGAGCCGTGTCCCAAATTCCCCTGCAGCATGTGGGGCTGGTGTTCCACGGGCACGGAGCTGGGTACGGCCCAGGCCGTAGGTGACCACCCCCCAATTTTCACTGCAGAGCAAGCGTTTGGGCATTTCTGCTGTCACACACCCACAGCTCGGGGTTAATTGCGACAGATCATGTCCCTCCCTACCCTAAATTCCTACTTGGCTCCTGAAGTCTCCCAGTTTCCAGCAGCCTAGAAAGACGGTGTGACCTGCAAAGCTTCTGTATTTGAACAAAACCCTGAGAAAGGATAAATATCTTGAGATCTTCAGGCTCTGGTGCAAAGCAGCATTAGAAAAATCTGCAGCTTCCCTGGGAGAATAGTCAATTCCCCCCTCAGCAAGAGAAAGGGTTAATTGCTTTGGTTTCCCCCTGATGCTTATGGTTAGTGCCAGTCAGATCTGGAATGGTAAGAATAAAATATGATTGAAACTTCTGGCTCTTCCAAAAAACCCGTATGTTTTAATTAAATTGAGAACTAGCTGGTTAATCAGCACAAGGACTAATGGTCTGATTAGCAGGAAATGCCTGGTGAAAAATAGACCCTCTGGGCGGCTGGGCTGGGGGGAGATTCATGGGCTGGGGACACAGCCCAGAGCTGGGGGCCTGCCAGTGCTTTGGAAAGGGCATCCAGGCTCCATCCGAGGAACCCCGGGACACATCCCTGATCCCGAAATATGCCTATGGGGGGGGAGGGGAGAAGGGAAGGATGTCCTTGAATGGAGCTGCCCTCCCCGCCCCTCAAGTGTGTCCCTGCTGAACGCCCAACTGTTCAAACCCTTTTCAGGGAGCATCACAGGGGACAAGGGGATGCCAGGCGGGCAAGTGAAACCTCTGGTCTCAATTACCTTTGAAAGGGAGCGTGCAAGGATGGGGGAGACAGGATTGCAAAATCAAATTGAAATTTACTGTGTCAAGGGGGAAAAAAAAAGCCCAAAAAAAACCAAACCAGCCCCCCCCCAAAAAAAAAAAAGCCCACCACCATGCAAGATATAAACTTCTAAAATTAAAAAAATCAGTGGAGAAATGTCCTTGTGGCCACCCCTTCCCCCACAGTGCAAAGCACAGTCTTCCTTCTGATTAAAGCTCCGCCTGGAGCATTTTCGGTGGCAGGAGGCCAGGAGAAAGCTTAAGGTGCTCTCTGCAGTTTAAGGTGGAGCTGTTTACTTCATCTTCCCCAGCAACATCAGGAGGGGCCACCACGGAGCAGCATCCTCGGGCTCACACGGTGACAGCCCGGGCACGGTGACAGCCCGGGCACGGTGACAGCCCGGACGTGCCGCGGTGGCTCTGGTTTACACCCCACCGTGAGCAGAGTCAGGCTCTCGCTGGCAGAGGAGCCTCGGCAGGGTTTTGTTTTGCTTGCAGCTGTGTCCGATGGTTTTCACCAAAAAAATGAAATAGGGTGCAAAATGAGAGGGAAGGGGTGCAGGAATAAGAGCTGCCTCACTGTTAGGAAGAGGTGTTTGGGATGGTCCTGGTGATGCCCGCACGTAGGGGTTTGCTCAGAGCTCTGGGATTCAGCTCCAAACCCTACAGAAGCCTTGTCCGTGGTGGCCTCCAGCATCCCTGCTTTCCACAAGGGTCAGCAAACACCCAGCACAGCCCTGCTGCTTCTAGGGGATCAGTGCTATGGCATAAACACCCCAAGAAGCATCTGGAGGAGGAGAGTCCTCAGCCTGCGAACAGGCAGGAGGGCACCTCTATGTTAGAATAGGCTGAGGAGCAGGAAAGGGGAGCTGGTGGGCAGTTCCTGACCCTGAAAGAGGGTGCAGCCCCAGCAGGGAGGGGCTCCAGAAACCAGGACCTACACGAGCAAACCATGCAGAGACCTGTTTATTTATGCCCTTTCTCTACATAAGAAGATGCCTCAGTGAAAGGTGATGGGTCTGATGCCCACCAGAAATGCTTTATCCCACCCAACAGCCCCATCCTTGCCAGCAAGGGAAGGAACACTGGACAGCCTCAGCCTAAAACCACACTCAGCCCAAAACCACACCCAAAACTTTTTGCCTCTCAAAAAGTAACTGCAATTTTGGGAGAAGGTTCAGGTGGGGCTGTCTGTGCATTTGAGCTGCTCTTGGGTCAGCCAAACCCCTGGGGACAGTCCCCACAGAGGGGCAACACAGCAGGTTAGGAGGTGCTTTTCCTGGTCTGGAGAAGTGCAGTAAGGTTAAGAAACAACATACAGAGGTGATGCAAATGCCAGCAGGATTTTTGAAAGGGCCAGTCCCAGCACTGAGCCCTCCTAAATACACACAGTGCCATCAAACCTTCAGTGTCATCCATCCCAGTTGAACGTGTCATTCAGCATGTTGCCAGCGTGGCAGTATCTCCCAGAATCTAAATACATGAGATTAGACCTGGTCAGAACTGAACCAGGCTATAAAATGGCATGTGCAGTTTTTAAATTGTGCCTGCTGTAGGATAAATCTTATAGAGTTTTTTTTGGTTTTGTTTTTTTTTTTTTTTTTTTAATTTAAAAGTGATGCAAGGAGCCAGGTGAAAAATACTGTGCAGCTCTCAGAAAGCCCCAGATCCATCTGCATGGAGCCACCATTGAGACTGGAGAGCTTCCAAGTGCAGAATCTATAAATCATGAATCGAGCCCCCCATTCCCCTCCCTAAATCGCAATTGTTTTAAAAAGAAATAAAACATATTGGTTCTTTTAATTTGCCTTTTGGAGTCTGTGCCTGTAGGCACATTTTCCAGCTTTTCAAAAACACAAGGACTAGAAACTTCTCATTTCTCAGTGAAAGCTGAGCCTCACTTAATTGCTTGCATCCAAGAGCCACAGCTTTATGAAAAATTCCAAATATCAGAAGATTGGTATTAAAATCACGGGCTGGCAACACTGAGATTCCAGTCAGATGCAGGATATTCCTTCTACAAGTGTCCAAGAAGAGTAGGCACCAAAGGGATGCTGTTCTGCCACAAGAGTAAAAAAATATAATGAGCTTTGGTCAACAGAAAATAGACCTAAAGTCTATGTTCCTTGGCCAGGTTTGTCCTTGTTTCACACAGGCACTCGGCCCCCACTGGCTTTTAGTCACAGTGTCTCAGTGGTAATGCACACAGGGATTTAACTGGCAACAGGGCAAAGGTGGCTGGCATTTGCACAAGGGTTTTGGCAGTCACAGGGCAAAGCACCTGGCAAGGGTAATCAGGAAGCAGGGAGGTGCCAAGGGGAACTTGGGGGTAGGTAAAGAAAAGCTGAGGCTCAGCCAGCCCTTCAGAGAAGTAACCCGGTGAAATTATGTGATATTTGAGACATCTTCTTGTTCAGGTCCCAACCTACCCCCCTATCAAAGCACTTTTGTTCACCTGGGCTGCTCTCCAGGCTTTGTGTTTAACATCGCAGCCCTGACCCCAAGAAGCAGCTCAGGATCACAGAATCATTTAGGTGGAAAGACCTCTAAGATCATCGAGTCCAACCATTAACCCAACACCTCTCCACCTCTTTCTTGGTCGGCCTGTTCCAATGCTTGAACACCCTTTCCATGAAAAAAATTTTCCTAATATCCCATCTAAACCTCCCCTGGCACAACTTGAGGACATTTCCACTTGTCCTATTGCTTGTTACTTGGGAGAAGAGACCCACCCCCACCTTGCATCCTGTCCTGCCTTGGGCTTTCTCCTTGGGCTTTCAGTACTCTCTGCAGCAGTGTGGTTTCTTCTGGATTTTCTTCAGTGGCCATGTCCTCCCAGCCAGGCTTGGTGTCCCAGCAGCACAAGCACATATCGTGTTGCTGCTCATGGGAATGATGAGATAATGGCCTGAAATCTTGGTTCCTCTAATATAATTGAAAATGGAGCAAAACTGCAACTCTAAAAAGGAAGTCTAAATTAGGTTGCAGAAGAGAAAAGGATATTTGACAGCAGGAGCAGGCTCTGGAAACGCAGTCATTGTTTCTCCTTATGGGTTTTGAAACGTAAATAATTTAACACCCAGCTAAGCAGAGGAAAATCTGCTATTTTTGGTTTATTCTGAACAAAGACAGCTGTGTATTCTAAAACATACAGTTCAGCATTTAAAAAAAAATAATACAGAAATAATGCTGTCGAGAATGTCTTTAGGTATTTACGACCCAGTGCCAGGGTCTGGGCTGGCTGTGCCTTGCATTACTCTGGAACATTTGCAGCGACCCCAAGTCTTACCAGGTCATCACAATAAACCCATAAATAAATTACTTGGATGGGCTAATTCTAGGGACTCATTAAAAATTTCAGCTGAGGTCTAAAAGCACAGGGAGAGGTTACAAACGCAGCTTTCAGTGAGATGGCAGCCTGGCTCAGATGGTCAGGCTGATTCCCGGTTTGGTGATGGAGTCAGAGATGGATCCTGCTCTCATTAACGAGATTCCCACAGCCGCAGTGAGGCACCAGCTCTGTTCAGTCCAAAGCAGCCCAGAGAACCGGATTGCAATTCAAATCCTGGTCCCCATTAAAATAACAACAGCTGAAGCTGGCACACAGACATGTTTCTGGGAGCTGAAGATGAAGCTTCTTCCTTCAGAGACCTTAACTGACTTGTTCTTTGCAAGTTGGTGCAATTAGGCCTGGTTTGTTTTTCTGTTCTCTCAGCTCTCTCAAATACACATTTTTAAATAACTTGCTGAGAGAAAGGGTTAAAACCCTCCCAGCTGTATAAAACCTCCTGCAAATGTCACTGCCTTTCCAGCTGTGCTTGCTGCCTGCTGATAGACCCAGCAACAATTTGATGAGATTTTGGTGGGATTCACTCCTGTTTTTCTGCTGGGTGAAAGCAGACACGAAGATGAAACCCCATCCACTGCCACAACAAGAGTAACCAACAGTAGTAGGAGCAGCTGCTGCCCTTCCTTCAGTGTTCACAGGGTCTGGCCATGTGAGATTGGGAATATTGTGCCAAGATAGGAAATTTTTGTAGCTCAGAGATGTCCTGCTGGGTCCCTCCTCCTGGTCCAGACTGCAGAGAGGACACAGGGGTCAGGGAGGAATTTTTCCCCAGCACACTGAGGAGGGGCTGGAGCTTTGTGGGCACATTCACCTGCCACTATTCCCGCAAAGGAGGGCAGGTCTCTCCTGGAGGTACTGATCACCTCGTCCCCATCCCATCCCCATTACCAGCTGATGGTGGTGGTGCAGTCTGGGCTCTCCCAACAACAAGACTTCACAGGCCTGGCTGGGGAGGTGAAACCTGTGCTGGCACCTGCCCTGGCTGTGCCTCAGCCAGCCAGGCATAGCTGGGACGAGCCGGGCAGCATCTCCTCTGCCACAGATGGTAAGGTAGATAAAACTCCTTTAGAAATATACAGGTATATCTTGGGTGGCCAGGGTTTCCTGCACAGCACAGAAACTCTCCTTGCCACTGCCAGGCTGCCTGGCTGTAAACACATTACCGAGCTGGAGGGCAAAACACATTGGTGCTGACTCTTCTTGGAAAACCTGACTCTGGGTGTGGGGAGCACCTGGAAATCTTCCTCCCAGCTCTTATGTTAATCCAGCCTCACAGGCCTGCTGAGGCTCATTGAAATTCAGGGGGAGTCTTCCCATTGAGTTTTGAATAAGGTCGTTTTTCTCTTCAATGTTCTTTTCTTTTTTTTTTTTTTTTAAACCTGTGCTCAGTCTGGGGGAAAATGTCTTTAAGCACAGAAGTGCTGCGTTTGCAGCCGCGCTGCCGCTGCCTCCCTGGTGCCGATGTGGCTCTGTGAGAGGCTCCATTCCCACAGGGAGGTTGTCAGAGGGGATGGCCTCCAGTGCAAACCTCCTCGAGCACATTTTGCCTCATGCCAAACCCACCCAGACGTTGTGGGTCCAGCTGGGCTGATGTGGAGTCAAATGCTGCTTGGGCTGCGCTCGTTTTGCACGGAAGAGAGAGATAGTGAGGGGAAGGGGTGGGCTGGCGTGTCTAAGATAAGATTTTTCTTGGTTTGGGAGTTGATCTGGCTCCTTCCAATGAATGCTTTTTATCTGTGTACCGAAATAATAAGTTAGTTCTTGTATAAAATGTGTTATCCAGGGATTTGAAGCCCCTCTCAAAGAAGAGTGGTTATTCCCAATTTACAGATGGAAATGAGACTTACCCAGCATTGCACACAGCTGTGGTGCCTGAGCTGGGAATGTCCCTAACTGTGCCTGGTTCTCCCTCCCCAGGGCCACCACATCTCCTCACCTGTGCTATTCAGTCAGCACAAACTCTGCTGACCCTCAGACATCCTTTTATCCCAGACTATCTCCCCTTCCACTTGACTCCAGGCGAGGAAGTCATAAAAGGCTCCAGCAACTGATGCCCATCAACCATGCTCCAAAATTTCTGATTTTTGGGAGAAAAGTCCTTTTTTCCACAATTTTTCCCTGACTTTCCCGAGATTTGCTGTGGAAGGGTGAAAGGTCCATGGAGAAGACACAAAGTAAAAAACCTTCACTGTTTCTCCCCAGCCATCTCAGCAGCTTTATCAGACTTGCCTGCTTTCCTCTGGGAGGTCTTTAGACTAAACAAGCAAGCTTTGAGTGCTAACTGCTTTCTATTTTATCCCCTTTCCTGCTGAGTATCCCTCCATCTCCCATCCCTCCTCAGCACCGACACTGCAAACACAAAGGTGAGTGAGTGAGTACAGGGAACGAGTGCTCCAGATATGAAGCAGATGGGATTGAGCAGTTTGATACAAACAGTCTCTTTTTTAATTCATTGAAACTCTCTTAATCCTCCCATCCCCCCAAGACTGCTCCCCATATGCTTCATTAGAGAGCTGAAAATGAAGCTGCTCCTTTGCAATCCAGGATTTTGTAGTATCGGCCATAGGTGTGACTTTGCTCCACATTATTAATAAAGGTGGTGACTATTGCATATGGTTTCCTGTGAAAGTGGGTTTGGATGCTGGAATTAATTCACTGGGTGAATTCCTCTCCTTTCTTCATGCTCCACCTTTCTTTGAGTGTTCATAGAGTGCATCAACTGGAATTAATGCCTGCAAAAATTGACTTTTGTAATGGGATGAAAATCAATAGAAATTTTCAGTTTCTCTTTTCAAGCTGAATCAGATGAACATTTTGAGCCAAAGTAACAGAATGTGTCACGGGTTGAAGAGAAATGGTCAATCAAAATTATCCAAAATCCATGTTTTGACATTTTCCATTGTAGCGAACTGATCAGGTCTTGCTAAATCCTCTTTCCTTTGACTGTGAATCACAACACATAAGATTTCATTTCCAGTTAGTTCTGTAATGGTTGTGTGTAGGGTCCTACAGGGCCTTTGGGGCTGTTGGCAGCTGGATGCATTTACTCCCCTTTTCCCTGCAGGATAAATTCCTTGGTTTTCCTATTTTTGGTGATACTCAGTCACAAGACTTGCATAATACACCACAGGCTGGAGGGTCTTTTTGACTTACACGAAATTTCTTCAGGATAAAATTATAGATTTTGCAGTAGCTTATTTTTGCTAAAAAAATGTATTTTAATGGAAAATTCCCAAGTTATTCTTGAGTTGTGATATTCCCAGAAACACAAATCAGTGGTCATGGAATGTACTTTTTAAGCATGTACTGATTTTTATTCATTTCAGCCATATTTTGACACTTGAGCCAGGAGGTAAATCCCAAATCCTGTGATCTATATTGATTAACCATCTAGCTCAAAAAAGTAACACTGAAAAATCTGAATCAATCATGAGCATAATGAGTTAAAAACGTTTCAAATAATACCCAACTCTGGCGAAGTAACAACCTGCTTGCAGAGACTCCACAAGGAGAAAGAAAATCTAAATTCATTGGATAAATTATTTGTTGCAAATTATTTCTTCAGCTCTAATTAGTAATCTTCATTTTACACAGTAGGCCTCTAATGACCTGCTTGACAACTATGATGTCTGATAGACAGTGGGGATTTGCATGAAAATGAGTTTTGTTTTCTCCCATCCCAGCCATAAAATGACAACAGCGAGGCAGCGAGGCTTTACCGTGCAAAAAGGGAATACCCAGGCACCCAACCTCTGGGTAAGAGAAGATAATTCAGCTATATTTTGAGAAATAGAGAAAAAACCCCAGGAGGCACTAATTCAGACAAAAAAATAACAGCACCCAGCACACAAAGACTAATCAGATGCGGTTGCTAAGTGGAGTCATGTGGAAGAGCAGATGATGGAGCGAAAGCAGAAGATCCAGCTCCCAATGAAAACGTGGTGACCCAGGTCTTGCACTGCTGTTTTCCAGGATTGAACAATCTTTTGCCTTTTTATGGCAAGGGCTTTGAAATGTTGGGCATATTTCAAAAGCATGATCATCTCCTGTCTGCTGAAAATTGACAGGATTTGGATCTTTCTCTGGCTTGTGTGTCTTGAACCCAGGCAGATTCAAGCAGAAGATGATGCTCTTGACAGTCACGAGCAGCTCAAATAAGGTTAAATAAAACAGAGCAAGAGGAAAACCAGGGTAAGGCAACAAGGCTGATGCCCTTCCTGGAGCTTGAAGAATTTCTTTCTCTGGGATTTGCAGTATTTTTTTTGTGATTTCAGCAATGCTATTCCCAGCCCAGTTCAGTACATCTTGTGCTTTGACAGTTCACTGCACCTGGAAATTATTTTTTTTGTAAAAACTGGCAACCTCTCTCATTTTGGAAGGTTTTTTTGGAAACAGGAATTTAATCTTACCTGCCTTCTGAACTTCTGCTGGTGTAAAAGGAGGTGAAAGTGGATATCGATGCAAGGTAGTGCAAGAAGCACTGCAGTACTGCCTGCACAGTTTCACAGTCCTGATCTGGGGTGCAAGCAGGGAAAAGGTTGAAGGTTTCTCTTTTGGCAAGCAGGCACTGGGTGTACATACACAGTCTGTCATCAGACAAGCTGCCATGAGAGTCCTGTCCACTTATTCGATGGTAAATGTGAACATGATGGCTTGAATTGCTACAGTCAATCAGTGAGCTATTGGGGTAACTGAGTCCAGAACCTGACCTCAAAAGCAATCTTATCCAATTTTTCTTTTCTTGAAATTATTTTATTCAAAATAATATTGTAATCATATCAATTTGTTAAGAAAAAGGCAATTTTTAGCTGTTGGTCATCCCATTCACTTGATTTTTTCCTTTAATGATTTGGCAAATGATCTCCAAGCAAAAAAAGATAAAAGATGTAATAAACTGCTTTCAACCACTTCTCTGTGAATTGATCCTGCTCCTTCTTCATGTATTGTTGATCTTCTAATTTAATCACTTGTCCAGAGGACACATGCAATTTTTTAGGAAGTAAAAATGTCACACAAGAAAAAAGAAGGAGGATGAGAGTGGAAATATCATCCCTTGCCAGGCTGTGTGTCCTATATGGGAAGCATCACCCAGCACAGGCACTGCTTTGGGCTGGGAACTGAAGTGATGAAGAGGAGCCTGCCTTCATCCTGCCAGCATCAGTGTCACTAAGCTTGGCCAGGGGAAGCATAAATCATTCAAGGGCCAATGGACAGGCAACCAGGAATACATCAACACAGCCAGAATGATTACAGGGGTTTTATTTTACCAGAAAAACAACTTTAAAACAGTCTGGGGACATCATGGGGAGCGCTCTGTGCCAGCAGCCCTGGCCAGCACTGCCACCTCTGCAGGGGCAGCAGCAAAAGTGATTTTCCACAAGTGGGAGTCAGAAGTGAGTGTGTGCGGTGCTGGTTCACAGGGGCAATGACTGGCCATGATCTGCAGCCTTTAGCTGGTTGGCCATGGCAGCCTCTGGCTTTCATGTACCCAGAAAGGCAGATGAAGGGTTAGGCATGGCTGTGCTTGTGGATGCAGCACTTTAATGATTTATTGAATTCTTTTGTGTGTTGGTTGGGGTTTTTTTTTAGGGTCAGGAGTTGCTGTTTTAAAATGCTCTGTAAAAAGCAGATGTGTAAATTAATTAACTTTTAAAGTGCGTTTTCATGAGTGGCAGAAAACCTGCTCAGCTCTGGTGGTGCCAACCCACACCCACAGCCCCCATGGTCACCCCATAAAGATGTTCAGCCCGTCAAAACTTCCCCTGTGAAACTCAGCCACCTCTGTGGGAGCTCCACTGGGATTCCTCAGCCACAGCCTGTGTGGACAGGACATAGCAGAGCCCCTCGCTTTTAGTCCCCAGGATCCCTCTGCCAAGGGACCGGAGAAGATCTGCATCCCTGGGAGAGGAGAAGCAGCAATTTCTGCATGTGGATGCAGAGGGCCGCAGCTGTGAGGTGACCAAGGAAGGGATGGAGAGCTGCAACCATGCAGCAGTTTGGAGCAGGTGGTGCAGGAGAAGTGGCCAAGAAAGTCCTTTCTAGGGAGTTTCCATAAACATCTGCAACGTGCAAAGCCAAGCTGGGACATGTGCCCACAGCCCTATGTACAGACCTCATCCAAATCTACTCCTAATCTTCTCCAGGCTTAGCTGGGCTGATCCAGGCTGCAACATCTGACAGCTTGTCTCCTGAGACCCAGCAGAAAATGGGGATGTCCTTGGGCATTCCAAACACGGGACTGCTCCATGTCCCCATGTCCTCCCCAGGTCTCTCCTGGGCACAGGCTGGAGCAGTGAGTGGGGCTGTGACCAAAATAGAAAGTGCCTAGAAAGTGAGGGTGGCTGGGGTCTGAATCTGCCTCCACAGGGTTTGGGTCATGTCTCCTGGGGTTTAAAAAAAGAAACAGGCTGTGACTGCAGGCCAAGTCCTCTGTTGGTATAAATGGCCATGGTCATCCTGAGCAGAGTTCAATCTATTTATACCAGCAAAGAATTTGGCCCATCAGATAGAAGAAATCCTGCACTCCTCTTTGGCTCTCTGAGCTTCTGCCCTGTAGAGCCACAAGACCGTGTGTCCATGGAAAGGAACAATAAAAGGAAGCCTTTCCACTAGCACTGTTTTGCAAAAATTGTGGATACAGGGAAAGTCAAACTTTTCATATGAACACACCCATCCTGATTGGACTTTCTCTGGAAACTGTTTTTCAGCAGGCTTGTACCATAAAATTCTTCCTCGGCAAAATTTGTCCCCTGCCGAAGCAAACAGCTGAGTTCAAACCATGCAGAGCACCAGGGATGTGAAAAAACAAAGGGCAGAAACCCAAACTCCAGCTCTCTCTGCCTTTGGGACTTTCACCAGCAGGGAAGCATCTTAATAAAGGGTGATTTGCTCATCCAGGGTGTTCCTCTCTCCAGGAGGGTGGAGAGGGAATTTGATTTGCTTGTTTGTTTTAGAAAAGCTTTGAAAAGCTTTGGCTTCCTCTCAAATTCAGGGGAAGAGCTGCAAAAAATCTCAAAAAAAACCTCAATCCCAAAACCTTCTTGGGTTTTGAAAGCTTTTTCCTGCCCTGTTCCAGAAGAGACCGTTAATTGTAGAGCATTTCAATTGCAGAAAGTCTGACTATTGAGTCAAAGAGTCTTTTTGAATGTAACCAGATGTGTGGGGCTTTTGTAAGTCGCTCTTAACATCACAGAAGCTCAATATAGTTAGCATTGCTCAGAATTTTCATTGCCAGTGGCTGTAAATATGTCTGTATGCATTTCATTGTAGAGACCCCTGCAAGCATCTAGGAACCAAAACTTTCCCTCCACACCCCAGCCACCAAAATGAGATTATGCACTGATTGCATAATTACTGTATAACAAGGTTTGCTCAGCCCCTCCGTGCACGATGCCTGTTTTCATAGCATTTAATAGGAGAGACATAATAGGCACCAGCTTGAATAGCCGCATGCCAACGAGGCATCGCATTTCCCAAAGCAGCTTGAGTCTGCAAAATCTGGTCCAGCTGCTCAGCACACACAGGGGTGACAAGCAAGCGCCTCCCAGCCCACGCTGGGACAGGAATTGGAATGTGCCTGGGGAAACACTGCCCTTCCCCAGACTGAGGTGGGCTGGCTGGCTTGTAGCACTGGCTGGGTTGTTTCTTCAGGCTACCACAAGCCAACTACATTAATGCTATGGCCTTCACATGTGTTTTGCCTGCACCAGCATTTGCAAATCTGGACTGATAATGCTCTCACTAATTTTGCTCCGTCTGCTGCTGCTCTGGTCTTTCCTCTTTGCTCTGAGTGAATGATTTAAAATGGCTCAAATCCCACACAAGGCTTGTTTTTCTAATGAGTTAGGCAGCAAATTTGCTCATGTATTCAGCCCTGGCTTCGTCCTGAGTGGTATGGATCTGGAACAGCCCATAAACAGCAATTTGCTCATCTTTTAAGCTCTATTGTTTAGGCAATGGGTTTTACTTGGATGGTTGAAGGCCGGCCCTCTCTTTGCACAAAATGTTTTCTCTGCTCCAACAATAACTACAAGCCTTTCTTTCTGCTTCGCATTTATTTGCAATTAAAATAAATGGACCAAATGCTACCAGATGAAATGAGCACGACATTTCTTGTTGACTTACCCACAGCTCCAACAGGTACCATGCCCCTGGGAGGCTGCTTGTCCTCTCCACCCGTTGCATATTGCTGATGTCTTGGCTCTTCTTTCCTAAAACACAAGTCCTTCAGGGACTTACTGGGTCTTTTCTCAGGCCTGTCTCTGGAAGGGGCATGTTGATGGTGCACAGTTGTTACAGCAGGGTGGTCTCCAGTTCTGCACACATGGGTTTATTCTAGGGGATGTGAAGGAGCAGGGCTGTCTCCCTGTCCTTAAGTGTCTGCCTGTTCAAAGACAGTGGCTAAGCAATGATTATGGTCCTGAGCTGATTGAAGGTAATTTTTTTAAGGGTTAGGTTGAAACCCTTAGGTTGGAACATGCTGTCTGGAAAAAAAAAGTGAAGCATTTTGAGAGATTTTCAGGGTCTTTAATGTCACACACGTACCCTTTGGGGAAAGAGGTTTTCCTGTTCTCATCCTTTCATTATCCACCATCTCCTCTAACTCATGGCTCAAAGTCACGCAGATCATGCTCCTTGGTTTGCCACCCTGCAGTGCTGTGATTTGTCTCTCTGGTTTGGCAAGTGGGCTGACAGTGGAGAGAGAGAGTTAGGACAGGGCAAACTCAGGGCAGTACAGATATGTCTGTGCCGTGCTGAAGAAACCCACCTTCCTTGCTATTTTCTGTTGGTGATATAACCAGCAGAAACCTATGTGGAGAAAGGCTTTTTAAGTCTGAAGTGTGCTAAGGAAGGCACTCAGGCTATTGGGAAGGTAGTGCCCCTGTTAAAGTTCTTCACCCTTTCTTTCTGTGCTCACTCACTGCCATTAATTGATTAGCAGCTTTCATGGAAAGGTTGGCAAAGTACTTTATGAGCTACACGAGAACCCTCAGCTGCACTGAGCCACTCTGCGATGGAGAGAAGTGGAGGCAGATCTGGCATGGAGAAGTGGAGATGGATCTGGGATGGAGAGCAGCGGGGGCACAGACGGTCAGCAGATACGTGGGGCAGAAGAGGAAATGCCAATGATTCCCAGGAAGACATTCATCCCTGCCAAGTCTGCCATTGGGCCTTTCATATCCCCACAGAGCAGATATTTTTAAAGTTTTTGCTAGACCTTAGAAATCAGATTTTTAAGGTCCTTCTAGACAGATGTACTGAGCAGAAGAGGACTGTGTCCATTTAGGTCAGTCTCTGTCCCACTGGGGTGCAGGCAATGCATTACCAGGTCAGCCTGATCCCAAACAAGCCGAACGTTCCAGGCAAGACCGGTCACGGTGTTTTCAATTCATCTATTTTTATCAAAACACATGGGTGGCTTTGAGCATGGATGCATTTGGCACCCAGGCACACCAACCCCGTGATTGCTCCCAGCTGCAGGCACAGCCCGTGACCCAGACACAGTGAGAGGGCAGGGGAAGAGCCACAGCAAAATGCAGAGCTCGCTGCACAGAAAATGGACATTTTGACAGGCTCCCATCTCATATTAGAAATGTTTTGATTTCGTTTCCTCTGCAGAGCATAAACAGATTTTGAAACCTCAGAAGTTGCCATGAGACAAAACCCGTTGTTTCCTGGCCAGCTCTAATTGCAGCTTGCGACCAGCCCTTGCCTACTGAAGTCAGAAGTTACACAAGGGAGGATTCTGGCTCAGCACAGATTTGTGTGGAGAAATGGGATTTGTCACTATCTCTTTAAGCAAAGTTAACTCTTCAGTTAATGATTTTTTTGTGTTTTCTGTGTCTCCTTACTACAAGCAAATACCTGCAAAAAGTGTCCTACAGGCAGCGTGACAATGGGAAGGGCTGATGTGAACATGGCATGTGATGTAAGCATGGCAATGCCCTCCTTTTATCCCCTGCAGTGCTGGGATCTGACTGCAGCCATGGGGCAACATCCTCCATGTGCCCCAGCATGGCACAGCCACCCCAAGGACTGAGCTGAGCCTGAAGCGCCAGCAACCCCTTCCTTATGTGGGAAGGGCAGTTCCTTCTCCCTGTCCTCTAAATCCACAGGCTGAGACTTTTTGAGTTGTCTTGGAGATTTTAATACCAGCAGAAGATGAAAAAAAAAAAGAAAGCAAAAAAACCCCAAAAAACTAAAAAGAAGAAATGAGCCACCCAATTCCTGCAGACAGCTTTGAAAATATCAACCTTGGCAGCTCTGAAAATATCAGCCTTGTGTTTCTGGGCAGCTCATGAGCTCAGGAGTGCTGACAAAGCGGCCAGAATTAGGGAAGAGCAAGAAAAATGATGAAGTGCTTGGGCAGAGGGGCTTGGCCACAGTGGGAGGAGGCACTGAGGGTTGCAGGACTGCATTGGAAGAGGGAAATGTCCAAAGGGCAAGAGGGAGTTGGACAGAGGTGGTTGGTGTTGAGAAAAATAAAAGCCAACAGTGGCAGCACACCAGGAAACCTTTCCTCAGTCTGAACTTCAACCCATTGTGAAACCTTCCCTCTGGGGAAATGCTGGAAACCCCCGAGGTCATGTCAACAACAGTGGGGCTGGCTGGAGCTGCAGGAGGCCCCTGGAGGGGAGGAAATGCAGCTCTGGAGAGAGCTGGTGTACCTGGGCTCTTCTGATTTATCTGATCACATCAAAGCAACCCGTCCTGCGGGGCTCAGTGCAGGCAGGTGTGCAGTGCAGTGACTGGCAGCCAGGTTTGGCAGAGCAGGGGCAGGAAAGGCCAATTTTGCAACTGGTTGGTTGAGTGACAACAGAAGTGCACAGACCCACTGTCTGTACAGGCACTAAATCTACAGGCCAGTGTTTTTCTTTGGGATCAGGGCTTCATCTCAGAGAAAATCCTAATTTCACTGTCTGGTACCAAACAAGTTGATAGCACTGCCAAGGATTTATAAATATAGGACTTCTTTCAAAATAAGCAGTGCTGCTCTTGACCTGAATTCAGGCTGTTAGGTTTTCATCCCCTCTTATGACAATTTTATTTTATCATCCCTGCCACTACACAGATTTTTCTGCAATGACTAATTTTGAAGATGGTAAGCTCACTGTTGAAAAGCAGCATCAGAAATGTGTGGTTATCAGGAGCAATGGGTGCCAAAGGCACAAATCTTACAGCTGTGCGAGGGGAAGCGACGGCAGTCATCTGAATGCAGAATTCTTTGCATCCCATCTTTGTCCTAATGCCTCTGTAAAAGAAAAACAATCTTTTTTTTTTTTTATGTCTAAGGAATAACATCATAAACCAAAAAATCCCTCCAAGTTACTGTTAAATTTCCTTTGTGGTGTCTGTAGCAATCCTTTAAAGGGTTAGCTCTGAGCATTTCTTAATTTTGCAAGGATAACACAGGAAGCGACTGCAACTGTGTTGAGTAAGTACAGAGATTGTTTTTTCAATGAATTCTTTGTGTCTTTGATTTCCATTTATACTTTTGCATTCTGGTCCACCTAAGCAAATATTTCTGGGAGGAGCCAGGGAGCACTGAGTTTTTTTCTCAGAACTGACATTTTGAATATTTTCAACCAGCTTTCAAGTTGGCTGAAAAATGAAGGTCATTGTTTGGGAGGAAAATTGCCTGGTTTATTCCACATTTTCCCAATATTTGAAGCTTCAAATTTAAAATCTCAATGGCATTTAGAAGGTCCAAGGTGTTTATTTCTTGCCTGGGCTCTGCAGTGCTCGTCCATGCTGCTTTTGAGGAAGGACAAGAGTTATGTGATGTATCGGACCCGTCGTGACTGAAATGATCTGAGAAATCATTGCAGACCCTTTTTTATTGCAAGAAAAATGGAATTCTTCTCTGTCAGAAGGTAAATAAAGCTATCATGTTTTGACCACAGCAAATCTTCAAACAGGGAAAGAAGAAATCATGTTCTGTGATCACATTTTCATGTGTCATTGATTGCTATGGCAATCTAATTGCCAGATCCTTTGGTATCTGAAAGCCTGGGCAATTGTTATTCTTAAAGCCTTAAACCACACGCTGTGCGTCCTGAAACCCTCGACTCTGCCAGCTCTTGGGTTTCACTTTTGCACGTTTGTGGAGATTTGGGGAGTTTCCAGCCCAGCGAGCAGCAGGGCTTGTTCATCTTAGGGCAGATGCTTCCAAAACGCAGCGGGAGTAGGGTACACATGTTTTCAATTATCATATAAGAATAAAAAAAAAACCCAAAGAAAACATTCTTAGAGGTTTCCAGACTTAGGCTTAAGTGTTTACAAAACTGGTTTCAGCTTTTAAGAATGTATTTCCTGGCTTTGAAGCGGAGCCCCTTGACTTCATGGGATGTTGGATGTGATCCCTGACTGCTCCTGGAGCTCCAGTGCCAGAGTGGCTCAGAGCAAGGGCTGATACCCAGAGCTCCATTCCTGCTGTGTCAGGGATGGGAGGGCTGTCCAGCCTGCCAGCCCCATGGACTGCAATACCTTTATAAGGGTTGTTTGGGATTTTTTATTCCATTCCATAGGATAAAATATGCTGCACTATTTTCCAGTCTCTGAGGAGGTTTTAGCCAGCCCCAGTTAGGAGGCACACTTGTATTCAGTGGTGTAAGAGCTAAAAACTGCAGAGAATCCTCAAAATCACAGTGTGGGGAAGCAGAGAGAGAGCAGTCAAGGGTCCAGTCTTTGGACACCAATGCAGGATCACTCCCTGATGTGACTTTCTCCCTGTTTTTTCCACAGCCCTTAGACTGATTGGACTGGAGCTTTTTTATGGTATTTATAAGTAGAGTTTATTGTATATTAACGCTTGTATATTAACATTTTAAATATATATTATGTCCTTTTTGCCCTCTGGTTTTTTGCTTCTTCCATTAGCAGTGAAAACTGCTGTTATATTTTATTTCCTTTCACTTCAGCACTTGATGTACCTCCACGAAAACCTGCGGTTATTCCATAAAATCAGTCACTGAGGTAAATAATAACAATCTTACCCCATAAACCTGCTGAAACCATTGAAATACAGCAAAAGATTAGAGCAATCATTATTAATATAAACTATAAGAAAACAGAATGTTAGCAGAATCTGTTATAAAAAAGGATTTTTTTTTTTCCAAGTTGGTTCTAATTTCAAATAAATAACAGAAATATTTTTTCTGGGAACATGAAGGATAGGTTTATAGCCTCAGTCTATCAGAAATAATGCCCTGTTGGCTCTGTTCTCTGCCGCTCAGACTCTAAAGCACCAGCTTCTCTTCTTCAGATACAGGGCAAAAATACTGATAATGAACATTTCATAAAAGCACAAAGACCTTTATCAAAGGGAAAGATGCATAATATATTTTCAGCATTATTATTATTATTATAGCACTTGCCATTACACAATTATTATTTGATGTTTAGGTCTGCTTGAGAGGAACATCTGAAAAAGATCTTCTAAGTCAAGTCCAATGCTTTTAAAAGGCACTTAATGAATTTTTCTTGCTGTGTTTATATTGAGAGGTTATTTATTTGAAGATCATCTGTCTTTTTTTGTGCAAAACATTTGAATTTTTTAAGTCTGTTAAGTGAGATTACTTGTGCAATGGGTATATTTTTCCCCAGTCCTGCAGGAGCCTCCTGCATGGTGATTTAGTGCTTATGAAGCCTGCCTGGCTGCCCTGGAGACCATTTTTTTCTTAATCAGTGGAGATACAGATCCAGTCCTTCAGGAACATGCCCAATGTGTATGCACACACCAGCACAAGGACCTGGGCAGCCTCAGCCCCACTGTGCTGCTGGGACATGGAGGGGCTTGGAAATGCCCCATGGGAACAGAGTTTTTGACCTCTCCATGGGCTTCTTTTGAGTAAACCCACTGTGGCTAGGTAGAGCCTCCCAAAACACCCATCATCTGGGCTGTGGGGAGCCAGATACTGTTTTTTCCCAGTAATACTAAAATTTTTTTTTCTCCTACTATTGATTCCATCCCCTAATTTCCTGAGGAATTCCTGTAAAATTCCCTGAGGAGTTGCACTATGGGAGAAGACAACCATTTCCAGGTCAGCTCAAATGCATCATCATCATCTCAATTATATATGGCAAATTTTCATGCCCACTTCTCCCACCTCATGACGTGAGAGCCGGGAGGCTGACAAAGCACTGGGGTCATTCCACCCATGGTGCTTCTCCTGCACATGGGGGAAATAATTAAATCAATGCTGGGATCAGGAAGGGTCATATCCTGTGTTTCCCTCAGCCCTACCAACCTGCTGCCCTGCTGGTCCATGTCCATCTCTGTGGGGCAATGTCTGGGAAGACCACTGGGAGGGGTGGATTGTTTTTCACCTGGGGACTCAGTTCAGGCTCCCTTCTACATCACCCTGGCGACTCAATTTAATTGACAGAATATAAACCATGTCACATTAGTATTAAAAATAAATGGTATGGACCAGACATCTGAGAATCAGACAGGGTGAAGGATTTTATTATTTTTCCCCCTTCTTAGTGTCTTTCTTAACACTGCAAAGGCTGCCAGAGCCTGAGTGGTGTTAACACAGAAAACATCACTTTAAATTGAGAAGTTTATCACTTCAGCTCTCCTTTGCCTCCCTTCTCTGACCAGTCGGCGTCTGGCAGCACAACTTCATCTCTCATTAGCACTGAGGCAAGAGATGAGGCCGTGCTTGGGAGATGTGACAGTTCAGGCCCTTGTTTTTACAGATTGCCTTTAGCAGCTGAACTTGTCAGACATTTTAGGTAGAAAGAGCAGAAATGAGTAATGGTGGCATCTGATTATAGCCATAAAATTTACCCAACCCCAGAAGGATGCATAGCTGCTCCAGAAAAACCCAAGCAGACATTTTAAGGCGTTTGCAGACTCCGGGGCTGCCGACGTTGCTGCCAGCAGTAATAAACTCCCATGATCCGATCCCGGCGTATGCCCAGCCCAGCTGGCTGTTTTATTTGGGCGAGGTGTAGAGGGCAGAAATTCCCTTTGTTTATTTTCACTCCCAATGGCAGGGTCTGTGCAGAAACCCAACGATCCAGGACTGTTGCTAAATCTTAATTCTACTGCTGTTCTCTTGGGGGATCAGCGTGAATGGAGTTTTCGGCACTCCTCAGTGTCTCTTTGGGGAACAAGAGTGTTTTGAGATCCCTGAGCTGCCACTGCATGGCTGTATCAGATAAAGCACTTAGAACTCTGCCTTTGGCAACTAGGAGGAGCAGAGGTGGCCAGAAAACCATAGAATCATGGAATAACCTGAAATGGAAGGGATCCACAAGGATCATTGAGTCCAGCTCCTCGCACCACACAGGACAACCCCAGGAATCCCAACATGTGCCTGAGTGTGTTGTCCAAATGCTTTTTGAACTCTGTCAGGACTGAAGATGTGACTACTTCCCTGAGGAGAGAGTTCCACTGCTCAACCCCCCTCTGGGTGAAGAACCTTTCTTTAATAGCTAACCTAAATACAGGATGCCTTGCAAGCTGGTATTGCAGCCCTGGACCACCTGCTCCTCTGCCCTCCAAGCCAGCTTGGTCTCCCTCCTCAAGGTGTGGGAGCTCAGGAGGAAGAGGCTTTTCTCTTTCCTGGCCTGAATTTTACCTTTTTCTCGAATTTTGACAGCACTGGCAACAGCTTTGTATTTTGCTGTGTTTTTGCAACAGACAAATGGGAATGGTTTCAGGCTGGGGTTGAAGCAGGAGGGAGCAGATTTCTCCTCCAATGTTCAAACTCCTAAAACTGGGCATGTGTGTCCTGGAAGCAGAAGGATGGTCTGATCATGATGCATGGACACACAGAGGAATGTCATGAACCAGACAGCACTGGACTGGCTCCAAATGCTGCTCTCAGTTCCTTCCCCAAGTTAGTAGGCGAGTGGCCACATCTCCAGCAGGAGGTCAGACTGACCTTGGAAAATGTAGGCAATGCAGCTCACCCAGTCTGTAACGTGAGTCCAACACCGGGAGCTGTAAGATGAGGCAGCCCAAGCCAGAAACCTCAACCCCGTGACCTGACTTGCTCAGCCCTCTATGACCCTGAGACAACTAAACCTACACTTTATCATGAAACAGCAGATCCTGTGTCTTTCTGTGGTCATCCCAGCCAGGGTCAAACAGGCACAAGGGGTTTAATGCTGAGACTGGGTGAAAAATTTCTTTTTGCTGAGCTGACTGAGAGGCTGAGGATGCTGGAAGGAGGAGAGCCGGGGCTGACACAGAGCAAGGAGAAACTAATGGCTTTTAGTGTTTCTCATTTATTTTGCCCAGTTACTTGGAACACTTTCTTTCGAGGATTTTTTTTCCCCTTCTGCTTTATGGCAATTACCTCTGATTGTTTCAAATTATTAGCATTCAGAAATAAAGCATGATTATCTCTTTCCAATATTTTTTGCAGGTTTTTGATTTCAAATCCATCCAATAAACCCAAGCTGAATTTATGAGCCTGCCGAGGCAGTTTTTAGATAAAAGCAAAGGCAAGGAGACATTCCTGCTTTTGCTGCTGCTCGCCAATGCCCACCAGGCACCGCATGCTGCTATTCCCTGCAAATAATAGGGAGTGGTCCCAAAGAGTGAGCACTGCCCTAGCAGGATCCCTTCTTCCCAGTTATCAGAGGACACCTGATGATATTAGCAGCAGCAGAGCAGTGGGTGTTTCATCTCCCGTGGTTTATGTGCAATTACAGGAAGGGCAGTTCATGCCCAGGTGCTGCCAGAAGTGGTGCCTACTCCACCACGTTGACACCTCCCTGCCTCCCATCAAAGAGAAATGTGAGGAGCTGTTTCACCTGATCTGAGGGAAGCTTTTGACACAGTTAACTGTAGCATATTAATTAACAAACTTCAGCACTGAGGCTCCTCTGATGCAGCTCTCACAGGGTTTCACAGCTGAAGTGAAGGAGGAGGAGGGAGGGGATGTTCACGGCTCTGGGTCCTTCACCCTCACAGAGATGCAGCATCCAGGTACAGCACCAGCAGCCGGGGTGGTGGTCCAGAGTGCTGGGAGGGGATGGAGCTGCAACATCCTCCACCCACCCAGCCAACCTCACCCTTGTGTTATTTTGCAGCCCTGCTATCCCACAGAGGGGCTTCTCACTGTGATTTTCTCTGTGAAGTTCTAAGGAAATAGACAAAGACAGGTTAGAGCAGGGGCTGCCTGGCTCCTGTTGCCCCACATCCCAGCTTGGCTGTGTCCATATTTAGACCCATCGTGCTTCCATGGTCCTGTGCTCCTGCAGAAACCTGAACCAAGGGAAAATGGGGCAGTGGATGACAGCAATGTCACCATGGCCCCAATGCACAGCAAGTGCAGGCCATGGAAATTGGGTCAGCTTCTTCTGGTGTAAATCAGCACTCCTTTGCTGAAGCCAGTGGAGTTAAAAGAGTGCAAGAAAGACCAAAATTAGGTCAATCAGATGCACAGCTCCTTTTATGCAGCAACGTAACCCTCTTCTTTCTTCCTAGTATTCTGCACAGTCAAGTAGGTCAGAAGTATCTGCTGTCAGGCAGCTGGATCCACTGAGGTCGCTCTGAAATATTCTCCAAATCAGCAGGACATCAGGAAAAGACATCCCTGTTCCCTCCTGCCACTGTGGTCTCTGAGCACATGTCTGAGGGGGAACAGGCTCTCAGCAGGGAGGCTGGTGAAGGCTGGGATTAAAACACCCCAAAAGTCTTAGTCTGGGTTTAACCAGGCAAGAGGTAACCCACATTCCTAAATACCCCATTTGTAGCACTTGCCTTCTGGGCAGGGTTTTGCCATGGGCTGTGCTTGGAAGGAGCATCACAGACATGATATGGGGCTGTTCTGGTGGCCCCCAGCAACCCCTGAGCCAGCTGCACTGGAGCCTGGTCCCCGTGTGAGCCATAGGATATGCTACTGCAGGGTCCCACAGCTTCCAGTGCCACTGGATATATTAGGGCAAATTTTCCTTTCCAAATGAGTGCTAGAATAATTGGCACAAACCTGTCCTCAGAAAGCAGGGCAACAGCTCCTCTATTTCTCTGCAGAGCCTCTTATACACAACCTTCTGTATATGCTTTACATGCCTTGAACCAGTGAGACCCGAACAACTGCTTAACACCCATTGGAAAAGAAGCATAATTGAAACAAACTGGAAATAAGATTATTAGTGAAGCAATCCAGCTTCCTATTTTCATTCACCAGGAGTGGTGCCAAAAGGTAATTCTGAAGCTGGAGAAACTCTGTGGAGAACTGTGGTGGAGTCAGCAGAGCAGCACAGGGAGGGCAAACGTGGGTGAGAAATAGTCTTGAATGGCTGAACACGTTGTTTGAGCTATAATGGTTTTATGATTCTGACAGAGAACTTTCTGCCTGAATCATAAAATAAATAAGGGTCCTGGAGCACCATGGCTTCGTACCAGCAGCCAAGGAGATGAAATCATGAGACTTTCAAAACCAGAGCTGCTCCCAAGTTTGGCAACTCCCCTCTGCGGTGAGGAATGAAAGCTGTGTGCCAAGTCAGTCGCAAATTATAAACAGTCCCAGAAATGGCGATTTCTACTGCACCCAGCCATTTTCAACATTTTCTTCTCTTAAATTGTTCCTCGTGCCTTACCTCGTGTCTGTGTGGACTCTCTAGAAATCTGCAGACCATCTGCAATAGGTGACTAACACGTTAGCACCAGTTCTCCCCCTGGGAGCCTATGAAGCTAGGATGTGACAGGCTGGATAGTGAGGGGTCTTAATTGTTTATCACATTGAGACATTACTGTAGCCACAACACCCATGTGAGACAGTGATAGTAGCAGCCAGACTTTGGTCCAACAGCAATAAAAATGAATAATACTAATTTCTTCAATTATTTACCGCTCACAAGCAAATTAGTCATCTCTTTGCCATACCTGAGACAGTAGATGCCACAAAATACCTTCAGTGCCATCTAGCTACTAAGTTACTTGGAGAGATAAATTTGCAACTCGCACTAATTGCCAGAAGGCTCATCAGTGGCAATGTCCTGTTTCAGCAGCTGATGCTCTGCCCTCAGGGGTCTAATCAGGATGGTGATGAAAGCCACAGAGACAATTCACAACCATAGAAAACTCTGCTTTAAATGGATGATTGTCTAAAGTATGGCAAAGTGAATTCCTCAGAATGATGGCTAAATGAATAAATGACTACATGCACCCCAAACCCACAGGATATTTCCTTCCACTTGTAAAGGCACTTCAGTATCTCCAGTCCCTCTGAACATTGCCAAGAAAGAGCAACAGCACTTTTGTGGTTTAGCTTCAATTTCATGGAGACATAAAGAAGCTATGAAAAATACCTCCCTTGCTTTCTGCTTGCCTTGGGTTTCATGTCCTTCTCCATATCCATCATGTTTCAGTACCTCCGTGTCCATCATGGAGGTTCTGAAGTACTTTGATCCCTGATTATCTCTGAACTGCTGTATTTTTATAGAAAGTACAATAACCTTCGAAATTCCATGGGCCCATTTTACTGGTGGTGGCTCCACTGGCTGTCTGTGATGAGTGCACCCACAATTATGTCCACACCACAGCCAAGTGTGTGTTGTGCCAGGCTGGTGGCAGGCTGGGAAGTGGGTGCATACTGAGGGATACAGCAGACATGTAGCTTTCCCTGGATAACTTAGACTGAACAGAGCTGGTTTTTCACTTTTTCCTCCCCTGGCCCAGACTGTGGACTGTTGCCAGGTATTTTGGTGTGTCCTGGACCAGGTTTCTTAGCAAAAAGCTAAGAAAAGCAAAACAGAATTAATTTCAAAAAGCAGTTGTTTTTATGACATACTGTATTTTGGTGAGGTTATTCCATTTATGGTGTAATTTGTCCAGATAAAATCTGTCTAGAAATGACCTTATGGTCTGGGTATGATGCTGATACAGGATGCATGTGTGCTTGTGCTCCCACAGTGTCAAACAGCAACGCTTGGACAAGGATCAGCTCCATGGATGGAGCAGGCATGTATGCCTGACCACTCTGCAGGTCAGATTCTGCTCTGGGTGCACGCTCCTGGGAAGGTGAAATCAGTCCCACCAAGGGAAGATTACCTAGGTCTGGCAGCAGCACACATCTGGCAATGATGCCACACCCACTGATGGCAGCAGGACGTGTGTCAGATCCCATTGGAGCATGGTGAGGATTCCCACCTCCTCTTTAGAGGCTCTCACTGCCTTAATGCTGAAGAGTTTTTCCAAGCCAGACCAGATTATCATGGAATCACAGAGTCATTAGGGTTGGAAAAGACCATCAAGTCCAACGTTTATTAACCCAGCAACACCATGTTCACCACTAAATCATACTTCCAGGTGTCACATTCACATGTTTTTTTGCAAATCTCCAGGAGCAGACAGCATTAGCCATTTCAGGAAGCCCAAGCCAGCTTCTGCTGGCTGACAAGGTCTGTAACCTCAAAGTCAGTGCAAAAGTTTTTGGAGCATATTAGTTTGAAATTAATCGAAATTAGTGCTGAGGATGGTATTCGTTTCATATGGATGGACCTCAGCAGTGTGAAGTGGGTATTACAAAGAGCATCTGTGTGGCACCCACAAGAATTTTAATTGTTCCTTAAAGCTACATGGCAAAAGCTGGCAGCTCAAGCATGGGAGGCCTGCAGCCCTCAGGTGTCCCTCTGAGCTGGAATTACCATATAGACCCTTAAATAAAAATGAGCCCAGCACAGGAACCTGACACCACATCTCAATCCAAGCCCTGCTGATTTACACCAGGCAAAAAGAGACCTGACCTGCAGGGCCAAATCTGGCCCATGGCTATATCCCGGCAGCTGCGGTGATTTAGAAGCTCTGTCAGTGTCACTCACCAGTGGGTCTCGTTGAAAGCCAGATTTATCTTGCAATCTGCACTAGAGGCGTAAACTGCTACTGCTGCTCCCACGCAAAATAAATCAACCCAACGCAGCCCGGAGCTGGTGGCTGTGAGCGCCAGCCCTCGCTCTGATTTATACATCCTTATGCTAAAGTCAGCGGTGGCCAAACGTGGGCAGGAACCTTCCCATCTCACCTCCAGGGCTGACACCTCGGCAGAGGGTGGCACTGGGGACAGCATGGGGACCTGCCTGTCCCAGGGACAGCAACAAGCCTTTGGATCAGCCTGATGCAGGCTTCCAGTGCTTGGACAGGGCTTCACCAAGCCATGGCAGCAGGAGCAAGCACTGCTGTGAGGAGTGTGATGCAGCGGTACTGCTGTCCTGCCTGGGGAGGGGACCCTGCTCTGCTGGGGGAATGCCTGAGCACACGGGGTTAACTCAGCCTTCAGGCTCACTGTTATTTTAGGCATCTTTCTCTGGTTCTGAAACACAGGCTGACAAAACTCAGGAAGAAAGATAGTAGTGAAATACCCACCCAAATGTAATCCCAGGGAACGTAAGCCTCCAACTCTTCACATCCCAGCTGTGAGCTTATGATTTTAGCAGCTCTCCCCTTTGGGACTTTTTCTTATCACATAAGATAAAGAACATTGTTTTCTCTTTCAGTCTTGCACAGCACACGCCTCCATTGCCCCGTCACTGCCCTGGCACACTCCCTTTGGAGACAAAGCAAAAGCCCCAGGACATGGGCAAATTTTGAAGCCTACCCAGCAAAGGGAGTACAGGATTTGGGGGTGCATCAGCAAAGTGGTGATTGCCACACATCCAAACGGGGACACAGCTGTGGCATTTTGGCAAGTGGTGACCCAGGAGCCAGAGGAAAGACGATGCTGTTTTCCTGGCTGTTTTCCACCTACGAGAGGCGGGTTGGTGGCTGCCCATGAGAGCCCACCCTGATGAAACAACTACCAAGTGTTGTGTTGGAGTCTGCACATTCCTTGGTGTCAGGTGAAGCCACAGGGGTTTGGCAGAGCAGCCACAGCTACACCCGGTCCCTCCACAGATACTGTTGGTAATTTCAGGCAGCGAAATAACACCCTGGCACTGCCAAAAGCCACAGCAATTAGCAACAGTGCAAGTAATCAAGTGAAAGCACTTTTCCACAGCTGAATGACCAGATTGTCAAGCATGCAAAAAGTAGTACCTAAAATTGATTGCAGCTCACATGGATAATTTCTATCAGAATTATGTTGTTGTATTAAAACAGTGATGCATAATGTATGGCCATGCATCTCTGCAATAAACATTTTACATTTAATTTTAAAATCTATGAGTCATTCAAAAAGTTCTCTCATTATATTGCACAGACCTTTGTTGAGTCAACAACAGAAGAGTCTTTAAAAAAAAAAAAGTTCAGGGAATCACATGGATGTGAAATTCCTGAGCTGGGAATGGGAGTGTGACAGCATATCCTGAGTGGAACAGCCCATCCTGGGGGCCCATGTGCTGTGCAGAAAGTGGACGTCCCTTGCTCTGCACTGTAGGCTTGTTGTGCAACAGGCTTGTAGCAGCAGAGGAAAAATCAGCATATCTGATCCTGAAGCCCTTGCAGAGGTTTAACTTCCATGGGGAGTCAAATGCCTGCACTGGCACTTGCAACACAGGTGAAATTGCCAACTAGGTGGAGGGTTGCATTGAAAGTGCACCCAGGATGGTTTCCATCGGCACTTGCTGTGAGCTGTAGGTCTGCAGTCACTGCATTTTACAGCAGAGAGACTCACTCATTCTGATTAAACTCAGTCCCCTCCCTGTGTTGGGTAATTACTCCCTGCCACTGCACAGAAACCCTTTGCATGTCCCAGAGGCCTTCTTCCCTCTGTAGTCATCCATGGTTCCATCGTGGGCACCAACACCGCAAGGGAACAGCCAAATGGATCTCATTGTTTGGGTTTTTCCTCCAAGTCCTCTGTAGTGCCAGCAGCTCCTGCACTCTGCTCACCACCTCTCAGCAGGGTGGATCAGATGGAGATGACAGTGAGCTCAGCCAAAAAGTGGAGCTCAGTGCTTGATTCAATGTGAAAACCACCATCAGCTGGGGACCAGGTCTGGACAGGCAGTGTGATTTTTTTGTCATGTGAAAATGGGCTGATCAAAGTGCTGCTGGCAGGTAGCGTGGTTGGGCAGTGCTGCAGAGAGCTTGGAAGGCCCGCAGGAAACCACAGGGCCCTGAAATTAGTGTGCGTTCGCCAGAGTCAGCAAAAGCAGCCTACAGGCCTGAACTTCATTATTTCTTATTTCATACAGTCTTTAAACTGATCTCTTCTTTACCTTCCCCCAAGTTTTATATCCTTGAATTTTACTGGGTAATATTTCCTCTCCATGGACAAGGAAGGTTTTAGAAGCTTTAGGATAATAAAAGCATTGGGAAAAAGGAAAGTGATGGGGTTTTCAGGTACTGTGCAGAATTGTACAACGGCAATTTGGAGACAGAAGTGCTATTTCTAGCACTGATGTCGCTCTGCCTTGGGAACTCTTCCTCCATCCCTTCTGTTTTCACCTGCATGAGGGACTCACCCTGCCATTATCTCTGCAGGGGCACTTACTGCCCATCCAAGCACCTCACACAGCACAGAGGAGGTGTTGTCATTACGAGCAGGAGGAACCAGAGATCTCTGTTACTATCTAAACATTAGCAGCTTTAATATTTGTTGTTCTCAGGTTCCTGTCCAGCTGCCTATGCAGCTTTGCACATAAAGACAAAAATGTCAATCAATACGGAGCACAGCCACACCGTGCTATTCATTCCTCCCCAAGAGGGGGTTTTTCCAAAGCTGAATCACAGCAAAAACCTGCAGAAATGATCGTGATTCCAGACTTTAGTGGATATCACTGGGAAACAGAGTGGCCAAATGGATTTTCCACCTACCATCAGTTACTAGCAACACAACATACTTCACTCCTGGGATGCACACTTAGGGTTGGGTTAAAAATAGATAAAGGCAGGAGAGCAGAGCACAGCGGTGTTTGTGTGTGATCAGCACAGGAGCCAACTCGGCAAGAAAGGCACTGGGCAGGGTCAATCCAGTGATGCCCCTTGGCACAGGGCCATGGCTTTGCCCACTCCTTCTGGAAGATGCTGCTTAGTAAAGCAAGGGAGAAAATGCAACATGGAGTACCAGAGAGCAAAGCATGGATCAGATAAGGACTAATAGCACGCAGCTCTGATGCACAAGGTGTGTAGGGAGCTCCTGCACATGGTGCCAAAACCTCACGTTAAACACCTTCACTAGAACATGGGGATAATAACTTTGCTCCTCCGTGTTTGAGACAAATGGAGGATGCCCCACCATGCCTGTCTCGGAAGGAAATGGCCTCACCTCCCCAGTGGCTCAGGTGAGGGTCTACTCAGCTCAGAGGGGGATTGGCAGCCTGGCCCTGGGTGCGTTGCTGTTGTTAATCATGATCACAACTGACACAGAATGTGAGTCAATGGGAACTGAAAAGTCCAGAAACAAGGCTTCCTTTCCCACCTTGGAGACCACCCCAGGGGTCCCAGTGAGTGCCTGGGACACCCGAGGCCAGAGCCAGCCAGCACGTGGATTTGGCACTACCATAAAGCCCTCAGTGCCAGCAGCTCTCTCTAATTTGGGCGAATTGTGTGAGTGATGGATGCCCTCATACAGCCCGTGGGGACAGGGCTGTGCAATAGGACACAAGAGAAGAAAACAGAGGCATCAGTGTGTGCATGTCTCTGTGCGTGTGTGTGGCAGTACAGGCACCACATCACGTCCCTGCTTTATTTATTCCATGAAGTATAAAACCACATAGAAGATGTTTGAGGTTATCTGAATCTTGAACTCCTAAACAAATAATCAACTTCTGACTCATTTCTAAGAAACTCAGGCTTCTGTGACCAAGCTTCCTTTACAGTCATCAGTGAATTTTAAATTACAAGCCAAGAGGACGTAATTTTCATTGAAAGACGCCTCCTGTTCATTTTGTGGGTTTGATTTAGTAGCTGGAAGATGATACTGAAATATTTCAGTCTATAACAATTAATGAGCATATTCTGGGGTTTATAGCTGCATCACAGTTCCCACCATGGGTCTCCTTTGGTTTTTTTAACTGCTAACAAACAGAGATTGTGTATCTCCACACCCAGTAACTGCCTCCACATTCATGCTAACTTTAACAAGACTCACTGTTTTTCAAGGCCCACAAAAGGCCTTGACCTATAAAATTCAATTTCAAATGGTAAAAATCCCCTGGCCACTGTAGAGGCTGGTGACAAACTAATGTGTTATGTTCCATAACCATCTGTTTTGAGTACTGGCTTGACCTGTAAGTGTTCTAGATACAACCTGACTAAAATGGGTTTTATTATTTTCCATTAGTGCCTGCTGCAAGAAAATCAACGGGCAGTCCACAGGGGAAATAAAAGTAGATAGCTCCTCTAGATAGCATCTGCTGCAAATGTAAACAGACCCTTTCCCAGCCCTCTCCTCCTTTCAGTTTCTTTCCAACCCTGTGATGTGATATCATATTTCCCAAGATCTGTGCTTTTGTTGCAAGTCCTGAGGCAGGGCGAGGGCAGGAGATGTTCCCCCACCCTGCAGGACCTGCTGCTGTGGTTGGGTGATGCTCCATCAAACCCCTGGCCCAGCGGCTGCTCAAGGAGATGCACTCTCACCATGCTGAACTGGCAGCACATGAGGAGGAGTGTGACTGAGCAGTGTTTCCCATATTTGAAGTTGGACTCACTGACATCAGAAACTTTATTTTTCATAGAATCGTGGAATGGTTTGGGTAGGAAGAGACCAAATGCCTCTACCATGGGCAGGAATGCCACCAGGTTCCTCCAAGCTCTGTCCAACCCGGCCTCGAACACTCCCAGGAACGGGGCATTCACAGCGTCTCTGGACAACACACAACACACGCCCGGCTGTGCTGCTGCGCACGCCCCAGCACTCAGAGCAAGACCACGACAATTTGGGGCAGAACCCTGTGACATGTGAGCACATGGCCTTATGCAGGCACCGTGGGACAGAGCTGATGGCACATCTGTCCTGGGGTCAGCTGCACTTGGGCACCGTGGCCACACAGGGACACGTGCCCAAGGCAGCTACAGCCTGAGCCTGCCCAGTGCTGCCTCCACAGCCCAGAAGCAGCATGTGGCCCTCAGGCTCTGCTCCCTCCTGGCTTTTTCTGCCCCTCACCAGAGAGTGCTTACCAGCAGTGCCCACCGAGATCGTTTGCCCTCCTTTCATTTCCCCAAACTTCTTCTT
The DNA here is from genome assembly GCF_009650955.1 of Corvus moneduloides. Lineage (NCBI taxonomy): Eukaryota > Metazoa > Chordata > Aves > Passeriformes > Corvidae > Corvus > Corvus moneduloides. The sequence continues at coordinate 21,571,283 of NC_045485.1, forward strand.
AAGGCAAATTATGCAGTTAAAAAAATCTCCTAGCATTAAAACCTGCCTCACGTCGTCATGTCTCAGTAAAACAATGACATTTTCCCCTCTTTGATGCTCAGATCTAGCTCTGCAGGAAATTTTACTACCATGACTCTTTCATCTCTCTCCTGGCTTGAAGATAAATGATCCTTGGACTTTTCTGGACCTGCATAAATCACAAAAGCAATCTACTAAGAGAGCTGCCTGTGGCACTGACTTCAGCTGGAATTGAAAAGGACAGTCAAAAATATCCATAGTGCTTACACAAGGAGTAACAGGGCAGGGGTAATCCAATGCCTTCTCCTTTTGGCAAGCAGTGACCATGGCATGGAGAAGAGGGCAATGGTGGGAACATGGCACTGGGGGAATGACAGCCCTGGGATACCATCCTTGGAGACATTGAGGATCACTAGAGAAAACCTACAAAACAGCAACTTCTGAGGACATGGGATTTGTTTCCAAAGATGATTCTTGATTCATTCTTCCAGGCCACCGAATTTGGACCTGGGGGTCAGATGCATGTGACATCATCCCTTTCCTAACCACATCTAGCTTTACCTGCAACTTAACTGGGAGTTTGCCCCCAATCAATCTCTGAACAAGGGGCTATGGCAAGAGAGGTGGCACCTTTGGGGACTCAAGTTTGGGGGTTAGAAGAGGCAGCTCGCCTTATATTGCAAACAAATTTCAGCCTTTGTTGAGGTTTCATATGCAGGATGGAGAAACTTGAATGGTTGCTGCTCAGCATTATCTTTTTTCCTTGCAGAAACTCCCCTGAGGGTCCAAAGTGATGGGGAAGACAACCAAAGCACCAGAAACTTGGCTTGGGAGTGGAGTGACAGCCTTCAGGCAAGACTTCTTCTGCTTGGAAACTCCATGAGAAACCACAGGGAAAAAAGGACAGCACATGGCCTGGAAGGAAGTGCAGGGTTTATCTCCCTTGAGGCTTTAAATTGCTTTAAATCACTTGAGGGTTTATATCGCTTGAGGCTGATTTGGCCAAATTGGAGCAGGGAACATGAGGGGTTAATATCCTGTACACTGAACTTGCTTGAGAGATGGCTACAGGGTGGGCAACAGTGGCCAGCTCTCAACATGGCTTCATGGGGTAAAGCAAATCCTTTGTTGCACAAAGGTTTAGGTGCCACTGGGAGCGTGATCCTTGTCCCCAGGCACAGCTTCACCCTGGAGCACTCTGGCAGGCTGCAGCTGCAGAGAACTCTGCTCCAGCAGCCACTGCTCCAGCAAGCAACTGCTCCTGGGTGACTTGTGCTTTCCTGTGGGTGGGGTGTGGGCTGCAGAACTATTTTTGTGTCTCCTCTCGCTTTCACCCGAGTGCAACTGGATACCACAAGCCCCATCAGCCCCGAGCAGAGCGTGCACAGCACTGCTCATGCAAAGCATGCTGTGCTCACAGGCAAGGAGATGAGGTTTCTCACTTCTTTTTTTTCCTTAAGCAAATTTTTAAAGCCCTAATTGCCAAGTAGTTGTGTTGCTCATAGCTCCTCGAATTCGGGAGCATCTGCTGAGATCATTCATGCAGGGCTGCTCCCCATTAACAAAAGTGTTATCTTGAAACTGGTTCTAATGCAGACCCCCCTGACACTCCGCTCCTTCCAGTCTGATACAGCACTTTGTGATCCCGTTTCCAGTCATAACATTCCAATCCACAGCAAATTCACTTGAGTACATACATGTACCCAGCTATTAAGTAGTTTTTTACTACAGTAAAGCACCACCACCCAGCAGTGACCCCCTTATCAGTCAGGGTAGGATGTGGGAACACATGGCATAAAGCATTAAGGATGATACCCTCTACTCTTTCTCCATCTCGGTTGACATTGCATGGCCATCTCCCACTTTTCCATCTGCTTTATTCAACTCTGACCACCTTCCTATAAGAGGTAGAGAAACAGGAGCCAGGACGTGTCATGAGAGATGTTTTTTGGAACAATTATCCTTTTTTTCCATCATGGAGCTGCAAAGAGAAGCAGCATCTCTGAGCTCTAAGCCCTTCTCATGAGATAATGAAATCAGTAACTCAAAGCTCTTCATGCAGGTTTAGGGATTCCCATGCTTGGATATCTCTACTGAAGGCTTGTGAAAATCAGGCCTGATTTTCACAGCTGCTTGATTTTTCCCTTTTCTGACTTGGAAAAGCTTGGCAGTGTTTCCATGGCATTTTACACATGTGGAATTACTGATCTAATTTTGTTTTCTTCCATCCTTTTATTTGGGTACAGACAAATAACATCCTTTAGCACAGTATATTTGTGGGAAATGACAAAGGGATGCCAGCTCAGAACGAAACCTCATGAGCAGGAGGACAACAGACAGAGGAAATGGCCTGAAAAGCAATGGATGGAAAGACAGAATCAGGAGGAGGGGAAGTGATGAACAACTCCACTTCAGCAGGGTATTGCATGTGTGGAAAGCAGAATGCTGGCTGTGACATTCTGCTCTCTTCAAGACTGATTTTCACAAAGTTTTTGTATCCCTGTTGACACTGCGGTCACTGGGACCATTGGACTCCACTCCCCTGAAACAAAGTTCATTGAGGTTGGAAAAGACTTCTAAGATCATAGAGTCCAACCATGAACCCAGCACCAGTGGTGCCACATGGGAGGCCGGCAGTGCAGGGGTGTTAACCTAGAGATGATATCAGCATTGTGCACTGGGATGTCTTTTCAGAAACCAAGTGTGTTGATTTGGCAGCAATTTCCTTATCCTTCGGGTGATTTTCAATGAGAAAAATACTACGGGGCTTCAAGGCTTACTGAGTTGCTCAGGGGAATGAGTCCTGGTGGAGACCAGCAGCCAGGCCTAGCTAGTGGCCAACACCAGCTTTCCTGCTCCCATGTTGAGGAAGGGTTTTCAGAGCTGGAGGACTACAGACCCAGCCTTCATCCCACGTTCTGTCGTGTGTTTGTGATTTACCAAGCAAATTTCTGTGGGCTCTAGGGTGCAGTTTCATTAAAAAGTCCTTTTTCCCTAACTCCAGAGGATGGTTACAAAACATGCTGAAATTTGTTTTTCACTATTTAGGGCTTCCAGAACTTTGTGCTCATCTATCTTACATTATTTTTCTTTCTATTTGTGGTTTTGAGGTCATGGCTTCAGAAATGTTAACTCTTCAAGTAAAGTTCTGAGCCAAAACCAAACTCTTCTTAGAGGAAATACTGACCTTTCCACTGGTGCCTCACAGCTGAAAAACATGGAAATGGATACATGGTAATTGATGTCTCCTCTGATCAAAAGGTACCTCAGCGAAGTTACGTTCTCATGGAAAATGCTAAATGATAGTGTTGGGTGCACAGCGCAAACAGACACAAACTTTCCCACAAATATTTGCTTGTCTTAAATCTGCTTGGCTCTGCTCATGGCTCGCCAGAGTTTATTTTCCACAAATATTCTAACAAGAGCTCATTGGCAAGAATATACATAGAAACTGCTCAAGGTAACATCTGAGGAAACTATTTTTGAAGGTCTGTTTTAAGGCCAGCAACCCTAAAGGCCTGCTATTTTCATGTTTTTGGAATTACCATCCCCCCACAGAGATGGCAGCATTCCCCTTGGAGAAGGCCAGGCGTGGGGATGTGGCTCTGAGTCATGAGTCAGATCCTCGCTCTCCTCTGGGGAAGATGCTGATTAACCAGTGACAGCTGGAGCACTGAGACTGCATTTCCATGGTCAAAGGAAGAAAGCTCTAGAAATGCTCTTCCCTGATCCCTGTCCCATGTTATGTGAAGGCAGGAGAATCAGGGATCTCCTCCTTCTTCCCCGAATACAGATGACAGCTCACAATGAAGTCCCAGGTGATATTTCAGGCACAGGGAGCAGTGAGGGTCCTGAACATGCAGGTTTGAGTCACTGGTCTGGCTGCACACCACTGCCAAAACCAGAGATAGCAAAATTCCCTTCCCTTCCCCGAGCACTTAGGCGACCGAGATCCTGCTGGAGCAGGCTGCAACACGAATCCTCCAGGCAGTTTATATATAGCCTGAGAGAATCAAAGAGCATTATTTTAAGTTCATGACCTAGTCTTCATATTCCTTGTAGCAACCACAGGGGAGCTGGGATCAGACTTGCCCTGTGAATGCAAGACTGGGGCACCTTCTCTCTCTGGAGCTTGAGCAATGAAGCAGATCCTCGGGGAAGCCCCACAGCAAACTGGTACTGCAGAACTGGGCTGCTGGGATTGCACCTTCCAGCTCACTGCAGAGCTTGACATCTTCAAGTCTGGCTTCATTTTGATTCAGAAGAAAACTGCTGGAACTCTCCTCAAAACTAAAAGGAAGGCCCTTCTGGATAGATCACAGCATTTAATTTTTATTGACACTGCTTTATTTTCTATTATTATGATATATAATAAACAATAAAGCTGGAATGCCATTCCAGAGTGAAAAATATCATAGAATCATATAAAATCCTGAGTTGGAAGGGACCCTCAAGGATCACAGAGTCCAACTCCTGGCCCTGTATAGGACACCCCAGGAATCACACCACATGCCTGAAAGTATTGTCCAAATGCTTCTCAAACTCTGTCAGGCTTGGGGCTGTGAACACTTCCCTGGGGAGACTGTTCAGTGCCAACCTCCCCCTGGGTGAAAAACCTTTTCCTGATATCCAGACTAAACCTTCCTGACATAACTTCAGGCTGTTCCCTCAAATCCTGTCACCAGTCACCAGAGAGAAGAGATCGGTACCTGCCCCTCCACTTCTCATGAGGAAGCTGCAGACCCCAATGAGGTCTGACTTCATTCTGCTCTTCTCCAGGTGAATAAACCAAGTGACCTCAGCTGCTTTTACGGCTTCCCCTCCAGACCCTTCACCATCCTCGTGTCCCTCCTTTGGATGCTCTCTAATGGCTTTATATCTTTCTTATATTGTGGTGCTGAAACCTGCACACAGGACTCAAGGTGAGGCCACTGTTGTGAGGTTTTTTTAACTTGATTAGCCTTTGGGAAACACACATAATTTTGGACACATTACATCAGCAGAGTTTCAAACTTATCTATCAGCTCCGTTAATAGTACTTAGCAGTAGTATTTAGCTCTTCTTCAGGCACAGTACCCAGGTTCTCAAAGCACATTATGAAACTGTATGGCTACCTCTATTCTAGACTGATCTGCCTAAAGCTGATCTGGAAAGTTTTTCATTTCACTTCTAAACCATCATTGCCAATAGACTTCTGTATGTTACATGTGTACAGCCAGGAAACAAAACCATTTGTACAGTGTATGTCAAAATTGGGCAGCACAAACTGCCAGACAGGACAGAGCTGCAAACTGGAGTCAAGAGACTCTTCTCTGCCACCACCTTCCCATGGAGCTGTTTGTGAATCTCCTCACTGCATGTCTTTTTTCCTCCTCTTTTAGGCTACTGGGTGTGTTCAGACTGGAATCTGCTGGAAAAAGCACAGTGGTCTCCTGCTGCCACTGCCACTGATGCTACAGGGGGGAAGGGCCGTGCAAATAATTTTGGAACAGGAGGTGTGACATGGTGAAAGAGAAAATCACAAGCATTTTTGCAGAAATGTTGCTTGAAAGCATTTTAACAACTCTTTTGGTTTTTATTATCTCAAAAAAATTAAAGGGAACAAAACTTAATCATTTGGCTTACAGAAAAGAGTGACTATTGCAAAACACGATCACAAGCAGTTGTGATATTAGCAGCCACCCCTTCAGCATTCTGGTTACGTAGGCACTGAATGAGAAAGGCAGAAGGGTATGTTTGGAAAGGAAACCAATTTTTCACAGGTTCCTCCCTCCACAGTGGGAGACCGCAGACTGAGAAGAGCTGACTACCCTTCCGGTAGCAATAATGCAACTGTGCTATTCATAGAGAGACAGAAAAACACCAGCTGATTTTCTTTGCATCATAATCTGGTAACCTCAGAATTAACCTTGCTGGACATAGACCTGTTAACTTTTACCATGCTTCTCCCATTAAACTAGTGATGTCTGGGACAGAAATAGCTGCCCACAGCTGTTATGAATTGATATGTTCCCTGATGATGCTTGGCGATGCCAAACTAAGAAAAAAGTTTTTTTTATTCTTTGCCATGAAGTCAACCTTTTTTCCCCCCTATTTTTAATATTCTTTCATTGCAAACTGATGGTATTAGACTGCTGTGCTATGCTTTGCTTGGAATGGAAAGCAGACATGCTCTTTGAGTCTGCTCCACAATGGTAACTCCATACCTGATGTTTTTGGTTTAGGAAAGGAAGGGCGGAGGGCGCTGGCAGGGCTGAGAAGCTGCAAGTGCATCAAGTTACACCGGAGAATGCCCTGCACTTCCAGTACTAATAGGGAGCTACAGACCCAGAGATGTCCCAGCTGGCAATGACAGAAAGAAAGGGATCGATCCACTTGAGGCCAGCATCCTGAGAACACCAGCTCACACACAGTGGCAGCCATGGGTTCAGTGTGTGCTCAGAATGGAAATCCCAAAATCTGCAAACAGCACGAAAACGGCAAAACCCCTGTATCTGCAAAGCCACCTTGTGAACTGGTTTATGTATGTAGAAACACGCTAAATGAGGTCTCTTTGATCTTTCCCACACCTGTTTAGGACTCCTGGGGCCCAGCCATCATGGCTGGAGGACATTTAAGCACTGGTTGAGTGTCACATACACAAAGTAAAGCTTTCATAAATCTTTTTGAGCCCTGGTTGAAAAATTGACTTAATTACCAGAAGTAGTCAGACTGTGTCCTTGGGACATACAGCACGTTTACAGAAAACAAAGTATGGGAAGATGTTTAAAGTGAGAACAGTGACAGCAAAAACCACATGAACTCCTAACTTGCTGGCAAAAACATTTGTAGGGTACAGACAAAGCAGCCCAGGTGCCAGGATCATCTGCTCAGCACTTGGCAATGAGACACCCAGACACGAGGGACCTGCCTGCAACCGCCTGGATTGCAAAACACCCAAACCTGCCCATTCAAAACAGCAGCATTTTGTGAAGCTGCATCCCTGCAGGGCACCCTGGGGTGGGAAACTCACCCATCCACCCCAGATCCAGGTACCCCACTCTGTGTCCTGTGCTGTCCACAGGCTGCCCCTGGGGGCAGGAGCCACTGGGCACACGGCTGCTCTGCCAACTGGCACAAAACCAGCTGCACTCCCCCACCCGCACATGGGACGGTGTGGTATAAAACTCATCAGGGCTTGGTTTTCTTCTCCATAGTCTCCAGTGATGCCTTCATTTAGAACAAATGAAAGCATTGAGTGTCTTCAAAAGCTCCAAATAATTCATGATTTCTGATCTCATGCCCCTTGCTCCATGCATTGCTCCTTTGTTTGCCTTCCCTTGTTCTGCATCTAGAGCAGAGATTACAAGCTGCACCATCAGCAGCCCAGCAAGGTCTAAGCCACAAGGAAGGATCTGAGTCATCTCCCTGGGAGAGTATTTTAACCATACATCATTGTTTGTTTTCAGGCAAACCCATACAATTATGCAACATAAATTCTTTTAAAGCATTTGAGACTTCAGTTCAATTTAAAATCCTGTAGGTTTTATGGCCAAAGTGAGTGATACAAATGTGTGCATACAAATGAAGACTTGGGAAGAAGCATGTGGGGAGGATTAAAGGGCATAGGGAGCCTCATGCACACTTTGGGCAAGCTCTGGCCAGGCTGCACCAGAGCATGGGAGACCTGAAGGAAGAGCCCATGTCAAAAGCTGGGTTATGATATTTGTGTCTCCAGAGCATGGTTTTGCTCTCTCAGTGCAGCGAGTGTTTTCTGTGAGCACAAGGCCTGATTGTGATCTCCTGCGAGTGCATTTCCACAGGCTTCAATAGAGCCAGGTGACTTTGCCTACATTAACTCCTGATTTATGCTGTTCTAAATGGGAATGAAAATACCATCTATTTAAAAACAAGACTCAGTTACACCAGGAGTAGAGGGAGACATTAAAATGTCCCAAATCTGAGTATTTTCTCACTCCAGGGAAGTGTAAAGCCAGAGGTATAAGGCTTCCTGTTCACCCTTGGGTAGCAGGATGACCAGTGCCACAGCCCTGGCACCTTAAGGCTGTTTTGTTCATTCTGTCACAGGGGCCACAACCATTGCTGAGGTGATTTAACCACCACCCTCTGCCTCCTCGCCCTCCCAACGAAGGGACCGCAGGTGGGTCTTGTCCCTTTGGCCTCACAGGGTGACAAAGGCCCCTGTCACACCTTCCTTTTCTTTTTCTTTAATTAACAGATGGAACACAAACCACCCCCTTCCAGAACAAACTCTGTGTGAACCTTTCTGCTGTGAGCAAGATGCAAAGACCAGTTGTGTAACCTCGAAAGCTGCTCTGCATCCACATCCAGAGAGCTCAGCATCTGCACCGAGCACCATCAGGACTGGCCCAGTGTCAAGTGTAACCACTGCCCCAGGGCTTGTGGGGCAGGAGGCAAACGGGAGGAAACACAGCCCCAAGTCACGTTCCCAGCGCCCAGCTCAGCCTTGGCACTCATCAGTGCTGCCTGCTGTGGTGGAAAACATACACTTATTAAACATTACCAGGAGCAGGATGAAAGACATCTGTAATTCAGCATTTGCAAAAACCCCAAATTGTTAACACTAATTTTTTATTATTATTATTACCATCATCATCAGTACTATTTAAAGACCCACTGCTTGCTGTTGTGCTGTTACATGAGCCTCATTGTACAAACCGGGTCTTGGTGCTTGTGAACTGCAGACCCCAGTGAGAGCCAGGAGCTAGGGATGCAACAATGGAAAGAAAAGAAAGAGATCCCAAAGCTTGGCTGAATGCTTTCTTCAAAATTTACTCTCATGATTTCAGGAGGCTTAGCAAATACATCAAGAGTTTACAATGCTGGCTACCTATTTATTTCTGCTTCTGTATAAAGGAGTGTAGTCTCTATAGTATTATTTTATCCTCTCTTTTTTTTAGGGGAATATACAGACAGCTTTGCTTCTCCACATTCATTTTTCACTTACACAGATGTGCACTGAAGCTCTTCAGTGTTACTGCACTGAAGCTGGGGGAATTATTGACAACCGATACTGAGGCAATCCAAGGCCAGACCCTGACCTATCGATTTCCCCGAGATTGCACAGGACATATGCAGTTCATTGCAGAATACAGTCTTTGTTTGTTTTGTTTATTACTCAATATATAACCATGTGGAATAAAGTACACCGCTGAACTGCAGAAATGCCTGAGGATTTCTCTTTAATTGAAATCAGGACTGGGAACGTCGTCGCAAATCAAGAGCAGTCAGCCTTTGAGAAAATTCACTGCTTTTGTAAAGTTTACTTCCAAATGGGATTTAGCTTTAACTCTTTGTCTCTCACACTAGCTCAGCTACATAACTTCTAATGATTTTTCTGAAGTGGGTACATGCTGCTCAGTAGTCTGGAAACTTCCATGAACAACAGATGCTGGACAGGACTCCTGTTTATACTAAAGCTGTGAGCAGTATTTGATAAAAATCAAGTACATGTAATTATTGGAGATATTCCTGGTATCTAAATCTGTAATTTTTTTTAAAAGCATCTCCAGATGCTCTTCTAAATCCTTTGAAAGGATTTTGGTTCAGTCCATTAAGAACCTACAGACTCTCCTTGTAGAACTGTGACCTAGATCTGGATTTTACTTAAGTTTGACGGTGCTTTAGATTAACTTTTAATTCAGAGCCCTCTAATTGCAATGCAGAGAGTAGGGCAGAGAGCACTTAACTCCATCAGCAGTTTGGCTCCAGCTCCAGCCCTCTCTGAGAGCGCCCCCGCCCCTGATAAATGGGTGCCAGCCCCAGCGAGCAGAAGGAACATCTAAGCTCTGATGTACTAATTAAAGTCCCCTCGTTTCCCACACTGGAGCTCCCTGTGTGTTATGAAACAGCCAAACAAGAGTGTTCCTGCTTAGCTAAAGATTTCACAATGGGACTTTCCTGCTTCAGCTGTAATTTCCCAAACTCCCATTTCCAGAGGCTCTCATTTCAGGGCGTTTATTGGATTGAGATGTCTCATAATTATAACAAAAGGGTTCGTCCCTCCAGCCTGTTGTGAATGGGCAGCACGCTGAACTCTTAAGTTAGCAGCAGCAGGCTGCACGAGGATCAGGCAATGAAGATTAATGCAACAAACTTGAATTCTTTCACTCCCTCCCTCCAGTGTGTGTGTGTGCGCACGCGTGTGTGTGTGTGTGGCTGGGAAGGAAAAGAAAGGGCTCCTATGCTCTGGGATAATAGCAAATGCTACTGAAGAGGAAAAAGAGAAACACTGTTTATCCCTAGCAGGGAGATAATTGATCTATAGTCTGCACACAACTGGTCTCAAAGCAGCCAGCAGCCTCACGGAAGGGATTGTAGCTACCCAGAGCCCAAACGAGCCTGTCAAACAAAGGCTTTATGGGGACACCAGGGAGAACAAAAGTGGCACATTTCATTCCTTCATAATAAATCTTCCATCTTGATTGTGCAGAGATGTTTTGCTCCTGAGTGTGCTGTGTTTCAGAGCAGGGCCTGCCCCTGCCACCCCACCCCCCCCCCGAAATGCTTGATGTTGACCCAGAGCACCCAGCCTGAGCTGTGTGGCTTTATGGGGTTTATTTTCACTGTGCACAGCCAGGCCCAGCTGTTCTCTGCATCCTCAGACAGCTCCTGGGCTCCGGCTCTATCACTCTCTATTTTATGTGTGCTAAAGGTAATAAAATAACCATTTCTAAATTTAACTAGCATTACATAATGCAGCTATTTATTATGTAAAGCTGCTGCTTACAATGCCCAGAATATTGATCACTACAAAAAATGCAATTCAGCTAGAGCTCGTTTAAATTAATGTTACTCTTTTCCTTTCTTTTTGTTTAAAGGATAAATCAAAGATCCAATTTGTCCTCATGAATTCACCCCTGCAAAGCACACAAGGCACTGGGCAGTGTGGTTTGCTGTCACTCAGGCTCATGTGCAGCTCTCAGCTCAGAATCTGGCAGAGGATATGCCAAGATGACAATTTGTTCATTATCCAAACCACTGGAAAAGGCAAATAAAGCACACTAACCTGCATACTAACCTGCTTCATTTCAAATCAGGTCAATTTTTTTTCTTTTCTCAGCTATCAAGCAGCACTGGCAACCACTTAAGAATTCCAGCATTATGACTGTATATCATCATTATCACCTACAGGAGATTATGAATAGGTATTTTCTTACAACAGCACACGAAGCAAGAGAAAATGAAAGAGGTTTTCCTATTCTTCAGGACTTTTGGGGGTAGAAAGAGGGATGGGAAAAGAGAATTAAATATTAACAGAGTGAACAGATCACTAAGCAAAAAACAATTAAATAGCACAGCAACCATTCAACAGTGACACCAAATCACGATGCAACCACAGAGCGTGGGGTGACATACTAATCATGGATTAAAGGGCTGATTTGTGTCTCATGAGTATTCATGGGCAAAAACTGATATGTGCAAACTGATCTTGGGGAAATATGTTTTGTGGGAAACATGAGGTTATACCAGTGTCTGAGCAAAATGATGATGCCTTTTCTTGACTGTGCCTTAGGGACAAAGGAAATATTTACCTTTTTATCTCCTACTTTCTTTTTTTCCATGGAGTCGTTTTCCTCCTCACTACAGAATGAGACATGGGGGTTTTCCCATGTACCTGCCCATCCTTACACTTGCCTGTACAAATACAGGTGATCATAAAATACCACTCCCGCCATTTGATGTCACCCAGAAAACCAAAGGTTAGGAGGAACCATGGAGCATGCCATTGTGGGCAGTATTCCTCTAATGGCATCCAGGAGCCAGCATTTCTAAAGATGAGTGCCTCCTACAAAGAGAAGGAGATGGTGTAAGTCCAGCCCCACAGCAGTTGTGCTATCAGCCATGGACATGGCTGATCCACGGGGAAGAGACCTTGGGACAGCAAACTGGAAAACGTCCTGACTCGGAGGGAGCACCTTTTCTGCACCATTAGAGTGGCCTGGCTTGACTTCAGTGCAAAGGTTGCTGTTAGTCACAATCTTACATACCTTCTTTTCTTCCAGTTACCATCAGCTCAGGACACAATAAAATTAAATATACTAATGGGCCAAATTATGGGCTCCTAGAGAAATTTCCCTTTTGGATCAGAGAAGACCTCAAGAAACCAAAGAGTCCAGTGAGTCCCATACTGAGAAAAGTTCATCTCTAGCGGTGTCTGAATACCAGCTATTGCCATGTAGGTACAGAGGTGTGTGCTTTGTGAAAAGACCTGGGAAATGATCCTTTGCAATATTTTCCACTACACAACTACTCCAAAACATGGAGGAAGCCATGCATGACTTCAATGCACTGAGGAGGCTTTGCCAGGTATCCTAAGGCATCTGACTTACGTAGCTGTAGCCCTGGTATAGCAGACTGGTTTCCTTTCCCTGTTTTACAGTGTGGGAAGTCCCTGATTTCTCCATCTTCATCCTCATCTGCCATCAATCATCAATGTCAGTGCAAGACTGTTAATACTGAGATCGCTCTTCTCGCTCAGCCTCTGAGCAGTTGTCTTCCTTTCGGCACAGTAAAAAATCCAGCAGCTAAGGCAGTACATTTTTATAACCTTAATGGAGCTCATACTTTAAAGTCTAAAGGAGCTTAAAGAGTGGGAAAGCCCCTGCGGAAAATCCAGTGTTTTCATATGCAAGTCAGGTTTTTGGTTGTGTATTAGCTGCTGTTATTTTCAGTAGCCAGTGTTTCATTTCTGTTCAGAAGCAAATGCAAGAAAGCAAGTGAGCAATTTATAATGAAATAATCAATGCTGGTGGTGAATTCGCTGGTGCCTGTGCACTTAGCCTTGCCTATGATAAGAAATTTCTCTTGGGGGCAGCATTTCTTACAGAGATGGATGGATTTATTTTCTATCTTCAAAATGTTTACCAGCACATCTAGATCTCCTTCTTCAGCCATACTGCTGGTTGGGGGCCAAAGCTCCCTCACACTAATGTCAGCAGGGGAGAGTAGAGGCATCTTGAGGTGGAACAGCAACCCAAAGGCAGGCCACTGTCCCTTTCCTTCCCCCTGAAATTCCCCACTTAGAAGCTTCAGGTGGGACACTCCATGAAAAACTTGCAGTTCACCCAACCAACCCATCATGGGAGCCCCCATTCCCCAGGGTGAGCTTTGTTGGAGCTGCCTGCACCAAGCACCAGCGATCCCTAATGCCAGGGACTATCTGAAGTCACATTCCCACAGTAAGATGAAGCATATGGAGCTGACTTCAGGCTGCTGAGAGCCCTAAGTCACTTAATGTCTGCCCACGCAGCTCTGGCTCCTGCCCTAAGCCTCTAAGGGGCTTGTTTTACTGGTGTGGGACAGGTCTGCTGGTGAGTGTGTAGGCTGGGGGTCATGCCAAGGTGACGGAGAAAACATAGCCCATTCATGCTCTGTGTAGGTCAGACGTGGGAAGCTGCCCCACAAACACGCCAAGAGGTTACAGAGCTATAAATGTTTAATTGGATTTCTCCACATCAGTCCCAGCAGGTGAAGGAAGCCCTACAAGGAGGATGGGAGAAGCAGATGCAGTTACCTGCTCTATAATGCTCAGGGCCATAGGCTCTCAAACCCTGCAGGTTTCTCAGGAGCCTGTGGCCACACTAGGTGAAAATATAGCCGAGGATGGCTAATTAGGAGCCTGGCTAGGAGCAATCCATGAGGGCTTGGCTCTCCTGTGAGCTAAACCTGAAGAATATGGCTGAGGTTCAACACCTTGGAAGGAAAGTGCTGATAAGCGAAGGACTGAAGAAACCATGCAGTGTTTTGTGAGAGATGAGAGTAAGAGCAGAAGGGTGTTCCTGCAGGGAATAGTCCCAGAAATCTGAACAAATACACAGCATGAAATAAACTGAGGAGCTTTACACCAACAGAACTTCACAAAACTCACCAGGTGGAATGTCAGGAGTTCAGTATTTATCAACAAAGCTGAGGGGACAGTTGTACTCGCAGCTCACCTAACCATGGGAGCTCCAAAACAGATGCTTCTGAAAGCAGGCAGAGAGAAACCCAGGCCATTTTTGGAAACTTCCCTCTTGTTTTTTCTCTCTTTGAAACTGAGGTGACTGATTTTCACCTTGCTATGCGACCATAAATCAGAAGCAAATTTAGCAAAGGCAAGAAGGTGATGTGGGTGTAGTGTGCTGGAATGCCTGAGAACCATCCTTATTGTTATTATTAAGCTGTAACTGTATGTGGCACTATAAATCAGCCCACCCTGCTGATAAGGGAGTGTTTGATAATATGACATCTTTGTAACAAGCCTGAGACTGGTGGGGTTTATGAGCAACCCACAACACTGAATGCCTGAGCTCCCCCTCTGTTGGGAAGAGACGGAGCTCTTTCCTTCCTCTCACTGCTGTGGCTGAGCCACAAAAACCCCTCTGCTTTCTTCCCTGATATCCAGATCTTTGTGTTTTGCACTGCTTCTCTGAACAGGCTGTACGTTCTGCAGACTTTGGGTCTTGTTATAGCAGTTTCCACAGGGGAACAGAAGACCTTCCTGCAGAAATGAAGCATAACCAAGTGCAGTCCACCTGAATGTGGCTGGTTACCTTTGCTCAACATCCATAGATATGGGTGAATGAGAATCTCACTGAAGAGTATTCAGTTCTTTTTGGTGCATACTACATGTGGAAGATGCTTCTGGCCTTAAATTCCTCTTTCCGTCCATTGCCCCATAGGGCAATTTCCTCTGTTTTGTCTTCTTGCTGAGAACAATTTCCTGCCCTTTCCTGCTGTGCAAGATGCCCCTGCTCATCTCAGCAGCATCACTGATCTAACCTGGGGTATGGTATCCCAGTGTCAAACCCAGGAGGCTGAGCTGACTCACAGAAACCCCACTGGTGATAATCAAGCATGTAAGTGGGGCTTACAGAGATACTTGCGTGAAGAAATGACAGGTCAGTGAGACAAGGTTCCAGGGAGAGAAGGGGTCCCTCATCCTCAGCTTCCTGGGACCACTATCACCCCAGAACACAAAACCACCAATGACTTCTTACAGGACACTCCTGTGAGGGCTTTAGAAGCAGGGATCAGACCTGACACATGTGGATGTTAAAGAGAGGTCATCCTGCAGCCTCTGTGTGTGCTGAGAGCAGACTGCCTTGGTGTCATGGCCAACGAAGAGGCTTCTTTTTGCCTGTGCTCTGCCTTCACATCCCTCACTTCAAATGCTGGGGCACTGTTTTCCAGCTGCAATACTCTGCTGGTCTTGGGGGAAGGGAGAACAGGTCCTTATCTTTAGTACTAACAAAACAGAGCTATAGAAACATCTTGAAGGGTGTCTAGCCCTCCCCCCCTCAGCCTACAGGAGTAAACATCCTCGCTTAGGTGTGCCTTTTACCATATTAATAGCTACTTCCCTTTCCGTAATCACTGGGTTATTGCTCAACAAATTGCAGCAGCGTTAATAGCCAGTGACCCACAAACTCAGTACAACATCAAAGGTCACCAAGTTATCTCACGCAACGAACTTACTTTTGATGAATTGGTACCATTCCCTGGAACATTCTTACAGTAATTTTAAGAGTCATAACATCTTACCACGTGCTGCTTTAACTTTTTGACATGGAGCTAAAAATAACAAGCGCTGCACAGCCTGGGAGAACAGCTTCAAGTTCAGATCTGAGCTGAAAATCCCCAGCGTTTCAGGCTGTTTGCACGAGCGTTTTGATTTCAACAGACCATAAAGACAAGGTTAAAACGAGAAGTTTGGGTATGAGTCCTGAGCAGGAAGGGGACGGGTACAAAAAACATTTACCTGACTCCATCTGATTTCTATTTAGAGAATCACAGCATCAAAAGCTGGCAACCAATTTGCAGGAAGAGGCCAGCTCAAAATGATCAGTGATCATAAGCAGATGCTGCTGAGCCTTTGGTTCCTGTGCTGTTTGCTGTCTTAGCTGCATCACCATACGGGTGTCGTTGCCCATTTTGGGTCTTGCTCACCCACTACACAGTGTGTAATACTGCTCACTACTGCCTGCTTGGCCTCACTGGGCAGAGAGGAGGCACAGTGGTTGTTTGGGTTTTTCCAAGTGCTTTGAGACCCCTGGGTGGAAGGTGCCATTACGACTAGTACTGACTGTGGCAATCTGCTGACTCTCTCCTAGCTCAGCATCCTGCTGGGAAGGCAGGCACTGGGGGAATTCTTGAGCTCAGAAGGCAGATGTGTGCCAGGAGCCCCAACAAGCGAGGCACGGTGTGAGCTCTGTGTTCTGTGACCCTACAGGAGGCCAAGCCAGTGTTTACAGCCCCCTGCCATAGCCTTTCCTGCATTGCCTGGATATGGGAGAGGATCCCTGTGCCTTTTATGTACCTGATTCTGAGAAAATATGGAAGCTTGGACCATTTCTGTATTATGTTTCCATAACTCCCCTCCGCCACACGCCTGCTGTTCCTTGATTTGGCCTGGCTAATCTCACGCACTGGGCTGTTCCAGCCCCCCGGGATGTGGGGTGGCTGCACTGGAAGCAGCGAGGAGGCGGCTCTGCCTTGTTTACGTTTGGAGCATGAATGCCTGCTCGCAATCCTGTGGGCTGTTCCGGTTATCAGGCACGGCACTGCTCTGCTGGCAGCTCCCCCATCTTGAGCTTGTAGCGGGCGATGCGACGCCTTAGGTAATCCAGTGTGGGAAGGGTGAACACCCTGCCATTTACTGGTTATTTATACACCCAGATTGGCTTTCTCTGCCTGCCTAGCTCCTTTATTTTTAAAGGGGAATGTGAACATTCAAAAGATGCTTTTTGAAACTGTTGTCTCTCCCCTCACCTGGATCCAGCCAAGGGAATTTTCTGCTCTAGCTCCCAAGACATACTGCCACGTCAAAGTGGTCATGAGGCAGCACCCCTACCACTGGGATTGAGGTGAGAGGAAGATGGGAATAAAGATGAGGACTGTGGCTGCAGAGGTGCTAGGCAGCCCAGAG
Source organism: Corvus moneduloides (assembly GCF_009650955.1). Taxonomy (NCBI): domain Eukaryota; kingdom Metazoa; phylum Chordata; class Aves; order Passeriformes; family Corvidae; genus Corvus; species Corvus moneduloides. Next base: position 21,588,231 of record NC_045485.1, read on the forward strand.
AGGGGAGAGTAGCCTTTTCCCAAGGGTTTAAAGGCTAACCCTGGAATACCAATCCTTTCACTAAGGTTTAAAGGAACATTTTGAGGCTGTGCATGCTGTGAAGCGAGGTGGATGGGTGCAGATGGGACTCCTTGGGTTTGGACTGGCAGGTGGATAGGTGCAGATGGGATTCCTTGGGTTTGGATTGGAGCAGCATGTCTGCTGCTCCATACTTCTTGCCATCCGCTGTTAGATGTGATCTGTGCAGGCACTGTGCATCCCAGTTGCTAAATCCTGGGCAAGCTCACATGTGATGTTTTGGGGTAATTCAGTCCAAGCTTGTGTTGTGTTTGCTGGGCTGTAGACAGGAAGAAAGACTGTCATGACAGAGTCGTCTTCTTCTCCTACCCATCTGTCCACTCTTACAACAGGGATTTCTGTGTCATTTCCCTCATGGACTACTCCCACGCAAACACCGCAGGAGAAACAACGGCAGAGTGAAGTGCAGAACTGCCCTGGTCCCGTGGTTGGATATGGTTTAGGTAACCAGGCTGCTCTTTTCCACCACAGGAGGCTCCTCGGCAAAGCCAAAAAATAAGAGGAAACTATTTTTCACTTGCACTGTCTTTTGTGCCAGGAGCTCTCAGCACCGTACCCACAACAATAAACCAGCTTTGCAATGCTCCTTTGGGGTGGATTAGCACAATCACACACGTTTTGGATGGCGACGTTAGAGCCAGTTAAGGTCAGAATCATTCATTCCGGTATGTCCTGCTGCACTATAACTGGATCAGCTCATCAGGGCATCTAATCCATGGGTTCCAGGGCCCTTTTCCTGACTGCTCACAGCCTCAGCAGGAAGCACAGAATGCTCTGCTATTCCCTGAAGCTATTTCCCAGATGCTGAAAACACTGGGATTCTGCAGGGACTCATGTGGCAGAAAGTGATTATCAGGCTGAGGCGAGAAGCTGGAGAACCTGATAAATTCCCAGTTTCTATTTACTGTTCCCTGAAGACCTATAGAGTGGGAAAAGTGCCCTCCTGGGTGATTTTTCCACCAACCGTGGGCTGGCTGGCAGAGGACCTGTGTGCTGACAGCGGTGTCTTGGGATATGTCACCAGAGGGCATTGCTGAGACTTGCAGAGCCCCAACTCGGCTGGGATTGCACCAACAATGCCATGGGGACTCTGAAGAGGGGAATTTAGTGGATTTCACTGTTAACACTATATGGAGCCTACAGGCACCACCCTAGACATAGCCCAAAGCAGCAACAATCCAGATTGTGCAGAGGTCAGGGTTGGCACAGGAACTGTACAGGCAGTAGAGATTTGGGATACACCTCGTGCTCCTTGTCTCCATGTGGCCATTGTCCTCTTGCAGGGCCTGCAGCCTAGGAGTAATGAGAATTAAAAAAAAAAAGGTGCATAAATAAACATGCATCCTCTCAATGTAAATTAAGGCCATATTGCAAGAGAAATTAAATCCAAAGAATGCAAAAAGTCAAACAAACAAACAAGCAACCAAAGAAAACCAATTATTTTTTGAGGGAGTCAGGAATGAGTAAACAAAACAATGAATGCCTCTGGCCTCCAGCATCCGTGCACTGGCACTATCACATCTTCCCAGGAGTAAGGTCTGGGCTTCCTCCTGGACTCACTCCGGCCTCACCATGATGCCCCCTCTACCCTGTGGCTTGTTTATCTCAGATTAAAACAGTTTAATTGCGACACATGGCTTTGCCTGATGGACCTGGCACCAGCACTTTTTGGTTAAAGCCATAGACAAACCCCAGAAGAATGAGGATTTATTTTTCCGTTTTCCTTGTAGCATCCACTCTGGAAGAAATTAATTTCTCCTCCTCCTTGATTGGCCATGCAGCCTTACAAGATTTCCCTGCATCATTTGAAAACCAGCATAGATGGTTGGCCTATTGCGAGAAACCACAGGGAGTTTTTAAGCTGTACAGTTACCAGCTTTAGCTTCACCGGAATGAAAATAGACAATAGCGAGAGGAAGGGGGTTCTGGAGAACTCCAGCTCACTGTTTCCAGTTAGGAAGCGACTTCAGTTCATTCCATCACTGTAGCAGATCTTCGTGAGCAGCACAAATTGTTCGGGTCCTCGCTCAGGCTCTGGTTCAAGAAACCTCCCTGCTCAGCAAAGCCCTTCAGTGTGTGCCCCAGTCCTGCTGAAGTCAACAAGGTCAACGCAAATGCTTCAAGGGGATCTCAAGCTTTCCAGCCTTCCCCGAGCTGGGGTCTCCCAGCCTGTGGGACGGGGAAGGCAGAGGGAGTGCCCTGGTTGGCAGTGAACAGTCTCGGTGCTGCCTTGCACCACCTGCACAGCCTCGAGACCCAGCTCAAGAGCTCTTGTCTCCTCACACTTTGACCCAAGCTCAGCTTAAGCACCTTGTTACCCAAACTGCAGCACGGTCCACCTGACCTGCAATGAACCAGCCAGTGATGAATCTACTATTTACTGTAAATTTCCTAGCCACTTCCTGGCTAATTTTACAGGTTTTAGCCAAGGATTATTCATGCTCCTAGCCAAGTACTATCCCACATCAGTGCGGGTGGAAGGATCTGTCCCTCATTTACTGTCCTTCCTAGTTTATTGCCTTTGTTTCTCTTTTCACAGATTAATTACAAACATCTCACTCTGTGAACTCCCACTGTATGGTGGCTGTGTGATCTCAGCACCATGAATTATAGATGCTTGACATATCACACCAAGCTATTATGATTTTTTTTTTTTTCCACAAGCAAGCTATGAATAATGAAGAAGATCTATTAAATTTATAATATTCTCTATCTTTGGTATAAGAACGGGAAGGCAAAGCCTGATGATGCCTTTTATCGCTCTCCCCTCCCTCTCTGGGCTCCGGCAGCTCAGACAATGTGAGTTTCAATATGGACTCTGTGTATTTAGAAAAAATTATTGACGTTGTTGAGACTTCAGCCCTGGGGTCCCTCCATGAGACACAGGAGGGTATCTCACGGCTTTATTCAGATCGCTGGGGATTGTGGCCGACCCAGGGCCGTTGTGCAAGGGGCTGTGGCGGACATGGCCCCACCATCCACTCCTGTGCCAGTGGCCTCCTGCCTCCTTTTCTGGTGCATTCTGCAGGAAGGATGGAGGTAGAGGAGGGTGTTTAAATGGAGGGGTTGGAGGGAGGTTGTGACAGGCGGCCGAGAGGGACTACATGAGAGGAGAGTACGAACCCCCATGGATGAGAACCGTGACCCTCAGCCGCCCCCTCTCAGGGGTTTCCCCTCAGCGGCCCCTCCTCAACGCTTTCCCCTGGGGTCTCCCCTCAGTGGCCTTTGCCTCGGGGGTCTCCCCTCAGCCATTCCTCCTCAGGGGTCTCCCCTGGGCACCGCCTTTGCCGCCATTTCCCCTCAGACCCTTCCCCCACCCCGGGGTCTCCCCTCAGCCCTTTCCCGCGGGGTCTCCCCCGGCCCCCCCCAGGGGCGCGGCCCCGCCCCCTCCCCCGCGCGCGGCAGCCCCGCGCGGTGCCCGCGCGCCGCCGGTGACGTCACAGCGCGTTATTGCCCGTGCCCGTGAATGACTGAGCGCCGGGGGGGGAAGGGGGGACGGGGAGGCCGCGCGCGCGCGGCGCCCGGCCAGGCGGAAATGGGCGCGCGGGCCGCGGCGGCGGGCGGGGGAGGGGCGAGCGGCAGGTGGGGCCGCGCCCGGCGGCGCCGCGAAATGGCGGCGGGAGGGTCCTGGGGCCGCGGGTTCGGGCCCGGGCGGGGGACGGGACGTGCGCAGGGGGACCAGGGTCGGCACCTGCCCTCGGGTGCGGGCGTTCCTGAGCAGAACACTGGTGTCTGCAGGCGTCGGGCCATGGGGAGCCCCCATCCACATCATCATCCCATGCCCATCCATATCCTTGTCCCCTGCTCCGTGCCCATTCCTGTCTCTTTACCCATTCCCATCCTCATGCCAGTTCTTGTCCTCATTCCCGTCCCCAACGTCATCCCCATCCCTATCCACATCCTTGTCCCCATTGCCATCCCTATGCCGGCTCCTCAGTGCCTGCTGTGGGTGACGAAGTGGGACCCGTGGCTGGTGTCACCCACTGAGGCTCTCGGCTGCCACAGGGCCCCCTCAGGGGTGGCTCAGCCCCCGGCGCTCTGTCCAGAGTGTTCCGGGATGGCTTCCTACGGCTTCCTTGGCCGTATTCCTGCCCAGCTCCTGCCTTGGCCATCAGTGCTTCCCCAGTTGCAGCCACAGCCTGTTTGTCCTACCGTGACAGGTTCGATCCTGCCCTGTTCCATCCTGGGCACAGTGACAAGGGCATTGTCCTTCACCCATCCCACTGACCGCGTTACCCTCGCACACCCCACCGCTCACCTGCCAGATCCCTGCACATGGACCTGCCTTGTTCCCATTCTCTTGGACTTGCCTTGTTCCCCCCGTCTTGGACCTGTCTTGTTCCCCCTCTCTTGGACCTGCCTTGTTCCCCCTCTCTTGGACCTGCTTTGTTCCCACTCTCCTGGCTGGTGGCCCTGTCCTGGCACTGTCTCTCATTCGGGATCAAGCAGAACCTGTCACCTGCTTCTTCAATGTTCAAACAAGCCACTTTAAGCTTTCTCATGTGTCTCCAGCTTGGCTGTGCCACGAGGATTACGATTTATGGCAGCGTGAGGCAGCCGGGGTGCTGCGTGTCCTGGCCCCATCAGGCACGGGTGGCTCTCGGTGTCTGGAGCTGAGGCTTCTCCCCCAACCCAAACCCATAGGATATATGAATTCCTTGGGCCATTTGGATCACCCAGAGCTTCCCCATGGACTCCAGGTGAGCAGGACTGGACACAGGGTGCTGCCCTTGTGGCAGTGGGAATCACCTGCACCAGGAGCAATTTGCTCCATTGGTGCGGTGCAAAATGAGAGGCACAGGGGGAAGATGATGGCACTTAATTTTATTTATGGGGTCAAGTATCTGCTAATGGCAGAGAGGTTTAAACTCTGGGATACAGAAACACTCCAGAAGCAAATGCCTGGGTGCATTTCAGTGCACACACAAGGTGATTAAACCCCAGGCTGTCCCTTGCCACCTGAAAGCTGGATAAAACACAAAGAAAAACGTCTGCAGTGTAGCCGACTCCTCTTGTCCATGCCCAACAGGAAGGTAAGAGCTTTACTGATGCATCCCGTGTGTGATACCTCTGGGAGCTGCTGGAGCCAAACAAGATGGACACAACAAATGCCTTGTGGATATAATCGTTCCCAGGCACAGCAGAAGGGAAGGAAGACTTCTATAAACAATTACCATGCAAGCTGCAAGAGTAGCATTTGCAGTAGCTCTCCAGGGCCCTGATAATACTCCCCGAGACATGCCGAGATGGATAGGATTTATAAACCGTGGATGGGTATTTCCTACATTGCATCTCTCCCGGCAGTATTATCCCATGAAGCTCTCTGCAGAAGACATATATGTTCATGAAAACATTTTATAGCCCTGTTGTGCTGGGATTAATATCAGATAAGAAAGTCCAGATCACGTGTATTTTGTTCTTCCCAGCACATTTCCGAGTTTGCAAATAGAAAAGAGTCCAAAGGAGCAGATGACTATTAATTAATATTCTTGCAACTTGATGCAATTTTGGCATTTCAGACACACTTTTCACAACAACTTACAGGTGATGCATTTCTTTAGAAGCAGACTTATGTGTGTGTCCAAAGATAGTGTCTCAACCTAGAGACGTTCAGATAGAGATGATATTTCTTGGTATACAAAAGCTGTTAGTGTTGGGAAGTCACTGGTTGAACTCAGTGAGTGGTTTTGAGTCCCACAAAAAGCGTTGCAGGTGCCCTGGCATGGGGGTGAGGGCAATAAGGTGTCACACCTCATCACAGTGGTGACATTGTGTAAAAACCCTTTGGACACCCCTGTCCTCACCCATGGGCTCCCCCTGAACTATTGCTCTCCTCATTTTTTAGGACTGACCTTGAGAAACTACCCAGCACAACACAGCGTAGGGAACTTCCTGCACGACTCAGCTTCGTAACTGGAGGGAATTCAAGGAGATGTGACATTCAGGAGGTCAGGTTAGAAACCCATCTGCCCTTGTGGGCCCAGGCTGTGGGGGAGAGAGGTGGCAGCACAAGATACCAGCCCCAGCTGCAGCTACTGGCACTAAGAGAGTCCACCTCGTTTTTCAGGCAATCACTTTGTCATAACAGCCTGTTTTGTGGAAAATGCCAGGATTTATTTCATGAATGACATACATGAACCACCCAAGGTAGGCAGATTGGAACTAGATGATCTTTAAGGTCCCTTCCAACCCAAACCATTCTAAGACTGTGGAGTCAGAAGTTTCCTTAACAGAAAAGCACAGAGTCGTCTTTCTGAGGCTCATATGGACCCACCTGGACTTACACCACTGTGAGACTCACCAGGGCCATCTCAGAAATCCAGTTCTCTTCCTGTAAGAGGGGGCATGTTGCTACCTTGCAATATTTTCCACACACAGAACTTCATGTGGAGAGAGCTGCAGGATGGGTTTAGCACAGTGAAACCTTATCCCTTCAACGTGGCCATGAAATCTTACACACCTTGAACATTCAGCCACCTGCTCTGAGCCCCACCACTGTGTTCCCAGAGTATTCCATGGTCACCAGTGTGCTCGAGGCCTTTCTGTCTGTCCGTGGGAGCCCGTGGTACCTCCAGGGAGTTGGTATTTGAGGCATCCTGGGATGCAGGAGCTGCTCCTGTGCCACCTGCAGCTTCCTCCCCAGGCAGGAGCGGTCAGATGGGCACAATGTGGGGATGATTTGCAAGGAGAATGGATCGTGTTGTGCTGAACATGTTTTGTTTTACATTAGGCTTATAACTTTAGGGCTAATGTTTGGTTTGGAAGCTCGAAGCTGTGCCCGAGCCCCCAGCTGCCAGCTCTAGAGCAGGCAGTGGTGTAATAGCCATTTAATTCCCCTGCACTGTAATCTGATGGTGGGATGCACTCCCAGGCTGCTTTTAGGTCTGACTGGGGAACGAAATCAATCACAGAACACCCGTTACAACGAAAGCGCTGTTGGTGTCAATTACCTAAACTCTGCGAACGTAACTCTTCTAATTTCCTGTTAAATCAGTAATGTTACCAATCTCAGTCTATTATTTTAATTAGGACTGTGACTGCAGTTGCTAGGAGCTGAGCGAGCGCAGACAAATGCGAATGTGTAATTAGTCCCACAAACGAGTGGCAAGTTGAATGTGTCAACATCCTGGATAGTTACAACATGGGGTGCAGCAGGAGGCCAAGCAATTTGGGCCAGATCCTGATCTCACTGGCCTCGGCGCCAGCCCAGCGGACTCCGCTGAGGTCAGCAATACCCCGGACATGAGCTGGGCTCAGGGAATCCAGATCTGGCCCCTGGTCATCACAGCCTTTTGGATCTTCACCCTGGGTTATTTTTAAAATGTCTGATGTCCCACCTTGTTTGATTAATTTTTTTTTTCTTGCTGTAACGCCTCCTCAGAGCCAATTATCCTGCAGTGAGCACTGCAGTCAGGTTAGCTGAACGTGGGTGTTCCCAGCGCCAGCCGGCATCAGATTCCAGCCCTCCCTGGGGACAGGAGTTCCTAGGGTGGGTATGGAAGTGCTTGGCTCCCTCCTCTCCCTTCTTAGGTGTGAAAGAAACCTCTCAGGTTCTGTCACATTTGACTGCCTCACGCATCCCCAAAACAGCCGCGCATTGACAAGGGGGACAGGCGTTCCGACAGCAGAGCAGCGTTAGCCACCAACCTCACCAGAAAACACGGGCTGAGGACAGAACCCCTGGCTCAATATAGAGCCAAACTGGGAGAGAAAACAATGTGGCACTGCAGATGCAGTGTGCGCTGCTCACTGACGACCCCCGGCTGCTCCCAGTGAGTGCCGTGTGCCCGGAGGTCCAGCCCGGCACCGGCATCCAGCATGGAATGGCACAGGAGGGAGAGCACTGCTTTTATTAGCACTTGGCCATCAGTCAGCAGTCCACACTCCACAAATAAATGAACAGGCTGGGTGCATGTCATCCCAGTTCACATGTAACAGAAATAACACTGGACTGGAACCAGAGTTAACACAGCTGAGATTTGGGATGTGGCTGATTTGGAGAGAGGGCAGATGGCAGGGACTCGCTGGGCTATACCTGCTCTTGGAGGCAAACCTGATTTACAGCTCCATCCATCTTCCACACTCTAATTTCCCTGCTGTAGTAGGTTGCTCTCCTACTTCATGTGGTACATCTTTCAGAACAAATAGACTAGGAAAAAGTCAAGGGTTTGGTGTATATTGGATGGACTGATTTGGTCACCTTTCCAAGAGAAAACCAGTATAGAAATGGTATGAAAAATGTGAGAGAACCCTGAGGGTGTTGTGTGAAGGTTATTCCCAGGGGACCTGCGGACCACGCAGTGATGCTGTGCCAACATGACCACTGCAGTGCCTTTGGTCCTGGTACCTCATCTGGGGCTGGCTGTGGCTCCATGCTCTCATTTATGGGTTGCGTTAGATTGGATTTTTCCTCCTCTTTTGTGACATTTAAACAGAGGTCAGGCCCTGTTACAGGATGCATTAATCTTTGAGCCCAGTTCCCCAGTGATGGAGCCTCTGCCACCTCCTTGCAAGAGCTGCTGCGACCTTGCAGAAGGTGCCTGACCTGCCCTTGTTTTCTTCCCACTTATTTTCCTTTAGTCCTACAGGAAACAGCTTTAACCAAAGCCACATTGCATATGTGTTTTGTAACAACAGTCCATTGTTACTGTCACTAGTGGGTTTTCAGGCCCTGTCCCAGCACATGTTCTTGCAGCAGAAAGGCCAGCATCCCTCCAGGAAGGAGCTGAGGCTCACCAGTCCTGATGGCCGGGTGCCTGCTCCATCCCAGAGAGCCCTGGGCCGGGTGGCTGTCACCTCTGAGTTGTTGCAGGTCAATACACTCATCCAAAGAGCCCACAGGCTGGCAGAGCTGCCACCAAACCCCTTGAGATGCCTGTTTTTTGCAGAAAACACAGGAGGAATTGCTGTCCTCACACCCTTGGGGCCTGAAGGCACCAGGAGCCACAGCTGGTGGAATGTTGCAGCACCCCTCATGCTCTGTTGATCCTTACTCCGGCTTTCTGCAGGAAGAGAGGTGTAAAGCCCCTGTACCATCCCAGCTCTGGGCTGGCCAGGCAGGTTCCTCACCCCACCATGCAGGCCTCTGAGGTGAACCCCTTGATTAAAGTCTGTGTGATGTCACAAACGTGCACAGATACCCTTAACCGTAGGATTGTGCAACTGGCTGGTAATGTGCATGTTAATAAGGCTATTAAGGTTTACAAATATTCTGCTCTTCCTTACAGTTTATAATTTAATTAATTGCCAGTTAATTGTCTTATTTTCCCCCTGTGATTGATGTCAGTGAGTGGGATTAGGCAGCATCAGATGACAGAGGAAGGAGGAATGAATGCAGCATCCTATGATGGTATGAGAGGAGATGTTTTTATGGACAAATCCTTTCTGACATGGATGAATACCTCAGTGAGATATCAGAGAGTATCAGCTCAATACATATTGTAATGGGATCATTAGTGGAGGTACCAGCTGTGTGAGGTTTGTATTCACAAGCCACGAGTAAGTAACGGGGAAATATTGGCTTCTTGGAAATGTTTGCCAAGCATAAATCTTTCCTGTTTTTACTGAGCTGGTGCTCAGTTTACATAAACTGGGAAATAATTCGCTTAGGCTTGTGGGACTGCTCCAGCTACCCCCAAAGTCGGTCATGGCAGGGCAGCCTTGGTGAAGGAGGGGAATCTAAATGCAGCCCTGCTGGGAAGTAGTTTTCCATGGGGAAAAATTAAAGAGGAGGGTCTCCCACCAGTGTGCGTGAGGCAGGCAGTGGCTCCGTCCCTAAAACAAGAGGCATCTTTTCTTCTAAGCGGGGAAGGGGGGATGGCTGAGCAGACACTGCATTATTTTCTCTCCCAGGATTTTGAGTCTCTCACCAGGCTTGTTTGCACCCTGCCCACCCCCGAATGCCTGTTTGATGGACAGGTCTGTGCATCACAGACGTGCTGCGAATATCATTCCTTCAAGATCCCATTGTGCACGCAGACACGGGCAACGTGCAGCCACAAGGGCCAAGTGGGTCACTGAGCTCAGGTTGATTCTGACCTGGAGATGGTGCAGAAGGAGCTTCAGCGCTTTTGCCTTCCCTGAGTCTTTCTGGGTGACCAAAGGCAGCCAGCTCTGTGGGGGAATAGTATTCCTTTAGCTCCCAAAGCCTACAGCGGTGCCAAGCAAGGGGATCTGGGGTAAACAAAAACTCAGGCGACTTTTGACCAGACTTTGATTGCATTTCAGCAGAATAAGCCTGGAGGGATTCCAGTGGCTTTGGTGTGAGTGGGATCAGACTGTGAAACTGGGCTGCACAGCAGAAAGCCTGAATGTTGCTGCTGGGGTGGGTGTGCAGTGTGGTTGAACCCCTGCTTAAATTGGCACGAACTAACGAGGTCATTTCTGAGGCTGTAATCGGAACACGGAGCCAGCCAAACCACATCTGTCTCCTTTAATTCATTCCTTCCATTTTGGGGACTTAGCCTTTAGGAACAGCTATCGGTGATTACATAAAAGAGATTAGCCAACATTTCTGCATAAATCAAGGCCAGTGCAAGATGTTTCCTAAGTGTGTTGCGAAACCTGGGGCTGGTGGAGGACAAGTTCCTCCTCTTGGGGAGCACGCGGTCAAGGACAAAACCTTCCTGCTTCTCAAATTGGCCTTTCAGATAAAAACCTCTCCAAGCACAGATGTGTATGGTGGGGCATGGTCTGCCCCAGGGTTGTCTGGTGTGGATTTTTTCACTAAAGCAGATTTTCTATCCAAGATACACAATGGAAGCAATGAAGGAAAGGGAAGGGCTGGAGAACCTTGTTGTAAACCAGACCCCCATGTGTGAATGCAAATCAGTCTTGCTGCTGAAGGAAAAGCCAAACCAAAATGTGTTACATTTACTCTTTTAGCACAGTTGCTAAGAAAATATCTTGATTCGAACACTGTTGGATGACTCAACAAATCTTTTTTTTCTGCTTTGTTTTTTTTTTTTTCTTTTTTCATTTTGAGGCAATTTCATCATTCTTCCCCTGTTTGTCGCTCTGTTAACATGCCGAGTGAGGTTGTCCCGAGGTCAAGGAGTTGGAATTTCCCTTCCAGTGTTGTCTTACTGCTCCTCTCCTTTTTTTCTTGCTTTTTTTGCTGCAGGTCAGAGCAGATCTGTGGTGAGGTTGGTAGGGAAAAGCTCAGTCCTTCTCTCCCACTCCATCTGCCCTGGGTAGTGCCAGTCCCGTGACAGGAGAGCACCTGGCTGGGTATTGTCCTTCCACCTCATCATCAGTAGGCTGGCATCCCAGCTTCCCTCGTGAGCTTTTAGGGCAAAGTTACCAAAAGCAGTCTTGTGGTTTTGATTTCTTAATTTTTGAGGAACTGAACATGAGATGCAGCAGCTGAGTTTCAACAGAACTGAACACCAGTAGCTCCCGTTACTGGCTGAGCACTCACTGCTGTGTGAAATCAGGCCTGGAGTGTCTTTAATGGTATTTATTGTTTAGAGGAGAATTGTGCTTCAAACCTGAGCAAGACCTGGGAGAAATCAAAGAAAGGAGGATTTACACTCTTCTGGTAGGAAACTGAAACAATGTACAATTTAAGATCTGCCATTTAAATGTATGTTGGCTCCTCATGATGAAACCACCTGCCCAAAGGCATTTAGAATTATTTTTTTTAAAATCACAAAGATGCTTATTTCTTATTGAAATGTTCAGGAAACACATGCCCAGGAATAGAGCCAAAAATGAAGCTGGTTATCTTTCTTCATGCTTTGATCTCTAACATCTTTCAAAATCTGCCCTCCAAGTAATGTGCCCAAGGATGCACAAAATCAAGGGCTGAGTCTTTATCTCCTCCACTTGATCATCTCTGCACTGCAATTCACAACACAGATACATTCCTCCTCAGGACTAGCCCTGGCTGAGGCAGTTGACAAGAGTAATCCCAGAAATACGGGTTGTGGACGGGAATTCACAAATGCCCTGCACGGGTGCCATCCCCATTTCCTCCCATCCAGGTTGCAGCTGCATTTGGCCCATGATTCTCCCCAGATATGTGGGGAATTTAAAGATCTATCCCAGTCCTTGACCTACATGAAGGAGCACAGAGCCAGTCATCTCTGAACTAACAGCCATAGAGAATCTGAGGCCTTTTCATGCTGGAAATGCCACGGGGAGGAAGGAGAGTGCCTGCAGACAGCAACCGCCTCTGTAGTGAAGGGAAGTCTGAAGTTTCCCCTCTGCTTTTTCGTGCATAACAGCATCTGTACGCCTCATTTCCATCTTCACAGCTCCTGTAATTTACATAATGAACATTTGCAAAGCCTGAGATCTGGGTTCACTTTGTACCACATTTATTGTAGATGACCTTCAGCATATCATCAGAAAAGTTTCCCAGGCAATTTTCCCGAAGGGTGTGAATGTGAAACCTAAGATCGTCAGGGAAGGAGGAAAGGGGAATGAAAGCAGATTTCTGAGATATCTGTCATTCAAAGATCTGTTTTCGCTTCTGCAGCAGAACAAAAATATTTGAATTTAAAAAGAAAGGAGTTTTGTCTTTAAAGCAAGCATTGGTATCTGGTCCCTCAATAAAGTGACTTTAATTAGGTTTGCCTTCCTAGATCTGCAGAAAGAATATTTCCTTGATAAAAATGCATTTAAAAAATATTAAGCAGAGCGAAAAAAACCCTCAGAGAGACAATTTTATTTGTACTCCTTCATAAACAATGGCTGTAAAATGAGTTTATCCAGTTTGGCCCCCTGATCAGGTAATGAATCTGAAAAAAAGTCTGGTGACAAATAACTGGCAATCTAGCAGAGATTCAGGACTGAGGAGGAATTCTGACCTCGAAGGATAGGAATAGGACATCAGGGTGAGAACAAGCAGCTGAAGCCACTTATGGCTCCTCTGAAGGTGTCAGCTGCAGCTCTGATTGCACCTCCTGATAGTGCTCCAGCAATCACAAAGTGATAAAGCAGGAACTGACCCATTTTTGCTTCTGACACCCATCCTCAATGAACTGTCCTTTTCACCCCCGAGTTCCTGCACAGTTCATCTGACAGAGAGTCCTGGGAAGCTGCATCTCCAACATTATATTGAACTTGTTGTTATATTTACATGGGGCAACAGGGAAGACACTTTCCTAGGTGTTTGCTGGCTTCTGGATAAGCACAAGTCAGGGATCGTCTCTTGTCTGAGAGGTGCTTGTGAGTCCACTTTTTGTTTGCTGTTTGGGCTACAACACAGGTTATTGCTCACTGCAGCAATGGAGGATGCTTTGAAAGAAGGAATTAATTTTGTAACTGACTCAGGACTCCTGTTTGTACAGAAAAAGAGTTGAAAGCTGAAGTGCAGAGCCTTATTCTGGTGATGAAGAAGGGTTCTCATATCAGCTGTCATAAGACTCTTCAGACAGAATGAATCACAAACCCACCATGACAGGCATGCTGGAAATGCTCACATAGATAAACCTGACACCATTCCTGTTGCTGTAGGCCAGGCATATATGAAGTGTTGCTTTACATAATAATCTTGAGAAGGCAAGCAAGCTTTTTAGGTTCCTTTGAGCTTGGAAAACAGTGCCCCGTGTGCCCTCCTCTTAGGGCAGGTAGGTGTATTTGCACACTGCCAGGTAATTACAATGTGATGGATATCTGTATCTTCCTATGGCTCATGTGCTGCCAGTGGTACATCCATATATCCTTTGGGATTGATGCTACAGCTATAGTGCCAGTGTATGGGTGATAACTGGAATCTGGGTGAATCTTCACCAACTCGTTTCTTTTAGTGTGGTCTGGCTCTTGGACTCCAGTCATTACCTTGGCCTGCAGACAGATAATTGTACAATTCAGCATTTGGAAGATGGGCTGCATGTTGCAAACTTTCCATCTTAGGGCCAGAAAGGAAAGGGGGTGGATTGGAGGGAGAAGAGAAATGCTGCTGTCCAAGAGACCCTGGGAGGGACCTCTGGTCCTCGGTGGCTGCTGTGTCAGGCACAGCAGACAGGGCTGTAGGAGGAGCGTGTGTGTCAGATGAGGTGTCGAGCAACATGTTATCCTGTGCCAAATGTGGGATCTCTGCAGCTCCGCTGTGCATTGTCCTAAAATGACATGAATCTGCCATAGTCACAGTTCAGGGCTGCTGGACCTTCCCTCTGGATTGGGAGGGCTTTTGCTTTTAGCCATGAAGAAAGACCATGCATTTTTTAAGCACATGCTGGAGTTGTGAACAAATGGTTAATGTAGCTGCAAAGCAGCCAGAGAAGCTGTTCCTTGGGCTTAGGAATGTTTCCTCCTTTCAGCCCACCCTTTTTCTGTCTTTCTTTCCTTCTTTTTTTTTTTATGGTACCATATAGTGTTTAATAATTCAATACATATATAATCCAAATAAACACACTAATTAACCTTTGTTTTGAGAAATTTAATTAGTTAATACTTTGTCTCTGTTCAGCTTCCAAATAGTTTGGAGTTGGAAAGGTGCCATGGGGAAAGCATGGCAAAATATGTTTAATGCTGAGCACCTTCAATTATTTAAACAGTAACGTGGGCTGGACCAATTAGAAAACAAAGTTGTTATACAGGCATATACATGCTGAAATATCTTGATGTAGTGTTCCCAAACTTCAGCCTTGCTGCAAAATATGTGGTGAAATATATCTGTGCATAAAGCAAGTCTACGGAGGAGGGAATCTGGTGGATGAGGAGTGATTCAGCTGCTTGCCAGGAACCCCAGAACTTCTCTGCTGGGCTCAGGGTGCAGCAGGGGTGAGGGAGGTGCTAAAGCTGTTGTGGTGGTGACTGCCCACCCTGGCTGTGGAAAGCTGGAGAACAAATCTTGCCCTGTGTCCCAAACAGATGATGGATTTTCAGAAAGGTCAAATGCTGTGCTGTGACTCACTAGTACTAGTCATCCATGGCCCAAGTGCCTTCAAAATGTGTTACTGTAGGATAATAATTTTAGCCAAATCCTCAAGCTTTAATATTCTTCCCCAGCTGAACTGTAAATAAAATTATTTCCTAAGAGCACTTATTTGAGCTTGATTATTAAATACATTGCCAAAATCTGGTCGGTTAATATACTGCCTGCTACTTGAGCTGAAGTATCTGAAAGACAAAGAATGAAGTAAACGAAAAGGAAATCAACATTTTGCTAAATTGCATGTTTTTAAAAATCCTATAATTGAGCCTGCTACTTCATTTCCATTTGTAAAACAGATTGAGTTCCCCTTCCATCTACTAATGGATCTGGTTTATCTCTGATACTAATTGCAGCATTTGCATGGTTTGCAGAGGCTGCCGGTGACAGGACGTTGGGTTGGGAAAGTCAAACTGCTCCTGCTGAGCTCTGGGCTGTCACTGAGGAGTGATACTTGGCACCGAGCTCTGCTGAACTTCAAGCCCTTGTTCTTTCTCCTATGGCTCCAAAGTCTGGGTCAATCAACCAAAATAAACTTGTTAATTCGTTGTCAGGATTCTGTGCCTCAGGTCTCACTCGAGAAGCAGTGGGGAAGGCTCAGGTGATAATAAAGCAACACCAGACAGTCTGGATGTTTAATTAAACTTGTCCGTGCTCTCTCTGACCTAGTGACTGGGCTGGAAATGTCACCAGAACAGAGGTTGCTCATGAGGCTTCCACATGGGCTTTCCTGCTGCACAAGGATGTGGGGAGCCAGCTCTTTTCTCATTCTTTCAAGTTATTGTTGGGAAGGGAATTATGCTCCGAAGATCTGGGGGAAAAGAAAACAAGTTTGGATTTCTTTAGATGAATGAGCATTTTCTTGGGCCCTGCTCTAGCAAATCTGTTTGCACACACCTGAATTAAGCACTTCTGGGTGCTGGGTCTGGTGGAAATGTGCCTGGCTCCTAGTTAGCAGCTATTCAAGAGCTCAAGTATACACCTTTTATTGCTGGGCTGAGGAGGCAAAGCAGCTTTCAGAGGATTGTACACAGGAATGTAACTTTTAGACCTCTGTTCTCCCCTACCCGTTGGTCTTTGCAGCCCAGACCAGGATACTTTTCTTGGTATCCCTGTGCATGAATCTATGATGAAAGCTTTCTGTGAGGTGTTTCAGCTTCTAACATCAGTATCCCCACCTGCAGGAGCAAGCTGAGGATTCACCCTTTGCTGTCCATCCTTTCATTTTGCATTTACAAACAGAAAGTTTTGGGTTTGTTTTTTTTTTTAAGGCACTTTTGAAAGTGATCCATTGGATTCCCAGCATGGCAGAGGGAGCCCTGGCTACACAGTGGCCTTTATGGAGCAGGTCCATGGGCTCTGTGCCACCAGCACCACAGGGGAGCTTGTAATAACCACACCAGCTCAGACCAGATGTCTTGGAGAGGAGACACATGGCTGCAAGTTCAGGAGAACGTGGAGGGGAGAAGGGGTTCTGCTCTAATATACATAATTTATTTTAAAAGTTTGCAGGTGTTAGAATTTTTATTGAAGGCAGGGAGCTGAGAAATCGTATCCAGTCGGTGAGGTAATGGTTTCTCGACTCGGGGAGCACACACAATCTGCATTGAATAAAGGGCAGCTGTGTTGCCAGCAAAATTTTATATATATATATATGAAAACTAATCTGAGCCATACCAAGCCAGACCTCCGCTCCTGCAAATCCTGGGAGAGAGCAAGAAAATCCACTGACTGCTCACAGCTTTCCTCCCAAAGCTGGTGCGGACTTGCCCCCCAAGGTGTGGGAGCCCCTGTCCCGACTGGCACCCACCCCGACAGCTGTGGGGGCTGAGCTGTGGGGATCAGGGATGCTGCCATGCTGGAGCCATCCCTGCAGCTCATCACAGGCTTTGGGGGAGTGGGAACAGCTGCTTCCCCTGTCAACTCCCAACTAATGCCTGTGACGTGTGGTCCCACGGGGGCCAGGTAGAGCCGGGTCCTTGCCTCAGCTCCAGCTGCAGGGTTTTGCTCTCCTAAGCCAGAGAAGGAGGAGAGCTCACACCAGCAGTGGTTCCCATGGAGCTATTCAACGGCTGTAGTTTTCTGTTTCCTTTTTCTCTGGGCTCAGTTCTGCTATATGTTGAAGCCCCAGTAGACAATTTTTTTTCTTCTTTTTTTTTTTTTTTTTATAGACAGGTTGTAATGTCAGGATATGAGGTTGAAAGGGCAGGTCTGAGTCAACTCTCAGATGAATTCTGAGCATTTCCTTTCTACGTGGATGAGTTCCAAGAATTTATCTCAGTTCAATAAACCCCACTTATTTCTGATGCTCATTCAAACAGACTTTGAATCCCTCGCACCCACAGACCAGGGCTGGTCATCTGGGTTCTGCAAAGCTCTTTCCAGAGAAGTCAGGACATGTGGAGTCAGTAGGGGGGATGTTTTGGGGTGGCAGATGAAGTGGATTTCTTTATTTTTATATATATTATAGTTATTACAATTTTTTTATATATCTATAACTGTATTTATATAATCTGCTGCCTGTCAGGATACAGCCTGTAAGACTCGGGTAGCATCCTTTCAGGTGCTGCCTGCATCCAGTGCGTGGGGCAGAACGCTCTGGCAGACACAGGTCCTGCTCTAGGGGTGTGGGTACAGGCTTTGTCCTCAGCACAGCCCCTCCAGGAATGTGGCACCTTCCCATCACACAGCAGTTACATAAACAGGGCTAAAATTAGAGCAAATGACACTTCACAGGTGGAACATCATCCCCAGGAGCTCTCAGGGTTTCTACCAGCTGGGGCTAAGGAAGGCACAGCCATGGTGTGGGGCTCTGATGCTGGAACCCCCACATCCCAGCAGGCTGCCCCCAACATCCTCCACATCCCTGAGCCTGGACTGAGTGAGTCCCACGGGGTCTTTCTGGCTGCCTGAAGTAAATTTTCTCTTATTTCCCTCCGGGCTGTCTTTTCCCCTGTTGCTGAATTTTGCTCTGCATAATGATTTCAAGGGCACCATTTTCAATTTCCTCTGCGGAGCCAAAATTAATACTGAGTTTATGCCACAGCGTAGCGGCGCTTTAAGCATCCACCAGCAGTGTGCATATTTCACAATAATGTAATGGCTCCTAAACCCAAATACTGCTTAAACCACCACGGTACTCCACTGTAAATAGCAATTCTGCCTGAACTGCGGTGCCAGCAATGACGACTCTGTAGGTGCTGCTGATGTGCCCATTAACATCCCCCCAGGATAACCATTTTATTAGCACCAGCGGCATGTTTGGATGCTGCTGCAGGGCAGGAAGAGGTTCTGGTCCTCACCTGGGAGAATGGAAAGACTCACTTACAGCTTGCATTTTGCCCTTTCCCTTTCAGCACTGCCTCTGTAGGGCAGCCCCTCTCCTCTCGCTTCCATCACTTCTCTCTCATCATGGCTCTGGGTAAGGCTTAGATCCAGACAAGAAAGTTTGGGTCTGTTTTCCTCAGTCCCCAAGTCTTGTGGGCAAATTGTTGAGATGAAGGATTTTAGCTGAGTTACTCCTTTGGTTTACCCTTCTGTTTATGCTTCACCCCTTACAAGGGAGGTGGCCATGGGGTTTCTTTAAGTAATACAAGTAGGTGGGAAGAACAGAGGGAAATTTGTCAAAAGAACAGGTTCTAAGTGATTGCCAAGCTATGGATTGTCTGACCATGTTCGCTGCCTTGGGATGGTGATTTTGACTCTGTTTAGAAAGGAGCAGGAGGATTACAGAACCCATGTGTGCAAAAGTACACAAGCCATTAATTATGGCGACTGCTGTGCGATAGGATCTAGCAAGAGCTAATGGAGCCTGAGAAACCTGTGGAAAATGTTAGTGAGAGCTGTCAGGATGTTTGTCTTAGAGCTGCTCTGGATGATCTCATCTCTCCAACGTTTCAGAGGGCGAGGGGTGTGCCGGGTCAGCTGGAGCTGGTGGGCAGGCGCCCAGCTTGGGAAAGAGGGCGATGGGCTGCGGGCTCGGGCTCTGCCCAGGCAGAGAGAGGGGCACTTACTGTGCTCCACTGCTGGAGCTGAAAAATAGGGATGGAAAGAGTAGGGCTTGAGGGCATTTGGAAAGCATCGTGTTGTGTCTTTTCTTCCTGCTCCTCTGAAACAGCCTAAATGAAATGTCACTTGGCATTGCATAACAGGGTGATGCAGGGCCTGGGGAGCAGCTCAGAGGGGCAGTACTAGAGCTGCAGGAGAGGGGCTGCAGCAGGCAGGAGGGATGTGGCTGGGATGGGGAGCTGATGTGCTGCTGCCTGCAGGGCACATTCCCAGGGGAATTCCTGCTGCTCCCACCCCTTCTCCAGGCCATGGCTCGCAGAGACTGTGTCCAGAGGACCAAGTGATGACAAACAGGTCAAAAATGGTGGCTTGGCGATGTCAGAGCCAGGGGTCAGCTCTCTGTTCTGATTTATAAGAGATGTCTCTCTGTGTCCCAGGGCTGCCTTGGCTTTTCATTCATGCTGGCGATGACGAAGGGCCGTGCTTAAGCAGCATGACCGTGCTGGCACGGGCGGCTTTTAGGAGCAGGAAACCGCTCCCTTTATCCTCGCTTGATCTTTCGGAGTGAAATATGTGCAGTGCCCTTGTCAGCAGTAAGAGCCTCCTAAGAAAAGAAAGAAAGGTTAGCAAGCAGAAACAGATGTTTACCTTTAACTTCTTGCTTTGTGGTGACTGGGGAGACTGGGGGAGGGGGGTTTGCAGGGCAGGAGGAAATGCTCTCTGGAAGCCTGAGAAAGTCCTGTCGGATCGAATCAGCCTTTCCCTTGATTTTGCTGTGGTTTTTATTTGGCCCAGTGTTCTTTCATCATTATTATTATTATTATTTAAACACACCGTCCTCTTAAGGGAAACATTATTGCTTTTTCTTTCTTCTGCCTGAGCTTCTCAACATGATTAAGATATAGAAACCAAATGCTTGGACATGAGGATGATCTAATAGGCACCAACCGGCCCGAGTCACTGTGGCCCAGTTTAAAAACATGGCACTTTTCCAGAATCTATTTGTTTCTCTTAATATGGTGATTTGTTTTTCTATATTGCTCTCTATAATTATCACTGTGCTGCGTATTCACTGGCTCTAGCCTCAGTGTAATATAAATCTGGAATTAGTCTATTGAAGTCAGTGTCAGGTACATTTCCTTTAACATCTAAACTAGGTCTTAGGCCCATTTATCCTACCATAGCTCCAAACTAACTATGCTGAAATAAATACACACTAATGTTTTCCAAAAAGCCCTAGCCACGGTCCTTGCCTACCCCTTCCACCCTTAGTCTAAACCTTGGGCTGGGGATTAGAGAAAAAATTTTGTCAGAGAAGGTAGTTCAGATTAAATATTAGAACAATTTTTTCACTAAAGAAGTGGTGAAACACTGAAATAAGTTGCCCAGGGAGGTGGTGGAGTCACTGTCTCTGGAAGTGTTCAAGAGGCCTCTGGATGTGGCACTTGGGGGACATGGTTTAGGGGTGATGGTGGTGGTTTGGGTTGATGGTTGGACTTGATGGTCTTGAAGATCTCTTCCAACCTTGACAAGTCTGTGATTCTGTGAAGGTAACACCCGTGGCACCTTGCTGTGCCTTCAGACAGAGCCTTCCTTAACTCCCCACTGAAATCTGGCTGCGTTTGCCCTTGCTGGAGGAGAAAGGATGGCTCAGAGCAGTGTCTGCCCCTGCAACACTGGTGATGAGGTTGGTGTTCCTTCACCACTTGAGTTCAGCCTCCCTCCAAAATACAGGGTAACCCTGGGCTCAGGCTCCTCTTAAATCTGCTGCTTGAACCTTTTGTCTTTCTCTGGGCTGCCAGGGCTGGAAACTTCTCCTACAGGTCCATGAGATCTTGTGGCTTCTTGGTCTCCACGTACGCCCTGTGCCTGATCAGAGCTGAATTGGGGCCAATATTTATCCTTCCCAAGGTTGTGTTCAGTAGTTCAGGAAGAAAGTGGGGAGGCCCTGGCACAGGGTACCCAGAGAAGCTGTGGCTGCTCCATCCCTGGAAGTGTCCAAGGCCAGGTTGGATGGGGCTTGGAGCAATGTGATCTGGTGGAAGGTGTCCCTGCCCATGGCTGGGGGTTGAAACAAGATAGTCTTTAAGGTACCTTGATGTTCTTAGAGGTCTTATCCAGCCTAAATGATTCTATGATTCTATACATGTAGAAATGTTCAGGGGAAACATTATCAGGGTTGCTGTGCTGCACACAATGGCCACAGAGCTGACCTGCCTTGAGTAGAGGGACCACGGCTGGTCCTTGCTTGTCCCGTGCAAGCAGCCAAGTGCTTTTCTGCAGGCTCTGGTAAACATTTCTTAAAAAACAAAACAAAACAAAACAAAAATATAATTTTTCAATCTCTTCCAGTTTTATATTCTGATAATCTGGAGAGATCCTGATATATCTGAGGGATTAAGGGCTTTTTTTTTCCTTTCTCAGATGAAGGCTGTGCACATCAATGAGTGCCCAAAAATACACCTCATGCTTCCCAGTGTTTTCCCCAATTTTTTTTCTTCAGTTGCTGCACAATAAATGCACTTCACGGGGCTGTGCTGCTGCTTGATAACACAGCTAGAGAGAAGCTATTTTCTGATTTTCAGATACCATGGTTTATCTCTAATGTTGGTTTTCACTGGCAGTTTAAGAAGTTCTTAGAAACTCTTCAACTTCCCCCTTAGTACTGAGATGGTAAGAGCAGATAAAACTTGTCGTTTAATAATAACCACCAAAAACATTTAGAGGTTTTTTTGAGATAAACTCAGGAGCTATTATTTGGTTTTTAGAGACAACACATGGCTCACTTCTACCCCAAGGAGAAAGGGAAATTATTAACTGTCCTTTCTACTGGATCTAAACAAACAAACAAACAAACCAACCAACAAACCAACCAACCAACCAAACAAAAACCCCAAAGAATGTAGATTTTTTAATTGAAAAGTTGAAACTTGAAGATCTGAGGACAAAACTTTCAATTCAAAATTCAAAGTTCAGATTGGGAGATTTTCTTGCTGGGTAGTTCTGTCGGCCAAGACACACGTCCTGTGTCACCATGTGATGCCCTTTCAAATGGGAATCAAGATATTCCTGGTCATGGTGCCTCACTGGGGATGAGGCTGAGCTTGGGAGCTCTCCCCATGAAGAAGAAGGAAGCATATTTTCTTAGGAAAAAAAAAAAAAAATTACTATTTTCCATAGGACAGAAGACCCGTTTGTAAAGATTTCTGTTACAAACCCACCATTTTTCCAGAAAACATTGTTCCTGCTGGCTACATGCATCACTTCAGAGCAGAGAGACCTTCTGGTCCTTCCCTAAGCGTCCCCCCAAACCAGCAATATCCAATCAGTTCCTGCTCCCTGTTAGAATTCAAACCACAGCCTTCCTCACCACTCCCTTTCTCAGATGACATTTAAACGTGTCACCGGTTACAACTGGTGTCACGTAATCTTTGCAACCGGTGCAGAAATTGCACGCTGGCTTCTAAAAACAGAAAAAGGAAGGGGATGGCTAAGAATGGACATAAATACTCCAAAATGCCTGTGTGTTGCTGTCCTTGCTGCTGGTCTGACAGTGTTTCCACCACTCCTGCCCTTGGAAAGCAAAATAAATCTGGGCAGTGGTGAGTAATAACGTGTAATAAGCAGAGATGGGAAAAACATTTATAAGCGGTCAAATGACACAGATAGTGTGTCAACCCTGTCCCCACACCACATTTGATGGCACCTAAGTGTCACTAGGGATAAGGAGAGGGTACTGGGACATGTCTGCTAAGAAGCTAGAGTACATTCCTATGGAGGAGCTGGAAGGGGATCCCAAAAGGGATCCTCAAAAGACTCCTAAAGGGATTCATAGAATCATTAAGGTTGGTAAAGACATCTAAGGTCATGAAGTCCAGCCATCAACCCAGCAGCACCTCTATGTTCACCACTAAAGCAAGCCCTCAAGTGCCATATCCATGTGTTTTTAACACTCCTAGGGATGGTGACTTCACAGCTTCCTTGGGCAGCTTGCTCCAGTGCCTGACAACTCTTTCTGTGAGGATTTTTTTTCCTAATACCTAATATAAACCTCCCTGAATTCTGTCACCCATGGGCTCTTGCATTTCAGCGCTGGGCTGGTCAGAACACAGCCGTGCCCTGATACTGCCTTGAGTCTTGAACATACATGTGAACCATCCTAATTGCTTTCATCTGGCCCAAAATGTGGCCACTGGTAAGCAGAGACCTGCTGTTTATGTAAAGTACAAAGGGGGCCAGACAGCCCTCTCGAGCTGTTTCCGTTTCCCCGTGATTAATATATTCAAGTCTATAGTCATTTGTTTTTACAAACTTCACAAACAAAACCTTAATGTTTTGGTACCAAGCTCAAATATGGGAACAATTTGGTTCCCAGCGCCAGCATTTCTGATGCAAGAACTGAAAGGCGTCCAGAAATGCCGTGTTTTCACTGAATAGTCTTCAGTCCCAAGATATAGCATTTTTAAAGCATTACAGAAGCAAAAACAATCCCAGTGCCTTGAAAGCTTTTTACACTGACGCTGCTTCATGGAAACACTGACTCAGGGCCAAATGGCTGATTATGTCGTGTGATGTAAGAAGGAGTTAGAAAGCTTAGCAGGGCATTAGAATAATGCAGTGTGTGTGTGTGTGTCTGTGTCTGTGTGCAGTGAGGGGGGGACATGGCACTTATTAGAAAGCTTTAAATCTTTTGCAGCTCCATGTTAGTGACTTGCAAAATAGTCTCAGACCCCGTTGAAAGCGATGGGATGCAATGTGTGACAAGCTCTAAGCTGCTGAGCTGAGCTCCTGCTCGAGATCTTTTCAGTTCATTTCAAGGCTGCAAAACCTTCCTCACTGGGGTGTGGGGGAAGCAAACGCTGCTGCTGTGCAGGCAAGGGAGAAAAGGACTCTGTTATACTGCTGGAAGGGGGACGAAGGCTGTAGCAATATTCAGGAGGAGTAAATTGTGGCTTGGCTTCTGCTGTCACACTGAACTAAGGGTGGAGATTTGGGGATGGTGCAGTTCTCCCCTGATTCAGATGCTGGCAAAGGGAGGGATGCGATGAAGGGAGTCCCAGCGCTGCCTGTTCCCTGCTCCATGCTGGTGGAAGCCACTTCATTGAGGAAGATTTTATCATTTACTTTATCTCATTGTCCAGGGAAGCCATTCATTACAACTCTGAGACAAGTAAAAATCAGAGATGACCCAAGTGCCTGGAGGCATAAAACCAGCTGCTGAATTGTTCAGCTTGTTTAATGAAATGGACCAGCACAAAGACACAGTTCAAGTATAGATCTATATATACAACACTGGCACTCAAACAATTTATGGAGCTCATTGCAAATTTAAGATTGGGAAACCTGGCTGGTGTCATCTGTTAGGAAGAGATTTGGGATTGAAAGTCCTATCAGAAAAGCTGCCCTCGCTGTAGTGCTGTGATGGCAGAACATGAAGGAGCTGGGGATGTGCCAGCTCAAAGCTGCTGTGGGAGGTCAAGGGGAGCTGCTGCTGAAACCTCAGGTCTGGCTACAGCAAAGTGCTGTTGTCATCCTGCCCTTGGGTGGTGACTCCCTGCAGAGCCGCAGGTAAGTCACTGTCCCCGCTGCACCTGCAGGACAGACTGAGCTGCGAGGCAGATGTGCTGCAGTTCACTCCTGTTTTCTAAATATTTCCATTCTATACACACACACGGAGCCGTACCACAGCCATCCATGCTGTTCCTTCCTTCCCAGCCAACCCAGTTCCCAGCAGTTTGACTGTGAGTGGGCAGCTGTCTGCCCATACTGCCCTCTCTGCTCTCTCTGCCCCTACTGCCCTCTCTGCCCCCCTGCTCTCTCTGCCCTCACTGCTCTCTCTGCTCTCTCTGCCCTCGCCCTGTTCCCTCTCTGCCCCTGGCACAGCCCTGTGTCCTCTCCTGCCCGCTGGGCAGCTGTGATGGCTCCACACTGTGAGTGTTCCCAGCCTGTTCCTGGCGTGAAGGGTGAGTAAGGCTGTCTCATCATGCTGCTCCCACCTCCAGTGACTCATCGGCCGAGAGGAGATGCAGGCACTGAACTATATTTGATGCTTGTATCTGAAACACCGAGTTCGAATGACTGTGCAGGTCATTAGATCCCTAATTTCTCCTTTAATGGATTTTCTAATGTGTCTGATGAATAAAGAGATGCTCAGTAGTAAATAGAAATGCCATTTGCAACCTTGGACATGAAATGGGGCCATAATGTTGCCTTTGTTTATGTTTACCCAAGTGCTGTGCACCTCACGGAGGTGGAACAGTGTGAATGCTGCCGTGACAGGGGCTGGGAGTGCATGGCAGTGCCACTCCGGGCCACTGCCAAAGGAACAACCTGAGTGTGCGCAGGGTTTTCGGGACATGAATGATCCCCTTGACTCCTGATCGACTGCGGATACGACCTGGGCTGAATGGGTCTTGTGTTTGCACCGAGAGATGGCCCAGAAGGACTCAAGAGTGATTCCAAGCAGACACTGCTCAATGTTGCTTTGTATATGCAGGGTCCGTCCTCCCCCTGCCTGTGACCCCTGAGGGGGGTCCTGGGTGCCAGCGTGCCTGGGACTGTGCTCGGGGAGGGGCTGGCATGAGCAGGATCCTGCCTGTGGCCTGACCAACTCTGTAGGCTGGACTGACCCCTCAGAAAGGCTCACACTCACTGCACAGGGGCTGCTGTCCATCCTGCTTGGGTGGGCCCTGCTGGGTGCAGCAATTTGAGCCTCTTGTTTCAGAAGTGCCACACTGGCGCAGAATAATGTGATTATACATCCACATCCATTTGTGTAAAGCTGGCAGCCTCCTCGGCGAATATTTCTGTACCTCCAGTTTCTAAATGGCATTTCTGCTAACAGCCATGTATCACCATTACCAGCAAGGCTTTGGAGGATGCAAAATGTGGTATTACTTAAACCTCTGCAAGTACTGTCTGATAATTAATCAGGCGTTGGTTGGTTATGTTTTCACCTTACTCGGTGGAGAATAATGCAATGCAAGGGAGCAGGATTTTGGTTAAAATTGTGTGGTGAGCTGCTCCCCCCAGGTCAGGACATGTGTATGTATGAGGGCATCACAGACCAGAAGGCTTGTCCAAATCTTTTTCTTCCTCCTGAAGCATCAGATAGCCACTGAGTCAGTGCCAGAGGTGAGAATTCTGCCCAGAGGAATCACAGATCCTATCCAAGACTGTGGACCCCCAGCCCTTGCTGGCCCAGACATCATTTGACTTTTGGGGTCTCATCCTGCAGCTGTTTCTGCTGTGGTGTTTTCTCCAATCGTGCCGTTATGTATTAATAGGGGATGGAGCTGGCAGCAGGAAAGGGCAGCAGAAGCACACATTTGTCTTGCTGTCCAGTAAGCCACATAACAAATAGTGATGCCAAGTGTAATCCTGCTTCAGTTAAAACTGTTCCTTTGGTTTGTCATCATTCATTGTTTGCAGTACAGCTGCTTAATGACAGGATGTGGGAATTGAAAAGTTTTTTATGTCCTCGGAGACTTTTTAAAATAAAAATTCCTGAGTGATGAAGGGGAAGAAGGTGCTTGTGTGGAAACTCTGGGTCTCAGCGCCGACGCACAGCCTGGATGGAGTGAGCCTTCCCCCAACAAGGCTCAGGAGATGGAGGTTTTGCTCTCAGCTTTAAAAATAACCTGCTGTATAAATCCAGGCAGTATGTGTGCCTCAGCTTGCTTTGCTTAAATTACACATCTGGCGCAGCTGCCTCTGCCTGGTGCCTTGCAGAACCGGACCTGTGTTTGATAGGAAGAAATGAAAAATAAAAGACAAATGCCATGGATCTGTGTGGGACCACTTCTTTGCAAAACACCCCATGGCCAGTTGAGTTAGCAAATGTTACATATTAAACCTAAATACAGAGGAATGGAAGGAATTATCCATATGGACCATGAGCAAGCAGATGAAATCTGAGGTGGACAGGGCACTTGTGGAGGAGGCTTCATTAAGCCAATAAGGAAAGAGACAACCCCAACTATGCCAAGACCTGCGGTTCGTGGGGTGCTTTTTTTGCTTTTGGGTACATTTTAACAATCTTAATTTTCATACAGGCCACAGTGGGGCCACAGTGGAGCTCTACCTCTTCTGCCTGTTAATCACTTCTAGTTTGCAGTGCAGAATTATCAGTGGGTGCATGATATTTGCTCCCAGTGGGAACTCTCCTATGTGGGTGCACTGCACATCATGTAAGCAAACGGGTGATGGGTTTGGTGGGAGATGCATTTCATCTGGGGTTTAAACTCATTTCTGGCAGGTACAGCCCTTGAAGAACCACTGATGGGTATGTGGCCAACAAGTCGGCATAATTGCTAGCCCATCCCCTGCTTCACTCTGCCTCTAGAAATACTCTCCCTCCTCCTCTATGTATATTTATTGAGTCATGTCCTGAACCGTGTGGAATCAGTGTGGAATTTGCCTGAGGTTCCTCTTCTGCTGGCCCAGGGCTTCTCAGCAGCATAAGCAAAATTAAAAGAGGTGCTGGGTTTGGGATGAAACACTCCTGCTTATCAAAGAGAGAGAAAGAGAGGAGTCAGAGAGCTGTGCTCTCTGCCCTCAGTGCTGCAGGAGCATTGGGGAGTGGCTGAAATCTCTGTGGTGGGCTTCCCACGTACCTGGGATTCTCCATGTTTTACAATCTCAGATAAATGTCACTTTTTTTTAGGATTACTTGATATATTCTTACAGTAATCTATTACCAGCAGATCACTGCCATGCTCATAACCACTCTCTAGGTCCAAAAGTTGGTTTTTTCTGTGTGTTTTCTTATATCCCTTAAAATTTTCTATTTCCAACGAGCCTACTGTTATCTCACTTTTGCTATTTTAAGTTCTGTGGCACAAAAAGGCTGACTCACAGAAAGCTGTGTTGTAGGAAATATTGGCTCAGCGGAGGAAATAATTCTCAGTTCATTCTTCCACTGTGAGATTTGGGGGGTTTTTTCTGCCTTTTTCTTTTTTTTTTTTTGGTGTGTGTGTGTTTTTTGGTCTCATGTCATGGCACACATCGAGTGCTGTGAAATATTGACAGCTATTCCTAATGTACTGCTCTACCCAGTCGGATCTCTCTTTCTGTACATACCCCAAAGTGTTTTATGTACCTGCTAGAAACGTTACACAGGATGCTCACACAGCTCATAAAATTTGGTCTTGTATTGGAAATGTTTTGTGGGAATGTGCTGTTTAATCTACTGCAGCCACTCACAGTTACTGTCGTCGGGAGGGGGTGAAGATTACAGCCGGCTCGGGGAAGTTTGATACCTTATCACAAGTCCTCAAGAATAAAACTGAAAGAAGTGGATGTTCAAGGAAATGTAGATAATTGACTAAAAAACAGGGGAAATACGGCAGGCCCCAGTGAAATCATTCTTCTGGCTGGACTTGTGCTGCTGTCAGTTCCCTCTGAGTACCTGCAGTCACACTCTTGCTAAGGGATTGAGTGGAATAAATCCTGGGTGTGCTTTAATTGAGTGTTAAGCACATCAGTGATGTGCAGTGAAAGACAAGGCTGGAGATCCAGGATGGAATCCTTGCCCAGCGGGGTGGGGAAACAAAAACAACCCAACAACTACAAAAACCTCTACTGACTTCAAGGGCTTTAATCACTGGAGCGAGCTGTCTAATAACATACTGTGGGTGTGCTTTGGCACTGCCATCTTCGTCATTCATTTTATGCTTAATATGCTAGAAAACCATGTTTAACATCTGGTATAAGTGGATATAGCATATCTGTCTACAAGAAAGCGGCTGATGCAAATAATTTAAGAAATAAAAACAGGGGCCTTCAAGTGTACCTACTCATATTTTTTTTCCACACCTTTTTGACACCATCATTAGCAAAACCTAATTAGAAGGTGGTTTTCAACAATTGCTGCCCTCAAGACATAAAGTATAGCCCTCACATAAATAATATTATCATCTTTAAAATACTTCATAAACACTTATTTACCCTCCCAATTTTCTTGCGAGATAGATAATTATATGTTAACAATAATGTAATCACCATTAGTAGCCGTGTTGGTCCTCTCTTTTTATAGATAGAAGCTCATGCCCTGACAATAAAAAGCTTGCTGAAGGCCACAAGGAGTCTTTTAGGACCCTGATTAGGGAGAGAATCAGTCCTAGCTCTCGCCTCCCCTCACATAAAAGCCAGAACAACGCTGGTATAATGAAAGAAAAGCAGGGTTTAAGTATGGGCAAGAAAGAGAAATCTTCTTCAGGTTGGCTGGATTCTTGGACTGACAGGAAATATTAAAATAGTATGTGACAGAGATCAAGGTAAATAACAAATATTATACCTTTGTACTTGTGCCTTTATTTACTCTGCAGTAATTACACCAAGTAATGTAGATTACATTATGAATCACTATGACGCTTACAAGACCGAGTTTTTTGCAACCACATCCTGGCTCTGTGAGATAATCTGTTTGATCTCCTACGAGGGCCAGATATGTCTTGCTTGAAACTTCAGAGGTGTTGGAGAGCAGCTGGGACACACCCTTTTTCGTAACTGTGTTAAAATAAAACAAGTTTGGATTTGCTCAGCCGCTGTAGGATGTAACATCTGAGTTACAAGCCCGCTGTGAAGGGAGCTTTGCCATAACCTTGGCGTTAACAGGGGCCTCTTCCATCTTAAAAAATGTGCATATTTACATATGCAAAAAAACCCAAAGCTCAAAAGCCAAAAAAACACACCAAAACAAGAAAGGAACCCAATCCTTAGCAAATGATTAAAGCCAAACAGAAATTTGTTCCCATGCCTGTAACAACCCCAGTTCACACTGGAGCTACAGTGCTGCATCTGCAATAACTAAACCCGCTGAGGTCAGTTTGTGTCACTGCCCAGAGTGAGGTCTATATCAGCATCTTTCCTTGTCATTCACTCATTTTTCTCCTCTTCTTGTGTGAAACCTCCACCAGTCCTCCTGGGACTGGATTCTGGATAGCGAGGGACGATATTCAGCTTTTATTTTGTCCTCCCTCTTATGCCAGGAACCACAGTGGGAGCTCAGGTGGGCAGGGATGTTCTCTGCCCTAAATGACAGCCCTCCATGGGCAGGGAGGCCCTGGGACTGCAGCAACAAACCCACTGGTTTTACTCTCCAAAAAAAAAAAGGGACAACGCACCCCAGTAGAAGCCAAGGTGCAGGAACTTGGTGCAGGGTGCTTGAAGGAGTTCAAGGAGTAGGCATCTCTTATCCTTTGTTCCTCTCACTTTTCCTTTAAAAATCTGTTTATCTGGCACTGATCTGGAAGCTCTCCTTGGTGTGGCACATCCACACACCCATCTGTGTTCCTCTTAAAGCCTTCATGGGATGCTGGGCCTCTGGGTGGGAGGTTGGCAGCAATAAAACAGTGAGGCCGGACTCTGCTTGGTAAGTATCCCCATCCTGCAGCAGTCCTGACCTTGGTCATTGGTGGGATGTGCTATTTTTTGGGGTCTTGTGGTAGATTTTGAAAATAGCAATGTGAAATTGCCTGTGTGCAGCAGGGCCAAGGCCAGCAGCTGTGTCCTGCAGAAGCTCTGTGCACCACAGAGGGGCTGACCAGTTCCCATGTCCAAACACCAAGTTAAAGATGAACATGCTCTGAGCAGCATAACTTGTGTCCTGAAACTTCTGAAAGAATCACTTCATGGCTTTGGATCACACAGTTCATCAACTGCCTGTGAATGAGGGACTGTTCACCTGGTCACACTGTTCCTCTGCTCTTGCTGTTTATTCTGGGAAACAGAAGCCTCCCAGATCGATCTGGTAAGTGTATCAATGAGAAGATTGCTTTGGGATTGACTCCTCCCTGCCTTATGGAGGTCTACAAGGTTATCTGTGCTTCGAAGCAACTGATGAAACTAGTGGTACTGGTATGTTGATCACCAGTGTTGGACATTTTTTACCATATGTGATCAATAAATGATGAATTACCAATGAATTTATGCTAGGGTGGGGTAGAAGATGCTCCCTACACAGAAAGAAGCCCTTTTCCAGCATGTCCTCTCCTGCAAAGAATCACTGTCAGCAGCCTCAAAAGGAATAAAACCCGTGCCTTCAGACCAGTGAACCTCCATTTCCTTTCTCAGTATGCACAACACAAGGACAAATAATTTAGAGGGTTTTTTATTTTGTTTTCTTTATGTTGATATCTCCCTCAAATTAAGGAAAAAAAAAATTAACTCTTAGAGTATGAAGGCCTCCAGGCCTAACTGTTCAGTGCTTCCGATCCAGAGCTCGCTGTCATAGGGAAGTCACGGGGAAATCGTGGTGGAATTGCAAGGGTGTGGGTGTACCTGCTCATTAGGATTAAAGTGCCCTTGTGGTTCACGTTAATCCACTTTGGGATGCAAACCGACAAAAGCATCTTTGTGGGGGATCCATCCACGTGGGGAGCCCAGTCCCTCCCCTGCCCTGCCTAGCCCGGAGCTCCCCCGTGGGAGCCTGATGGTTCTTCTGTTTAAATCAACAGGGTTTAAGTCCCGCTGGTTTAAATATCAGGTTTAACTGGGGCTTGCCTGCATATCAAAGGCACTATGGTAATTTTTACGAGGGAAAGTGTTGAGGGAAAGTGTTTGCCTGCTGCTGTCCAGGCTCCTCCCTGCCCTCCCCGTTGCTCAGAGCGGTGCTGAGTCACTGCCCTTTCTCACCCAGCGAGCGCCTGAGCTTTCCTGGTGCTGTGTTTGTGCAGGATGGGGTCACGCACGCCCAGGCTGGGGGAGCCCCTGCATAAACAAGAGCTAAAAATGAGCAGAGAGCCTTCCTGGTTCGCTGGTATTTATTTACGCGCTGCCCTGCGTGGCGAGCTCCATTCTGGCACCTGGATTGCATGCGGACTGGGCTTGAACTTCTCTGGAGCCAGCCATCCGCTTCCTGCTGATGCCTTGCTGTGCCTTCAGTCTCTGCACAAGATTTATGGATGGATATTATATAGATTTAACACAATACCATGGGCTTTATTATTTGCTGGAAAATGTTAATAAACCCCAAGTATTACAGATGCATTTTAATCCCTGAAGTGATTTTTGAGTAGAATGCATGAATTATTAATTGTTGTTATTGTTATTATTGCAGTGCATACCTACCTCACAGGGCATTGTGAGGATTAATTAATTCTTGTAAAGATGTAAAAGGCCGTACAGGTGTCAAGGGTTATGACTAAAGTGCTTTGAAAATGGAAACCACTCTGCAAGTGCCAAGTGTTTTTATTTATGGAGTCCAGGCAGTGTGCTTGGTGCTGTGCAAACACTGGGCCAGTTATTGCAAATATTTGCTTATATGTGCTTGGTAGGCCGAGCACTCCCTGTTACAAGTCATTTCAACTATTTTAAGGATATGTCTTTAAAATATGGGTGTGAGAAGACTTTCCAGTCATTGGGATGACGGAGCCACTGGCTGTGAGCAGCTGTGTCACTGAAGAACTTCGGAAGCGCACTTTTATTCAAACACAGGGATGAACCAAGACCTCGGATCTCCTCCAGTTATACATCTGAAAGTTAGGGGTTTATCCCATCTTTCTTGCTGCTTTGGGAAGGGAAACATAACAAGATTTATTGTTTAGAAGTGGCTCTCCCAGAAGGCAAAGCCAACTCCCTGAGATCAGCTCGCTCACACCGAACAATCCGCTGTAACCACAACCTGCTCAACTGCCCCGTGTTGCCCAACATCCGTTCTTGGAAACCTCCGAAAGTGAGAACTTCCTTCCCATACACTCTGGAAGTGTCCCCTGTAGCTCTGAGTCCAGCTGCACATTTGGGCAAGAGAACTGCAAAATCTAAAGCCCATCATAGAGAGTGAGAGCCCTTTGTGCAGTCCTGCGGGGTGTTTGCCTTCGTGAAAAAAGAGAAACCAGAACAAAAGGGATGGGGGACCACTATTAAAGCATAAATCTGCCAGAATGCACTTTGTAGATCCTGCAGAGCAGAACTTCTCCTCGGGAAATCGCCCAGTTGAGCACGTCATCGTGTTAAAAAAGAGGGCCCGGCACTCCAGAGCCACAGCTGAACATTTGGAGAACACCAGACCACAGAAACCTTCAGCCAGATGACTTCAGCTCAGCACATTGTTGCTGCTCAGCAGATGGATGGGAAGACAGTGTTTGTAGTTCCTGAGGGCCAAACAACGCACACTTCAGGGATTCTCCCTCCCCCGTTTCTCACACAAGCTTTCTGAACGTCACACCTCTCACCCCCATTTCATGGACTTCTCACATATCCTTCTTTAGGCCCCTGCTGGTCCCCAGTCCCCCAGAAGAGCTCCCTTTCCTCTTGCCTTAAGCTATGTGCATATTCCCATTTCCCTTCCTTCATACACTATTACTGCTTATCTTCTTCCACCTGGGAAATAAATCAGAGTATCAAGAGGTCAAACTCCTTTAGAAGCATGGACAGATCTAAGATTATAATGCATGAACTTAATAATGCCACTTTTTCTGCCCCTCTTAAATTTCTTGGCTTTTAGCAAATTTTGGAATTGGACTGGATGTAGTCTTCAAAATTATCACCTCTTTACATACCTAAAGCAGACAGCCTACACACCATTAGTGAGAAGAGAAAGTTGCCCACTTAGGCCACCAAAATCATTACAGAAATAAATGCTGCACACCAAGTGATTTGCAATTACAAATATGCTTCCTGGCTTTCTAGAGAGATTTAGGTTTTATGCAACTCTGGCCTCTTCAAGCAAGTGATCTGAAGGGCCAGGGTTTTCCCAGAATTAAATAATTTTGCAATGCAAAAAAAAAAAAAAAAAAAAAAGCGCACTACATCCATGGCCATCTCTTTATCCACTTCCAGCTGCAGTGAAATCAAGTTCTGAAACTGAGAGTGGTGATGTGGATGCCCTGTTTGAGCAGCACCAGGGCTGGGCTGGGGTGCATGGCAAACCTTTGGAATGAGCTGGGATAACATCGGATGTTGCCATAGGATCTGTGCAGGGTTTGTGGTCATTGGGACTCTGCACGGGTGCCAACGTCCAGACATGAGAGTGCTGGACCATCGCCCAAGAGTGTGAAATGCTGTTGCAAAACCATTTTAAGATGGAAAGGGCTGCCTGGTGACGAATGTGGTTTTGATTAACAAAGCTCGCTTTCAAAAACAAACAATGCGGCCATATAGATGACAAACAGCATTTCAATTCTAAAAATGAGCAGCACCCAGGTAGGACTCTGCACTACCGCTGCGGAGGATTATTTTCATTAAATAAAATGAGGGGGCAGAGGCGGTAGCGGGGCGGCCGCGCGGGGCCGGATCCCCGTGCCAGGTGCCATGGCCAACCGCGACGGGCTGCGAGCAGAGAGGCAAAACCACCATGTTACATCCTGCATTTACATAAGCTCTGTTGGCACCGCACTTTAATGCCTTTCCTAGAAAAGCTCCGCGGCCCGGGGCCTGCCGTGCCCGGGCGGCCTCCCTTTCCCTTCCCTCCCTTTCCCCGCGGCCGCCTCCCCTCCCGCACTGCCGGGGAAGGGCGGGCGGGCGGCAGGGAAGGGGTCAGGGAGCGGATCCCCGTCCCCGACCCCCGCGCTGGGCTTGTGTGGCCGGGCCGGGCCGCTCCTCCTCGCCTGGCCTCGCCTCCCGGCTCCGCTGCTTCCCTTCCTCCTTCCTTCCCTCCCTTCCTTCCCTTCCCTCCGCCGGCGCCCATTTCGGCGCGGCCGGGCACCCGGAGTGTCTGCGGGCCGCCGGCTGCTCCGCGCCGCTTGGCTCCTTCCCCCAGTAACAGCTCCCACATTCCGCCCCGATCCCTCCTCAATCTCAATCACACACACACATATTACTTTTTTTTTTTCCCCTCCTTCCTCGGGACTTAATCACCCGCCCCCCCCCCCCCCCCTCGCCCTCCCCACCCTCCCCTCCCCCGGCCCCTGGCTCGGATATAATTGAATATCACAGCGCTACGCGCTGGGTATTTTTTTTCCTTCCTCCTCCTGTGTGTGTGTGGTGGTTTTGTTGTTTTTTTTTTTTTTTTTCCTGTTTTTTTTTTCTCCTCCTCCTCTCGGTGTGGACACCTTAAAAATACATATATATATATATATATATATATTATCGATAACTATACGAGTGTACACACACACACTCACACAGGCAGGGATGTGCGCGTATATACACGCGGCGGTATAAAACACACGGGAGGAGGAGAGACAATCCAGGGTGAATTCCTCGTGCCTCCATTCCCTGGGAAAGGGGGGAGCAGCCGCTCGCAAGGTAAGAACCGGGGGGCTCCGAGCCCCGGGGGCGGGCAGGGGCCGGGGATGGGGGTGGGGGGCGGCCGCCCTGTTTGTGTCGGTGGAGGCGGGAGGGGGATGGGACCAGAACGCCTCTGTGACCCCCCCTTTTTTATTAATATGTGTATATATACATATATATACACACACATACATATATATACATATTTACCCCTTCCCCTCCCCCACCCCGCGCCGCTGGCTTCCCCTCCCCCACCCGCATTCATTTTTTTTTTTAATTTAAAAAAAAAAAAAAAAAGGTGTAATGGAGCGGGGGATGGGGGGGACACCGGCCTCGGCAGCGAATGGCACACGGGAGCCATGGCGAGAGGCCTATTTTTAGCCCGATTTATGTGGAAGAGCGGCTTCCCCTCCCCCCCTTCCCGCATATTTACTTGGGGGGGGGAGGGGAAGGGGGGGCAGGGCCGGGTCGGGATGGGGGAGAGGGGAGGCCCTGTCCCTCCCCCACTCCGCGGAGTTCTCCCCCATCCCGACCCGGCTATTCCTTGGAAGGGGATACACCCCCCACCCCCCCGGGCCATTCCCGATGTTGCTCCCCCCAGAGCCAAGTTATTGATCAGTTTTCCGGCGAAGTTCAGGGCGGAACATGCAATACCCCGCGGTGGCAGGGAGCGGGCCCGGTTCGGGGCGTAAAATAAGCTTTTATTTTCCCATTTCACAGCGTCTCTCTTTCCCAGGGCTTATCCCTGTCCGAAACCCCGGTGTAAATTGTGTGTCGCATCAATTCGACGGGCTCGCACGGTTGATGCAATGTGTACTGTTTTCTTGGTAGAGAATTTAAGTCCTGAAATATGTGGCTTGTTATTGTTGTGCCCTCGAAAAGGTTAAAATTTATCGTGTTGTTCCAGGTGAATTTAATCTTTCATCACCGAATTTCCTTTTAAGGCAGCTTGACAGAATAAAAGTCTCTCCCTCGCTTGTCTTTATCCCCAGAACAGCAAAACTTTGTCTGTGCTTTATGGCAGGGGCTGGTTGCTGCAGATGACACGTGAGTCTGGAGGAAAGTTTGGTTTGTAGGTCGCTGTGTAGGAAAGTGAAGTTTGCTGGTGAAGTTTTTACTACTCTCCAGTGTGCTCAACTTCCTCATTTTCCTGTCTGTGTAAATCAAATTCCTAACTGATTTATGGGGGAGGGGATCACAAAACATATTCCTTCCTTATTGTTAAGGCATGGGAGGGAGGCATGATCAGGAGAACCAGGTCTTTGTTGCGTAAAAAAGAAAGTGTTGTGGGCTTGTCTGACTTGCTTTGCTGTCCTTGGGTGCTAAAATAAATGTCTGAGCATTGTGTGCATTAACCAGGTTCTTTGCTGTTGGTGGTCTCTTCCCTTTGGGTGTTGTGAGTTGTGCTCCTTTGGCAGCGAGGGCACCATTTCCAAAATTGGTGCTTGGGGTTTGGTTGTACCTGAGTTTTTGGGCAGTTTTGTGCTCTGAAGGCTGGTCCTCGTGAGGCTCACGTTGGTTTTGTGGCCTTCCTTTGGACAGGTGTGTTAACGGGCTTTTCAGAATGCATTCCAAATGAGGACTGAAGCTGCAAGTTCCTGTGTGTGTCCTTAAATTTAGTGGGTATGTGTTTGTGAAAGAGCTGTGAAGGGTTTATTCCCCTTATCCATTGAAAAAAAAGGGGCTCGTGATGGTGTTTAGGGCGCAGGTGGTGCCCTGTAATTGATTGTAACAAACTTTCTGTGGTTTTCTCTAGTGTTGGTTTTTTGTTTTTTTTTTTTTCCTTTGCTTTTGATTAAGGTCTAATGGAATGGTAACATTTTGCATTATTTACCTAAGGTCACCTGAGCTGGTACACTGTTGCTGTCTTAAGTTTTCTTGGGGGAAGTTGGGTTTTTCTCCGTGAGAACTGTGTCTTCTGGTACTGTGTCTTGGGAGCGTGGTGGCCTGCCTCCCAAACTGTTATTAGGAACACCTGGAGAACACTTAGCTCTCATTCCTTGAGGAAGGGAGAAG
The DNA here is from genome assembly GCF_009650955.1 of Corvus moneduloides. Lineage (NCBI taxonomy): Eukaryota > Metazoa > Chordata > Aves > Passeriformes > Corvidae > Corvus > Corvus moneduloides. Next base: position 21,625,384 of record NC_045485.1, read on the forward strand.
GAAATGTAATTTAAATGTATGAAAGGAGTTGGGGTTTGGCTTTTGGGCTTTATAATTTATTTTTAAGACTGTGCAAGAGTTTATAATTTTTGTTTGTTTGAACGTGCACAGCCATAACACATGTGTGTAGCATAAAGAGCGCAATAATTACAGAAGATTCTGTTGCTTAAGCTTTTTTCCCCCCTTCAAACAGATAGTTAAGATTTTTTTTTTCCTGTGAGTTTCTTTTTTAATATGAATACTTCTTTCAGTTTTACTCTATATATGGTAATTATTGATGTTTGTGTAATGCTTTGAAGTTGTAAGGCAGGGTATAAGCGCTAAGTACCCAACAGCAATACTTCATAGTCATTTCCCCATCATGAAAGAGTTTGATGCTAAAAAGTGCTACAGCCCTAAGCATAAAGAGGCTCTGGATGGATTAGGGAAAATGGCCAAAATTGCTGATAATGTTGTTTTCAGATAATAGTTTTAAGTTAGGAAGAACAGATCTGAATAATGTAAAGCAAACTGAGTTATTTTACCTAACTTCATTTTGGTCTGGAATTTAATTGAATGTGGACTTCACATTTGAGTCAGAATGTGTTTGCTGTTACAAGTTTTGTAGTGGCAGTGAAGACCCACATCCTACAAGTATGTAATCGTGCAGAAGTCAGGAAGTCCTGTAAAACACACAACTTTGTGAACATCAGCGGTCTCGTTTGGCTGAATGAGCTCTGCAGCTGTCTGTGAAGTTGCTCCCAGAAGCTGGGTGTGTTTTGTATTAGTGGTGGGCAGTAGGATGTGACTCTCTCATTACATTGATGCTGTTTTGGTATCACAGCACTGTAAAGTGTTTTGGGAAGGCTGAGGTAGTGGCAGGTGTGACACCCTTCCATCACTAATTCCTTTGCTCATTGGGAGTCCCAAGTGATGGTGGTCACCTCCCCCCCCAGGTTTTGCTTGCTTTGCCTGTCTCTTCTGTCTCCCCAGTCCCACAGGCGCTGAGGATCGTGGTGCCCGTGTGAATTCTGACACCTTGCTGGTGAGGACACTGCTGGCAAGCGGAGGAGAGACAGACACAAACTTCCCGCCAGCTCTTTCCCTTCCCAGCTGGGGTAGGGTGGTGGTAAAGTGGTCTGGTCTCTGCTTAGGACAGGGTGTGCTGCAGGTCAGTGTAGCATTGATACTGCAATATTGTGATGCTGAAATGTATCGTATCCAAGTGTGACTCATTCATAATCTAATTCATGTTGTTTATATTGAGTGGTGTGATACAGGTCTGCATGCTGGCCATCCTCATAGGGTGTTTGCACATGTGTGCACCCAGAGTTCAGGGTGTAGTAATGACTGTATTTAATGCCCTAAATATCAGCTCATGCAAGTAGCTGCAGGTTGGCAGAGAAGTGAAAGTGTGTGTGTGTGCACACTCTGTAATTATGCATGTTTGGCTCCTGCAAAAAGTAACTGCTTTGAGAATATACTCATTGCATGCTCATTTTTAAATACAAATTTAAGTGTTTGTGTTATGTGAAGAAGTGTCAGTAGCTTCCCATTAGGAACTATGATTGACAGCTCTTCTCTGTTTTTGAGTTGCATTGCTGCATTAATGTAGTAGCTTCAAATTAACAGGTGATGAAGAAACTATTTTTATGTTCCTGCTATTGATTTAGCTACCCCTGTCCCAAATGTGCTCAATTTTTTAAGTGTTGAAGTATGAAGTGATGGTCTTAATTTCTGTAAAGTCACTTAATGATGAGTGACTTTACTAGAAAAAGGTTCATCCAGTGATCCCGAGCAGAATACATGGAGACTGCTTTATTCATCTCATAATTGGTTTCCTCTGAGATAAAGTGTGACAATGAAATGAGGAAGACGGAGTATCTTTTGATATGAAATTGTAGGGGAATATATTGGCTTTCTTTTAATTTTGCAAAATTGAATTAGCTAACTGGAGGTAAGAAGCTGTGAAAATGAGGCAGCATAGCTGTCACTTTGGGAGAGTTGATTGCTTGAGTGAAAAGGTTTGGAAGTCTGGTCTGGAAATTACTCTGCCAGCATGTATGAAAATTGGAGAACTTCTTAGGGTTCTGTCTTGTGGTATCTAATCCAAGATGAGAAGGCCCTTTCCTTCCTTCCTTCTCATAAAAAAACAAGCTGAACTTGTTTGTACAAAATACCCATGAATCTTAGTGGCCTTGTTTGAGCTCAAGTTAAACGTTCCTTTGGTTCTGAAGGATCTACAGAACCGTAACTCAGCTTACACTCTGGAACCTTGGTCTTTAATACTTTACTGCTTAGCTTTCTGTGATGTCCTTTAGACTTACATTTTTATATTGATAAGAAGCCTTAAAAAAAATTCTTCCTTGATAAAAAGTAAGCGGTCATTCCAAGCTGGAGGTTGTGTAATTGCAGGGGAAAATGCACACACTGGTTGGGTGTGTAGGATTTTGCTGGCTTGGCTAGCCAAGGATTGAAATTGCTGGTGTTGTAGCTCACCCCTGCTCACTTGCTTTCTTGGATGGGCTGATTGCAGGGAAGACTTTTGAGCATATTTCCTTACCTGTAGAAGTAGTAATCAAAAGGCCTGGTGAATTGGTGTAGCTTTCTGAAGAGCCTACTGAAAGAATCTCCAAAGCAATGAGGGAGAACGTTACGGAATTTTCTTCGCCAATATATGCAACATCTTTCAGAGTCTCCTTTTACTTTGAATGTAATTGTGCGTGGCCTAACCCAGTGCTACGTGGAGATACTGAGGCCCTTCAGAATATGGTAGCTGAAACGCCAGAAGCAACATCCCTAGGTATGCTATCAGCCTAACACACCATTTTTTGAGGATGAGTAATGCAGGCAGATTGGGTGTTAACCTGGCTGTGTGGCCCTTCCTGGTGCTCTGTGTGTCCTGCTCGTCTCCAGGAGCTGGATGGTGTGGTGGCAGTGGGGATCTGAATTTGTGCTGTAGTTGTGCTTGGTGCAAGCATGACTCCTCTTAAGAAGAGTATAAGCTGGCATCTGCATCACTAAAGTAAGATATTAATAGTCTTATTTTCAAAGATGCTGAGTCCCCGCAGTTGCATGTGAAGTTGGCAGTCTGTGTGTGTGCTTAGCATTTCTAAAAATCAACTCTTGTGTGTGGCTTGCTGGCTTTTGCAAACTCCCGGGAGGGTGTAGTTTCTGTTCCTGGGAGCAGTATTAGTAAAAGGCTATGTTGTGTGCTCTGACTTGTGTTTATTGTTGTAATTCTGAAGTTTCCATGTTGCAGAGGAGCAATCTTGCTCACTAGTAATGTCTAGCAGTAAAAAATCAGAATCATCCAGAGAAAACAGTTGCGTGGGTTTTTTTGTTTTATGATCTGAGGCTCTGTTCAATCTCTGTTCAATGTCAGTGTGTTACAGACACTCTCTGTAACCGTGTGCCATATGCAGGCACGCTGGGTGTCATTTTGGATTGCTGGAGGTGCGTTGCTGGAAGTTTTAGCTGGTGGGGTGTGAGTAGTAGACCTTCCCTTCCCCTTCAGCGGGGCAATCGTTTTGCCAGCCTGTCAGGGCAGGCGAGCAGCTGTCCCTGCAGTAATGCTGGTGCTTCTTTTAACCCCTTGTGGGTTTGGGGGATAATTCAGTTGCTTCTCTGGCTGCATGCAGAGGTCCCTCTCACCCGCTGACATCAGGCTGATGGTAGATTTTTATGAATTGGGACTGTGAAAGTGGAAACTTTGCTCTGTGCACAGCTACGTGCCTGTTGGTGGTGACCAGAGAGCTACAGAAAAGATCTCTGTGCTGACTATTCCTGGAACACTTTTCCAAGGTTATGAGTTAAGGGTCATATATTTACTGTTTGTGAACATGTAGTGCTAAATACTGTGCCCAGTGCCAAAACCACAGAAATTGTCAGGGTCTAGAGCCCTAAATAGAACCCGTCCTAAAAGTTGCATCCATTTGACATTAACGATGTTAAAGAGTTCAGGCTCTTCGCATGGGTGACCTATTGCCAGCAAACTGAGTGGGGAATTATGGATGGTGAGCACATGTGAGATGGATTTCAGTCCCCTGATGGTTCCCTAAAAGTACCAGGCAAAGAGGACACCGTTTGATTTCCTGGAATAAGTTGCCCAGGCTGGCTGAGGAGTGGAATAACAAGTTTCATAGCTCTTTAGTGGGTTTTGGACAGACTGATTCATGCTTGAGTGTCAGTATGACTTCTGAAAATACAATTTTGCTTTGTAAAAATAGTATTAAAAAGACGTAGTTATTTTTCATTTATTATTGATATTGGTCTAACTTGCAGTCCTCTTGGACAAATAAGCGTTTTTGCCATTAAATTCAGCAGTTGAGAGAGGATCTTACCTTAAAATACCGATTGATCTTAAGAGAGATGAGTGAGTCTGACCCTCCCCCCCGCTTCCTGGTCTCTCTAGCTCACAATAAGCATGAGCACTTTTCCTCTTTTAGGTTATGTCTAAATTTATGGGGAAAAAATAGTTTTGATATTGCATAGACCTGTGGGGGAATAACAAGAGATCTGGGTCAAAAAAGTAGGACGTGCAAGATTTAGAAGCTGTTGAAGTGTATTTATTTGTCCTATATTAGGTTAAAGGAAGTATTGGTGCTCTCAGTTTGGCAACGTGTCCTTCAGTCTGCGGTGTGCTGTAAAGGGAAGACAACTGTTAGACAGTGAATCACCACTAATTTTTGTATGGATGTCCACATTCTTCTCTAGTGCAGAAATTTCTGCTTGGATATCAACAAGCCTTCCTAAATACAGACTCTTGGAGATAAATTTTAATTAGGAAGTGCTTTGTAAAAATACGGATTTTGGCCATGATGGTGTTTGTGACTCTGTAACATATTTACTTTGGGGTTACATTTGTTCAGATTAAATACTTTTTAATGTATTTATAAAGCAAAGTTAGCATGAATGTGGATGGAGGAAAATGAGGCACAGTGTTGTCAAACCATCTATTAATGCTGACATCAAATAAATTGTGCTAGAAACATATCTTGTATAGCAATGGGTTAGCTGTTTCCCATTGCTAGTGCAACAGCTCTGAGGTTTATGGGAATGGGGTCTGTACTTGCTGAACAACATGAATGTTTTGCTGATGCAGACATGGTACCTGATATTCTACTTTATTTTGAATGCACAACTAAATTTCACAATCTGGTGTCTTGTTTAGACTGTAAGTATCTAGCATTGTGGAAGATGAAAAAAGTATGACAAATATGAAACTTCAATATGTTGAGTTGTGATAAAACTTGAACACAAATACAATGAAACAATCTACTAAGCAGTTTTGGTGAGCTTGATCTGATAGCAGGAACGGATGTCTAAATGTAGCTGATTGATAGAAACCAACTTATTTTCCTTTTTTTTTTTTTTTTTTTTTTTTTTAACAGCTTTTGCCATTATAGTAAATATATGTCACAGTTGTTTAAGTTCTAAGAAAAATGCTTTGTATTTCTGTGAATGTCTTCCAGGGCAGATTGTGAATGGCCTTTGATTATGTTATTTAATGTGTTTATCTTGCTGTTGGCAAAGTCCACACCAGTTGGTTCTTCTGCTGTCTTACATGTGCAAGGTTATTTTGATATGGATTAGTTATTCCTAGTTCACCAAGGCCCTTTGTAAGATTCTTTCTTACAGTACATATAGTAGACATTAAATACATAACCAATTACATTTTAACAGTCTCTTTTATTAAAACAAGACAAAAAGTTCCCCTTGGTCATCCCATTGAGGTGCCTGGGCACTACAGCCCTCCCAGTTGTATTATTTTCTGGTAATATGGGCTTTGCTTTTGTCTTAAAAAATGAACCCTCTCACTGTGTGGTTCTGTGGGCTGGTTGTGAAAGCGCCAAACTCAATTTTCCCGTCAGTCTCCTCTTGTCCCAGTGCCTGGAACACAGCTGGGGTCCCACGTTAGCGAGATACTCACTGCTTGTACGTACTGGGGCACAAAGCTGGACTTTCAGAGATCCTGTGTGTATCGACAGAAATGGTGGGAAGAATTAAAAAAAAAAAAATACACAAAAGATAAAGAGATGGAAACTTTCAGAGGTAGCCAGGGAAAACACTCTCAATGTGTTTTGACTTGCTCTTTGACGCTATGGATGACTTCATATGCGAGGCTCAGAGGGTATGTGAAATGCAGTGTCAGACTCCGGCTAGGAGAACGTCCCTTACATAGGCTGAGGTTGTCTGTTGTGCCAGCAGCAAGGCTTGTGTATGCTGGACACTGCTGCAGAGCTCCAGAAAGCTCCACTGATGGTGTTAGAATATGTGAAATTTCATTTGTGTGCTTAATGTGCCTCCCACTTTCCCAGCTGTGGCCTGTAACTACCTGGTTGCGGAACAGAGTTTTTTCAAGGTGAAACAAATGAAATGCACAGGTTTTAAAAACACATTCAGAGATCAGGTCAGTCGGATTTTAGGTGTGTTAATATTTTTGTAAATGGTGAAAGTTTGGAACTGTAATGTACTTCCGTGTGCCTGTTGCTGCCTACTTGTATTTGTTAATCTGGTGCTGTTGGACCTACTGCTGTTATGTGTAATTAAAATAACCCCCCAAGCCTACCCCTGTGTGATAAAAAGACAAGTGGTACAAGATTGTGCTGCTTTTTCCTTTCTGAATTAACCCCTTCCAAGTGTCAGGGTAGCCTGCCTTCTCCTCCTCTTGGTTTTGCTTCCTTGTCTGTGCTGTGGTGGGAAAGTGGCAAATGAGTGTAGTGAACTATAGTGTTTTGGGTCCATCCTGACGGTTTGCATCATTTTATTCTTACCCCTTCCTAAGGCTTTATTTGATTTTTCTAATCATTCCTGCCTGTCTTTTTTTTTTTCCTGGGCTTTCTCTCTCCTTTTTGTTATTTTGGACTTTTCTTTTGCGTTCTCCCCATCTGTTCTCTTGTCAGTCCTTTAAATCAAATTGGTGCCTTTTTGTTTCTGTTCTCTGTGTTTTCTCTGCTTTCTTCCCCTTTCTCCTAATGCTAGTTAAGTTTATATGCAGGACTCAGTTCTGGGTAGCCCTCTTGAACTGGAGGGGTTGAATGGGTTTGGATGATGTAGCCTGAGTCAGTGGCGGAGCAAAACCTGCTGGTCTGCTGGGGAAGTCTCATTTTCCTGTGTGTGCCGCTGGCAGCGAGCAGGTGGTGAGCAAGGGGCCTGCCTGCGGGCACATGAGTGGCTGGGATGGGCACACAGGGCAGGAAATGCAGAGGACAGATTTTGGCAGTGCTTTTATTTGATAAAAATAATCTTGACTCTAGGCATACAGCATTGATCCAACTCTTGATGAAGTCAGAGGGAGGCTTTGGAGGGAGTTGGTGTCATCATTTAGTACAGACACGAGAAGCTAAGGAAGCTGGAGTGAAAACCTTGGTGCAAGGTGGGGTTGGCTTTGGGCCTTTTAAAATAAGGGGTTTTATGCAAGAAGTTTTTATTGACGTCGTGACTTATAATTAGCGAAAACTAAGTCATCATGAAATCAGTGGCAGCCTTATCTTATTGTTTTTATTGTGGGTAGTGTTGACAAGTCACATGCCCTATTGTTCTGGGCGAACAAACACGGCTTTGAGGCTGCGAGCTGGGACGTGCGCACAGGCGCCTTTGTCCTGTGTGGAACTGCGACTTTGGAGTGGAGAGATCTATCTTTAAAGAGTTCACATCTAGAAACTGCATGATAAAATACTCTCTTGCTTGATATGTAAGCACCATTTTTTTTCATGTCTTGTCGTCTAGAACCTAAGAAAATAAATGCAAGTGACTTAATGGATCATAAACTCTTTCCTACCTCGTTGCCCAGCGAAACCTATGGATAGCAGGCTTGTGTCCTGGCTCTGGAGTGGATGTGCTTGGGACGTAGAGAACACAAGATGTGCTTTTGAGAAAGTCAATAAAAGATATTTGCTTGAAAGTCTTCCAGGTGTAAGTCCTTTACCACAAAGCTGGTGACACTTGAGATGGTAATAGTGAACCTCACCTCTACTGAAATCACAGTTTTGTGATCCACCTCTAAATTACTCGTGCTGTTTATAAATCCCTGTAATCAGGGTATGTGTAGTGTAACTAAGATGGATGCAGTAGAGACTGGCTGCAGGAGCAGACTTGGCACGTGTAGGCTGTGGATGTAGTCATCCAGCCGTATCTGGGGGAGAATTCCATTGAAATTGCTGTGAGTTTTGCTTAAGAAAGTGCAGAAAGATTAGTCTTCCCTGCCTCCCTGCCTACAGTGATTTTTATTATGTGTTGTTTCTAGTACATCTTAACAATGCCAGTGTAGCTCATTGTCTGGTCCAGTATTTTTAATTTGTAGAATAAGTGTGGTTGTGGTTTGGTTTTTGTTTTTTTTCTTTTTTTTTTCTTTTTTTTTTATCAGCTTGTAGTCTTGCTTTTTCCTCTTTGGAAACTAGTGCTTGCAGTGTGTTTTATACCTATACAGGACTGTTCAACAAAATGATCTTGAATTGTCAGAGCTCCACAGTAGGTATTACCAAGATGCTTTCATATGCAATGGCATGAAAGGTGGTAGAAACGTTCAAGCTGGTAGCAATTCTTGTAGCGATCTTGATTGCGTGTCGACAGTGTCAGCTGTGTGTCCATCTGCTCCCTGGTATTAGAAAACTTCCCCAGTTTGGGTGGCTTGCAGGCAGTCTGTAAAATACTGCTTCGATTTTGATACAGAATGAATGGCAAACTTTTGGCATCCTAATGTGGGTGTAATACAGCAATGGAATATATTCTGTGGGTTACTGCTCAAAGTTTTCAGACTTTTTTTTGAGCATGACTGCACTTCGTTTATACAGTCCCTTCATAGGAATTGCTTGACAGAGGGAATTATGGAATTACTTTCTGATTACAAATTCTCTCTATACCTGTCCACAGGCCTGTCTAGGTCTGTGGTGGATCCCCAGAGACACACCTCCACTCCCCACACCCACAATTTTGCTTTTCTGAGTTGACCTAATATATGTGTATGTAACAGATAACTGTGTTTACTTTGTTTTTCGTTTACATCACTGAAGATTTTCTGTCCACATAATGATTAGGACAGAAAGCTGGTGTCTGGATTATCTGTTATTTCTGCCACTGTGTGACCTTAGCAAATGGATTAACAAATTTACCCATGCACCAGTGATTTAATACTTAACAGGAGCTTTCTCAGACCAGTTCAGTGCCCTGAGATCTTCTGGTGAAAGGCTGTGTAGCAGCGTAAATTGGCTTTTGTTTAATTTTTCAGTCTCTGCTTACTTGGAGTTTTTGGTTTAAGCAAGTGCTCCTTTTTTTGTTTATAGGTTTTGTGTGTGTCTTTTAGTTTTCTGTTGGACAGAACATGGTTTTTCACATTGGAAATATTTTCTACTAGTGGCTAGGATGTGTTGAAATTAGGCTACATGGTCCATAAAGTTAGGCATGTTTGTGTCCTTAGTAAGGTGGAAATGCAACCTTATATGAAGTTTAAAGATGCGTGCACTTTTTCTGGACCCCGGCAGCATTTTGCGAGTGAGGAAAGGCTGAAATTTCTTGGTGGAGCCACTTCAGGAATGGGTTTTGGAGAAGAGCTACACAAGCAGCCACTTGTCCCGGGAGTGGAGGTGGGAAAGGGAGCGGTGGGACCCTTGAGCTGACGCTGTTCTTGATGGAGCAGAGGCACAAAAAAGTTTGTCCTGTAGTGTGGTAGATTGAGTCCTCTGCCCTGCTTGATACAGGTTTATTGGTCCTAAAAACATCATCTCTGGAGGGATGTGTTAAACCCAACAGCTGTTTTGGTGGGGGAGGAGATTAAAGTCCAGGTAATTTTGCTGCACCAGTTTACAGCCTGACTCCACAAACAGCAGCGTTGCTACCGTGAAGGTTGTGACTGAACCATAGGGGTGAACGTGTCTGGGTTAGGTAAGGGTGGGCCGTGAACTTCTTATCTCAGCTTTGCTATCAGACAGAATCTTCACACAGTGCAGTGGGCCAGCTGATAGCTCAGCCAGTCTGTGCATACAGGCTTGTACTGACTGTTTGGGTTCATCCATACATAAAATAGACATAAATCTTTTTCACGTGCATATAATTTCATTTGGGCGAGTCTTCTTTATAACTTCCTAAACGATTCTTGTTTATAAGTTTAACTATAAACTAATTTACAAGCTTTTATGAAAATCTTTTTTTATGCCCTTTACTGGGAGCCAGTGGTGTTTTCCTGGTCTGAGGACTAGGTTTCTGGTGAGCATTTTCCCTGTCCATATAGGTGTCTCCTAAAGCACATCTTGGTCCTGGCTGTCACAGCTGTGCTTGTGATGCTGATGAGCAGACATCTGCTGTTAAATTACCTTATTTTCGTATTTTGTTTGGACATTTTTTCATCTGCTGAAAAAATGGAATTTTAGGAAGTGTTTTAATTCTGGGAAATCTCTTCAGTTTGGGAGTAGTCCTTGCAGTTGTATACATTTGGCTGTAATAAATTGTACTTCTGTATGGTGACTTATTTTCACCATACTCTACCCTGAGAAGTATCCTCTGGTTAATTTAAAAAGAAAGTCCTGCTAGCACTTTATTAAATACCTTAAACTTTACAAAAATATATTTACACGCTCTGGCAGCGTGGCTTGAAGTTAAAAGTGGGAATTTGCAGTATGCTCACATTTTTTTTGGAATGACTCCAGAAAGAAAGTGTCTTATTCCTTTTTTAGTGTAATACATATCTATGTATCAGCTGATATAGCTGTTGGTGTAGTCAAGCCCTAATTGTTTAAAAAAATACCACTTTTAAGTGTGATTCTTGGGTATATTTAGGAGAGCTGAGTGAAGCCCTTTCTTGGTTGAACCATTTTTTTGTGATCTGAGGCAGTTTACATGTTCTTCCTAAGAAATATATTATTGCTCCATTGAAGTCAATTCAGGTTCTCTGGAAGTAATCCAACCTTCAGAAAAGAAAAATATTAGTGTGCATGTTGAGGGAAAGGGTTTCCCTTTATTTCAGAATTTGCTTGTTATGTGTAGCAAATAAGCCATTTTCAGATGCATTAAGGCTCTGTGAAACTAATTTTCAGCGCTGACAGTTTTCTAGTCCTGGGTTAAGCAGAAAGATTTAAATTTAATGTTTCCAATTTTTTTTTGTTTGTTTTAAATAGGAAGGGATATGTATATTTGCTTAGTTATAATTTGACTGCCCTGCATGTTTCAGGAGAACAGAAAAATGAACCATTTGAAATGATGAGGATGACGGGGCTTTTTTAGCTAGTCATTATTTTCAGTGTCTGAAATATTTTGTTGCCAGTTTAAATGTTGGAGTTTATGGAAGTAGCCTTTGCTTGGAAGCCTTAAATATTTGCAATGTGTTGTTTATTTGGTTTATGAAGTTTTGTGCCGTTTGAACGCTGGTTTTTGTTTTAGCAATGAGTTTTGGCAGAGCACATTCTAGCATATGTAGTCAGTCATAAACAAACTAGAGACCACTAATGCTTTAGTCCTGTGGCTGTATCAAAGCGTGTAAGGTTAAATTAAAACTGTCTGTCTGTCTGTACTTCTTGGACCTGTGCTCCACTGAGACCTTCAAGATGCTCACGTTAGAATTCTGTGCTTTCTGTCATTAAAGCAGTGACTCTCTTAAAGTTTTTGCGGCTTCAATCTTTTAACCAAGGAGGGGTTTTCAGGTTTCCAGGCTTGGTTTGTGGCTGAAGACCAGCGCTGCACACGCAAACCTTTCTCAGCTGGGCACCTGTTCTCCGAAGTGAGTGGAGCTTCAGTGATTTTTGCAGGATTTAATGTGCTTCCCCAGGGAGGGCAGGGATTTGGCAGAAGGCTGCCCTTCGGTAGCTCTGTGCTCTTGGAAGTTACGCAAGCTGGGTCATTTAGCAACCGGATTGTGAAGTCTGCAGACAGGCTGCACAAGGGTGGAGGTGAGGTGCAGTGGAGAGGAGCCCCAAGATCAAGGGCTCTCCTCTCAAGGCTGCGAGAGGCGGGTGTGGAGGCCGGGTGAGGTTGTCACCCCAAGGGAAGGACACGGGGAGGACAGTCGGGATCGCCTCTGGACGGGGTCAGCAGGAGAAGAGGTTGGAGCCTTCCCCTGAACACAGGAGTTAAATAGGCTGTGCTCAAGCAAGTGACCTTCTCCAGGAAGCTGCCACCCTCCCTGGGACCTGCCCTTCATTCTCTCCTCAGATTTAGCCACCAAACCCATGGTATTCTTCCTACACCTGTTGAAAACACTTCTTGCAGTGTTGCTTCTGAACCAAATGCTGTCTCTGCCTCCCTGTCATTGCAATCATAGAGCTACAGTTTAGAAATTATTATTATTATTGTTCTAAATATTTGCACATATTTCAGTGTATTTTCCTAAATACTTTATTTAGGCTTTTAACATCTTAATGATTCCAAACCTCAGCTAGTTTTGTTTGGAGCAATTTCTTCCTCAGGCAGAAATCAGACCTGAAATTTTTTTTTTTTCTAAAGTTTTTGAGGAAAAAGCTCTCTGGTAGCATTTCTGAGTTGTTGAGATTAGCTCTGAATTTCCAGATAATGTAATTTTCTTTTAAAAAAGAGCTCCCCTCCCCCCTCCCCGGCAAGCCCTAAAGTATTCTTTGTGTGAATGTACTATATGATCTCTAATTATACGATCACATACCATTCCACAAATAGTGCAATACAATAGCATAGAATTATTTCTAGGATCTGGTAGAGGTCTATTCACTAGACTACCTTAAACCCTGAGCTTGCAAGTTGTTTTGTGTAAATCGACTCCTTCGCCTCCCAGAAGCCCTGTTTACTGTAGCTCTGCCTTAAGCCCAGGTTCAAGGCTTGTTATGGAATCAGGGTTTGGGATGTCAGCCTGAAAGTTGCCATTTAACTGCTCTTATACATCACATGCATATTAAGTAGGATAGCAGAATAACAGTGAAATTGCTCACCTAGGTCTGCAGATGAATTACCATAATTAACTGCTGCTTCCCATGAATTGCACCTAACGAGAGCTGTGCTGTTGGCTGAAAATAAATTGCATAATGCATTGCTGTTGACTAAATTATTTACATACCTCAGAGAGGAGATGATATAAAAAGGCTGCAGAACAAGTGCTGGACCATTATGAAAAAGAAATGGGGGGAGGGAATCACAGCTAGAACATGGTGTAGCCTGCCTTCTCCTGGGTCACTGAGGAGCTCTGTGTCCTGTTTGCAACACAGTGTGTGCCTCCATGGTTACATATTTATCACATTGCATTGCATAATGTATGTGTGGAGAAAGCAGAGTTAGATCTGTGCACACAGCCTTGGGCCTGCTCTTAAAAAGAGTGTGGCTGTGTAGTTATAAATTGCTAAAAATGGCTTTTTTTTTTATTCTCCCTCTCTGTATTTGGTCCCAAAATATCCGAAGTCAAAAGCAGAATGTGTCTTAAAAAAAGCCAGTTATAAACCAAACTGGACAATTTTTGAAATGCTTCCTGTTCTGTGTTTACCTGGGAAGTGTCCTTTGTGTGTCTGTTGTGAGGTGGCTGAGGATTAAGCTGTATCCATGGTGTGTTCTTCTTAACTTCTTATTTAGCCAAGAACTGTTTTAAAAGAGCTGCATTTGGATCTGCTACCCTATTGTCGTCTTGTGGAATGCTCTGCAGCCCTATTTATTGATACTTATTAGAAAAGATGGCTCTACTACGTAGAGATACTTACGCTGATTTACCAGAAGAGTCAGACAGTAAATGTACGTGTGAGCTGCTCCGTGCACACACACTGGTAACACCAAAATAACTGCAACAACTGAACATGGGCTCAATCAGCGAAGGTGGTGGTTTGTGGTAGAATTTTCTAAAATAAGGCTTGTCACAGCTTGTGTTTTGCATAGGTGGAAACCAATCTGGAATTGTAGATCTTGATTCCTAATTTTTTGGGGGGGTTTGCTTTGGTCTGGGGCTTTATTTTGGGCCTAATCTTAACAAAATCCATGACAAAACTTGAAAGTACTTTTTTTCCCTGTGGGTAGGGTTGTCTATCCCTCTGCCTCCATCACGGAGGTGGTGGCTCAGGATGGATGAAGGAAGCTGCAAGTGGGGTCATGGCCCTTGCAGAAATTCAGTTGTTGATGTGATCACTTCTGGTTAAGATCCCAGTGGAAATGTGGTTGCAGTGGGGAAAAGCTTTGTGAAAACAACTCAGATTAGGAAATTGGATCACAAATAATTTTTTATAAGTAGGCCAAAACATTGCATGATGAGGTTTGTATTGAGTAGGCTCCTTTTCTTGCCAAATTAGCTGGAATAGGTCAGCTTTTGTGATAACAGTAACAAGAAAAACTACTCAGTTGTTTTTGGTTTGGTTTTGGTTTTTTTTACCTATTAAAATTTTTTCTTGGAAAGCTTTGTTTCCTGTTTGAGAACATGTGCTTGAAGTTTGGCAAAGATGTGATCTTTGTGTCAGCAGGGGATATTTTTGGGTTGGTTTTGTTTTGGATTTGTTTTGTTGGTTTGGGGTTTTTCTTAATGGTGGTAGGGCTATTCTGTAAAACATAAATCTGACATAGGCAACCTTAGTTTTTGCATTTCTAATAGACTGTTCAGGCTGGTGAACCACTTGCTGTGGAGAGGTTGTGTGTAGTATTAAAAAGCGATAAATGACAAAGACCCATTAATTGTTATGCAGGCAAAAGTGTAAAGATAGCAGAACAAGCTTTGAAATAAAATACATCAATATTACCTAACATTGTGACATACCTAACAAATTATGAGAAAACATTTTTAACAAACATTTTTCTCCAAAATTTCAGAATGCTTTCAAACACTTCGCACATGCTTTTTGCACTGCACACTTCATAGTGATGAGTGATTAACACTGCTGCAAATACATCCTGTCCAAAAAAGTGCCACAGAGGAAAATTTGTGTGTGTAGGTTTTTGGTGTTTTTTTTTTTTTTTTTTTTTTAATATTGTGTTTCCTATTTATATTTTTAGAGAACAATCCAAATTTAATTTATGGAAACAAACGTGAGATTTCCATAGAAAACTTTTGAGATCTGCAGTGAACAGAGAGGGAATCTGCTCATGGTTATCACAGTCCTTCAGAGACATGGTGAATCTTGAAATCACTGCTGAAGGACAGAGCCTTTTCTGCTGTTCTTCTGTTGTTGTTTGTCACTGAACTTCTGAGCTGTTATTTAGGAGAGAGGGATGATCAGAAAGGACAGCAAAGACCTTGGAAACACCCTGCAAGTATCTGAAATCTGAACTGGGGTGTTGTAAAGGTGTATTTCCTTTTTGAGGACTGGAAGAGGAGAAGTAGCATTAATTCTGTTTCTTGCTCTTCTCTTTGGATCACTGATTGCATGAATGTCTGAGTTCAGTGCCCTGCTTTAATGTGGTGGGAACTTCACCAGCTTCCTTGTTCTTTCTGTTAACAATCAACTGATTTAGGGTCACGAGTGTGTTACAGGACACGGCCACCTGACGTAGCACTGCATGTTGCCTGTGGGACAGGGACCCATCAGTGTTCTGGGGCTCAGTTGTGCCTTATTGTGTGCAGGTAGAACTTCAGTGAAAAAAATTGTGTGGTAGGAAAGGGATACAGAGAGAGCAAAGTGTGCATGGAATTACTGCTGTTAATTGTCCGGGAGGAGGAATGGTCATTTCAGAATGTGGCATAACTTTCTTCAAATTTGTTTGGCTTTTTGGTGGGCTGGATGAAGATTTTTGTGTGTTACAGAAAAATTGTAAGAGAAAGGTCACAAAGGGAATAAATAAACATAAATTTTGTGCAAAGCAGTGAGAACCTGCTATGAAGCATGAGTAGAAGGGGCAAGATTTTACATTTAGTGTATAATAATAGGTATGGAACAATTGTAAATTTGCAGGTGAGAAAATACTGTACTTTGCATCAGGCTTTCCAAGTCCCAGTTGAGCAGGGATGGTATTTGTCTTGGCTAACATCTGTTCCTTTCTGGAGTAAGTGGCTTTAAAGGAAGGCATGAAACTTTAATATGATTTCTGGTTAGCTCAATCTATCTCTTTTTTTGTATTTTCAAAACGCACTTTATTGTATTAGATTCAAGAATACGGGTTACCTATACAAACTGCTGGCTCCTTACATAAGTAATCATATGATAAATACAATTAGATTGAAGTTCAGCAATATTGAAATCACTTCCATAGGAAGCTGGCTGACTGCCCAGACATCTGACGTCATCTAGGAACCACACGCTCGGTCTTGGACAAATGTCTTTGGCACAGCCCTGTGAAAGTCACTGTGGTTGGGATCTGGGTGGAAATAAGCTCTGAAAGTCTGGGTGTTTATGCCTGATGCCTTCCCAGGCATCTCCCTCCCCTCAGATACCTTCCTGCACACCTCTGAGGATCCCTGCTGTCTGCAGGCACAGGGAGGAGGATGCCAATCCTTAGCCATTAAGGATTCCTTCATGTATAGAGACAAGTTTCCACTCAGCTGTCCAGATCCTTGTTATGTGCTGTAATAATGTGGGAGAAGGACTTCGTTGTGGCCAACATAACTCTTGGTAAACAGAGACAAGGAATGATGTCTCATTTAAAAATGTAGTGTGGCAATAGGAAAATCATGTTTATTACCAGTTCTAGAGTTGTATAAATAGAGATGTGAGACATCTGCTGAGCATTGCTGTAGTAGAAACACTGAATTCACGTTTATTCAAGTTAATAAATCTCAGAACTAGGAAAGAAAGTAGTGGAGTGAGGGCTAAGAGCAAGGCAAATGAAATGAGCAGTGGCAGTAGAATGATGGAAGACTTTTCGGAATGTATTTTCACAAGGACGTAGTTGTATAACAATATTCTGTGTTTTAGGATTTTTATCTCCTTGTGCTTGTTGAAAAGCAGGATAGACTAGGTATAACTAGGAAAAGCCTTGCATCAGGCCATTAATTACACTTTTATTGAGGTGGTGAATGAATGTTGGGCTGGTGGAAGTGAGAGCTTCATCTGCAGACCAAGTGTTATCCCAACAGTGGGGAGCTTGCTGTGTTGTTGGGATAGTTGTAGCGGGATGCCCAAATTTTAGATGGTTTTTGTCTCTTCCTCACACACCTGCAGGGTTTGGCCTTGAAAGATCACCAATGCTTATGATAAAGTGGGACTTGGGGTTTTTAGGTGGCCTTTTTTTGTTCAACTGGTTATTTATTTATTTATTTTTAAACAGCGGATGTGTCTCAATAAAATCCTGAAAATGAAAAAAAAGCAAAGCCTCTTTTTGTGCATTGTAGTTCTAAGCTGCTAAGGAGCAGAGTCATAGTCTAGATTTAAATCCAAAAGTAAACGAATTATTTATTGCATGTTAAACATGAACAAACAAAATCCCAGTATATTGAAGAATGTCTCGAATCTGTTTTCATAGGAAACATAGACAAGAATCTCTCAAAATTGGTCACTCGTGGCCTAAACGAGGTAATTGTGTCTGCTGTGTGAAAAGTGTGTGTTCTTGCAGGATCACTGGTTTTATTTATTGGAGTGAGAATAGAAGGTGCAAGTGCCACAAAATGTAGTTCCACAAATATATGCCAGTATTTCTCTTTATTATAACAAACTTGGTTGAAATAAGGAGAAACTTAGAAATTGCATCAGGTATATTTCAGACTGGTTTAATAGAATTTTTCTGTTTTATTTTGTTTGGTTTTTTGTTTTAAAATACTTTAAGGTAGACTGCTGGATGTTTTTCTGCTGTATTTACTTACTGAAATTTGCAAGTTATTTTGTTGACCTCCACCTATCTCTCATCTCGTGAATTTGTATTCAGGATTTTTTTGTTTGTTTAGCAAAATATCTATAAAATAATGCTGTGCTGTTTTCCACTCAAACCCCTTCTTATTGCCTGGGTGAAATTGGTTTTGATGGTAGTAATGTTACCTCAAGACCTGTCTCTTCCCCCTCCAGTGTTGGCTTTCCTCAATAAAAACCCATTCTTCATCCATTTCCAGTTTACCAACCAGTTCCCCAAACCCATTCAGCTTTATCCAAGTCTGACACCAAACCAGATTCTCTGTGGAACATCCACCAATTTCTATGTTCTGATGCTACTATTAGTATGATGATTTCCTTTAAGGCTATTGTTAGAAATTTTATAACAAAAACCACTTGTGAAACAGCTCAGGAGGAGCAGGGCAAGACTTTTTTTTTTTTTTGATCCCTGGATCATTTTAGCTTGGACTCTTTTTTTTTTTTTTCCCTAATACATTTTTACAATGTGTATTTTGAGGTGGAGAAATTGTAACATTTTTAATATTGTCAAAACAGACCTGAAAACTTGGTGACTTTCTGACTGCCCTGCCAGCTGGATGTCTGCTCTAGTGTTCTGTGGGCATTTGTGTGTGTGAATGAAATGGGTGCATTCTGTTTAATCTGAATGGTGGAAATTACTGCAGTATTTGGTGAACCAGTATGATTACTGGAATGGCGTGGCATGGGAAGACTGAGGGACTCCATTATTTATGGAGCAGTTTTTATTTTGCAGTTCATTATATTGACTTGAAATTAATTCACTGCAAGGTTCCTGTAAAATTGCTTTGTGTGAAATAGTATTTATTTTGCCTTTTAATAAAATACCCTGACTTCTATGAAAGGCACGAAAATAATTGAAATAAATTATACGCAAATAATTATTTAAATAGTACGGAAATATAATTTGTGGTGCAATTAAAATTCCTGGACTCCCATCAGTCTTGTACGTGAAGTCCTTGTAGTGGTGTTCTTCAGCTGCAGTTTGTCCTGCACTTGGGCTTTTCTGTGTGAAATTTAGCAGCAACTTGGGTCGACCAGAACAATCCTTTGCATTAGAAACATGACCAGGATTGTCTTTCTAGTGATGCCACGGTGAGGATTTTAGGAACACCTAGACAGAGCTGTTCTCCTTGCTGCCTGGATTTGGGGCCTCAGAGGGTTTAAATCTATAACTCTGCTGGGGTCAGAAGCTGGTGGACTCCTCGTTGGTGCCAGGCAGGGCAGCAGCTCCAGCTGCTGTGCTCAGTGGGGAGGATGCCCAGATCAGGGTGTTGAGGTGGTGTTTGAGCTACACAGCAAACTCTTACTGGGATTTTGATATACACAGGAGTAAGGAAACCTCTTTAGGACTGGCTGTAGGCAAGAAATTAAACTATAACCAGATCTATCCCTTTCTTGGGTGTTTCCAGGTCTAGTTTCCTCACATTGCTGGGTTTTCTGAAGCTCAAAATAATGCCTTGTTCTCAACCGATATTAATCATCTTGCATGCATTGAAGTGTGGATCTGACTGTGACTCAGAACAATTTAAAATCAGGCTTCATGTCTTAGGAAAATAAATGGCTCCCAGAGGAGAAAGGCCTTCTGTTTTCATTTACCGCTCGTGATGGTGAGCTGTGCCTCAGTTTGAGACATCCCATCTCGCATTGACTTCCTCCACGTCCCAGTTCATGCTGACAATGTGATTGGCTTTGATCCCAGCCTTTACTGGGAGAAAAATCTTGTAATGGTTTGGGTGGCTTGTGGACGGATCTGATAAGAGACGGTTTCTGACGTTTCGTCAGCAGGTCAGGCAGGGATTGACAGAAACATGACCGTCGTATGTTTTAAGCATGGGGAGGGAAAGGGATCATTGAAGGGAAGACAGCTCATGGGAAGAATTGAATTGGCTTTGAGAACAGCCCTGGAGCAAGGAACTACTGAAGTAAAGGCTGTGAAGATTGATCTTTTGGGGGTTATTGCTGGAGGGTATGTGAAACATTTTGCTATCATTAAAATAAATTGTATTTGAATGTTTTCTAACTGGTACCTTTTCCCTACACGACAATTGAAGGAAGTTACTTTTTGTCCTTTTGGATTGCAGTGGGTGTGCCTGTTTCAGGGGGGGTTTTAACTAGTTTCAGGGGGATTTTTTTTTACTTGGGTGAATGATCTTGGATGGGTACTTAAGTAACAGGTTTCAAAGTGGGAAGGGAAAGTTAAATTTTCAGCACTGTGTTTGCTCACAGTGAACTCAGCTGAGAAGAACATTTAATGGTTTCATTGAAAACTGTTGAGAGTCACGGGAATATTTGCCTAAATTAATTCACCACATTAATTTCTAGATGACACTGCGTAACAGGGGTATACAGGCTACACTGTAGTTCCAGGTTTGGGCCTGGACTAGTGGATTTTTTTAAAAGCATGATCTTCCGCATCAGAGGCAGCATGTAAGATTGGTTGCCCATTTGTCAGAATTTTTAGACAATCTAAGACAAAGTTGCTTTTGTAGATAAGTCTATTTTTGGAGTATGTTCTGGGAACAGTAAGTTGGGGTGGCAATTTTTATTTATGTTTTGGATGCTTTCTCATTGTCCTCATCCTTGTTGAGCTGAACAAAATGGTTGCATTTTAAGGCAAAAAATGTAATCTTGTTTGGGAGCTAATGCATTGCATTATTCAACAGCAGCCTCCACCCAGTTAAATGTAGTATTGACAGTTGCAGTACCACACTTCAATGTATTGAAGATTAAAATATGTGTGTATGTGTTTGTGGGAGAGCATTTCTGGTGCTTTTTATTTGATACATGTACTCATCGTAGCCCAATTGTCATTTATCTGTCTAGTTTCAAGCATGTGAAACTAGATCACACCTCTGATCCTTCAGAGAACTTGCAAAGGCAGGTGATTTTTGGTGGTCTTCCCCTAAAAAGTGGGAAACAGGCATGGAAGTTGGTGCAGATTTGGAGCCTGCAATGAGATTTTGTGTTATCCTGTATAGCTGCCATGGAAGTTTGGCCTCCTGTTCATTAGGTTATTTCTTTATTGTATTACTTCATTTAGGAAACTTGTTTTTTTATAACACTAGTGAAAGCAAAAATCTCAGGAAGCTGTGCTGAGTGGCTGCAGTTATTTGCGAAAAATTCAGAATGAAATTTACCTTCTTTTCTCAGCAAGCAAGAACACAAGAATTAGTAGTGATTAAGACCTTGTATGTCATCATCTTGTTAATTATAATTTTCAGTTATGGCTTGGGGGGAGGGGGTCTGTCAATTTACCCAATGACTTAGGAAAAGAGTAGCAGGTGGAGAAGTGTGGTAATATGGAGAGACTCTGAATCTTTGAGCTGTTCAGTCCAGCAAGCAAAGTCATGTGTTTGTGTGGAAGGGACTGAATTAGTTCTCCTTGCCTTGTGACATCTGGTTGGTCTTGTGCAGCAGCGTGTGGTTGGATTTGGGGCAGGTGTTGGATTTGTGGTTGGATGTGTTCTTGATCGGCGATGACTTTCTGTTGCGTTTCATTGATCTGTGTGTTCCTGGAAATAAGCTCTGAGTGGCACTGGGAGATTCTGGTATTTTTTCATTGTCCTGAGCAACCTCTGTAGTCAACTGTACAGTTTCAGAGGGCAGGTGTCTGAGAACCCCAAATCTCTATGTGACAGTTCACACTTCCAGCAACAGTTGCCCTCAGTACACAGCCAAATGGAAAATGAGAATCCTATTTGCATTCTCTGTCCTATTTTCAGTCTGATGGGGAGATTTAGATACTTTAGTTACCTAAATGACATAAAAACCCAAGCAAGACTGGCTTTAGGCCAGAGCTCCATCTTTGTGCTAATGGGTGAGTTTGTTTTTTGTAACTGTGCTTCTTGACTGTCTTGTTTCCAGGAAATCAGCAAGGGCATGACGGACACACTGCCTTTGGAGGAGCAGTAGTGTCTGATCAAACCGGGCATGTGCCAGATCACAGCTGCTCCTTTTGGGCTTTTTTGTGCAAGTCCAATCTGGCAACATAATTTTGTACCAGCTCATCATTTTGCCTTGTGTGGTGATTTAATGTGGTGTTTCATGTTCAGCCCTTGACCTGGTTTAGCCAAAGTCCTTGGTGTGATTGCAGAGAGAAGGGGTAAAGGTTCACATCTGTAACAAAAACCCCCAAACCCTTGCAATACAAGCAACAGTATTTGCCGTTGTAAGAATTGCAAATTATTGCAATGCAAAGTGTGAGGGGAAACGGTCTCTGGTAGTCACTGGAATAAGATGTATTTCTTCAGTATCCTTCTCTAGCTGTTCAGCCTTCAGACACAAAAGGAAAAAGCATGTGGAAGTTTGTCCTGGCAGTTCCACTGTGGTGGACCAGTCTGCTGCTGTGGATTTGATGTGTTGTTCACACATGTTCTGGGAGAGGTGTATTTTACAGTCACAACTAAGGGCCATGTGCACTAGGTACAGCTCCTCTGTGTTCTAAGCATTCTGGTAGTCCATGGTTTCAAGCTTCTGTGGATTTATCCACTCTCCTCTAGAACCACAACAGCTGAAACAACTTCTATTAAACTTGAGGATAAGTAAGAGGGAGTTTGCTTAGTAAAGAAACAAACTCCATGATGTTTTCTGGATGTGAATTTCTAATATAGGAGTGTGCAGTGAAGGTAATTTTAAAGAAATGAAAGTTATTTTATGTGAGTGGCAGACTCTCACATCTCCATATGATTTCCTCATTGGTTCCCCTGTTGGTAATTCACGATCTGTCCTTCAGGCTTGCACTTAATGGGCGAGTGTTCACTGCATTTTCTGCTCCTAACTACCACAGGTGCTTATTTGCTCCTCTCTGGCCTGTGGCACTCAGAGGTATGCCTCTGGAGTGAGGAAATGAGGAGTCATTAAACTAGAGAAAACCTGAAAATAGCTTGCTTCAGGCAGCTTATTGCAAGGTTGTTTAGTGTTATTTTTTTTTCTAAAGAGCAGAACAAAGCCACAACAGTACAAACGTTTTAAAGGCCTTTTCCTCACTGCTGTGACTTGCTTGTCTCTCTTTTTTTAAATTCCTTTTCCCCCCTCATGTTATATTATGAAATTTTTGGGCTGTTACCTTTCCATAGCTACAGTTCTAGTGAAGATGAAAATAGTAACCTGAGCAATACCATATGCCAGGGATGGCAGCAACACCTCCACTGGATTGGTAGTTGAAGTTCTCACTCTCAGGTTTAGCCATGGGATAGGTGATATGTTGACCTCTCCTCCATGTTTTGGCACTAAATCCAAGCTGGGCTTTCTCCCATGGCCAGGGCATTCAGTTGTTCTCTGCAGACATGTGATGGGGAGCATGGCATTATCCGATGGCAGCTGCCGGGCTGTGCTCAGTGGCCGGTGGCATGGCTGGGAAGCAAACTGTGTCCAGGTAAAGAGCAGGCAGAGCCAGGGCCCCTGGGCTTGGTGAGCAGCTCTTGGCAGCACAGGAGCTGGATTCCCTCGTGTTGATGTTTGGTGATGCTGGAGGTGAGGAGCAGTCCATTTTAAGGGGGAACCTGACTGCTTGGGGCTGCCAGGGAAAAGAAAGTGTCACCCCTCAGGATAAAAAGCAGGGAGGTATCAGGCATTGGGGGTGGCAGGATTTGAGAACAAAGGAAGTGGCAGCAAAGGCTGGGGAGGAAAAATGGCTGGAAAGTGTCAAGGCAGTAGACAGAGGTGGCAGAGGGTGAGTAGCTGGCAGAGGAGAAGCTTGTTTCAAAATGACTGGGACCATTTGGTTTATGTTAACACATTCTACTTCACAGTTTGGGAGGAGTGCAAATAAACTAGGTCATCTCATGCAAGCCTTGTTAAGAGAAACATGAAAAAATGGCTAAGTGTAGTAAGAGAAACTATGGGAAATGTTAAAGATAAATTTGTTTGAATGATTTTATAATTTTTTAAATGATTATTTTTATTGGATGTGCAATGTTAACTTGGTGAGGCAGCATGGATTTTATTTTCCCTGCTGCTATAGTTAATGATTATCTTGCTTCTTTTGGAGAGTGAAAAATAACAGTGGTCTAGTGTGGCTGGGGCACTGGAAATATCTGTGACTCAGTAGGCAGCAGTTCTGTAAACAGATGTGAGACATCTCAGAAAAGGATATAAAATTATTAAACCATAAAGCAGTGAAACCATAGAACCTTTCAGTGTGTTTACCAAAGTTCTTACAGGTTCATGCTCAAAGGAAATAAAACCACTGCTAGAGAATCTAATTAATTTATGTCTCAGTCAGCTTCAAATCTGTACCAAAAATGCATTTCCTGACTTAAAAATATGAATTTATTAGGACACTACTGCTGTGCTGTGGGTATCATGGGGAAGTTACTCATCTAGCAAATTAATGGAGGCATGTGTGTTGAACTTCCTTACGCAGCCATTCCTTTTTGCTACCCAAAGCAGGAGCTGATGACTTTTTTCCTGCTGTTGCAGAATAAGGAATTGGACCAGAGGCAGATTAGGCTCTAACAACAGTTGTGTTAGAGCTGCTACTGAAGTGCACAGGAACCAGGTCTGTGGCTTCCCTGCAGGTTTCTGGTTCGTCACAGCAACCTCGTCATCCTCAGTAAAGTTCAGCCCTTGAGAGAAAATCCAATTCATTTTTCATGGTAGTGAGATGAGGTGTGGAAATGGAATAACCACAGCAGTGGGGGAGGATTTGACAGTCCTCAGTATCCCTCTCTGTCCTTTCCCTTCTGCTGCCATGGTCTGGGTGACATGGAGCATCTTTCTTACTGGCAGCAGAAATGAGCAGTGCTGACACTTTTCTTTGTACACTGGACTCAGCATCTAATGTCCTTGAGGTAGAACAATTACAGAATCCTGTCCTGCTAATGAGAAAAAACCCAAAGTGATTTCTTTTTAAGTCTCTGCTAGAAACTTAGTGAAGTGTCTGCTTAGAATTACAAGCTGGGTCATCCCCACAGTCAGAATCAGCAGTGGAAGAGTTTCATTAGGCAGTCGAGCAGTCTCCAGTTTGAGTGGCAGGAACCCATTAACAGCTGAGGGAGGGGATGGGAGAGATTTGTAAATTGGGGACCACAGTGATGAAGGTAATTAGGGAGTGATTGCTGTTGCTCTAATGCAAAGACTAAAGGCTTCAAATGAAACAAAAAAGTGATATCCAAAATAAACACAGGTATTTTTTTCCTAGAATATTCCTGCAGAATTTTTTGCCTCGGGACATAGTAATGCTAAAAGTTGATGTGAATTCAGAAAGCCATTATATATTCATGGAAGAAAAATTGACCTGGAGCTATTGAACACACAGTTTTTGAGCTGACATGGAAAGGGAGACTTTTGAAAAGGGATTGAAGGGAGACTTGTGAATTTAGGAGCAGCTCTCATAATGAGCATTGTGTGAGAAAGCATGCTGATGCTCATCAGAAAATACATCAAGTGCATCATTAGCCATTTGGAGGGAGCTGAAGTTGCTCTCTGGTACCAAATCAGTGGTAAGCAAAGTGCAGGTGCCCTTCTTGGCTAATAAAAGAGAAGCCTGGTAAGAGTGTTATGTTTGAGACATTAGAAGGTGAAGCTGGTGCAGGACTACAAAGAGACAAAAGCCAGTCACCTTTTCAGAAGGATTTTAAGTGGTTCTGAGTGGGGTGAGACTGCCTTTGCCAGGACCAGCCTAAGCTCAAGTGTGAGATAACAAAAAACTTCAGTTGTATGGATGGCTGGAATAGGCCCTGTTTTACTGGTGCTGAGCAGAAAGAATTGCAAAATTTAGGTATAACCTAGTTAAGTCTATAGTCCATATAAAGACAGAGGCATGTACACCAGTAAAAAAGTGTGGGTTTTTAATGAGTGGCATTGTGCATCTTGTATATGTACTTGAGCATTTTGAAGATGTAGAGTAACTGTCTCTAAGGCTATGGAAACGCTTTCAAAATAAGAATACCTTTGGTATTTATTGCCATTTGCTTAAAGTATAAGGAGCCCTGGAGTGTACACTGAGGCTTCAAGAAGTAAAACAATCTTGCTTTTCTTCATGGTTGAAGAGTAAATGCTCTGATTGTGCAGGCTTAGTTAAGAAGATTCTTTGAAGAGCAATGGAAATAGTATGGTGGCGCATGTCACCCTTTCTGCTCATATGCCCAATAATCTTTTTTTTTCTTCCAAAGTGATCCTTACATGAGATTGTGGTTGCCTGAATGCAAAGACTAAAGGCATTACGTGAAAATAGAAAGTGATGCCAAAAATAAACATGGTTAGGTATTGTTTTTTTCATGGAGCGTTACTGGAATCTGCCAAGTACTGCTCAGATATGTGTCATAAAGTCTTTCTTTCTTAACCTTGATTTATGAATGCTTTCATATTTCTGTGTTAGGAAATTGAGTTTCATTGTGGGAAGAAGTTCTACACTAAGCAGATATTTAGCTAAAGGGAGGAATTTGCAGGTATTACAAAATTCTAGGGGCACTATAAGCATCACCCTACCAAATTGAATTTTAACCTCAGGATGTGGTTTAAACCTTAATTTTTAAGAGAATTCCATTTAACAGCTCTGATTTTTATTTAGCCTTGTGCTCACACAATTAGAATATGTCACCATAAAATTAAAATACATCCCGTGTATGGTGAATGTTTGAGTATTAGCAAGGTGGGATGGGTTGAAGGTAGGGCTGCTGCTCAAGCTTGGGAAGACAGTCATGTTAAAGTTTCTTGCCTCTTTTTTTTTCGCCCCTAGATGTTCAGTTTAATCTCCAACTTTCTGTCTGTGCAGCTGCTGTTCATTTTCCTGGCAGAAGATAATTTTGGGGTAGCATTGGTTACAGTGTGGGTGTACATGTTTAGCTCCCCTGGTATTTAGGGGAAATGAAGCTGGGCTCTTTGTCCCCAGCACACCTTGTTTTTCACTTTTCAAAAATGGTGCTTCTATATAAAATATTTAAAAGTGTTTGTGCCTATATACATATATATAAAATATAGTGTTTATATGAACATGCTTCTTGGATAGATTTGCCTTGGTTTAGGTTAGAAATAGCAATTATGTGCTAACAAATTGCCTATTACATATGCCCAGTATACAATTTTTCCAGTAAATTTGTAACAGTTTGCTCAGTTCCAAGCCTGTGTGAGTGTGTGCTGCCTCTCCAACCCATTCTGGTTTTTGCATGCGGAAATAAATTAATTTGGTTTTGCATGTTAAGTACTGTATTAATGAAAACTCAAATAGTCACATATATTTATGGGACTTTGCAATTGCTTGACTTTTAAGATGCTTGATAACGAATTAAAATTAAATACAAACTCAAGGAGCTCCTTTGGCAAATAAGCATAGATGCTCATTGCACTCATCATGTGGCAGTTTTTCATGCACACAGTATTTACTTTAGCAGCATGAACTGTAGAATGTGCCCCTTACAGTGCCAATTGTGGCTTAATTATAGACACAGAAATCACAATTTTAAGTTGTTTTGCTGAAGGCTGTGCACTGGCTCTCTCTGAGGACAAAATGCACATTTTGGGAACAAAAAATCCACTACCAGCATTTCCTGCTGGACATGGGTGTGCTGGAATTGTGCTTTCTGCCAGGGTTTATTTTATAAAAGAACTACCAAAACCATGTTATTAAGGTTTCAAAGTCAAATATTCCAAAGGCAGTGAATAGACAGAATAAACCATTGTAGGACCAAGATGTCCAAGAGTATACAACACCACTGGCTTGTCCAAGACACACAGGTTCTTCTCAGCTGTGGGTCCCAGCCAGGGATGATAGAAGGGCTCTTCCCTCCCTGGAGCAACACTCTGCATTTGTCCTTGCAGAATTCTGGTGGGTTCCTGGTCTCTCTGGGTGCCAGCCCTGCCTTCAAGCGTAGCTGCTGGCTGCCCACAGACTGGTGTTGCCTACAAGCTTGATGAGAGCTGCACTTCTGGGCTTTCTCCAAGTCATTGGTAGTGCCACTGGGTAGGTCATGTCCCAGGAGAGATGGCTGCAGTATCTCAGGTGTTACTGGCCTCCCGGTCACCACAAAATGACTTGGGTTGGAAGGGACCTTAAAGACCATCTCATTCCAACTTCAACTTGGCCTTGAACAATTCCAGGGATGGGGCATCCACAGCTTCTCTGGGAAATCTGTTCCAGTGTCCCCTCAAAGTAAACAATTTCTTCCTCACATCCAGTCTAAACCTGCCCTCTGTCAGTTTAAAGCCATTCCCCCTTTTGCTGTCACTATGTGCCCTTGTACAAAGTCCCTCTGGTTTTTTTGTAGGTCCCCTTTAGGTACTGGAAGGTGCTCTAAGGCCTCTCTGAAGCTTGTTCTTCTTCAGCTCTCTCAACATGGCTTCATAGCAGAGGTGCTCCAGCCCTCTGAGCATCTTTGTGGCTTCCTCTAAGTTGTTGAAGGACCCGTTAACTGCTGTGTTTGGAGCCCAGCTGTGTTTCCACCCATCATCCCACTGGCCACATCCCAGATTGGATAGGTGCATTTTTGGGGTATAAATTGGGGTAATACCCTCTGCTGTTCTCCCTTTTATTTAAGCATGGCAGAAAATCTGCCTTTCTGCAGCCATCGAGGACCCCTCAATCTCCACAAGCTTTCTGACATGACAATGGTGGTCCTTGGCTCTCTACACCCTTGGACTCAGCCCATCTGGTCCCATGGGTCAAGATCAAATAATCCCTGATAGGAGCTTCAGCCTTATCTCCCATCTGCTGTCACTAAATCATCCACCTCCTTCAGCAACAGGCCCACTTTTTCCATTGTTTAGCCTTTTACTGTTACTTGCAGCATTAAACGTCAAACTATTTTCTAAGCATTTCCATGAAATGTTGATTTGAAAAGTTATGGTTTATCAGTGAATTGTAATGCAGCGTGTTCCACCCCAATTATATGTGCATTAAACGTTCCCACAAGAAGTCCAAACTGAATTTTGCAAATTTTTATTTAATTATAGACTTACATTTCAGGATGTATTAGGCCACCCACTGAGTGTGAGGGCGTTCTAGATTGCTCCCAAAGAGCTACCGGTTGCTTTGGGAAAACTTAGTTCTTGTCAACCTGATGAAGTTTACAGGAAATATTCCTGCAAAAATGACAGCAGCTCTCCTCTGACTTCTCTATCGTACCCAATAATTTAATTTTAAAAACATAAAATCTAATATTTGAAATAACTTCTTGTTAGTGACAAGTATAAATATTTTTCACTTTTATTCGATATTTGAGGGAAGTGCTGTGACTGTTTGTGTATGAATGTGTGCATTTGTACACTACATAGAAAAATACTCAGCATTTATGTGTACTTCATTCATTTTACTGTTATGAAAAAAGCCCTTGTATGTCTAGCCAGAACAGAATTTTACTGTAAACCTAATGCAGTGTGCTCATTTGTATGGGTTGCTGCAACTGGAATTTTTCAAATGCATAATGTGGTGGTCACGATAATGTGTTTACAGAGTGTAAAATTTGAGCTTGAATTATGATGACTAAAATAATTGATCGTCAGCATTTGTGCTTTGCATAAGGAGAGTTCAGGAAAGCTGAATATTAAATAAACAGCATGTTGGATGAACAGCATTTCTCTTTCCTCACAACTCATCAAAGAAACAAAACCTAAAAGAAGTGCGTGTATTCTTATTGCCAATTACTGTCCAAGGAGGATAATGATCCAATCTTTATGACCTGCTAGAACTGTATGCTTAAAATAAATTTCCCATTACATTCCTCTCAGTGCTAAAATACAGTCTTTCTACCAGCAGATAAACTGTGCCAAAAATAAAACCAGAAAGGTCTCTCATACATAGTTTCTGGTTATTAAATAATGTGCACTCTCCCTATCCCTTCCCAGCAGGATCTTCTGGTTTCTCCAAAGGCTTAAGGAGCTCCTGCAGGAACTCAAGGAGCTGGTAGATGCAGGGGGTGAATGAGCAAAATTAAAGTTCTCTCCTTAGAACTTCTCACTCGTTTTGATCACCTTGCAAATGAGTAGAAATGTATCAAATTTCTGTTTGTTGTAAAATAATATTTGCGCTGTGTCTCTGATACCTACAGTAGAGCATTCAAACATCAAAGGGGATCTTCCTTTTGTGGGAATTTTAAGTTCTGTGAGAAAATTAGTAGAGAAATTGTTAGGATTTAGAGGTGTGTAATTAATATGCGGGAGTCAAATGTGTTGTGCATTCAGTGTGTTGGATCAGCCCATATTCTGGGAGCGTAATCTCTTAGAGAGGGCCCCAAAGTGCTCTGTAGTGCCTGTGGGCCAGGGCAAAGGATGGAGTAAACAGCTCTGATCTGAGTGGAAAAGCACAGTGAGCCTCGTGCTGGTCTGGATGCGGAGCGTTTGCTGCTCCAAGGGAAGAAATAGCGCTGTCTCGGGGCTGAGGCCATGGCCAGAGCCAGTGCAGCCAGGGGAGATCTTTTAGGAGATGATGTGTTAGTCTCACCAAGATGTTTACACCCCCGTGCCGTTGTTTTCCTGGAACTCTGTGGTCTGGCAGTGTGGGAGCGATGCAGCTGCTGCAGAGCCAACAGGTTGCAGGGGTTTGGATGTGGTGGAAAAAAGGGGAATGTGTCTGGCATGGCACAGGCTAGAGGAATACAGGAATATATACCCCCCACCTTTTTGGGTTTTGTTCCCTTAGGCAGTCTCTACCGTCCGTAGTACATCTCTGTTTGTATGCTAAAATGATCGCTTTCTTGGGGTTTTTATGCTTTTTCTTGTTTCCTTTCTGCAAGGAGTCCTTCAGGGCTTCTGAAGATCTCATTTCTATTCTTGTGATAGCAGGTGCCTTTGATAATCTGTTTTTCTCCAGTCTTGATTATTCTTTTTCTGTGTTGTTTGTTTCTTCCTTTTGGCAATTACATCCTCAATTTTGGATTATTTTAGATTTCTATTGCTAAAATCAAAACATAGTCACTAACCGTCTTTCTGCATTTGCTGATTTATTTTTTTGGGCAGCGAGGCCCCTGCCCCTTTGGCATCCTAGTTGTCTGCATATGGTAATTTATATTGTCTCTTAGCTGCAAGATATTTTTTGTTCAGCAAATTATTCGTGTTTGTTTGCAGTCGATCATTTTTGTTTAATAGCATTTTCTATTCCATGGCACAGCAGTGTCCTGGGAGAAAAGGATTTTCTCCTGGTGCTCTAATGAGTTGTTTTCTTAGCTCTCCCAAATGGTGTCCCATTCTTAGAAACAGTCCAGCAAGTGTCCTTGTGGTGTGGACGTACATCAGGGCTTGGCAGATTCATTCTGCCTTGTTTGGAAATTTCTCAGGCACTGAAGTGAATAAAAGCGACTCCGACAGCAGTGGGATGGAGCCAGGGTGACAATTAGATGCTGGTCCCAGCTTCCTGGATCCTTCTGTGCACGCTCTGCTCAGGGACTCCAGTCTGAGCTCAGCTGCTCCACAGGAGGAATGACTCGGCAGAACACGAAGCCCTGATGTCTCCAAACCAGGAATGATCTGAAATGAGAGTTTTGGTCCTATGATCAAAAGAGGTTTTTTGCAGTTTCTCTGAGTAAAATCCCTCCAAAACTAGCAAAAGGGTTGTATCTGCTGATCAAAGGGTCCTTTGGCATCCCCGGCTGGTGAGACTCAATGCGAAGGGAATTTTCAGAAAGCTCATTAAAAATTAACAATATTGGGAGGGGAAAAAGCCCAGAGATAAAACCTTAGAAATCATGTTCCTTTAATAAAAGTTTTTACCTGAAATGTGAACTAACAGAATGCCCTCTAGAAAACAAGTTCTGTAATACATTCTTTGCACCACATTCCCTATTTGAAGATATGGGAGGTTTATAAATTCTGGATTTATAACTTGTTTTCTTTCTTGTATGGTGATCTGATTGATTTATCTCCGTGTTTGCTATCGTACAATTTACCATATTAAAAAAAAAATATATTATGGATTTCTGCACCTTAGGTTCTTATGGGTTGTATTGATCTTTCAGGGCCTTTCATGTTTTTGAGGTGTGTAAGACAGTGAAACATAAATTCAGAAGGGGGTTTCTGAGGTTTACTTTTTTATAATGTATATATTTTATATTATTGATTCCTTATTTGCTACTGTACAAATGGGAACAACTTTATTATTCTTTTGACATTACTTGTAGTTAAAATCAGCCTTCTTTGTTTAGTCTTTGGTGTTTCTTACTGATGTTCCAGAAGGGATACAGAGGAGGCACTGTACAGAAACCTCTGGATGAGATGTACAAGTTAATAACCAATGAGCTGAGATTTTATGATATCCACAGTGAACTTTTGGGGAATCTCAGAAGTGAGAGCAAGTGTGGTACTGCTGGAGTGAATTACAGAAGAGAAGTGTAAAAAAGCTTAGTTTTGAATGCATACTGAATCTAAAAATAATTGCAGGCATAATTAAGATACATGACTTCCTGTGGCAACCTCTTATTCTCTTTCTTGGTGTAATTACCTGAAGATTACTGTAGTCTGGATACAATTTTGTGGTTTATTTCAATATATTTGCTGGTTTTGCATTCAGTGGTAAAGCTAAGCTTAAAAAACAAACAAACAAAAAATCAACCCACCCAGGACAGAATAGTTAAATTTCCTTTATTTGTTTGTTTGCTGCTCACTGTTCTACCTCTGGAGGAGCACCAAGCACCTCAGGATGTGGGAATGTCCTGCTAGGGTTTTCCTTGGATCTGTTTTCAATGACTTGCATCTAGAGACAGAGAGACTGCCTGGTGCTGTGTGCCTTTGCTGCCGTATTCAAAATCTTTTTCTTTTGAAAGTAGTGAACGACTCTTTGAATATCAAGGCTGATTATAGATGTTGTTTTAAGGAGGTCTTTTAGGCTTTAATTTACACCTTTGACTACTTAGTACCAGAAGAAATGTCTGCCAGGCCCCAGGTGGATTAAAGGGAAAACAACTTAATCAACAGGCAGAAGCCCTTGTTTGAAGTAATTGATTGTAATTTTGCTTTGGATTTAGAGAAATCAAACTTTGTGGAGAAAATAACTGCGCTGCCATCTATTAAAATGTTTGATTTGCTACTAAGATTGAATTGTTGTAGTAGAAGTGGTATTTATTTTGCTAATCAGACTGATTTACTGCTTCGCTCTGCTTTTGTTAAAGCACATAACCTTTATTTATACAAATTATTTAAGTTTTTATGACTTTTTATGAAGTTGCAAGTTGATGAATACTGTGTTTCTAATTTATTGTGTCAAAGCACATTTAGAGGAAGGCGTGTATCTAATGCACAAAATCTTCACTTGGTTTACTGTTGCAGTGGATAAAGAGGGAAAACTGGATAAAGAGGGAAACTTCTACATTTCAAACTAGGAAAAAGTACTCTTTTGACAGTAATGAAATGAACTGATTTTCATGTTCAGTATTTTGGAATAAGTGAGGGTTTGTCATCTCATTACTGGCAGATTAATTTCTCATCCTTGAGTATCCAGAGTACATACAAGGCACTGAAGCCACTTGAATGCAAAACAGTTGTGGTATTAAAAATAATTTCTATGCCACTGTAAAAGCTGATCACTTAACACTTTTAGTTCATGAACGCTCTGCCCATGATTTCCAGCAGTTCCATTGATTGCTTAGTTTTTTTCAAAATTTAATATATCGCTTGATTATTTCATTTATTTGATTTTTTTCCTAGTGGATTAAAGCAGATTTTGGTACAGGTAGCCAAAAGTTTAAGTTGAATTTGAAATTAAAAACTGAACTTAATTTTGACATGGTATTTCTATAGTTTCTATATCTGCAGTGGGTTCTGTTGTCAAAACATGGAAGAATTTCAGTTAAAGAATTACAAAAGGATTTTTTTATTGGCTTTTTTTTTTAAATAGAAATTATTCGCAAATATGAAAAACCTCCCTCTTTTTGAAAGAAATAAACAGAAATGCTTCTGCAGAATTCTCTCTTCTGCTCCCCTCATGCTGTGAGGCAGCGGCACTGGGCAGGAGACACAGCCCTGCTGTAGGGAGCCAGTGGAGACACTGCCCCCCAATTCTCTTTAGGCACCATCATTTAGTTGTGTTTTGTTCTAGTTGGTTAAAATAATAAGCAGCAGGGTTTAAAATTTACTGTATGGTATCTGTAGGGATTTGTATTTTAATCTTTCTTAATTCTAAACATATTTAATGTTGATATCATGGAAGCATCTATGTTCTTTACTAGAATTTTTAAGTTCACCCTGACTCAGTCCTGGCTTTTTGGGTCTCTCTGGCCATGAGTAACTCAGCTACTCATCTTGGGCAGTGCCCACAGTTTTTCTTTGCAAGAGATTTGGTTAATTTAAAAGAGAAAAATAAAAGCCTCAGGAGGGTTTGGGTGGAGTGCCTGAGATAGGACTGCTGAAATGACCTCACCAGGTCAAGTCTACTGGTGACTGAGGATGAGCAGGAGTATCTTTCTGGTTTGTTAATCAAAAGGAACGAAAATGTTGGCTTTAATGTTTTTGCAAGTACACCTCTCTTCCTAAAATGTGTCACATGAGAGACGTGAGGTGTGTTTGGACATAGAGAGTTACATGTGAAATCAGATTGCCCCCTTGGCAATTTTAAGTACTACCAAAAACGAGGAGCTGCTGCAGTGTTCCATTGCACCACGTTGCTTTAATCCAGGGTTATTTCCTTATCTTGCCCTTTATGGCTCTACAGCTTGTGCTGGGACAGAGGAATTTCATGCAGTGACGGGAGGCTTCGTAGATCTCTTCCATACGTGTGTTACTACCACTTTACACTGTTGTTGCTTCTCTGGCATGAATTATTTGCACTTCGCTGTGGCTGCCCCCCTTCATCCACACTCATCTTTGCCCTGTGAGCCTGTGGTTGGTTCTGGCTGGTCCATGGAGCCACTATCTTCAAAATTTGGTAAGAATGTTTGGCAAGTGCCATTTTGAGGACTGGCAATTGTTCAAGTCAGTTAAGAATTTTGTAGTAAAGTCGTTACACAATGAAGTTATAACAATTAACTCTTCATATGCAGGCTAAAATAAATGAGTGTCATTTCATTTTTACTGCTTTACGGGAAGATATTAGGAACAAAAACATAAAACTAGTAAAGTTTTCTGAATCACTGCATTAACAGGTCAGGTAAAAATGCCCCAAGGAAATTATCTTGACTTGACAAAAGAACAAATAGTGCTAATTGCTCTTAAACTGAGCTTGTTTAGTCTGCAAATGTTGCTGGCAAAACAGCATCCTTCTTGTTTTTGTGAGAGAGGGAGCGTCAGTGTGTAGGTGGCGCGCACACACAGCCTGCTACAAGTCCAGGAGGGTCAAGGAGACTTCTCTGAAAAAGTGTCAAAACCAGTCCAGTAGTAGTATTCCTGGGAGAATATGGCAAGTGGATTTATTTCTGGGTAAAGTTGGTATAAAAAAGAAGGGCAATGTGTTAAATGGGTCAGAAGTGCTAGCGTTTGAGACATTTTATAATTCCAAAATTTTGCTTGTTCCTTAGGTAGCGATAAGAAAGATAAGACACAAGAAGAAGTCTGATAAACAATTGCAGCTGTACAGTGTCATACAACAAAAAATACATATCTTGAATCTTGTTTTTATCTGATCTGGTAAACTGTCTCTCCTGAAGTGCAGCAGCTTGTAAACCTGTGTTTTTATTACTTGTTGGTGATGGAAGATGCGTCATTATTGGGCTGCCAAGTAGTGTGTGTTTATTACTCTGTGCTCTATAGGGTCTGTGTATCTGTTAGTGCTAAATACCTCATTGTTCCATTTCAACATTCTGCCACTGATGTGGAAAAGCATGGCATAAAAGCATCCTCAAAAAAACAGGGAAGAAAAGCCCTTGACTAGGTGTGACTAAAATAATATCTACCGTGTTCTGTTTGGAGATGAACCAGACCCCAATATTTGACATTTGACACTGAGGGGAAATACTTTTGCTAGGTGGAGCATTTTTGACAAGTGTGTTTGTTTGATACTCCTCCCCCAAGCATTTGTCACTTGTTTCATTGGTTAACCAATGTGTGTTAGCATGATCACAAAAGAAAGCGGCAAAATTTACAGGCCTTCTGTTTGTTCTTTATCAATAAAAAGAACGAAATATCTGTAGATTCAAATGGAAAATAGAGGCATAGCTTTTTTTTTTTTTTTTAAGTTCATAAGCATTCATCATTTTTTCCTTTTAAAAATGAAAACTGGGCTGGTCTGTGGATGCTTTAGTGAATCTATATCAGAGCAGCAAAAACTACATCAGGAGCAAGTCACTTCAGTGATGGCACCCATCTGGCATATTTTAATATTAAGGTGTGGGTAAATTTTCTATCTTTAACAAGTTGAAAGATTAAGGAAGTTTTATTTCCCAAATACCAGGAACAGAGGTCTTGAGTTTGTTACTTTTTCTGACCAGTCTAGTAGATCACATTGATAAATGTGAGTTGACTTAAAGAAGAAAAGTCCCAAACCCACCAGTTTCATGAAGCCTTGACAGCACTTACAGAGAATGAGAATTCTGTAGGCGACTGCAGAGGCAGAATTCTGTAAATGAAATTCCCAAACGGTGAAATCCTATCCCCAGCCTATTCCAGTTTGAACGAGATTTGCAGGATGCACAGCTCAGCCAGTTTCAGATTCCTGGTGTGAAACAATCAAGATAAGAATCAAAAAGTAAAGAAAGGGAAAAGCCCTGTTAGATTGAACACTATGCACTAATCTTTCTCCTTAGGCAGAATTACTCCTTCCAGAGTCCTTACTACTCTTGTTTAAAATAACAGAAGCCCCATGGCACAGAGTTTCTCTTAACTTGTCTTCAGCTGCATGATTTTGTTATGGGGAAGTTTTTTTCCTTGGTTATTTAAAATGTATTTGCAGCTACCCAATCTTCACTAGACAAATCTAATTCTTCTCATTACCCTTGACATTTGCTCCTGTGAAATTGCTGTTTCTTCTCCTGTCAGGGATGTTACGTAGCTGTACTTGAGACTGATACCTTAACTAACATCAGCATTCTTTTTTCAACTTTTTTAATGTTTGTAAACTGGTGTAATAGGTTATCTAATCACACTTCCACTATAAACACCTGCTGTGTGTTGCTCTGTGTGTGTAACACATACGTTCAAAGGGATATAAATTGAGCTGTATAGCTGCAGTGACCGTAGGAAATTCAGCAGAAAATATTTCCAGTGAAACAAAACTACTGACTTCACTCTTTGGCAGCAAATTAAGTTTGCTTAGGGTTTTTTTGCACTCATTTTCAATAGGGACGAACCTTTTCCTACACGTAAGAAAATCCAACGTAATTGAAATGTTAATTAACATATCAAACAGTATTTTTAGAAGGTTTTTTTTTTTAATTTCAGGATAGATCACCTAGGTATATCCTGGAGGTACGTAGTTTAATAGTTCCATTGTACACATATAGGTAAACCCTCTTTACTGCTTGGAACAGGCTTGAATAAGGACATTGTTAGGTTGTTACCAATTAATCATAGCCTAGTTGATGATCTTTGTAAGACCTCTCTGCTGTGGTTTCATTTCCTGATGCTCATCAGTTCTTTTCAATGTGTTGTCTGTGATGAATCAAATACATGTTTTCCTTGGTCATGCCGGAGTCCTGTTGTTAAAAAAAAGAACAAGTGGCACGATTATATTAGTTTAATATGCTGCTGTTGATTAATGACTTTAGTCCATTTATTTATTAAATGCTGTTCTCCTTGACCATAGTGCTAAAGTAAATATTTTGCTATGTCTCTCTGTCCTGTAAGCTCCTTATTTATTGGAACATGTTTTGGTGTCTCTTACTCCCTGTACAAGTCTGATATTGATGCAACTATTTTGCTATTCAGTCAGTGTGACAGGCAAACAGCTCTGGTATCTAAATGGTTTGAAAAGACAACAGAATAACAGATACATGTTTTATACAGGTAGTTGTTGTGCTGTTGCTGGTACAACTCATACCTAGTACATCATTCCATGTTTGCTGAGAGCTTTTTTTGCTGGGCTCCCTTTTGCAGTCCAAAGCACCAGGCATCCCTTGGAAACATGTATTTTGATATGGAGCTATAGGGCTGCTCCTGCATTTCTTCCCTTTCAGGGCTGTCTTCCCTCTTCCTTTCTTGAGCCAGTTCTATCCTCCTTTGACCCTGCAGTGGGATGCTTCAAGAGCTGAGTGGTAGAAAACTGTTAATTTTTTTTAGAGGAAAGGAAGTGTTGAGAACACCCAGCTGGGAGAGGGTTGATGAGGGTAGACTGAGGTCTCCCCACGCAGTAGCAGTTAGATCTTGGCTTGGATGTGACTTGAGCATAAAATTAAACCAAAGCCTTCAGGTGAGCCACATCTCTGATCTCTTAGGGACAAGAGACAGCTCATTTGGGAACAAGAGTCCCTCTGTCTTCTGTGATTTTTAGCCCTTGCTGCAGGGAAGGCTTCCCTTCTCAGGAGGCAGGAAAGCTTTCCACGGTAATGAGAGGCACAGGCTTTTTTGCTATACCCTGCTCTGCAATTTGTCACAGCTCAGTAGTTGCTGTGTAAGAATAAGTTGTCCTTTTAGCAGGGATGTCTGGATAACCAGTGCATGAACAAGGGCAGCCCTCTCCAGGTAGGTTTTAACTCTTTATGAATCAGAGCCCTCACATGAGGTTGCAAAATTGCTCTGTTAGAGAAGTGGTGGAGGCATGGAAATAACAGGGGCCAAAGGTTTGTAGGGAAGATGGTATTGTCTACTGGTGGCACGGTGTGATGAGCTGGAAAAAGGAAAAAACATCCTTGTGTTTCTTGGTCTTAGGCAACTTGTCTGCTGCTTAGTCACAGGGTTTACCTGTACAGGAGGAACTTAATCTGTAGGTTATTTGTGTGAAAATATGACCAAGACACAGTAGTTGTGTGGAAAGGTGATGCTGCTGCCTGAGTGCATTGTGCCTCAGGTATCACTCAGTTTTGAAAAATTCCAGGGGAAAGGAGAGGGGGCTGCAAGCAGAAGTGCAGCAGCTTTTGTTGACCAGTATTTTTGAAAACAAAAAAGAAATTATTCCTTGATGCATTTAATTGATGATCTCAGGGCATTCAGTGTTAACCTTTTTTGGCAGTGTGAGAGGCTTATGTTTTTCTCTGGCTTTGCACAAAATAATTATAGTAATGATAATTTTAGGAAGAATCTGGAACACATTATAAACACTAAGGTGTTTTAGTGGAGCTGTATCCCAGGAACATCTGGAGTGTATGAGCCCAAGCTCCACCACAAACTTTCTTTTGGCCTCTGGTATGATTTAAAGTTTTCAGAAAAATATTTTCATACCTGTGGATTTGTAAGTGCTTTTGAGTTTTAAAAGTAACTCATAATTTTGAGGGCTATTTTAAAGGAATTCTTGGATCCTAACTCTTCAGCCTGTGCTATTACTACCACATACCCAATATCACAAGTAAGGTGGATTTGTAAGAACGTTTTGGAATACCTTTGTTTTTAAACCTGACATTTGCTGCAAGGGCAAGTATCCTGGGAAGTACTCCTGCAGTGGGCAGACAGAAGGCAACCAGCCTTCCTACTGTGTCCTCAGACAGGGAGGGTCACTTCAGCACCACTGGGTGTACACAGCACTCAGGGTCAGTGGCCACAGTGGGACAACTTGAGCCTGTTGACGTCAAGCTGTCTGCAAACACCTCTTGCAGCAGAGCCCGAGCCCCACTGCATTGTCTGAATGTCCTCAGCAGCTCCTTAGCTTGGCTTGGCAAAAATGTAGATCTGAGCTGCTACTCTGAAAGGATGCCCTGTTTGACTTCTGGGTGCCCAAAGAACTAAAGGTGGTAGTGGCAGCAACACTGAGGGAAAACCAGCCAGGGCTCCCATGGTGGTTACACTCATTGAGGTTGAAAGTAACACAATATTGTCACATCCTTTTGTTATTTTGGGGAGATTTCCTTATTTAAACATTTTGAGCCTAATTCCAAATGTGATGTCTGCATAAAACATGTGTCCCCTCTCCCCAAATCATGGCATATTGGAGATAGAATTTTAATGAAATCAATAAATTAAGCTTGCCATAATCTAGATAAGTTCTTCTGCAAGGCCACCATGAATCCCAAAGCAGAGGAATATATTGTTCTGAAAACACAGCATCTGTCTAAAAACACAGTTGAGGCAGGCACTGTGAGCAGAAGAAGGTGATTTTCCAGGAAAGTGGTTTGAGCTTTGTTCCATATTGCCCCATTGGAGACCAATTTAAAAGTCCTTCTAACCTTGCAGCTATCAGTTCCCTACAAACACATTTCCATGTTGACAAAAGCAGCTGCTGCCTTCCTTCAGCTGTGAAGGCTCATCTCAGTTAACTGGCTCTGAGTAGGGAAGGGAAGGGTTCTCACCCACCAGTGCAGCTGAGTTGATTTAGCGAGCTGGAGAAGGTTGAATTAGTATCATGGGAAATATGTCTGTTCTTACTTTGAGGAAAGGGAATGGGAAAAAATATTCTGAATTTTTTTTTGTCTCTTGGTTCAGTTTTTTAGGTATGTATTTGAAATCTGTATTAAACATACTGAGAATAATAGAGTGGCTGAAAGTTACACATCAGATTTTTTTTTTTTTTTTTTTTTTAGACAAGGAAAAATGTTTTTCTTTTTCCCATTTGAAGTGAGTCTGCTGACAGTATCCAGTTTGACAGGCTGTTTTTGCTGATTATTACGCCAGTGATGAATTTAAATTTAAAACTTAGTTCTAGTCCAAAAACACAGAAAAAATATTTGTCAGTATGCTACTGTTACGATCAATATGACACTAGTCATCAGGTCCACTATTTTCAGAAGAAAACCCCCACAAATTGGAAACTACCTTGAATTTTCACAGGTGGGCCCCCATCCTCGAGGTAGCAGTCTGTGAAGGTGGGGTTTTTGTGAGTGCTTTAGGTCCTTTGGCAGAGTGCTTTGAGTAATAACTGTTTATAGTCTTTCCCAGTCTAGACTGGGTTTAACTTCATTCTCTAGGACCTTCTAACTTCCAGTTTACATGAATTGGATTACTTGCTAATGAATTTTATTTAAATGCCTTGCAAGTGAAATGGTGCTGCAGCACTGCTCACCCTCCTTCTGTGGGTACTGGCTGATTGGTATTGACAAGATTTACTGGGGTGCTTTATGGGTTTTTAATGGAGCTGGCTAAGTTGGTTTCCTCTCCAGCAATTCAGCTTCCTTCCCTTTCAGTGTGCTAGGAGCTATTTTCTGTGATTGTCTCAGTTTTTGACTGTTACAGAAATTGGTGTTTAAACTCCTGCAGCATTCTTTTGCTCTGGTCTGACTTGTCCTGTGTTTGTCATTGCACAGTGGATCCTGTTTCTGTGGGCTTACAGTGAGTGGTTTCTGTATCCGGATGATCTTTTCTCCAGAATAGTGCTGTCTGGTTGCCCAGTTCTTATTCTTTATCCCCTCAGAAACCCTTTGTTTTGGCAGTTGGTTCACATATGTTCATAGACATACAGGTGCTTGTTCTATGTAAGAGTATTCCTGAAGTGTTGAAAGTTGTACGGATGTAATGTGATACGAATGTACAAGTTAAGCATTTCTTCTTTGAAGCATCTGGAAAGTCAACTTACATCAGGTTTTTCTATTTTTCTGATGGAAGAAAGGTAAAAGAACAAAGATCAGGAAATAAAAATCTCTCAATTGACAGAGAAGAGCTGTTTCAGATAGAGTTTAGGAATTTGTGTGGAAGTGTCTCTGGGCAGGTCTTAGATACTTTCAGTGCTTCCTGATGAGGCTTCTTGTAAAACATCTTCGCCCACGCCGTGTTCCCAGAGTGAAGTACTGGAGCAGTCTGTGCATGTTATTTTGTCACTAGGAACCCTATTGCTACCTACCAGTTTCAAGTAATGACAGTTTTTAACAACGTCTTGTGTGTGGTGCTGATTTACCCCCCCACACACTCGTGCGTATTTGTTTCTCCTGAAATTTCTGAGTTGGTATTTGTCTCAGTTTAGCCTCTCCGTCAGATCTGAAAAGCAGATGTTGTTGTAGACGTGCTGAATTGCTTTAAAAAAATTGCCATACATCACTGTGGAACTGTGATTAAAAGGAATAACTTTGGTTTTCTCTGTTTATGTTCCAAGCGCAGCAGTGGTAGAATCACCATTAGCTTTGTGTGTGCCTATTAACCAAATGAAAGGAAGGATTCAATGGAGTGATTAGTTTTCAATTTAGGCTTTTAAAATTATTGTCTCATGCTTTTTGCAGCCTAGTTACTGAGGGGCATATCCAGGATTTAGTTATTTTTAATTCTATTTTGATTGGGACACTTTTTCCAGATACTGAATCTAGATAAAAGCAGGATACTGAAGAATAATGTAGAAGAAAAGATACTGTGTCCTTAGAAGGCTTTTGTAATTTGGAACACGCAACATCTAATGACTAAATTTGTTGTTAGAGCTCAAATAGCACCAAAATCTCAGAAAGTAGTATAAACAGTGTGATCCTAAGAGGATTAGGAAAAAAACACAAGTGCACAAGTTCACATGGGGAACCGGAGCAATTCAAAGCTCACACAAAAACCACTGGTTTAGCTGTAGCACAAACCCAGTGTAATGTCTGGGAAGGAGAAAAATAGCACCAATAGCAGCATTTCTGGAAGGAAATGGTTAAACATTTCTGCAAGTAGCTTTTAGAGAAATCCTTGCTTTGAACTGATTATGTTTGGAAACAGATAAGAACTAACATCAGTGTACAGCTGGTCTGTGTGTTTATAACCAGATTTGTCACTGTGTTGGTGCCAGGGTTGTTTTTATCTGTGGTTTCCTTTGTACCACACAATTATTACTTGGTTGATAGCAGCAGCCCAATCTGTGCAAGCAGCATGGATGGGTATTTGCTGCTTTGGTGAAAGTGGTTTGGTGTGTTAGTTTTGGTCCTGCAGGTGGGAACTTGCCTGTTTAAGGCCTGGGACCTGGGTGGTCTGTGTGCACCGAAGCAGGATGCTCTTCATGGGAGAGGATGTTGGGTGTTGTACTGAGTGTTTGGCCCAGAATCTCAGAGGGACACGGGCATCAGGTGTGTCATTCTGTGCAGAAAAAACTGGTGTGGGCAAGGCTGGTGAGCACTGGCTATGAGCACATGTCAGTGCACACATGGCAAAATCTTTCTTTTCAAGTTGAGGGAAGCAGTGTTCAATTGATGTTGAGCACATTAGTCATCAGGCAGTGGTGAGGTGTTCCCAGACCTCCAATATGAAGGATCCCAACTCACAAGCTACTGTGCGTTCCCCAGGTGTGCCTTATCAACTTCAAGGGCATCTGGTGGATTATTTTTAAGCGTCACATAGTGTAGCTGTTACTACATCTGGGCACCTGTTTAAATCACCGTAATGTGTCAGAATATAAAGGTGAGAGATAGTCTAAAATCAATAAATTATAACTGTCACCTGCATTGTTTCAAGGTACATGCCAAAATCCAATAGGATAAATTTGGAAAGAAAAAAAGCTGCTGATGAGACATTTGTACTCAGCAATTGATTCTGAAGAAGGACATTGCA
This sequence comes from Corvus moneduloides, assembly GCF_009650955.1. Taxonomy (NCBI): domain Eukaryota; kingdom Metazoa; phylum Chordata; class Aves; order Passeriformes; family Corvidae; genus Corvus; species Corvus moneduloides. The sequence continues at coordinate 21,668,439 of NC_045485.1, forward strand.
GAGTTTTCTAAATGTTTACACCTCGTTTCAAGCACCCTTATTTAAAACTGGAGCCTACAACCAATTAACATTGAGTGAGGAATGAAGCGAAGTCAGTGAACCCTTTCTTTTCTCATTCTCTGCTCTCTTGAGTCTTTGCTTCCAGCTTTTTCCGTGTCACTGCCCTGTTTAGATGTAAAGCAAAGGACAAGAAGCCTCTTCCACGGATCAGGCGGAAAGGTTTCCCTCTCTGGCTTTGATGATAAGTACTGCACTCAAGATTGCACAAGGGCAAAGAGGTGTTGGAAGGAGACAGTCTGGGCAGTGTGTACTGAAGAAAGCCTTTTTTCATTGAAGAAAATGGTTTATGTTTGTGCAATCATCCTTTTATTTATGTTTGCCATGGTCCTTCCCAAATGAAATAACCCCTACCAACAGGGTAGCAGGGCCCTCCTCTGCCTTTCTCTGCACACAGCTTTTATCATGATTTAGACTGTTCTCAAAAGAGTATTGGTTGGTTGCTGTTTTTCTCTCTTTTTAAGGAAAACTCTTGTTATAAGCAAATACATGGGGTCTGCAGAGCGGGTGTTAATGCTTTCTCTTCTTTGCAGGTCTGCAGCTCAGGCTGTGGAAAAAAAGCTTTCTGAGTAGCCTTGCATAGGATACTGTACCACTTGAGGAGTGGAGTTTCACTCAGCCTATTTACATAATTTCTGCAGCACTAGTACAACTAAGCAAGGAAATAAGAGCATGTTTGCAAATTCTTTCAATTCCCTGCATTCCTCAGCATCCTCTGCAGTGCCTCTTGCTTGCACTGTGAAGGTGATGTTTCTGCCTGCTTTGTAGGATCTTCTAAGAATAAAATAAGCCCCAATGCTGCAGCTTTTCTGCTTCTTGTTTGTTTGTTTGGTTAGTTTTTTTGTTTGTTTGGGTTTTTTTTTGTCTGGGTCCAAAAATGGCTCTAATAAATGATTTCCTGCTGGTTGAGCCTGAAAATTGCACGTGAGAACCTTGTGTTGATCATGAGTCCCACAAACGATAGTTATTCTTTACTCATAGTAAAAGTTTTCTGAACACAGGTTGCAGATGCTTGGTAAAGAATTTAATCTAAAAATAGTCTGGTAATGCTTTATTAGTCACCCATGTCCATCTGTCACCCTTCCTGCTCTTTGAGTGGGCGATTAGATTATGTCCTAAAGAAAAGTCATCTGGCAAGTATTTGTATAGAGGGCAACCGCTCAGGAATATTAGTGTGAATAAAAATTGTTTGTCACTGCTGAATAAAAATGGATGTTGCAGTGGATGGAGTTACCACATATCTGGACATCAAAAGCTGTGTGCTTATACTTCGTTATTTTATTGTTGGGTGCATAAAATTATTATTGACATGTAAAGGAAATTACAAAAATGTAGGAGAGTGTGGATTTGTTTGGACTATGTTTTTGTTTGGGTTTTAGTGGTGGACAAGATTTCTCTTGGATTTTGCACTAGGAAGATTTCTGTTATGTACATGTTGTCAAGTGTTGCTAGCAATTAGTATGAGCTGATGTTTTTTTTTTTTTTAATTACTGAGGTCACTGCTGGAGTTGGAAACTCTTTAGGCTCATGGGCACACCTGTGTATATAAATTGAGTTATTTAGTGTGAGATGGGTTAGGAAAACAGATTTATTTTTCTTCCACTGCTTCACAGTGGATGTAACCATTTTGGAAGTCATACTACTGGAATGCCGATTTTTGTTTGGGGCTTTTCAGAGTGTTTAGATGTCAGTAGCTGTGGTTTATTTCCAGAAGAAATTTGGCATGGACAGATGATACTGTAAGTTGCCTAGTTGCCTTCCTGAAGCTTTCTGCAGAGAACTGAGGCAAAATGCAGGCATCAGGGTTGTTCTACCCAGGTTGCTCTGCGTGTGTGTGCTCCCGCTGAATGGGTGCGACCGTCTAGATGGTGCAAGTGTTCATTCAGCAGGCATGTTTGCTCAAAGGCCTGTGTGCCAGGCTCCCTGCAGGAGCCGGCTCTGTGATGTTGGGAGGACAGGATATGTGCAAAACTCCAGCTCTGTGTGCTGTGCCCGAGCTCTGCTCCGGGCTCTGAGCCCATGCAGTGGGAACGCTCAGCTCTGGGAACTGAGCAGGCTGGGAGAGCCAGGAGGGCCCCAAGTTGGTAACGTTTTACTGCATGTTAACAGCACTGTTTTCAAAATAATAAATATGAACGTTTCCTATTTTGTCTCCTTATTTCCCTGTCAGCATCACCCTTCTGTGGCAAGAGGCACCCGAAAGGAAAACTTCTGCATATCAATGCACTGCCAATGGTAAGTACCTTTTTAACTGACTAAAGGTGGTGTGGTTCCTCTCTGCACACATACCATTAGCAGGCTTACACTGCAAATAGTATTTTTAAAATAACTACTTTTTAGTATTCAAGTGGATTATTTTCATTTTTTAAGCAACGTCTAGACCATTATGCTGTTTGACAAAAATATTACAATTGCACCTGGTTTTATCCTGTGGAAAGTAGGGCAGCATGTTAATTTTGAAGTGAGAAGTGTAACTTGACAGTAACATAGCTTATCCTGTTGGTAACTGGTGTTGCTTCCTCTTCTTGGCCAAGAGCCTGTTTGGGGTGAGCTGTAGCCAAGCCGAGTGTTCTGTTGCCCCCACTTGGATGCTCTCTGCAGTTTGTTTCAATTTTAGCAGCTTTTCCCAGAAAAAAACCAAAACCAACTCTGCATCGTCAGGTATATTTTGCTTCAGCCCATTTGTCAGTGTAAGACTAGTGAAGTTAAAATCTTAGCTTCTGCAGGAAAGGGCAATCTTCTTATTCCATCTCTGGAATGTTACTTGGTGTTACAGACTCTTACAAATTCACATTTTCAGGCTGTCCTTAGGGTTTGCTGGTGCTTTCTGATAGTTGTGCAGATGGAAAGCAGAGCTGAGGCCTGAAGGGAAGGACTGGAACTTACTGCTTCAGCTTTGAACAAATAACCTCTCTTTAGCAGTTTTGGTATCTTATGTTGTCACAGCTGAGGTGTACAGGAGTGGTACCTTCAGCGTTAGCCTTAAGCAATAAATGCATAAAGTGCCAGTGTGAGTTCTGTGTTTGAAGGATCTCTAGATCACTGTGCACAGTACAGAAGTTAAAGGGATAATATTTTGATCAGCTTGCTTTGAAAACTCAGTTTTGGATCTGAGAGATGTGCTGGTTTCCTTTGCTTTGCATGTGGACATGGATCTAAAGAATATATAAATCAATTACAGCTTTACTTATACCTTTGCAACTCCACTGCCTTTGCCCTGTGAGGAAAATGATGCTCCAAGAGAGTTTGCTCGGATGTAACTTCTTTACTTTGAGGTAGTAAGCAATTCTGTTCACTCCGAAAGACGTAATGGAGTGAAATGTAATATATTTGTCAAAAAGTAAAGCAAATATACCTCTGAAATCAGAAGATCTGCACCAAGTGTGTATGTTGTTTAATAGCCTGGTTTTTAGGCTCAGAGTTGATATGTGTAGAGTTTATATTGATTTGGGATGAATTTCAGCTGGTGGGAACAGATTTGTTGAGTGAGAAAGCATCGTGTTTACCTGGCCACTCAGACTGGTGTTTTAACTTCTCAGTCCCGAAAGGAGCAGTGCTCTCAGCCTTTTCTAGTATTGCTAAATCTTCATTGTTGTTGTTGACCTTTTTCCAGCAAAAAGCTATTCTGTTTTCTTTTTATTTTGTAGTGCTTGAGTGTTATTTTAGTTATGATTTAAGATACCGATCTGTATTACTGCTTCTCTTAAAAACATGACTCATTTTGTATTAACCTAGTCCATATACTTCATAAAATTTTAAAATACTGAGAGACTGTACTTGAAATGTTACTGCACTTTGTCCTAATTTTCCCCCTACAAATTATATTAGAAATTCAGAATTGCACAGTCTCAAGGGCATGGTAGTTGTTACAGTGATCATAAAACATACTCAACTGTTACTTGCAGTGAAGTGAAGGACTCCCCACTCTTTTCTTTGAGGACTGTTTTTGTGCTATAAGTTGTTATATTTTATTATTCAAGAGATTTCTAAACCATTACTCACCTCTAATTAACTTTGAAATAGTTTGAATGTAGATTTAAGAGACAAGCAGACACATTTTTCATCATCCCCAAAGTAATCGTAACTTAAACCTGTACAGTAAAAAAGGCTTTCATAGGTTTTTATTATGTTTTTCCCTTGGATGTGTGTAAACAAAGTGTGGGGCAGAGGTTGCTGAAAAAAAGCAGGTTGTGTACATCTCCCAAACAGGACTTGCTTTAACCATGGTTGCCCATGTTCAACACATATATTTGAATAAGAAATTTTCTGATTCCCTTGAGAAATGGTTGTAGCATTTTTGATAATTTTTTAATCTTGATTGCCAGTTCCATTTCTTAGTAGTAAAAAAAAAAAATAAAACAAATTACACATCCTCTTCTGTTGTTTTCTTAGATTTTCAATTTTCAAGGTAATTAAAAGAAGCTTATTTTTTGCATCATATTATGTTATGATATGCATACATATGTTATGTGTGTGTTAACTGATAAACCAAATTGGGTAAATAACATTTACTCCTTAAAAAATATTGCAGTTGTTGGCAATTTTTTTGAAAATACTTATATTGTGATATAGCATGGCTGTTATCAGTGGATATATAGTCTCCTTCCCATTCTTCCAGCCAAATTTAATGTTCCTCACAATGTCAAAGGAAAGATACAAAGGCTTAATGAAAAAGGCATGTTAAGCGCAGGAGAGTAAGTGTATAATGCTACTTGTTCTCGTATTTTGAAGGTTCCTTTAGAGGCTGATAACTGGGTACTTAATTTGTGGTCACAAGAATTAATGAATGTGTCGTAAATAAAAATTTAAAGTCTTGGATCTTTGCTCTAAGCAAAAGATGACATCAGGATTTCAACAAGGGCTTTAGGAGATAAATTTTCTTGTTATATGATGGAACAGGTAGCTTACCCAAGAGAGATTTTTCCATCATACCTTGCAAGGGGTTTTTTGTGAGTTTTGGAAGCAGACCAGTTTGCCTTTCTGTCTTCTGCAAGTCATTGAAGCAGGTTTGTGTGTGTACACATAAAAACATGTGGGAATATAGGTGTGTGCTTATCTGTGCGTGTATTTATACACACATATAGGTGAATTTAGAAGTGTGGTATGGACTGTGCAAAACCCAGGAACTTACAGAAAGGTGGGAGCTACCAGTTTGTGACTCTGCTATGACAGCTTGCTGGGATGGTTTTAATTTTACAGCAGTAACCAGAAAGGGCTGTGAAGGACTCAAACTAGCAGGGCAATGTGGTGGCCTTCTTAGAGGCATCCTGGAAAACACTGTGTCCAGGTTCTGAGCTCCATCCTTTACTGCATGGATAGTTTGACAGAGATCGACACCCTGATCAGTACAAGAGGTCTCATGCAGAAGAGAATAGAGGATGTTATTGGTTATTACAAGCTGGCACAGGCAAAGTCAGGATAGGCAGTGAGCACAAAATTACCTAGTCCCCAGGAAAGCGGTGTCATCAACAGCTAAGGCATGTCCTCACAGTCTTAAGGGGAATACCAAGTAGATGATTTAAATCCATTCTTTCCAATGCTGCCTACTTTTAGGTGAACACATTATATTGTGTTTCGAGGGTTTAACACACCTATTGTGTGTTATGTCAACTGTTCCTGCATGTAAGACATGTTACAGAACAGCTCTGCAGGCACTGAGTCTCTTGGGCCAGGAAATTCCATGGGTGCAGCATTTCAGTGTAATTACCTACTCAGGGGATTTAGCTCAGAAACAGCAGGAGGGCTTGGAAGAGCTGAGGAGAATGAATAAGTCACTCCAAAGTGAAGGGGCTGGAAGATGTCTGCAAAAATTTCCACAAGACTGCAGCAAGTTGTTTTTAATTTGAATACCTTCGTGGTGCCTTCAAGTAGTTGTGTGACCTTACCGCTCCTTAGAAGACAGGTGAATGAATAAATGCATATAACTATTAGCCCGTGCTTCCCCAGCAGCTAAACCCATCCAAACACTGATCTGCCAGGCTATTATGTTAAACTGCTTTCTTGCAAAGGAAGACAAACAAGGGAGGGGGCAGGAGCTGCACAGTTGGATTTGGTATGGAAGCCTTGTCTGTGCTGGCACCTGCCAAGGACAGCTGGAGGTCTGTGCCGCTAGCTCCAAGATTTTTGCGCTGGAATTGCAAAATTGGCTTTGTTTCAAGAGGAGCTGAATGGCATCTCTCAACTATAGGTATATAAAATGAGTATCTGCAGATGAGCAGCTCTTTGTAAGGTGGTAGAGCTGAAGGTCGGTTGTCATTATACTGAGAACAGGGACCCTTGCATTCCAGAGTTTATGAAACTTGACAGTACTAAAGATGTTGCCCTCAAGAGCCTAGAATAATTGATTCAAAATAAAGAACCCTGCAAGACTAAGGCCCTTATTCTATGAAATACAAATGCATGTGCGTTCATGTAACTTTGAGTGTAGGAGTAGTTCTTTTGCGATATAAATAAGGAGCACTTGCATGTATAAAGCTAACCAAGCCTGAAAGCACTTTGAACAGTAGAGCCTAAAAGTGCTCATGAAATTTATTGTTGAGTCTGTTGGTTGTACAGTTTATGGAGTGCAGCCTTAAAAGAAAAAAAAAAAAAAAAATTATTTCTAGCAGGTTCTGAAATAGTCTAAAATAACTGACAACATGAAATTTTGGACTGTTTTGCTCCTTTTGAAATCAGTGGATGCTGTTATCAATGAAGGAAGGTGAAGTGCAGTGTATTTTGTGTGATAATTTTTTGTGGCTAAACAATTCTATTTCAAAACGTTCATACATCAGTTCTATTTACTGGACCAGCATGAATTAGCTAATCTAGTGGTTTATGTGTGGAAGGCAAAATACTAATAATAATGTGATACAAAAGAAAAGTTCCATCGTGCGGTAGGGTGCAAACTGTGATAAGCATTAAAAATTCTATGTACACCATTCAGAGTCGTTTTTGGAAGGGTTTTTGAATTTTCTGTTTCTTGACAGAAAGCAAGTTAAACACACTAGCAAGATCCCTTTCTGATTCAGAGGGGAAACACCTCTTTTCTCCTTTTTCTGCCATTAAAGTTCACCACTGAATGAATCAACTGAAACGGAAATGAACGTCCTTTAAAAAAAGTCAAGCGTTGGCTCTGTTTTAAAGTACCATTTGTCAGAGAACTTTCTCTGTTTCTTCTGTTTCTCTACTGTTTCTCCAAGCGTTTTACAGTTCAGAAATAAGCTTTGACTAAGAATTCTCGGCAGAATCATAAATATGTAATTATCTAAGCAGCCGGGATATTTAGCCCCTGGCAGGTGCCCAGTGCAGTGCAAGAGCAAAGGGAACTGGGCCAGTATCTCAAGCTAGAGGAACATCATCTAAAACAGAGTGAGGACCATTGCTGTTCCTTATCTACTTCCATTCCTAGGTTTTAAATCTTAAATGTACCTGAAAAGAGGCTGTTTCTGCTGCCATGGGCTATCTTCTCTTACAGCTGGTTTACTCTGGATTTTTCGTTGTTGTCTTCCTCTGCTTCATCTCCCCTGCCTTAGGTTTTTTTCTGTCTTTATTGCTTTATACTGGTGTTGGTGCAATAGATAATAGTAGTGCAGTTAGCATTAGATTATATCTTAGTTGATCAACATGCCATCTGCTTTAGAGGAGAGGGAGATTTTGTGTTTCTGCTCTGGGTTCACTGCCATATGCCCGTGGTGAAGTCGTATAACCTGAAATGAGCCTTTTCCTGCTCTATTATAGGAAAGAATTAGAAATACAGTGTAAAATCTTCTTGACATTGACAAAGTTTGTTGCATAGTTAAAAAACTAAACTGGCTTTTGGGTGTATATGAAGTAGGATGTTGTAGAGAAAACCCAAGGACAAGCTCTTTTGTGTCCCAGCACATGAGTGTGTTGCCATCTGCAGAAGAGCAAGGCTGATGTCACAGGAGACTGTGTTAATGTGTCACTTGTATCACCAGGCCTTGATCCTGGTTTCCTTCTTATCAACAGAAAGTTGATGTTAGTTCAAGTTAACAAAAGTAAAAGCTGCCCTTAGTTTCAGCAGTGCTGATGCTGGGAGGTAATGAATATTGCTGCAGAACAACAGGAAGTCTGTAGGCTGTGTGGAATGACACTGCTGATGCTGACTTTTATTTACTCAGGTGAAACAGAGACCTGCTGGCCTTCAAAAACCAGGACCCTGTGTGGCCATCAGCATGGATGGCAGGGCTAAAAGCCTGTATTTGCATTCCAAGCCTTTAGTTCACCCAGTGAATAGAAACAAAAACTGTAGTCAGTGGGTTAGTGCACCCATATTTGTAAATAAAGGTCATGTGTGGTGTTCTTATTGTAATTTAGTGAACAAATATAAGAAACTATTCAAGACAAGGGATTTGAATCCCATACTGAGCATACGTATGTAGGATCGGCATCCATGAATTTAATATTCACACAAATGGAGGGTATTGATGTCAAATGTGAGCCATAATTGGAATCTTTGACCTCATTAATGATATTCATGAAATCTTCCCCTTTCACTTAATTTCTTTGGGCTGTGGATGGACCATATTTTATTACTGTCTACACGTGTTTTAAAAATGTTTTATCGTATGTTCAGGTGTTTAACAGCTGTGCAAAAAATAGGTAAGTCCAGTAGCATAAGTTAAATTTAAGTCCATCATAACAATGTAAAGGAGAGGACTTGAATAAAGTAATGAACTGGGCATGTGGTATGACTCTTGGCAATGGTTCTGTGCAGGGCAAGGAGCTGGACTCAATGACCCTTGTGGGTGTCTTCCAACTCAGCTGATTCTGTGGTTCTGTGAAACTGGCAAATGAGCTTTTATAAAATCAGCCATTTCACTGTCTTGTAATGTGTTTTCTCTTTTAGCTCAGTTGACATTTTTTATGAGAACAGCCATGCACTTCTGGTAAAGAGCATACAGTAAGCCAAATAACATATATGTGATGGGCTATGAAGAAGTGATTTTAAGTGTGTGCTTACTGATGAGAATCCAGAATAGAGTCACTGGTGGTTAAAATGAACAGAGGGCAGATCAACCATCAGAGCAGTCTTTTTTCATGAATAAAAGAAACAAATTTAAAACTATCAGGTACATAACACACAAATTAAGGGGGAAAATAGATGGTCAAAGGTTAAAGAGGGAATGAAAACACAAGTTTTATGGTCACAAGATCAAATGAGGCATTAGTTAATTTTCCTTTTTTTGGTGCAGTTCAGCAGGAGTTCAAGTAATTCAACCGAGTGATTGAACTGGAACAGGAAAGAGTGCCAGAAAAACTGGTTGCTAATAACATAAACAGAAAAAATAATCAAATGAAGTTAAGACTAGATATCAGCATTTCACATTAAAATGCATTTGAAAAGACCGGATTCCATCCTAGTTCATGGAACCTGATTTACATAGAAAACAAATTTGTAACAACTATTTTTTCAACAGCTGATAAATTATTCTACTAATAAGCTGTCAGAATGGATTTAACCAAGAAGTGGCTGAGGCTCAGATGGTGTTTTCTGAAGACTGACCATCTGGCAAATGAGCAGTAACATGAGTAGTAGGTAAGGGAAAGGGTATTGGAACTGTGTAAGGAGGTGACTTAATTATGTAAATAGCAAATGGAAACCACATTAGGGATGCTGGGCTTTTGCTCTCAATAGGAGATAAAATACAACTTAATATTTCCTACCATTGATACCCCAAGGTGATGTGCTGCTCTTCAGGCAAGATCATTGCTGCCTTTTCTTGTACACATTTCATACTTCTTACGATAAGCAAGCAACTGGTATGTGTTTGAGTTTGTGACTGTGAATGCAGCTTAGAATAGACTGTTGGCATACCTTTCCACTGGCCTAATTCCTGGCTTCTTTTATATTTAACTTTTTCTAAAAACAAAATCCTTTTCTGCTGAACCGTTCAATTTTGGTTATTATTAAGATTTTTCCTATGCTGCTGCAGTTAACAAGGTTCTTGTTTTAAAGTCCTCCCCAGTTGGTGAGCAGACTCTTCCTTGTCCCAGTTCTTGGCTCAGACTGTGGTGAATAGGCTGTTGTGGAGCAAAGTTGCTTTCAATGACCCATCCAGTTTTGTTTTAACATCCTTTTTGCTGAAGCTGACAGAAGTTTCTCAGCAGATTGGCCTCCTCATTGCTTACAGGAACAGCTGTTGCCTTTTTGTTTTGGTTTGGTGGCTTGTTTTTTTTTTTTTTTTTGGGGGGGGGGTTTTTAATTCACACATCTCCATGGTGGTCCACGTATTTCAGGTGAATTTCCTTTTCATCATAGCGCAAACTAAATAAACAGATTTTTGTCTTTTAAAATGCCCATGTCAAGGCAGTTGCAGGGATTATCCTGTTGAGTTTGACTTGCATTTGGACTGTTCCTGTTAAAGCTTATAATTTTCTTCAGACTGCTTCTCAGTTTGTCCACAGTTGGATGTGCACTGTAGCATATTTGGAAGAGGAATGCATGTTATATGTAATCCTCTGAAATGTCTTAGTCCTAACATCCAAGTGTCTGGGGTTCATGGGAGTTGGGTCATGAGGGAACTGAGAACCTGGGGCAAAAACTGTAGCCTGGGATAAAACAGTGTAATGATCAGGAACATTATAGTTCAGCAAATCCAGCAGCACACAAGCAAGTCCTGGACTCATTTTTTGTCTGATTTGGAAGACAATTTAATCCGTTATGTAAATCTTTAAATTTATGCTTTGAAAAAGGAGTGTTATGTGCGCAAATTCTAAATCATTCCAAAAAGAACTCGTGGCATCTATACATAGCAAACCTATGGGAAAAAATAGTCATTTTTAGGGTTCCTGAGGTTCTGTTGTTACCCCAAGATAGATGTGGGACGCTTTGCAAGTACATGAGTGGAGAAACATCAGGAAAGGCAAAGCTTGAGCAGAGTGTTACTAGAAGTGCCAAGTTACAGCTGTGGTGAGTGACATCAACTTAAAAAGATGTCAGCTATGCAGGACTCATAAGTTAGGAACCTCTGTGCTTGCTTTTGAAGAAAAGGCCTTGCAGCTTAAGTGAAGTCAATTGTTCCACATATTTTTGTGACTTGTAACTCATCTGGCGAAAAATCCGCAGTGGTTTGTAGGCACGGCGCTCTGTGTTGGGAAAGGAGCTTGGGGATCCCAGGAGGAGGTCTGGGTCACAGAGTAACACCCTTCCTTCCTACCTTATTATCTTGCCCTGGCAGCAGGGCATTTGTGTTCTTGCTATATCCACAGGAATCTTCGATTGGAAAATTAATATATGTCAGAGAAGTTATGTATTTAAAGTAAATCCAGCCTTGCCACATGCATCTCTCTGGCTATACCCATGAGAATTGCCAAGAGGTCAACTGAAAAATTGCCTAGAGGTCAGCTGAAAGGGCCTTTTTGGGAAGTGGGCTAATTCACAGCCCTCCCTTGGACAGCTTATGGGAGCTGAGTAGCACTTAGGACAATTTGGAAGATGATGCTGTGTCTCATTTCCACAAGCAGCTCTCTGCACACTGTCAGGGTTGAGAAACGACAGTGCAATCTTACCACGTGCGCGGGTTTAGGGGGTTTGAAGAGCAGTTTTGTGGCTACCTCAAGTTTAAATTCAGTGTGATACACAGCGCCTCTGCCAGCATATGTCGAAATCCTGTGATAAGAGTGCTATAATTAGTAAGCTTAGTTGAAGAATTGGGTGAAGGAAACACTTGCATTCCTTAAGTATAGAGGATTTGTCAAAAAGCAAAGCATTCCCTGACTTGCTATGAATTCCTAGGAGGATTTCATGATACATATCTTCGGTTAAATGAAAAGGAATATACTGAAAGGGGGAGGGGGACGATTGTTTCTGTTATAATGTGTGAATGCCATAAAATCCTCCTAAATGCAGCATTTTGAAGAAGGGGTTTTGCTGCTTTTTCCTTTTCTCATTCCATCTTACAGGAGGATTGTAGGATCTGTAAAGTGTGGACTTCACTGTAGGAAATGCATCTATTTATCACTTCAAACCAAATCTAAGAGAGCTGTATGGATTGTTTTAGTAACACCTAGCAAAAAAATAATTTGTTTTGGGAACCTTAAATCTACTAAATATTTGCTGAGTGAAGAAAGAATCATAGCCAGGCAGAAGTGCATGTGTAACGTTTTGCCTCACACTAGGATAATGGCAGCAAATTTCTAGAGCTTCAGCTGTTTAATAAGGCATTCCCTAACTCAGCCCAACAGCCAGAGCCAAGAAAAGAAAAAGTGCCTGTTCCTGTGATGCTTTTACCTTCCCTCTCTCAGCCTGTTCCTGCAAAACACTTCCCTGCTTGCTCAGCTCTGGTCTAGCTCAGTGCCTGTATTTCTGCTGGGCTCACTGGGGCTGAGCAAGGACCTGGATGTAGGAGGCTGGTTGCTATATGGTTAGAAAATAAGAGAAATCCCATGCTCTCACTACTAGCTCTATACAGATTGTTTCTTCCAGACACAGTTAGACTTGTTACATAGCTCTTTATCTAGCTCTTTTTCTAAAATAAACCAAGGACTAGCATTTAGTCCTCCTTCAGTGCTACAAATATTTCATTCCACTGGCCAGAGAAGAAGTTACTGAATTTAGATAAAGGTGACAATATTCAACATTGTATTTATCCTAACTCAGTAACAACTGGCACTTGCAGGGATGTTTAGAAAAGCTGTGTTACATCTCAGCACTTGCATTATCATTGAAGACTCTTCAGTTTATTTTGTCTCATACAGAAGAGGAATCTTTTTAATGGGTGTGCTAGGAGGACAGACTTGGCGGCAGCAGCAATGCTGGCTCTCTGGAGGACCTTGCTCCATAAGAGAGAGCAGCAGATGGTCTAAGGGAATATATATTCAAACAAAGCAACAAAAGTCCTGGACAGGAGACTTTGTTGTTGATGTTTGATGTTGTTTATTGACCTTGTCTGGTGAGATTATGATCTCTTCAGCACAGGAACGAAGTCCTACGTGTTTATGCAACCTTAGCACAATGGGGGCCCCATCTTAAAAAGGGATGTTTTGGATGATGCTGTTATTCAAATAAATGGTGGTAATAATAATGTTCATTATGTCTGGTTTTAATTGTTGTGAAGGTACCTTGAGCAAAGAGAGACGTGCCTGAAGCAGAACAGCAACATTTTAAGTGAAATGAGTAAAGTCCCCATGATCCCTTGCATGTGTTGCTTTTTAATTGTCTGTGTATTTTGTAGATGTTTTTGTACCACTCTGTTTTATCCAAGTGTGTATAAAACCACATCAGAGATTTTACAAGGATTAGTATCAGTGCATTTTGTGATTTATACTCAGTAGTAAAGATGATGACTGCCAGAGGTTTTTTGGTTTTATATAATCCTGGCTTTTCAGCCTTGTAATTCACTTGCTGCCTGTTTTGCAGTGCAGAGCAGCGATAAAAACTTTGCACATAGACTTGTTTGACTTTTCCTTCTCTACAAGTCATGGAATCACAGCTGAGGGGGTGGCCACCCCTCCTCTGCATGGTACCTGCTCGTTTTCCTCCCAGGCACTGATTTCTGGTAGCCTTGTTTTGTTGTTTTGGTTTTTTTTTTTCCTCAGGTTTCAGTATTACAGATGGAATGGAAGGACAGTGTAAATAGAGATGAATTTGGTTACGTATGGCTGTGCTGTGAAAAATGCAGGTCCTTTGTGTCTAGAAAATGGGTCATGTTTTAATTGCATTGTCAAGGGTAGTTAATGCTTAAACAGTTTGCTTCTCAATATAAAAGGGAATAAAAATGGATCTGCTATTAACTTTTCCTGGCATGCCTAAGATTATAATATATATGTATAAACCCAAAGTACAGCAGGTCTAGAAAGCCCTACAGACTTTTAACTACTTGCAAGTGCTCTCAGTTTTCTTCGTGACAAAATGAGCTATTTTTGTTTTTCAATACTATATCTTGTGGTATATCTACAGTGAGCCTCTTCTCATCCAAGTGCTGCTATGCTGAACAGACAGACCAGTTCTCCTCACCTGAGGCAGAAAATAACATTTTTGGTATACTTTGAGTAGCTTTTCCAGCAGATTAAGGAGCTGAAGTTCAAGTCCATGCTCAGTTGACAGTGCTGCCTCATCCTTGTGCCTTGGACTGCCTTCCATACCCTGTACCTCACGTTTGCTCTTGGTGTTATCCAGAGGTTGTGTTCATGAATAACCCTGTCTGCTTTTCTTGCTGTGGTGCACAGGGTCACTGGAGTTCACTCTTTTCTTAACTGCAATTCAGGTGAAGAGCACGATGGCAAAGGATTTATTGTTCCTGTGGTTACATAATGGGATAGTCAGTGACAATAATTTCAGTTAATTAGGTTAAATTCAGCAGAAAGGCAGCTTCTGTGGCATCTTGGAGGGAGAATCCTCTTACCAGGAGATCCACCTTAGGCTGACCATGGAGTCTGTGTTCTGCCTGGTGGAAGCTCATTCCCTCAGCACTGTCAGGGAACCCGTGGGATATCTAAGAGCAGTCCGAGAACACACTGCTTACAAATGGGTGTTCATCTCTCAGCAGTAGGGGTAAAGTGTCCATTGTTTGCTTGATTATTTTTTTTTTCTGTGATTTGAAGAAGCTTTTGGTGTGGATTTTTTGAGTGATCTGTATGAGGCAGGACTTACTAGAAAACCACTCATCTTCATCTCCTTAACATACCCAAACCTCTAAATTCTATCCCTATTTCTATTAAAGAGTAATTAAACCATAAAAAAATCATGTCAAATGTCCTTCCCTCTGTAAAGCCAGTTTTGCCTAGGGTAAGCGTAGCCAAAAAAAAAAAAAAAGGAAAATAATGTTTTCCTACTGCTAATAGTGTTTGCAACTTTTAACATGAGCATTAGAGGTAAAATGATTTGGAATAGGAGAAACAGAAGATATGAACTAGGTCTTGACTTGGTGCTGGTTTTATATAAAGCAGGTGGTGCGAGAGTGGTCGTGGTGTTACAGCTACAGAGGCAAAATTGCTTATTGATTGCTGGGCTCCAGTTTTTATTCGTAACTGTAAGACATGTGAATTCCTACAGCTGTTGCTTGAGTGAAATTTGCTGATAATGGAGACTTTCACTTAGCAGGTCAAGCCCACTCTAATCCTGAACATTTTTAAATGTCTCCTTAAGGTTTAAATATTTTTAGTATATTTAAAGAAAAAGCCCATCAGGGGATGGATGAAACTACATTCACCTTTTCTTTCTTACCTTCTTTTTGAGTACCTTGTAGCTTTTTTGCTTACAAGTGTGGCAGTTATTAGAAAAAATAGAGTGTACAATGGATAAAAAATAGCCCACATGATGAAAGTGGCTTTGGATCCCAGCTAGCTCTGTATTTGTTTCTTGCAGATTTTGTTTCATTTTCCTGATTTTCTTCCTCTAGTTTTTAAATAGTTATAGTGTTAAAGTGAATTTTAAGATAAAAAGAAAATTTAGGAATTGGAAAACCATAGACAATCCTGTTCCCAGACAGCAAGTGATGATCTTAATAACTCAGGATTCTCTTCCCTCCCCTTGGATTTAAAGATGAATTGGCAACGTGCAATATTAGTTACAGCTACAATTGATTTCTTTGTACAAGCACTTTGGTATGCATAAATACATGAGAAATTAAACAGCTGGCACAGGTCTCCTGGTTTTGTGTAAATCTTAAGGCTAGGAGGATGCATTTTTTTATTTTAGTCAAGATTCAAAGACCTAGCTGTAGAAGGAAGTTCTGTAAATGGCATTATTAGGAGTGTGCTTCTGCAAGCTGATGGGAAGTGGTGATTTTATACAAAGAGGAAAGCTGAACAGCAATGATTTTTGTGTTTCTCTTCAAGTCTGTCTTTCAAACATTTCTGAGTATTCCAAATTATTCTGCTGTACAACTACAACTGTAAAAATATATTATTATCCACTGAAACATGAGCACAGGTCACCTCTTATTGAGGGGGTGGTGTTCCCTAGTCTTAAGTGTGTTTCAAGAGCTGTTTCTATGTAATTCTGCCTCCATTTCTGTTTTCTCTCCATGGCAGGCGTACCTGAAACAATGAGTCCTGCTTCTCTCTCAGCAGAAGGCTTGAGGCAGTTTAGTGTGTGTTGGCAGGGTTTCTCCTGCCAGCTTTCCATCTTCACTGAGCATCCTCTGCAGGATGCTCTTTTTTTCTGCTCTTCTGCAGATAGTGTCAGGCATCTGGAGAGAGAAAGGGAGCAGAACTGTTTTCAGGGCAGATCACAAAACCTAAACTGGAAGAAGATTTAGTGAAATAGGCGATATTCTTTAAAAATGTATCTCTCTTCTTCCAAAGTCCCCAACGCAGTCTGGTTTGCCAGAGGAGTCCTCAGTTGCATCATTTACAAAAGCTGCAGGGAGGATGTGTTCCATGGTGATTGTGCTTTCCTTGGTTTTGCCATGATGGAAGAGCAGGAGAGGCTGTGTCAGTAGTAGCCACGTGTGAAGTCTGTCCTTCCTCTCGGTGAGCTGGTGGTCACTGGGGTTGGGGCTGCACCGGTGTGCTTTTCTGCAGGGTATCTTATGAAGGTGCAGCCACCCCTCCCCACTGATGGATAAGATGTATTGTTGAGGGGTTTCTCCATTTTGTGGGTGACTCTTGCAAGTCTAGAGATGGAGTAGTACCTTGTACTGCATCTCATGGTGCACTGCTTTTGGTACCAGCAATCAAAGCTAGTCTTTCTCTGGGAAATAATAAAATCAGGTCTAGGAATTTCTTATTGCCATCTCCTGGACACTCACTCCTCCCAGCATCACTATGTCCAGCATCCCACCGAACTTCATCCCAGTGTATTACTTAACTCTATTTATTTTTATTGGTTTTTTGGGTTTTTTTAAAATTTTCTTTTGCATAGATTTCTAGATGGAAAAATGTTTGCACCAGCTTATGTGATATAATAAAGACTATTAAAATCCAACATGGCTTTTGTACGTATAGTTGCCTATAATGAAAGTTAGGTATCAGTTTGGGAAGGCACACAATAGGAGTATTGTAACTTAGCAGTGGCTGACATGTCGCTCAAAACTCAAAGTAGGTTGTACTATAAATATAGTCTCTTGTTTTGCAATTGACATTTTGCTAGTGGGTGGCTAATTTGAAAGGAAATAGACCAGTGATCTAATATTAATAACTAATTAATAGTTATGTGGATATTTTAAGTCTATTTTTCTGCTTATTTATAGGCATATATTATTCATCTGCGCTGTGTATCCTTCTTTTCGTGTATGTTTAATTCTGAAACTTTTGCTTCAGTAGCACTCAGGCTTTGCAATCAAAAGCTTGCTAGCAAAGTCGGTGTGTTCTTCAAACCCACTTTTTAAGGATGACAATTTCAAAGTAATAACACTTCAGCTACTGAGGGAAGTCTCCCTCTTGAAGCAAGGCCTAAGAGGAAAGCCAGTGATGCATTGTCTACATCTCACCTGCATTTGTGAGTCCTAAATCAGCATCACTCCTGTATGTTTTCCTGCGTGTAAAGTAGAATGTAGGGCAGTTTTTAGGCCTCCACTGAAAGTGCGTAGCTCATAGACAAACTGGAGAGGAGTAAAATAAGAAGGAGCATCTAACAAGCAGCTTGGTCCTTTGGGATCAGAATAAAACATGCATTCAAGCGCTTGTTGCTTCTCACAGCATATGTGTTACTTTACCAAAGAGATGTGATGTTCTTGTTTGCTCTGATGGGACAAACTTCAACATAGGTTTTTTGTCTCTTCTACCTATTCCCCCTGCCTCCTGCCTTCTCTCTCGCACTCACATTAATCTGTAAATTAATAAGCATGTGTGATACTTGTCCTTTTAATGAATTCTTAATTGAATTGATAATAAGGCAGGAAGACTGTGTGAGAGACTGATTGTACTTTGTGTATGCTCGATATGTTTAGATCTGTTTTGTCACATATCCAAACATTTTTTAATGTATTCCACCAAACTCCACAGAGCAGTGCTGCGATATCTGGGCCCTGACTGCTAGCTGTGGACTTTGTGTGTTGTCTTTGCAGCTCATCCCTCTTGTGTGAATAACTTTGCTGTGAGTGCTCGACTCACAGGGAACAAAAATTGTTTCCCACTGTCTCCAGAGTTTGCATTACTCATTTAGCTATGGTCCTAGGAGGTTTAAGCCGTGCCCTAGAAAGTGTTTCCTGTTGTTGGATTAAAACCTGCTGCAGGAGGTTTTAATTGCCTGTGGAACTCTCCTGTTAGTGGAAGCACCCGCAGTCCCTTCGACCAGTTGCTGCATCATCTGCATTAAGGTGGTCTCAGCATTTGCTGCAGGTGCGAGGAAAAGCCCATGTTAGCACCAAATGTCTAACAACAAGCAGATACAGCATTCTGCCTTTTAATACCTGGCTCTGCAGAGGGTGGGGATTGCAGCTGTTGGCTTGTTGCAGGGCATGGCATTGATGATAGAGGAAACATAGTGTGAGGCTTTAAGCGTTCACAGCCAAATTGGCTGTGCTTTTCCAAAAGTGCTGAGCTCTTTTGTGTTTGGTCTCTCCAAAGCTGTGTCTCTGTATTTCAGCACAGTTCATAGTGTCATCATTGTGAAACAAACAGTTGTGGATAGACAGACTCCCTGAAGCAAGCTTCCTCCTTCCGTTTTCTTACAGATATCCAGAGACTGCAATTTCAAAGTGCTTTTGTTTGTTTGTTGGGTTTTTTTTTTTTTTTTTTGAGGGGGATTCTTTTTCCTGTCTCTTATGTACTTTGCTGTGCAGAGGGCAGCTCTGGGCTGCCAATCTGAGAACCAATCCCAAAAATCTTGTGTCACTGATGCAGGGATCTTGCTGGGGATGTTGGTGTTTCAGGCATCGCTTGGGATCCAGGCCATTTCAAGAAGGGCTTGAGGTTGTTGTCCATTGATAAAATGCAGTTGGCAGTGTTTGTCCAGGTCAGAGGACAGAGCTGACACCACCAATGCCCTCACCTGTGCTAGTGCTGAGGGTTGTGTGTGGGGGCAAATAGTGAGGCACGTGATGTTTGAGTTCTCCAATTTCTCTAATTTCAGAGTCAGTCTGAGGCATGTTGGAAGTGACTGTCAGGGGGTTGTTTTGAAGTTTTTGTACCTCTGTATTTTTCTGACTCTTTTTGTGTGACAGTACGTGTTTATATTTTCAGTTCCTTGTGACTCAGGGAATCTTTTCTCTATGTATATGCTTATTGCAGGCAGTATTTAACATAGTCCTGTTGATTCTCATGTAATAATGAGAGCCCATCACAAGGTGCACTCTTAATCTGCCAAGATTTATAGACATTTTTTGATTCTCTAGCAATAAAAAAAACCCAAAAAGCTCTTAATGCTTTAAAAATTTGCAGAAATTCTCTTGTATTTCAAGGGTTAACAGGTGGTGTTGGGTTGTAGGTTAGACTTGATGATCTCAGAGGACTTTTCCAACCTAAATGATTCTGTGGCAACTTCAGTGTTTTCTCTCTGTAAAAAGCACATCTGCATCTGGGCAATCCTGCTTGCCCTTGTAATATTTACTTGCTTATCTTTTGTATTAAAAATAGTAAACCATGTTCGTCAAATAATATAACAGGTCACAGCACTTTAAGCATCTTGAAAATTACCTTTATGTCAGTCCTGGTGGAGCACTGGAAGTGTCTGTCAGACACTGGGAATATGAAGCAATGGTTCCTGTGCAAGGTTCTTGTGTCTTGAGCTGCTGCTGATCCACCAATAAATTCAAGGAACTTCACATTTGCCCTGTGAAGGGTTGTGAGCAGGAGCAACAGACAGTTGATGTGTTGGAAGTAAACAAGTAAAGTTCATGAGTGACTCTCACACATACGTGAGTTGGAAGCATGGACTTTTTTAATGGCTGGGATCCTTCTTTGGTTCAGATGGGTAGCCTAGAGATACGGTCTTCCATCAGAATGGATTGTTGACTGTTTTTGTTTGAGTTTGTCTTACATTCCATAAGTATCTCACTAGTGCTGCTTTGGTGTTCATAGGTTTTGAGGTGGTGTTTTCCTAGACGAAAACACAACTTTCTGAGTAGCACTACAAACAAGTGCCTTTTGCAAACATTCCCCCCCCCCCCCCCCCCCGGCCCCCCATATTATTAAAGGCCCATTGAGTCTGAAAATTAAGTAATGTAGCTTCCCACAAACATGCATATTTTTCAGTGTAATTGGAAGATGTTTTGGATTACTGTCTTTAGGCCTGTGGAGCCAAGAACCCAATTATAGGCATGGTTAGAACGCGACCGTGTGCGTTAGTCAGATTTATAACAAGATTCCAATAATGCAAAATTGCTGCACGACAAATTAGTTTGTATAGATTTTGACAGTTGTTGCCTTTAATAAACTAAATTATTAAGCAATACACAGCTGCAACGCTTGCGAAATTGAAGAAAAATAGACTCATTTCCCTGTCAAAATCTTTTCCACAGAGCAGGACCACGGGCGTGCGTAAGTCTGGTTTGAGTTGTTCCATTGACTTTGTGAATCCATCTGTCCCAAGATGATTTTCTCTGTGAATAGATGAGAGACAGGTTACAAGAGCTACATTTAAGACTTTGTCAGGCACCTTCTTTTTACTGTTAGTGCTGACAGATGCAGTTGCAATCATTTGGGCTGACACTTATTAAGCTAAGATTTGGGGGGTTAATTGTAATTTATGGATAAATGGTGACTAGATTAATGCTGCTTGTTTATTTTCACTACAAACCTGAGCCAAGAATTTACAGTCCCCTGGCAGAGTGCAAGAGCCATTGGTGTGGTAACTCCATCTACCAACTGAATTGGATCTCTGAAATCCAAGGACCTGTCATTCCCTGGAGTAAAGTGTTACAACACTATAAAATAAAGCAAAATTTACTAAATTCTAGCAATCAGGCTATTCAATCAGTAGCTTTTTTACACTTTCCTGTCCTGAGCTATGTTCCAGCTGCAGATTTGAGAACCACTGTGGCTGCCAAGTGACATTTGTATCTAGAATGGCAAAGACTCTATTTTAGTGATATGGACTTTAATTAGATATGACATAATTATGATACAACCTGCTTTTGGTCCAATTTAAGACCAAGTTCCACTATTTTTTACATGCATTTCCAAGCAAATTAAAGCCCAGTTTGAGATATGTGCTCCATCCCAGCTACTTGATATCTATTCAAAAGGAGCTGAGATTCCAGTAGTCCATGGTCACTGCCCTGCAGTTTGGAGCTTTCCTTTTCACAGTCCAAGAGCAGCAAGGGCAGACCTTATTTCTGAGTGTCCTTGGCTGCTGTCGCTTGAGGTGTTTCAGCTCTTGCACTTTTCTCCTGGGAGAACATGATGGCACTGACTTAATGGGGGTAAATTGAAAGATGAAGGCTGCTCATTTTCTGTGCGTGGTGAGGGTGAATCTCTGGTCATGAATTCAGAGGCAGGCACAAAGTACAGAGCAGCCTTCTGCTGTTGGAGTGCTGACAGTGATGATGGTTGATGGCATAAAATAAAGCTGCTAGAGATTGTGTAGAATGGCAAGGGAGAAAAGAAAAAAAGAAAAATGTATTTATTTACCAAATTCTAATACAGTAAAATGGAGGATTTTCAGGAAGGAGAATGATGACCAACTTTACAGTGCTTTTGAGTGGCTTACATTTTGAAGGGTCGTTTTTTTGGAAAAAGAGCTGCAAGTTCCAGACATCACTTCTAATGAGTATGCAAAATAGTGGCTGGAGTATTTGCAACGCCAGTATGCATATGAAACAGTACTATTGGAGACAGCCTTTAAAAATTAAATATTGCTGCCTTCTAGTTTGGTAAAAATGATTCCTGTGTTTGATTTTTTTCAATAAGCCTACCCTTATAAAACTTAAATGTTTTAAGCCAAATAGTGTGAATTACGATCAGGCCAAAGAATTTGGAATATCTGTCGAATAGAAAGAATGAGAATTTCAGCATCTTGTTTCCAAAATAGTTGTACATACTTCTTGCTTTCTTCATGTGCCCTTGGCAGTCAGTCAAGACTTTTTGAGCACCATCAGTGTACTCTGAAAATATCCTCTGCACTTCATAAATCGTTAAGAGGATGAATTATGGAAATGACAGTGGATAAGGAAGAGAAGCAAAGACGCACATTCACTTGGGACATTGCCTTGAGGCTGGTGTCATTTGTTGGTTGGATGGTCTTTGAAATAGAGGCATTAGAGAGAATAAGTTGTAGCGAGCAGATCAAATATCTCATTTATAGTCATACTCTTCACACAGAAAGAAAACAACATCAAATATTATTAACAGGTGGTCTAGTGGGAAGACAGCAGTAAACAGTACTTCCTAAAAGTGGATAATTTCTCTCTCCCTGATGGGCCACATTCAATTTATAAAATGCACATCAGTATTTTTTATGACCACATAATTTACTTTTTTGTCTTGTTTTCCCTAACTACAGACAATTTAAAATCAAAACAAACAAAACCCCTAGTCAGCCATTAAAAAAGGTTACTTGTTTGTTAGTTGAAAAGCAACGTTTTTTTTTTTTTTTAAATTTAAAAATTGAGACTTAAGTCCCAATCTACTAGCAGTAGGGATTTCATTTAAAAGAAATGGAAGAGAAGAAAAATCAAAAAAGGTTGTGGAAAAAACCCCACCCTTGGAATAGGTAAACGGGCTCTGTGCTGATCAAGGAGCACGCTCTAGTGGTGGGTTAATCCAGCCTGGCCTTCTCGGGTGCCCATCCTCCACCTCCACTGATATTAATCAGCTTCTTCAAGAAAGTGACATTTTCACAGAATCTTTTTAAATTTACCATTTCTGTTGCTGTCCTGTGCCAAAACAAGTGCAATGTGTTTACGTGTGGCATCATCACTTGTATTGGTGGTAGTGAGATGAAATTCCTACTCTCTAATTAATTTTGCAGTGGGGAAGTATATGTCTATTTTTACAGATGGTTTTTAAATGCATAGATATTTTAAGCTGCAGAGGGAAAGATTTCATGCTCACGATGCACAAATTCTTATAGAGTGTGAGCATTTTAGTAACAGACACATTGTTAAGCTTGCCTGTTAACATCACGTAAAATGTTGGGTTCCTGAAATCCTGCACATTTTTGCACTGTTTTCTGTTCTTGTCCTCTCCCTGAGGCTGGTAAATCTCTTCAGTTCTTCCTCTCTCGTTCAACTTTTTTTTTTTTCTGTAATGGGACTTTAGCTTTACAGCTTGATTCTCTTCAGATTCCTGAAATACACGTAGATAGGCATCTTGTAAGAAAGAAAAATAAAATACTAAGTATGTAACTATGAAGCAATCCACAGCTGAAGAGTAGATATGGTAGGGAAATTATGCCCTGTGATTATAGGTGAGCACCCTGTGATGTGCTTCATTTCATCATATCACTTGGTAGGAATATAATTAAATGTGAAGTTTTTATCCTACATTCTTCACTGTATGTGAAGGGTTTTTTACTACAAATTCTATTCACATCACTAACATACATAAAAAACCCCAGACATATACTCTTTATGCAGTGTGTCTCTGCAGCACATGCAATAAATTTTACTCTTATTTATTAATTTGAAACAGATTAAAAATACATGGATTTTTAGAGGACCATTGGTCGTGTTACGAGCTGCAAGTGCCTGCAGAAGTAGCCGACTATCAGGATCCATCTGAAAAAATTGCTTTTGTTGCTTAGTCATTCTTAAAAGCCCTGTTAAGTTAGGCCATGCATTTAATTGTTGCTGTTCCCTCAGCCCTCTGCATGCCATGGCTAAGGTAACTGTGAACAGGTTTCTTGCTGTTGTAGAGAGGTTAATGCAATGGTGAATTTCTGGTGCTCAGTGTGTTTTGTGTTTTCTGTGTGTGCTCTGAAGGGTGCTGTGGAGAGGAAAGGAATTCCTCTTAAAGCAGGTTCTGTTGAGGGTGTGGTGGTTCTCTGCTCTCCTGTAGGGCCTCTGGGCTCTTTCTCTTGTTTGGCATCATTTTGGGGGTAATTTCAGTTATTTACTTGAGCAGAGTTTGTTGCAAATGAATGAAAAATCCTTAATGTAAACATAAAGTGTACAAGGTTCAAAGCATAAAAGTTGAAACTTACTGCTGTCTTGTTTGTTCACCCAGAAGGATCAACATCCCCTTTTAATGACCCTTTGCACTTAGAGTTAAAATTTTATAAGCTTGTTAAACTGTGTTTCTGATGATTTTTTCCCAAATTAAATTTTAGCAATGTAGTTGGCATATACAGTTAGGCTTGTAGAAATGATCAAAGCAGTATGTAATACCTTAGCAGAGAATTAAAATTACATTAATGGAGGGTCAGGACCTTTTCAGTTAGTTCTTGTGAATTACTGTCAGTGTGACAGGGAGGACCAGGACACTTTTCCAGTCCAAGGTGGTGGTACCATGGTTTTCGACACTACTGTCCATTTGGCTGTCAGAGGCTTTTCAGAAGGAAAAGAGGAGAAGTTTACTTGATTCTCTTGGGAATTGAAACATGGAAAATGATTACTGACCAAAATACCCTGTGGTTCCTCAATCAAAAGAGGAAAAAACATTTTCAAGTCTTACTGAGCTTAGCAACAGGCTAAATAGCAGAGAGTTTCTTAGACGTCAGTGGTTGCTTTTAGGATGATGGAAAGTCTGAAATGCTAAGTCCTGTTTAAGGCATGTGTTGCTTTCCTTGGTTTTAATCCTAGTATTAAGGAGGTGCTTGGGAAGTTTTAGTGTTATTTGTAATGTATTTTGTCAGCCTTTGTAGCTGGAGTTTAGTACTTAGAAAATTGTTTGCTGTTTTCCAGATCCTCTTCCACAGGGCAGAGTTATCTGTTTTACTATTGAGTGTATCCTGCTTCAAACAGCTTTTTTTTGATATGTGGATTCTTTTCCTGTGGTGCCCAGACAGTGTTCCTGTGCTTCTGCCTACAAATCTTCTCCTTAATCCCTTAGTTTACATAAGATCACTTTCTAATGATTTAATCTGTAATGAATATTGGTGGTAGGGATCACCATGGTACACAAATACAGAATCAGTAATTATTCTGATCACAGGTGTGCAATGTATTTCTAGGGACTGTTTAAATTTTGAAGTTGCCTGTAGAAATTAACTTCATGAGGGTATTTTAAGGATTGTTCATATAACACACTCTTTATAATTTGTTGATGTGAAATTCTGCTCCAAAATGGTCACTTTTGAAAACACTGGATTGTTTGATCATGGCCTTGTGTTTCCTGGTTTTCATCTTGCTATTGAATCATTTTAGTATGCATTGGTTAACCCTGCAATATCTATTGCATCAGTATTTACCCCTTTGTAAACTTTAATCTGGAGTCTCATAAAGAACAGAAATTCCTTTGAAGCTAATATGCTATTCTGTGGTGGAGATTTGCTTTCAACTTAGAGTGAGAAGAGGATAGAGTTGAAACTGTGACTGTAATTCGCTTTTAAAATAAATTCCATGTAAATAATCAAGGTCTCTAATTTTTTATGTTTATTTTCTTAACTAAGCATATATTGTTATCAGTAGGAAACTGAATGTTGTTTTAATTCTTTCAGTAAAAAGACTGGTAGAAAAATAGCTTTTATCCTTTTTTCATCCTTTAAAATAAATATTGATAGAAACTATCATAATATGGTTTGTGTTACAGGTGGTGTAATACCAAGGGCTGTACTGCTGCCACATCACAATTTTGTGGGGTTTCAGAGAGTAGTTCTGGTAAGGACACTCAATGATTTATCTATTTATTTGTCATAAAAGTGGACTGTAGTTTGGTACAATTTAGTATTACGTGCATTTACAGTATTTGTTAGGTATCAGTTTCTGCAGTTCACTGAATCCATACATTAAGTGTTCTTTTATTCAGTGGTCTTTAACAGCTCCTTTTGGAGCTGTTAGTGTCTCATGTGTAAATCCATATTCATTTTGTTGAGAGTTATGGTATAACACATCAATTGACGGTATGGAAGTATTAATAAATAGACCTTTTGTTAAAACACATTGTAAAAACTATGTTGTCTCCTTGAAGTGTGGAGTCACTATTGCCTTGGTGTGTATCAGTTCTTAAAAAAGGGTGGAAAATTACTGAATTTTGATTATAGTGTGTTTTTTTCAAGTGCTAAAGTCTTGTCTTCCCAAAGGAAAACATGAGTGTGTGGTTCAGAGGGCAAATATCCAGACTGTGTGCTGTTATTATTGTCTTCTTAAATGTAATGTGCACTCATGATTTTGCAGTTGTTTCCTTTGAATGTATGTAACTGCAATCCTTCTATAATTTCTTTTGATTTTGGAAACTTTCCGTAAATATATTTTCTTATCTCTTCTCTATGGCTAGAGTTACAAGGGAGATGAGATTACCTATGCTTATTCTTAGAAAGGGAAAAGGGAAAATTCCTTGTGCACCAGGCCACCAGCAGCCATGCTCAAGTATTGTGCAAGAGCACAATTGAGCATTTGTTCTTTCAGCAGGAGATAACTGAGACCACATTGGTATCTGTAGCATTTTTAATATATACCATAATTTAACAAATGTCTTGTGGGTGTAGCAGATGTCTTTTCTTTCCCCAGCACACCCCCCCCCCTTTTTTTTTTTTTTTTTTTTTAAATTCACAGTCCCTTAAAGTTTTTGGCAAGCTCTCCTTGTGTGCCTCTCTTAGGTCTATGGAGGGCACTCAAAGACAGAAGGAATTTGTTTTAACAACCCTTATCTTGCAAGTAGACCCCCACAAGGTAGAGAAGGATATTGCTGATGTTCTTTGTGGCCTTGCAGGGTAGTGTTGGGCTGGCTCTACTCCAACACATCACTTAAGCAGTTGAAGGCAGTGGGACTAGAATATGTTTAAATGTTCTTCTGGATTGATCTCTGTGTGTACTTTCTGAAAACAAGGTGGAGTCCACAAGAAATTTTCAATGGGATTCTCTGGTCAAGCTAAGAAACAAATAAGTTCTTTATGTGCTGGAGATACTGAGGAGAGAGAGGGATGTCCTTGCTTGAGAAGCCTCTGGACTGATAAATAAAGGAAGCAAAAGGTGCTGGAAGTTGTGAGTGAATAAAGACTGAAGCCATTTTCCCTTTTGTCATTGCATTTGGTTGGTTTATCTAAAATAATTGGTCATGGTACTACTCACACTGCGTGGTTTCCAGCCCTGTAAGTACATAGTGCCTCGAGCATGCACCAGCCATGCATGTAGGCTTACTTTAGAGTTTCTAAGTCTTGGAGTGGCAGAAAATGCGCTTTCAGATTTACAGGAGAGAAATGGCTTTGGGAAGGTTTGAGTAGCATCACTCAAGAATGTTAAATGGCAATTCTGCAAAGTAAAAACATCATAGCTTTATAAATATTGTAAGAAAAGAAAGATGATGGGAGCTCTTTGGAGTCTGAGAAATACTGAAAATTTTTCAAAATGTTGTGAGCAATTTGTGCAGTACTTATTAAAGTATAATGTCATCTGGAGAAGTCATGGACTTCTCCCTCTCTATCATCTCTTTATTTTCAAATAATGCTCCCATTACTGGAAATGGGTGAGCAGAATTTTACATGCATTGAATCTGTTTGAGGTAAGGTCAAGGTAACCAAAGACAGTGGGTTTCTTTTTGTGAAAAGCCGTCCTATCTAATTTGTTTGACTCTGAACCAGGAGAAGCTGTTACTGTGATTGGTTAATTCTGAAAAAAACAGAGTAGAGGTCACTTGTGGGACAAGCTGAAGACCATTTCAGTGCAGCTGCCTGTGTAATAGTTGCCTGCAGTTACAAGACAGGGTGTATTTCCATCTCTGCTAATGTTTTAGCTTGACTCAGCAAAACTGTTTTCTCTATACAAAGCTATGATTGTGTTTCCAACTGCATCAGTGGAGGAGCAGTTTAATTCAAAATAGCACCTTCTGATGGAGGGGGGTCCTTATCGGACAGATGAGGTATTGTCAGGTTTTGAATAGTTTGCTTCAAAGGGGATTAATTAAAAAATTAGTGAGAACAGATGTCTGATGTTGGCCTGACCAGTCAGAAAGAAGAGGACTCAGAAAGAAGAGGAAATGTCCTGGGTTTGAACTTTTTATCTTAATTGGACCCCTTGTGACTTTCAGCCCATTTGATAAGAATTTCTTCAGTAGATTCTCCTACTGTACAAAGCCAACAGCTTTAAATTTTAAGGTTTTTATGTGTGGGTATAGGCACTGAGGCAAGTTTTTGCGTACAGCTTGGAAGGATGACTCCTTCACAGAACAAAAACTTTATATACCACAGGCTGCTTTAGCATAGCTTTTTTATATCCCATGTGCTACACAGAAAAGCAAAATAGTGTTCCTTTAAACTACGTTTTAATATATTTTTGAATGTCATTACATATTCTTCTACAGGTGTGTTCAGGCTCCTTTTGCCAGTTAGACCTTCTGTAGAGTGCCAAATTAGCAAGAGGACCATTTGGTATGCTGCTTTAATCTTCTAAGATCAACAATGTAATTACTTCTAGAGATGCAGGTGACTTTGCAATGTGTAGGAGCCGTCTGGGGCTGTGTTACGGTAGGCACAATCATCCAATCTCTGGGAATTTTTCCTTTACAGTAGTATAAATATGCCTCTAGACTTAAGCACTGATGAAGTATCAGAACTTGGCATTTATTCAAAGTTGTCCTTAGTGTGGGATAATTTGAGTTAGGCAAAATATTCCAATTTCTACAGGCAAGGAAAGAAGCTTGTTTTTATTTTTTAGGGCGTTCTGTAAAAGAAAAGACTGCTCTTGATGATTCAGATATTGGAACAGTTCCCAGTGGGGAAAAAAAAAGGGTATATTGCAGGGTATGGAAAATCTGGTCAAGGAGGCTGATGACACTGACCGTGTTGTGTGCCTTTTCCACATATTATAGGCATATCATATCAGCATACATGCTATTCTTAATATTCTGCCAAACGACCCTTGGTACAGCTTCATTTTGAGAAAAAAAAAAAGCAGATGCTGAAGGCAGAAGGGGAATCAGCTAATGTCTAGACAACTTTTGGAGGCATGAGTGAGTTTTTCATCAAATATATATATGCTTGAAGGGAAAAATCAATACGACTTCTTATTGAACTTTGGGTATAGCTAATATAGATGGAGATGTCTCTGCCAAAATACACAGTACTAATGCCTAGACAGTATAGGTTTTGCTCATGAAAACCTCCACAGTCAGATTTGAGGTATGGTGCAGAGTAGGATAGAGAGATGCAGAGATGGAATGTCTGCGTTGAGGGTGGTGACTGTAGCAGAAACTGAAAACTGTCTAAATCTAGGGAAGAGGTACTTGCAGGCTTGGAAAACAATCTGGCCATTTTTGCAGAGTTCCTGGGGATGAGGTGGTTTTGTCAGAGCTGCCTGTGTGCCCACCAGGGTCTCGTGTTGTGCAGTTGAATGTCCAGTCTCAGAGTGGGGCTGGACCGAGGGAGTCACTGCACTGCCCCTCTCATTCTGTGGTTGTCACCCCACTGCCTCCTGGGCCCTGTGCAGGAGGCAGTGACAGCCCTGAGGGACCATGAGGACAGAACAGAGGCCCAGGAATGCCCAATCTTTCATTTTGTAAAAGTAAAGCAGCACTCTGCCCTAATGACCGACCCCAACAGCCCCTTCCCCACCACCTTTTCCAGAGCTGTCTCAGGAACACGCTCCTTCCTCCTGGCTGCCTTGGCAGCTCTGAGATTTCTGCTTTATTCCTCTATGGCTTCGTGATAGATCACACCAGTATTGCAGATTGGCATACAGAGCAGTGAAAGGAGAAATGGGAATTTTTACACTGGTCTCACATTCCTGTTATTTTCAGTTGCAAATGGAAAATAGGATGAGTATGGTGATGGTGCTGTGTCACTGCCTAGGACAATGAATCAGTGCTGTCTGCAGCTGCAGTCGCTCGTGTTCATGAGTGGCCATGCCCGGTGTCTGTAGCAGGGCTGGGATCATGGGTATTAAACCCCTTCTGTAATATTTGATTTAACAAACCAGAAGAGCTTTGCCTCTTTGAATACCAGAAATAATGTTTGTCAGACAGTGCTTGTTTCTTAATTTCTTTCATGGCTTTTGAGAGATGGGTCTTGGTAGGAAGTAGCCACAAAAGTCAAGAACTTCACATCCTATTCTTTGTTAGAAATAATTTCAATATGGCATCCAAGTGTTCTAGGTGCTTCTGGAAAATTTAGCTACCTAATTTCAAAGTTCACCTGAAATTAAATCTTGAGGTGCCAAAGTAAATACAGTTGGTTTCTGATCTACTTCATCGGCCCTTTATCTGAAATAAATTTCTGGGTGTTACATTTGTTTTAATTAGTACATCTTCTTTCATTTTTTAAATGAGGAATGTCTGATTTAGTGACTTTTTTCCCTGCTAACTGGTCTTTAAGTAATAAAAAAAAAAAACCAACTAGGTTAAGATGGTTTCATAATGCCCTTTTGCACCTGATGTTGTTTGCACTGGTAACTGATTTCTGTAATTTATCCTCAGACACTGCAGTTTGATTATTCCTGAACAAAAATGGGCTGTAGCTCTAAGATGGCTTCTTAAAGACTCAGAGCTGTGGTTTTCACTTTTTTATACTGGTGTTGCTTTTGGTTTTATTTAAGAATAAGATGGTGTGGTAGGTGGCATTGGTAGAGGGGTATGAGGAAAGGAGGCTTTTTTTGCAGATTAGCAACCAGTAGGGCAGGGATAGTGCAGGAGTGTAGGAGTAGAAATAGCTCATGGAGATTCACACGTATTCTGGTTTTGCATTCATGTGACCAATTGCAGAAACACGTTATCTATGACTTTTGGTTTTGCAAAAAGTGGGGGGGGTTTTCCGCTTTTTTAAAGATCCTCCACTCATAATGGTTATTTACCTGCAGATTCCCACAGGCTCGTTTCAGGCTGCTTTAGTGAACAGAGGTGGATGTGAAACTGCTCGGGCAAAGCAAAGAGTTGAGTTTTTAATCTGAGGGTAAACTTTCTTAAGCTTTCTTTAGAACTCCATTCATACATAATGCTGCAGTCAGTCGTGAGTTACATGTCTTTAAATCTCTTGAGGTGAACATATTGGGGCTAGAAGAACTTGTCAGTTTACATTTAATTTATTCCAGGCTTTAGGATATGTTTCATGGCTGTGGAGAAGTTTGAATACTAAATATGATGAATGTTAGCCTATATTTCCAATACCAAATTCTGCTGGCCAACTGCATTAGATTCTCAGCATGTTTAATATCCGGGTAAATGGAGAAAAGCTTGTTTAAAGTGCAGTGTATTTCTGCTATTAATGTTCTCAAGTACCAATCTACTTGTTTGCCATCAATCCACAACTCATGAGTAATACTGACCTTGTTCTAAGAAGTCAGAAGTATTCAAGGTTTTTTGTTTAAAAAATCCACAACAAACCCTTGCATTGTTAGTATAATTAATTCATTGTTTTCCCTGTCCAAAGGGCAATATCTTCTTTTTCTTCATCCCAAAGTTAAAAGTAGATAAAGAAGTCTGGCCTCCTCTTCAGAAAGCAGCAGGTCCCAATGTAGTTGCTCATGAGCTGATTCTGTGATTAATGGCCACTAAAGCTGAAAATTATCTTTCCTTGTTAACAGTTGGTATTTTCTTGGCTTGAAATTTCAATGAATTGTAACTAAAGGATCTTCTCTGTGTCCTGTGGGGTTGTTAGGTTGGATTTTTTTCCATTTTTCTCACCCCATTATGGTATTCCCTCACAGGGGTTTTGTGTGTCATCCTTAATTTTTCAGAAACACAGGACTCAGAGCTGTTACTGTTCAACAAGACATCTGCTTCAGGAAAAGAATTGGCAGCTTTTATGCACTCACAAAGGAATTTCAGAAAAATTATTTGTTATTCCCAAACTAGATGCTGCCAGAGTAACATAATTCCAAAACTTCTTTTCTCATGGGAAAGGCATAAAAGACTAGTCTTAACAATGGGGAAATAAGCTGGGTTTATTTGCGTTTAGAATGGATCAAAGCCTCTTCAGGACCTGTTCTGAGCACTGAGCACCTCATTACCGTCTCTCTCTTTTTCATATGTTTATATCCCCAGCACTGCCAAAGCCGTGCTGTGCCTGATAATCCCTGATCTTTTCTGAAATAATGTAGGAGTCAGAAAAGATGCTCGCACACACAGAGAGCATCCTTCCACTCCAGGAAATGCTTCTCCTGCTCTATTTATGTGGTCAGTATTATTTATGGAGTAGTTCTATTAACTTCTCATGCTCAAAATAATACCTGCACTTGAAAATAACTTTGTAGGTGCTGAAAAAGCTGAGGTGAGAGTGTTCAGGCTTAGACACGAGGGGCAGGGTAAATGAGGGAGCGGATCCTTTGTTGGAAAAAGTCATGTTCATGGAGCTGTCTGTGCCCAGACCGATGCATGTTTGGTTTTAATTTGCTTGTTCACTAGGAAAGAGGAACCAGTCCCCAAAGATATGCAGAAATTTAGTGTAGTTACCCGAGTAATGATATCAACTTTAATAAAACCCAAAAATATAGTGTTTTGCAAAAAAGCCTATTCCAACACCGTGAGGCAGGGATGGCCACCAATGAGTGTTTGCAGACTTGGACTCTAGTAGAATTCACTGCTCTCAGAACTGCCAGGCAAGGGCTGCTTGGATCCCTGCAGGCTCAGCCTTGCAAGTCCCCAGTCACACCACAGAGAACAATTTGGAGCTTTTTTATTTTGCTGTTGGTTGTGCAAAAATTCTAGGTGTGCAGTATGAAATCGCCCTGAGCAGGGAGGTGCCCAGGTAGTGCTGTGCTGAGTTGTAGGCACCAGCCTGGGGCAGAGAGGAGGTGCTGGTTGGCTCTGGCAGACCTGCTCTGGTCCCAGTTTCAGGTGCTGGGAACTCAGAGCAGAGCTGTGCGTGGTTACTCTGTGCAGGTGCCACTCCGAATCACCCCGAGTTCTTGTTGTTATGGCAACATTAAAAAAACTTCCTTATCAAGAGTGAGGGAACCCATTCTGGTAAATACCCTGAAGTGAGTCAGACGAAGGCCTTTCTCCTGCAGGCAGTTCAGGACATGACTCAGGGCACAAGGCTAAACAAACAAGGACAAATAAAAGGAACTGCATTTACTTGGACTAGAAAACACTGTTGTTGATGATGAATTGAATTTTTTTTTTTTTTTTTCAACCAGCAGAATTTATTTCTGCAAAACGTTAGCAACTTGTGTTGCAATGGAAAAGTAGGGAAAGAAGGACATAGAAAAAGAAGTGATTGAAGGAGATACAGATAAACTCAATACTCTGGAGAGCAGATGGAGAGATGGACTCAGGAGTGCAGAGTGTGTGTAGGCAGTGCATGGTGAGGAGGTGAAAACCAGGGCAAACGCGTGACCACAGGCTCGAGATCAGATGTCAGATCAAGAGATGAAAGCTGGAAGATGGATCACCAGCTTGGGAAAGATAGCAAGGGCAGTGGACAGAAACTGCAAAAGGGTGACAGTGCATGAAAAGGGGAGGGAGCCCATACAGCTGTATGAAAACATCCCCAGTCAAGATAGGGCTGCTTCTGCTGTTGTACCAGTGCAGAAATACCTTTCCACAGCTGCTTCTGAGAACTACATCTGCTGTTTTATTACCAGCAGGTAGCAATGTAAATATTTTAATCATAACAAATAGAATCCATGCCAGGCTACACAGTCACTAATCACCGTTCCACAATAAGATTTACCGAACACACAAAACCCCCCCCAAAAAAACCATAGACAGCTGAGAACTGGCTAATTACAAAAGTCTGCCCAAACTTCAGTGGTTTTCCATGGAGAAATAAGTAGTGTTAGTTTGAGAATGAATCTTGTTTTGTAAGCCATCAGCATCCAGCAGCAGCGTAGTGAAGAACTGTGTCACTGTTAGTGCACCAGCATCCATCAGCTCAAGCAATTGATGTAGATGTAATCACTGTCTCTAATAGAAATAAAGTCAGGGTAATGGAACATTGTCACAGGATCAATGTCTCCTGTTTTGAAAATAAACCCCCTCAGCTTTGCTTTTGCATTTATGTACCAGCAGGCGACCACATCATTCAATTCAATTGACACAGTCCCTCAGAGCCCTGAATGATGTATTGTGGGAACATCAGGAACAACATATTGGGGAGAAACGGAATGTTCCTGATCAGACTTACAGGCCATGTTATTCAGTAGGTTTTTTAGCAGTGAAAATGAGAATAAATCAGGTGAGAGCAGAAACTTAGCATGGTATGGAGATTTTTAACCCCGTTTAACTGTTAATTTCTCTAAGTTCTGGATCAAAAAAATTGAACCACAGGAGTTGTGTTTATTTTCAGTGGTGGTGTTCACAAACAGAAAAGCATTTTTGGACCTTGTCCCTCCCCACCTTAGTCTCAGCAGAAGCCCTTGATAGGGCTCATTTTGACTGATTCAAGGGCTCTTCTCAATCTGTTATTTTCTCAGAATTTTTTACACAGTTTGATCCAAGCGAGGTTTAATGGGTGTGCTCCCACATGCATCCATAATTAATTTCTTGCAAAGGCTTTTTAATGCAGCACAGGAGATCAGCAGCCATACAGTTGCATACTTAAAATCAGATGCGTGCCAAAAAGGCATATACAGGATTTTAAACAATGTTGCAGAAAAGGCTTTTTCCAGTTTTCCCCTTTCTTGGACTTGATTCCAGCAGCTGTTCTGTGTCTAGATCCAGGCAGCATTAGCAGGCTCCTATTTTAGCACTTGGTGAAGCCATTGAATAATTTCCAAAAGCCTTCTTGAGACAGGGTCTAAAAGTTTGACTGCAGAAATGTTTATTTATTGGAATTGGGTGTTCCTGAAGGACTGTAACTCTCTCTAAAGGAACATCCTTCAAATGGCCTAAGAATGGAAGCTGCAGAGCTTGTTTGATGTTCCCACTGTTCCTGAGATGGCCCCTCCAATAAGACAATTTTCCCTTTTGAGGGACAGATGGACAGATGTCTCTCCCAGGAGGAACGCCAAGCATTTGTCTGGTGCTTCCCTCTCCATTACAGAGATATATTTAGCACACAGGGCCCGGAATTTGGACCTTGCAGGTCATCTTGAAGTAACCCATACTGGCCAAACCTACACTAGTGCTCCCTCAGGTGACTGTGCCAGTTCTGGTCATCAGTCAAGACCCATCACTTTCTAATCAGTTTTACAAATGCCACATTTCCAGTTTTGCTGCCATAAGCATCTGTCCAGCTTCTGTGTGGGTAGGACAGTCTAACCCTGAAGGTCATCCCATCAAGCCACAGATTATTCCTTTCTAAAATGCCTTTGGTCTGGATTAGACAATTGATCATGGAGAATTTCGTAATGTTTAGCTGTATTTCCTGGTGTGTTCTGATAATTATATAAGTATTGAAAGATGATGGTGGTTTCTTTTGAACTACTGTGTGTACTACTAAGTTTTCATTTAATCTCGGTTTGTCTCCATCAGGGAGCTTGAGCTCTGTGATTAAAAATCCTTCACTAAACAAGATGTTTGGGCTTGGGATCTTGTGGGGAGTCAGAGGGGGATGGCTTTCATGGAGTAATCAAAAATGAGGCAGGACTTACTGCTGGAGGTTTTACTGCATGTTCTGAGCAGCTGAGTTTGGCTTTTAAGTTTTAAAGGAACATATTTGCATCTGCAGAAGGATGTATCAGGACTAGCTCCATTTCAACAAGGTTGTAATTGTCATGCAGGAGAGTTGTGCCTTTAAAGAGATGTCAGAATCACAGAATGATTGGCGTTGGAAGGGACCTCTGAGATCATTTAGTCCATCTGTCTATTTTCATTGTTACCCAGAGAGTTGCAAAGTCTTTAAAATACTAATAAACAATACCTCTTTGCTATTCTGATACAGGAAATAAGGAGAAAAATCTCCCCCAAGCATCATTTCTTCTGGTATTGCATTATAATAATGAAAAGAGAAAACAGTTTAAGAACCTAAAGTGTTGAATAAAGTGTCAATACCAGAAATATCCCTGTATCTTTAGTCAGCCTAGGGATTTACAAAATGTGGCTCCCAAGAATCACTGCAAGATGCCCTATAGCTGTCCAGGAAGATGTATTTTCAACTCTAGAAATCACAGAAGTGTGCAGCTTTGTAGCCATAGCCCTGGAAATACAATACTGGGTACACTGTCGCTTGTGTCTGTGCTGTAACATCCGGAATTCCAGCCTCCTGGGTCACACAGCATATGACTTTGGGGAGGAGATTGGTAGTTCAGTAATTAAATACTACTTTGCTCTAGGCAAAATCAACAAATGGGCTTCATCTGCAGCATATTTTGTAACAGTACTCAGGACTATGCTGCATTTTTCAGATAAGTAGACAGTAACTTACTTTTAGCCAAGGTTTTGGGTGGTTTTGTGTTTTGCAGTGGGTTTTGTTTGGTTTTTATTTTTTTCCTTCTCTTCCCTTTCAGGGTTGTAATTCTTTTTCTTCAGAAGATTTCAGGCTGGCTTTGTCATCTTGTATTCTTCATACTCTCAAATTGGCATGGAAAGGCAGAGACTGTTGCCATAAATTAGGTCACTAAAGCTGAAGTACAGAATACAAATATTTATCGCCTGAGCTAAGGAAGGCAATTCAGATGAGGAGAGGAAAAGTTATTTTTTTTTTCAATGTTCAGAAGTTAAGCTGTATTCCTGAGGTTAAAAGCAAAGCAGTTGAGTTAAACAAAGAACATGAGAAGCATCTCTTAGTTTAAATTACTAGAAGGAAAACTAGCAAAGCCTGATCATATGAGAAATCATTAAGAAGGTTCGTAAGATAGAATTACAGATTTTTTTAATGCAAGTGCACATCTGACATATTATTAAATCTTAAACAAGAGGACATTTAAATAATAGCAGTTTAGAGGCACAGGTAAAAATGCAGAAAATGAGAACACTTTATTTTGAGATATTACAGAAAAAACGTAGGCATTTAACTTGAAAAAATATTTTTGTTTTAATTCAGAATGTTAGAAAAAATTCCTAACTGCAGATTGTCGGGTGGTAGGAAAACTTTACTAAGTGTTCAATTGTATTGTTCCCAATACAATATTGGCCCCCATCTCTCAAGTGAAGATGTGAAAGGGCAAATAGGAGTGTTTTGAGCAAGTAGTTGGTACACTTAAAGAAAAGTCAACTATTTTTTTTCTTTTTAGAGTGTGAGAAAATGTTCATTTTTATTGAAATTGGTGTCTAATAAATTCTTATGCAGAAGGATGTACAACACAAGTCATACACTGCATGTTTGATATAAAGGAACCACTGGCTTATGAGCTTTCCTTCATAGAAAGCATTTCTAAAGGGCTGTGCAGAACTCTTCTTTGGATGTAAACTTAGGAATTTCATCAGCCTTTGGGGGTAGACTTACCATGTCTTGGGGAAGAGGCTTTGGAGAAAGCTTGAGTAGAACAGCAGCCACCAGGAACAGTGTTTTGTGGTTTAAATCTCTAGTTCTGCAGGCTCCTCCCATGGTGGCTTTAGTATCTGAATGAAGTCCTGCTGAAACCTCACACATCCAGGAGTCTGCCTGGTCTGAGTGGTTGGATTGAAACAGAACCCTTTGCTCTTTTTATTTTAATCATCATGGCCATTAAAAACAAGAAAGATTCTTAAGCAACAATTAATAAATTGGTATCAGTGTCTATGTGCACATATGCTAGCAAAATATTTGTCTGGATTTCTTGCAAAAGAGGAAAAAATAAAAGCTCTAATGGCAATATTTTTGTTGTAGGGGATTTATTGTTTCTGTAGCCAGACTTCTGTTTTCCATGGATAACTGTAGCAGTCTGTTTATGTCTGAACATTAAGCATTCTTCAGAGCTACCCAGAGCATTAGCTGCTCCCTTTAACATATCATATTTGGTATCAAACTAATGATTGGTATGTTTTTGGGGAATTACTATTCACAGCAGCCTGCCAGGTTTTCCTGTTTTCCTACCTAATGAGAATGTGTTAGAGCCCACCTACAACTGCAGAAATATCACTTTCTTAGGCTGTTATTTGATGATGCAATAGCTCTAATTGTAGTGTAACTCCAGTGTACATTATCAAATGGTGATTAAGAGATACCCAGTAATAATCTGATGTATAAACTTTCTCTGCCAGTTCAGGTTTGTCTGAAAAAAAAACACTAAACAACCAAAAAACCTATTAGGCCAGGAGCCATTATCGGGTGGCATCTGTTCTCCAGCATTTGGCATGAACCTGGATGAGTACAAAGCTAGCACAAACATGTGGAGTGGAATAATGATTTGTCAGAAATACAACCAGGTTTGCACTGTTGGCACTGAATAGCCTGCAGATCTGGTGCTGGTGAGAGTGCAATTCGATCTCCTTTTTAATGGATTTTACCTGTAAATTTTACCCCAGGTATGAAGTGTGTGAATGGTCCTCAAGGGACAGAGGTGCTGGGGTGAGACCTGCCTTGGGACAGGCACAGAAACACAGGCACAGTTCTGCCAGGGTGGGAGCAAAGCCAGAGTTGGTGTTGTCTCTGGGATAAGAAACCTCATTTCCTTTCCAAAAAGTAGCTTCCAAATTAATTTTTGTGTGATTCCTGGCATGGAATGAGCGGGTCAGTTTGTCAAAAGCTCAGGTGTGTGTCTTGTGTGCTCCTGACCTGTTCTTGTGTAAATCTCAAGGCCAGCATCTCTACAGACAGTTGATTTTTATGGCTGATGTGTGTTATGCCTGATAAATTTTGGGACTTCAGGGACTTTCTGTAGCAGCATTAAAAATTACCTGGGATATCTGGATGTTGTGCTAATTCTAACTGAACAGTGGTGTTACAAACCACAGGCCCATTCTCTGGGAAGGCAAATCAAACCTGGGAAGAGGCCTGCTGAAATGGACTTGCTTTTGAGCAGGGAATATCAATCCTGGTGTGGTCTCAGAGACTCTCATGAGCAATTTGGGCATCATTTGTAAGCTCTCATGCACATCCTTTTTTTTTACCTGTCATGGGGTATTTTATTTATTTATTTAATCTTGGTTTTACCAGTAAGGAATCCACTTCACATGTGCTGTGCCTGCTGCAGGGTGCAAAACAAAAGTAGAGGCAAGTGGGAGAGATTTCCTTCAAAAGCATAATTGGATCTGAAACAGCAGTGTGGGTGCATTGTACTTTGCCATGTAATTTCACAGAATGTTTTGAGGAAGACTTGGAATGTTTCTAAGGGGAAAAAAAAAAAAAAAAAGAAAGGGGGGGGGCTGTAAGGATCTCATCACATTTTCAGAATCTGTTTGGGACATAAAACTGCAAATATTTTAAGATATTTTTAATGGGCCCTATGCAAATTCGGCTACAAATCTAAGACTGCTAGGAATTACATGTTAACTTCTACTTATTTTTGTCTCATTTTTATGTGTCTTTGGTGATTTCATTTCTGCATCTGAAATAAAGAGCAATATTAATATCTATTAAAGTGACCAAAATAAGTAGTTGATTGCTTGTGGAAATAGTGAATTTGGGGGAAATTAGCCAACATCGATGAGGAGATTTTTTTTTTTAGGGTTTGGGGTATATGTGTACATGCATGGGTCCATTGTCACAAACAATTTGAGGGTTGGCAGCATAAGCCTGGCGTTAATTCGGAATGTGCCAAAGGGAAATAATTATCGTATCCTTTTCTGCTGTATTTTCTCTTCAGTGTGGCGTTTTCTTTGGGTTGGAAGGCAGATGCTTTGGTGTTGCTCGTTCTTCTCACATTTCTTGTGTCACTTGGCTGTGGGACGCTTGTCCCCAGACGCTGCCTGAGCCACGGGGCCTGGGATGGGGGAGACACAAAAAGGAGCTTCCAGAAAATGTAAATGAGCGCTGAAAACAGGCATAAAGCAGTATTTTGGTAAAACACTGGAACCTTTTGCACCTTTTCCAGTTTCAAGCCCCTCATCAGGCAAACTCGGTGTTTATTGACAGCATTTCTGTGTTTTTCTCGTGGCCAGGGTACCACAGCCAGTGCTGCAGTGCCACCTCCCGATAGCCGGGCAGGACAGCGGGTGGCAGCTCCCCCTTGCCAAAGCTTCTTGTGGAAAACACTGGGAACCAGCCTTGAAAAAATGAGGCTCCTTTGATTCGGGCAGGGTGAAGAACACTTTTGACAGACAAGCAAAACATTAGGGTTTTTTTTTCCTTCAGCTATCCAGCTACATAACAGGTGAATTGATGTGGCATCTCCACAGTTCTGCTTTGAGGGGGGAGCCCTCTTTATATTAATAATTCAGGACTTCTCAGCGTGACAAATAGCACTTTCATCAGATTTCTGCAGTTTGATCTATCGTTTTTGGTGATGCAGCAAGATTTTAAAAATCGGTGACAGACCCATGAAATAAATACTGCCATTTGTGTGTGTGTGCGTAATGTAAAAAAACCCCCTTCTTTATGAGTCTCTTTAAAGTTAATTACCTATTCCTCTGAGGGAAAATATTGTTCCTCTTCCTACAGCATTTCTCTGTAAAAAACAGTCTTAAAGAAAGATAATTTTCTCCATGTATGGCAACAAAACCTAACTGAATAAAATTAGCATTTGGTCCTGCACATGGTGGAATTGGTTGCTAATGCATGACATGGCTAAAAATGCCATTCATTTTACATTCTGCTCAGTAAACAAGTCCTCAAAGTATATATTGGAGTTTGGCAGGCATGTCTTGAACCCCAGGCATGGCTGGGGGCTCTGGAGGGGTGGTGTAGGGTTGGATCAATGTGCCTTCCTTTACCACCCGTATTGCACTTACTAGAAGTCATTGTCCTGGGGCAGCTTTTTCCTTTAGACATGAGGATTTAAGTAGAACTGCATTTTAATATTTTTTTCCTTAAGAAACTAAAGTTATCTCCCCCTTTGACAACACAGCATGGCTGTGAGCTGGGTGACTACATGCCTGGGGCAGGTTTGGGGATGTCTGTGTGAGGTTTCAGGCAAATAAACTCCTTTTGATATTGGAGTTCATCCTTTAGCCTCTCCTCTTCTTGAGGGGTTTAATTGGATCTCGTCTTTAGAGCACGATGGGACTTGTGGGAAGGTCACATCCTGGAGGGCTGTTCCCAAGTTTAGCTGCAGTGGACTGGTAAAACTCAAAGTTAGGTGATAAGAAAAACAGTGTGGTCATTTTCTCCTGTTTCCCTGGGAGTTCTTGCTAGGAAAAGATGCCCAGGGAGAATACACATGGCAGCCTTATAATGTCAATCATAACCCTGTAGTTGTTACTTTCTATTGTGTTCACTCTCTGCTTTCCCTCTTGGAGCAGCAGTGGTGAATGGCCTGACCACACAGCCATGCAGCAAGAACTTTTTCTTTTGAACAATGCAGGAAAACCCATTCTCTAGTACCTTTTAACATCAGATCCCAGGTCAAGCTTTGTCAAATAAACAGTAGGAAAGTCACTTGCCTTCTCAGACTCCAGTTCCACAGAAGAAATAATGGTGGTTGTCAGCCGGGTAAAAACCTGGGAAGATTTGCTGATGAAAAGTGCTGGACAGATAATAGGAACAGGAGGTGGACATTATTTCATAACATGTTCTGGAAGCTGATGTTTTCACTTGCTTACTTAAAAAGGTCAGAGTTTTCAAACATTCAGACATCATGAGAATGTTCTCAAAAATGAGGCTTTGAGTTAGAAAAAGTACTGTATTGTCTCTTCATGTTTTAAACACTGTTGTTGCCTCATATTTTCAAAGTTTATAATCAAAAGTATATATAGTCTGATATATTATTTGTCTTGCTAAATATTTGCCTTTACTAAAATCAAGGAAAAATTGTGTGTGTAAATATAGATATAGACATATATATCTATATCTATTTATCTGTATATATATCCCATCAATATTTTTGAAGTACTGATTGAAAGCCTAGAGAAATGTTACTAAAAACTGACTGTCTCAAGTTGATCTCTAATGCCAAGAATTCTTTTTGCAAAGCCAAAATGTATGGCTGAGATGTTTTCTAATATTTAGTGGGATTAGCTGGGCTTGTTTGAACAGACACTGTGTTGTAGCTCATACTGTACCTTTTCACTAGAGCAGGAATAACTGAAAATTGGAGTAGATTAGAACATAAAAGTGAGAACTTGCCTGGATGCCAATGTGAAACCAAGTTCTTGGTCTTTATTAACCAGGCAGAGAGAGACCCGTGTTATAAAAAATGTGTTCCAGAGCAGTAATGTAGAACGGGTGAAACTTACTTGATTATTTTTTAAAACCTGTGAAATGAGGCCTTTTTAGTACTGGTATTAAACAGCAGAGTTCTCCAGTCCTTACCACCTTGCATTGTATGAGAATCCGGCCCTGCAATATTTAATTTACTGACCTTTATTTTGTGGTGAGACAAATGACTTTTTAATGACTCCAGTAGACTTATTTGCATTATAAAATGAAGCTATTGTCTATGCTGCCAGGGAGCTACTTACTTTATAAATACAGCATTTGTTGGGAAATACCTATTAGGCACTAAAAATATTTGATTGACCTATTATTTTTTGTTTATTTGCAGGGTTGTGTCCTTTGTTGTGACCTCATGGTTTAACTGGGAATAAAGATGAGTATAAGCAGTGATGAGGTTAACTTCCTGGTATATAGATACTTGCAAGAGTCAGGTAAGTTTTTACAATTCTGGTTATTAAACAACGCATAATTTATTTGATCTTCATCTGCAACTGGCTTTAGCAAACACAGGCTCATTCAATTATTTTGCCAGTAGGCATGTGCTTCTGTCTGAACTGTTTCTTGGTGTTTCTTCTCAACAAGAGAATGAATTCCTGCCAAGTTACCTTCTGTAACTTAATCAGATTTAGTCATTTGGAGTCTTCAGATGGCAGTCAACCAGCCAAGGACTCACTCGATTGCTAAAATGCATTTTCCTGGAGATCACTTCTCTGCAGGGTGATGATGGCACTTTGCACCATTTTCTTCAGGGCTGCTTGAAGAAG
This sequence comes from Corvus moneduloides, assembly GCF_009650955.1. NCBI lineage: Eukaryota > Metazoa > Chordata > Aves > Passeriformes > Corvidae > Corvus > Corvus moneduloides. Next base: position 21,711,228 of record NC_045485.1, read on the forward strand.
AAAATAGAATGATCAGCAAAATGCTGTTTTTCCCTGTTGCCTTGGAGTGATGGTGCTCCTGCGAACCAGTCTTATGTAGCCGAATTCCTTGCCTGAACGTGACTGTGGGAGGGCAGATGTGGCTGTGTTTCAAAGGAAGAAGTGACAACTGTGACTGTGATTTGTATTGCTTGACTCTACTTAGAGATGAACAGATTTTTTACAGGAATAACTCTTGGGGTTCCCAAAAGCCTTTGTCCCTGCAGGATGTTTTCTTGAGGACCTTGTCCTTTGGCATCAGGGTAGCCAGAATCTCCTGCTTCTTAGGAGAAAGAGCAAAAGACATTTGAATATTGTCAGACTTGGAAAGAAACCTTTTTCCTGTCGTATCCCTCCACACTGTGTCTGCACAACACAAGCAAGAATGCAGCAGTGCTCCCTTATTTGTAAAGCTTCCCCAACCCAGTCGGATCAGCAGTTTGAGTTTGTGTTGCATGTTTGGGTTCCTAGATGCAGCCATATGGCTGCAGGGAGTTTTGTGGTGGTGGTTATTCCTGAAGCTCTGTAAGAGACAACATCATCTTTTACTCACAACTGTGATATTGATTGCTTAACACAGCCTACATTTAGAATGGGAAGATTTGACTGGAAGTCAGGGCATGCCCCAGTAAATGAACAAGTGATGATCGTCAGCTGGCAGGAGGGAATATGATCTCAGCAATACATAAAAGAAGTCTGCATATTAAAGCAAAAATAAACTCCAGTCTTAAGATAACAGTGTAAGAGATCAGCTTTAATGTGTATACGTATAGGTAGATAAGAAAATATACGCATATATTGCGTATTTTACCTCCCTCTTTCAGCATTTGCTGGTTCTTAGTTTTGTTCAGTGATTGTTGATGGGTGGCTTCAGGCTTGTTGAAAATGCATTTGACTGATGCAACATATGTCCACTGCTCATGGACTTCCCAAGCTGAGGCAGAGAAGCACTAGAAGCAATGGTGGATGGCAGACTTTTTCAGTTTCAGCTTGTCAAAAGAAAGCTAACCCTGATTTTTCTGCCTGAATTTACTGAAAACTACTACACATTCTTATTCCAGTTGCTGATTGCTTTTGTCATAGAAGCCAAACTTACAAAATTGCCTCACCTTCATTTGAAAGTTTGCAGGCAGCTTCTTGCTTACCTGACAGGGAAAAAGGGAAAAAAAATGAAGTGGTTTAAGAAAAATGCCATGACAGTAGAGTTAATTTGCTGAAACAACTATTTTTCTCTAGCTTAAATTCACTTTTTCAGGGTGATCAAATAAATAGCAAGCAGCTGCCATTGCTGCACCGTAACATGTTTGCCACTTCTTAATCAGTGCACAGTGCTGATGTAGCTCTAAATGCCAGAGCATACACAATTATGGCAGCACTGTACCATGAGCTGAATTCTGTTCACATACAGATTCATTTCACTTTCATGGGTATCAAATCAGTGAGTAAAAGTAGGAAGTGAGACTTGTGTCTTGGATATTTATTTCTTTTTTTATTAAATGCTACATATGATACAACACATACATGTAGTTTGTGAATATATAAACATGTTTAAATGCTATAGTGAATTGTATATTTTATATTGACTCGCACACAAATGTTTTGCTGTTGATACTGTAATTAATAATTGTTGTGTTTATATATGAGCTTTGCTTTTCTCTTTTTGTACACTTGAACTATGAGGGAATTGAGGTGTTTTGACAAGTTTTTTGGTAGCTCAGAAGCATGCTGTAGCATTATACTTTGTATAATTTGCTCAGGTTTTAAACAGAAGGTCCTACCGTGGTACAGCAAGTAGTGTTGTCTATCCATAAATCAATTCTGATGTCTTTGCCTTGTCTTTAGGGTTTTCCCATTCAGCATTTACCTTTGGTATAGAGAGCCATATCAGCCAGTCTAATATAAATGGTGCTCTGGTGCCACCAGCTGCTTTGATTTCCATCATCCAGAAAGGTCTGCAGTATGTAGAGGCAGAAGTCAGTATTAATGAGGTAAGGAGGCTTTGTTTGCAGGAGCATTGTGTCCTTGCTTGCAGTAAGTTTGAATGTTAGTATTTTTTCTTAACTTTCTTGTATCCTATTTATTTACTTTTACTTCAGATTCCTTACTGCTGGTGTTCACCATGACTCCAGTGGTGGAACCAGAATGGAGTGACATAACTGGGTGGGGGTTCTGCCCAGTGCAGCCACACAACACCAGGCATGGTGTTCTGGCTCATTGCTTAAAGGTCCGTTGTCTGTAGAGTTTTTACCCTACTCTTATGTTGTAGTACATCCAGAGAAGTGCAATAAGATAATGATAATTGAGACCAGTAATCTCCTCATTTTTTGGTTTTGTAGACTGGCACTAGGGAGGTGGGAGAGCACTGTGCAGCTCTTGTTCGGGCTCTTGTGTCATTCCAGTGAAGTAATGTGAGCCCAAAGGCAAGGTTTCCAAGGAGAGAGAGGGTTTGAATTTGTGGCAGGAAGGCTGAAGGTATACACCAGTTTGCCTTTTGCCTCTGCTGGCTAATTCATCTTGAGCAGGATCTATTAAATTTGATGTTTAAATGGTTATTCCAGCAGTACAGAAAGCTATGTATCTTCCTGCCTGATGCTTCAGACACTCGCCCTCAATTTCCATTGTCATTTGTGCCTGGAAGGTGAGAAGCCTTTCTATGTGTCAGTTAGATTACAGAAGGAAACTTTTTTTCCCCCCATTAATTCTGCTCACTTTCCAGTCTCCCTTATGTCTGCTGTTTGTGTGGTTTTCACAGTCCCAGTGAAGCAAATCCTTTCCCTTAGGAAGCCTCAGAAAAATAAAGCAAGTGATAGGAATAGAAGAAGACGACCCTATATTTATTGCAAGGAATCCTTCTAGCTCCTAAAAATAGATCCTTACAAAGCCCTAGCATATGTATAAGGGTATTTTTAACTGGGTCTTGTCCATTTCAGGATAAAATTCTTCCTTGTTGTTTGAAAACATGCCAGCACTGTTTAAAAAAAGGAAGAAAACTAGTCAACTCTCCAGATAATATGTTTATGGAAAGTATTAGTCTAATAAGACTATAACTTCACAAGTCAGTGACCCGAGTTGCAATGTTTGCAGCTCTGTCTTCAAACAAACCATTAGATTTTGCTGCAGCCACTCATGTTTGAAATCATATTCACAGATAGCTTACAGAATTTTTTAGCAAACAATTCAGCAAACTCGAAGCAAATAACTTTTGATTCCACAGGCTCCCCCAGAGGCCTGCAGTGGCTTTTTTTGCATATTTATGGTGGCCACTTAACTTTAGACTAAAATTCCAATCCTGACCACAACAATGATGAGATATCACTTCCAGCACCATATGTAAACCACTTTATTATATTAAATCAAAACTTTTCCTTTAGTTTTGCTTGCAATCTTTGCCCGTAATGTTAATTTGTACTTGGTATTGTCTTTTTTTTTTTTTTCTTTTCTTTCCTTTTCTCCCTGTGCTGTAATTTAGGACGGTACCTTGTTTGATGGTAGGCCGATAGAGTCTCTCTCACTGATAGATGCAGTGATGCCTGATGTGGTACAGACAAGGCAGCAGGCCTACAGAGACAAACTTGCACAACAGCAGGCGGCAGCTGCTGCAGCTGCAGCCGCCACCAACCAACAGGGATCAGCGAAAAATGGAGAGAATACTGCAAATGGAGAGGAGAATGGAGCACACACTATAGCAAGTAAGTTGAGACAGAAATGGCCTTAACCTGGGTAAGCATTTCCTAGTTGTTTACTATAGTATGAGCTTTTAGATAGTGAGGTAAAAATGTAACTTGTAGTAACTGCAGCTTGCAGAGAATTCCTTCATCGTGGGTGATACTTGAACACATCATGTCTCACCTTTGGCTGTCCCCAGTTTTGATATCTGGGGTTGCAAGAGATGCAGAGTCCTGAATTCATTAATTCACAATATTCCCTTGACCAGTCTCACTTCCAGTACTGCTTCTTTCCCATCACCTGAAGGTTTTTCACAGGACTCTTCCGTAAATAGGAAAAAATAATCAAGAGACATTCCTGTACAAGGAATGAGGAGAGGAGTCCACTAGTCCATGGCTGGTTAAAACTGAGTATTGCTTGTGAAACTTCACAAACTCCATCCAACAGGTTCTGTAAATCCCATGGATCCCAGAGCTGTACCCAGCTCCCAGCAGGACAGCTCATGCTGAGGTCAGGGTTGCTGGGACAAGCCCTGTGTCCCTTGTCTCCTTTATCAGTATCAGTTTTCATGATTTGCTATTCAGAATTGCTCGATGCAACTGCTCTCAGGTTTGCTTTATTCATGAATTCCATTTTAGTTGTGATTGGTGAAATCAATGAGTTCTGTTTGTCATCACTGGTCAAAGGAACATACCTTACAATGAGGCTTAGTATGGAAAAGTTTAGGTCAGGAATTAAACTGTGATTTTGAAAATAGTCTTCTGGAAGTCTGAATTGCATGTTTACATGTGGGAGTTACAGTTCTTTCTGTAAAAACACCTGAAGAAATGACATTTTTGAGAGAATATTAATATCGAGCCGTGTACAAGTTTTACAGCTTGATTTTACTAAGTTTTTTCGTTAGTACATATGATAAAAAGCTGGAAATACAGTCTTTGGCTGAAAAAAATGAGTTGCCTACTTTGATGCTTTCATTTAGAAATCTAAAAAGGATATTTACTTGATAACTGTGGATAGAGGAAGGGTAGACCTCGGATCTCAGCCCTGTTAAATGTGATCTGCCAGCAACCCCTGCTGGCTGTACAGCACTTCAGACTGGCATCGATCCTCTGACTGAAGCAATGCTTTATATGGTGCTCTTTCTCAAAAAATATGCATGTTTTAATAGCCTTTTCTATTTTCTTGCATGTGCAAACAGAGAGAGAAACCCTCAATGCTAAATTAAGCAATAGCTGTGAAGTGATTTCTTTAACTGCAGTGAATAAATATGGAACAGGTGAACTGTGCAGCATTTCTTACATTCTGCATTTGCACTCATCGTGAATTCATTTTTAATAATAGAAAATGATTGATGGTAGATGCCAGGAAAACTGTTTTGTCAGTTGAATTACCCCCAGAAAAATATGGATTCAACCTCACTTCCACGCAGAAAGTTACGCTGCCATAATTCCACAGTAATTGCTGGTGAAGTTTGAGAAGCTTGGTTATCAGTTTGCTCTATCACCAAATGTGATTATATTAATTAAAGCCATTTTGTAAATGGAGTGTCAGAGATGTGGATTTAAAACCTGTTTGACTGAAATTGGTGAAAAGAGAGATTTTTGAAAATGAATGTGTTATAAATGTATTTTTAAAGCACAAGCTGGACTAGTAACATATTGTACGATGCAGCATCGGGCCTGAAAAAGTGAATACTTGTAACAGCATTTGTTTTTTAGCATAGCAAAAAATTAACTTTTGGCCCCAATTCTGGAGCTCCAAAATGAAATCTGTTTGGATGTGAAGGTTTACAGGGGAGAAGAGCTTTCTCACATTTTTGAAACTCCCCATCTGTTTATAGTGCTTCATTAATTGAAACCCAAAAAATAAAAGAGTGTGACAGCTCTGTCAAATTTTTGAATCACGTAAGTTGTGAATTCTTGCACTCATCCCAGAAGAATCTGAACCATACAGGAGTCACAACGTCCCAAAATACTAAAATCCACCTCTCTCTACTGTTGTTTCCCATAATGCAGATAATCACACGGATATGATGGAAGTAGATGGAGATGTCGAAATCCCTCCCAACAAGGCAGTGGTGCTGCGTGGCCACGAATCTGAAGTGTTCATCTGTGCCTGGAATCCCGTTAGTGACCTTTTGGCCTCAGGGTATGTGCACTGACCACGTGTGTATGGAATTATCTGTGCTGGGGGCACACTGCTGTGTGGGGAGGGCAGCAGGCTCAGGGAACACCTACCCCAAACATCAAATGCCGTGGTGTTTGTTCTTTAGAGAATAGTGCTTTAAAATGGAATTTATTATTATTATTATTATTATTATCATCATCATCGCTATTGTTATTAAAAATAATTTCAATTAATATATAATGAATATGGAATTAATATCTAGTATAATATTAAATATAATTATACTGTATTGAATATAAAAATATATGATTTATATATAATTTGTATCATATATTGTATAGCACATATAGTATATTGCTATATTACATATTGCTATGTTACATGCTGTATGTAATATAAATAACTATATATAACTCTAAATATATAACTGAATATGGTCTGTAATGTATTATTATGCATACTATATATTATTAATATATTGTATATTGCACACTGCATATTCTATAATAACCCAGGCTATCATTACAACGATATCTATGAATACATACACGAAATAAACAGCATTGCCCATGTTTAAATGGCAGCATCTCTCTCCCCACTGGCTGTTCTGCAGATCTGGCGATTCGACAGCGCGGATATGGAACCTCAGTGAGAACAGCACGAGCGGCTCCACGCAGCTGGTGCTGCGGCACTGCATCCGGGAAGGGGGGCAGGATGTACCCAGCAACAAGGACGTGACATCGCTGGATTGGAACGTGAGTACAAACGGCGGCGCTCAAAATGCTTCCAGGAAAATCGTGCCTACAGCACCTCCTGGTCCAATCCTAAGTGACAGCAGCGGGGTCCTCTGTGGCAGCACCAGAAATGTTTCTTCACTTTGAGCAGTGTAGTAACTTCTTCTGTTGTACTTCAGGAACTTCTTTTTAATAAGCTGCCATCAATGAAATAAATATCGTAAATCCCTCGCAGATTTGTTCTTCCTCAAATTTGCTTTGTGCTCTTTAGCTTTGAATTATGCAGTAAAAATAAATAAATAACCTTTTTGCTGACAGAGTGAAGGTACACTTCTAGCAACTGGGTCTTATGATGGCTTTGCAAGGATATGGACTAAAGATGGTAAGCAAAATACTTTTTAATTTACAATATATTTTCCTATATTGTGGCTCACAGCATAGTTTTTTATTTTTTAATGTATTCATATCAATATAAATTTTCAGGTAATCTTGCCAGCACCTTAGGGCAACATAAAGGTCCTATATTTGCGTTAAAATGGAACAAGAAAGGAAACTTCATTTTAAGTGCAGGAGTGGACAAGGTGAGATAATCTTTGGTAAAATTAAAATTCTTTCCTTCACGGTTATAATCTAACTGTAAGCAAAATAGCAAAACTATGCAAAGTAAGTAAATGAAACTAAAGGCATGGGATGTAGATATGTGCTTACAAAGATCTTGTTATGCTTAGCTATGTTTCCTTAGGTTTTATAGTAGTTTATTGAGATATTATAATTTCTTAGATTTCAGTGTCTGTGGATCTCTTTCCATATAGATTAGCCTGAGTTGGAAAGTAAGTGCATTGAAACCAGAAACATTCAATTTATTGTAAAACCAAACCATGTAAAATCCAGTGGACACTTCATGCAAAGCCTCAGGAAAAAGAAAATTGTACTAGAGGAATAGGTTCAGGCTGAGTTGGATATCAGTCAAACCTGAAAATGCTTAAAAAGATTAGAGCTGGAATATACAGAGAATTGATATATGTGACTGGGGAGGTGCCAGTGGTGTAATGCCATGGAGCTCATTGTTTGACTGTTTTATTTTACATCTCTAAACAAATTAGGCTCACAAGGTCTTTCAGTTCAGAGCTGCTGTTAGTGTGAGAGGTTTTATGAATGGTAGGAAGGGCACAGAGTGATGAGAAATGGACTTAAAGTGAATTCAAAGAATCAAATAGACTATTGCAAGAGTAAAGAGAGTTGATTTTTTCCTCTGTAACTGATTCAAGGTGCAGAAGTTGGCACAGGTTTTCTCTTAGTGAGAGTGGCAAACTGTAACCTCATTACAACCACTTAAAATTGGCAGTGTCACTGCAAAGTAGTAAATTCTCTCCATTATTTGTTTTTTTGTTTTTTTTTTTCCCTGCATGCATTTACCTGGTTTGCTTTAGTAGCCAGCTTTATAAACGCTTGTGCTGGCACAAGGGAAGGAAAATTTTATGTCTCAGAGCATGGAAAGGATGTGTTTACTCTTTTGGCAGCTGTGATGGTTATGCCAGTTTTTAAATATTTGTGGAGGTACAGCTTTCATTTGCAGGAAAATAATTAAGGAAGAAATAGAAGCCTCATTTCAGTCAATAAAACTTCTTAGACAAACTGAGATTATGCTTTGAAAAATATTCTGCATTAGCAGAGAGAATGACTCAAACCTTAGGCTCCTTTTCCATAATTAATTTATATGGTCAGTTCATGCTTCCATTGGCATCAAAATTTTCATTGATCATTGAGGTAGGCCAGGGACTCTGGCATATAATATAATGATCATAAAATACTAATTTTGTCATGTAAGATTTCTTTAACCAGAAGGTTTTCAAAGTATTGGCAGAGAACAACTTAGAATGAAATTACACCCTTAAATCTTTCAGTATGTGACTAATTGTTAATAACATCTCCTTAGGGACACGTGAGTAGCTGATATTACAATTTGAATATACAAGTATTTGAAATTAAAATAGGCACGTGGAATGGATTACAAGAATATAAATAGGACTAAGGGGATAAAACTGGTTAAAAACCCACAAATTCCTTCCTCCCTCCAGACCCCAAAATTTTGTGACTAAACACCTTTCTAATGCAATCTTAAGTGTTCTACTGTTGTCCGTACATCTATTACTATTTCTTTTAGTACTGGGTAAAACTCTAGAAATGTATAATCAAGAGCAGATTTGGGTGATGGGGAGCAGGGTAGGTATTCTCATACTTGAGAGTGGTGGTAGTTGTGGGGAAATTAGCAATTTGTACAAATTTGTTCAATGTTTATTTATTTGTTTAACACAGACCACAATTATTTGGGATGCCCACACTGGCGAAGCCAAGCAGCAGTTTCCTTTTCATTCTGGTAAGTCTTGATTTTATCATTCAGGCTTGTCATCTGAAAAGACAAAAAGGTGTTATTTTTAAAAATAAATTTAAAAATCTGATGTTTATTCTGCTTATTTGCATCATTTTAAAATCTTACAGGTAGTCCTGGGTTACTGACTCCTGTATTTGAATTTTGAGAATGTAAACAAAGCTAGATTTGTTCTGATTTTATAACTTGCAGTTTTACTGCAGTTCTATGAAAGTCATAAGAGATAAATAATCCAAGTATTTCTGACTTTCTGTAGTATGGTGGCTGACAAATCAAGTGGGTGGGCCACAAGGGATTTGTGTTTATCACCTAAGGACCACATTTGCCATCCTCCTGGTGCGGTAATCCCACCCCACGTCCCATTGTTCTGCTGTCCCCAGCTTGTTTGGCCAAACCAGCTGAAAGCTGTTCCCTGGCCAGCTGGGGTGGGAGTGCAGGAGGTCAGACAAATTGCTTTGTGGGCTGCATGCTGAGCAATCCTGCCAGAATCAGCTGGAAAACAGAATGGAGAGGATGACAGACGTGTCATTGAAGGGCCTTTAAGAAACGTGTCTTGTTCCCACTTTTTATTCCGCTCATGCCACATTTCCAGTGCCATGACAGCAGTCAAAAACATCAACTCAGCATTTACTCCAAGCAGTTGTCTGTGCAATTTGCCGTAAACAGCTGTCTTGATCAGATGGAATATGTTGCCCGTGATTAAGTTTCAAGTTACCACACCTTACAATGCTGGAATTAAGAAAGGAATAAATCCTTACCTTTCCATGGCTGCCATCCCTGAGCACGAGCAGCAGTTGTTGGTGGAGATGAGCTCACGCATGATGATGTGTGAAGTTGTGGGAACCTGTTCCTTGTGCTGACTCCTGAGATTTGTTTGTAGATGGCTTAAGTACAGCTTGATGTCCTGCTGCACTGTCTTCTGTATAACTTTGATTTCAAATATGTTCCATATTATGATGACTTACATTAAATTTGTTCCATTTTGCGTAAGACTTGTTTGGGCTGCATTTCTTCCTGTTCACAGTGTTTATCTTGAGAACTAACTGCTGTAAAATTAATGATTGTTTCCTGTTGGCTTTTGTTCCAGGGTGGTACATGCTAAATTTGCACATCAAATTCCTGCAGAATGCATACTGTAGCTTTAAATATCTTCCTTTTTCTTTTAGCACCAGCATTAGATGTTGATTGGCAGAGTAACAACACATTTGCCTCTTGCAGTACAGACATGTGTATTCACGTTTGTAAACTAGGACAAGATAGGCCCATCAAAACCTTCCAGGGTCACACGGTAAGTACTGCAAAAAGGGGGTTGCTCTATGATATTTTTATTGGTGAGAGTTTGGGGGCTCAGTAAATTTACCAGTACCCAGCACTTGTATAATGGTTGATTGTTGGCTACAGGCAGTAGATGCACACATAGGTAGTTGTGGTTAAGGTTTTATGGTAATCACAGTCTCTGTGATTATCAGGACGATTCTCAGCCCCGTGTGCAGCTTGTTTTACCAGTGTCAGGATGCAAAAGTGAGCTTTAGAAGAAGAAACATGGTAACTTCAAGACTTTCCCACATGGTGTACAAGTATGCATGGGGAATGTAATAAATGGATAGCAAAAAGCTGTTGTTATTGAAGGCCAAGCTATGAATAAAAATTAAGTGCTAAAATCCTGACAATTATGCAAATGCTCATAACTGCTGTCCAGCTTCATCTTTTGTAAGCTGTCATTTGTAATGGAAGGGAAGACTCCAACTTACTCTCATTGTTCACTTTTAGAATGAAGTAAATGCAATCAAATGGGATCCAACTGGCAATCTGCTGGCATCCTGCTCTGATGACATGACTCTAAAGGTAATGGGAGTTCTGAGGCTGGTGCTTGTCTTTGTAGGACTCTGGAATGCACACCATGGAATGGACAATCCAGCAGTATCACTGTACTTGCCGTGTGGTCCAATATTTGCTCTTTTTTAATATAACAAGGTTAGGCAATCCTAGAAATCCTTGTTAATCAGAGCCAAGCTTTGGTCCAGAGAACTTGTTACAGGCTGCCAGCCTGAAACTTGGAGCATGATTTATTAGGTGCTTTTAGCTGTTTACAGAATCAGGTCATTAATCATTAAGCTCTCACGCCCGATGGTTGCTTTTGGTTAAAACAAAAAGTTGGAATGCATGTCATGTAACACATACAAGAATGGGTGACTTGCTCCTTTCCTGGTTTTATTCTGCTTTCCCCTTCTTTCTAGTTCAAATCTTTGGCATGTTTTTTCTTCAGAGGCTGTGCACACTCTTGGATTTTTCCAGTTCATCAGGAGTCATTCTGCAATTTTCAGTCACACCTACACTTGTCCTCCAAATGATTCACAGCTACATTTCTTGTAGAACAGGGGCAAACTTGTGAGTGCAGAGGACACTGCAACTTACACACGTGACTTCAGGGCACACGAAGATCCTTACAAACCTGCCACCAGCAGAAATGAGGCTGTTCATGCCTGACAGACCTGTGCTGCTTCCATGGTACAGATGCTTTCTGTGACTCCTGCACTGCTTTACATTCCCTGGGAGCTTTAGCACTGTGCTTGGTAGAGTCTCAGGACACGTTTTTTACATTGACAGCACTGTCCTGCTAGTAGCCCTTGGGACAGTTAGTTCTATCCAGCTCACTGTTACTTAATCAGGAATGGCTGAATGAGCAGCCACATATCCCTTGTACTGGCACACGGTCAGGCTCTGGCAAGGGAAGTCACCTTATCTAAATACAAACACTTAAGCATTAAGCCTCCTATCTAGAGGTGGATGTCTAGACATCTCCAGTCAGCACTGCTGAAGAGCAAGTTATCCTTTCCTAAGTTAAGTGTCTTAAGTCAAGTGTGTAAGTAAACCCCTGAGAGCATCAGTTGTTCTCCCTTGGCAGTGGATGGAGTCAAAATAGCCAGCTTAAGCCAGGTATTTAATACTTAAAGCAGCTGAAACTCCAGGGTGACGAATTCCAGTCTAGAGCTCGAGCTGTTGCTGCTGCCTCTCCATGAGTAGAGGTGATAACTGGGAATGTGTCAGCATTTGTGGGATTCAGGCATTAACTTCTTGGCAGCTGTTTCGAATTGAGCCCAGGCTGCAAAGAATGTTATAGTTTTGCTCAGGATTAGCTCAAACACCAAGTGGTGGGGGATGAGTCTACACATCACTAATCACTTGTGGATCCCTTACTTTTCAATGGCAGAGGGAATAAATACCAGGTTTGGAAGCACATGGAAGGGCTTAGTGATTTATTTACTTGGTTAGTTTCTATCTACAACTTGATGTTCTCTAGGGCAGCTGATACAGACTTTCATCCATGCTGGTTTTGGGATGAGAAGCTAGATTTTGATCCCATCAGTTTAAACTGGAAATACAATTTCAGTTCTGTCTGCACATTGAAAATCAATTTCCGCTTCAGCAAAGCAGCAGTTCTGAAAAGCACCATTTATTTAAACATGTACCTCAATTGCATCTTAAATACAGTTGGGCTTAAGCATGTTCCTGGTAGCTTTTTCTAACAAAAAGTGATCTAAAAGCATTACTGAAACAGATACTATTTAAAAAACCATTCTGATGGTTATTTTCCATATCCAGTTTCACATGTAGAAAAAGGTATAAAAGCCTTCCAAAATCCCTTCTGTAGGAACAATGTAGACTCTTAATAGAATAAAGTTATTTTGTTTGTTGAGCATGGTCATACAGGAGTTGGAGTCCTCTAATGACCTCTGTGAAGTACTGAACACTGAAATCTGGCAATGCAAATGCTAATAAGTCAGGAAAATGCCATAGTGGTATTTGCATCTCTGGATTTGTATGGAAACAGAAAATTTCTCTACTATCCCTTTATTTCACTCAGTCTGTGTAGCAAGAAGTTCATTTAAAAATAGGACCGTGATATTTTATCAACTCAGACATGAGCATTTACATATTGCTCTTCTCATTTCAGCATCTGCTCTCATCCCTGCACTTCTCAAGGGGTTTGCAGTTAACTCAGGCAGATTCATTTCTATAGGCAGCACCTTTATTACTCATTAACCTCTCTGGGAACTTATAACCCAAAGAATGAAAGGTCCTGGAATAATACTTGGCATCATTACTCTAGAAACCTAGCAATCATAGCAAATGTTTTGAGTGGCCTAAAAGGTAACAGCGTGCAAATGATACAGAAGAACCATGTCAAATGTATTTTAGTACAATATTGTGCTAAATTATTTGTGTTTTCTTCCCTTTTTATCGTAGATCTGGAGTATGAAACAAGACAGTTGTGTCCATGATTTACAAGCACACAACAAAGAAATTTATACTATCAAATGGAGTCCTACAGGACCAGGAACAAATAATCCAAATGCCAATCTTATGTTAGCAAGGTACTATTTAATCCTAGTTTTAAATGCTTGTTAAACATTATTTTTACTTCACTCTATAAATGTAAGTTCACAGAATGTTTTGAGGCACGTAGGATACTTTATCATATTTTGTTTGTATTAGCATCAAAGATATGTTGAATTGAGATGTAATTAATCTCTGGTTTTTTCCTTGACAGTGCATCCTTTGATTCTACTGTTAGGTTATGGGATGTAGACAGAGGAATTTGTATTCATACTCTGACAAAACATCAAGAACCTGTGTACAGTGTAGCTTTCAGTCCTGATGGCAGGTACCTGGCCAGTGGCTCCTTTGATAAATGTGTACACATCTGGAATACACAGGTATAGCTCTTCTCTCTGTTGAGAAGTTTGTGTTTTGGTCTTTTCCATCCTTCCAACCTTTGTTTTTCCATCATACTTCAGCCACAAAGAGCTTTGTCATTCCTAACACACTTGTTTTCTCTTTGTTCTAAGATTATTTCCTTTAATGGATGTACATTTAATTTCTCACTTTGAATGCTTGCCTATGGTAAAGTAGTACTTGTTTTTACATTGTCTTAGCAAAAAAACCACAAACAAACCAAAAAGACCCAACCAAAAACTCACCGACAAAACCCCACATTCAGCAAGGTTTCTCCAAGAACATATTTCATCCAAAAATAGTATTTGTTAACTCTGAACTTTAAATTCCTGATAAAACAGGGGTTTTTGTGAAAAATGATGACTCTGTAGACATACTAATCTGATTGGCTGTTCCACTGAATTTCACTGACAAACAAGAGAATATAGTTGAGGAAAGAGAATGATGACAAAGTGTTTCTATGTAACTTTCTCAAAAAGGACGCTATTACTTGTTTTATATTTCTGGCAAAAAACCAAGGGCTTGTTATGTTTGAAAGTCTAAAGATGTTGTCAGGCATGATGCAGTCTCTGGCTACTGGGAATTGGGTATTAATTTCTGAAAGGCTCATTTTAGTAATTGGAAGTAGTCGTGACCATCCCCAGTTTTGCCTATCAAACACAGGAGCTCAAGGTGCAGTGGTTATGTCACATTCTTTGACAAGGTGCTGAGACTGTCCACAAGTCTCTCCCTGGACCACTTTCCTCTGAGAATTTCAGCTTTTGAAAGCAGTGGGGAATTTTTACATGTACAAATTGTGCTTGTTCATTTTGATTTTGTTGTATTAATTACTTGGCTTGTCCCTTTTTTAGACAGGTGCCCTAGTTCACAGTTATCGGGGAACAGGAGGGATTTTTGAGGTTTGCTGGAATGCAGCAGGAGACAAAGTTGGAGCAAGTGCTTCAGATGGTTCAGTAAGTGTTGCTTGATTTGGTTGATGTTCTAATAACAAACATCTTCTGGTAATCTTTTAACCAAAAATGGAGACAAAATTTCCTTCTCTAGCTGAAGGTTGAATACAGCCAGCTCACCTGTAGGTTTCCACCTGTAACCATGCTGTGATATTCTAAGGAGAATATCTTTATTCCAGTTTAAGGCATCACTGTTCTAAACCCCCCGAAAACCTCAGAAGGTGGAAATAACTCCAGTTTATGTTTTCTGTTCCTGCTGGGGTTTACTGTGTCAGTGTGTTCAGTGTGGCTGGTCTGGAAACAAATTTGTTTTTCTTTCTCTGCCCTTTTCAAGTGAAAAAGCTCAGTGTAGGTGATATTATTATAATGCATGACAGGAATTAAATACCTTCTGCATTGCATTCAACAGCGAAACAAAGTGCAGATTTCTAAATGCTTGTAATTAAAAAGTTCCTAGAAATGTCAGCAGCTATATATAGGTACCAGTCTGCTTACTTTGCTTAGAAAAAGCAGGGAATAAAATCATGTTTAACTAATCATGAATGCCCCCACTGTCATTTCACTGCAGGGTGTTGGAGCATCACCTTCTGGCTGCTCTGACACTGTCCTGCAGAGAGCTGCAGTGGGATGGGAATGTGCAGGGTCTTCAGAAGGAAGCACAGCCCTGGGGTTTCTGCTTGCCTCTCTCTTGCCATTGTTTGCAAAGAAAGGAGAGGAGAGCCTAAGGAAAAGCAAAATTAAAACAAAATAAGGCTGATAAGGGAATTGTTTTGAAGTGCTCCAGCTTCCTTTAACAAACATCAGCAAAAAGCAATCCTGGCAGCTTAGTAGTGCAGAGTCTCAGGTGGTATTTTAACACAGGTGCCAAAGCATTTCCTTCCTGAATGCTCCATGCTGGTAAGTAAGGTTGTTTTGTTAGAGTTCAAAGCACAAAATAGGAAGTTCTGGATTTTAAGAAGCCTAAATTCTAGAGAATTAATTTTGATTGGTCTTTCATATCATTTTAGTCCTGTAACTATAGGCAATATCATAAAAGGAAAAAAACTCAAGGCATATCCTAAGTAGAAAATTAATTATCATTCCCCCCAGATGACCCTTTTTTATACATGCTGTGTGACCTTTCCAGTCCTCCAATTAATTTAGCCCAACAGGCTGATTGTACTTGGAATAGATTTGTTTTCATTTAGTTTCTGATATTTAAAAAAATGCTGGGCTTAATTTGTTCTATATTATTTGCTACCAAAAACCCTTCTCATCCACTCTGTTTTAAATGTGCTTGCAGCTGGTATTATCTTGTGTGTGGTTATATTTTACTAATAGACTTCTACATCTGACAGACCCAAAAGCACTACTCAGTGGAGATTTTGGGAAGACTAAAACTCGAATTTGTACACCATTAACTGTTTTCCTCATCCATTTTAGTACTTGTCCACGTATTTTAATTTCATTTTATATTTTTACAAACTAGACTTGAGTAAGTTCTCAGCCTCACAGTATTAAATAACAGGCAAACAGCTTACATAAAATGTTGTTGCTGTTCTGATAGCAGTTCAGGAGGCAGCAGTGCCCTTAGCACTGGAGCTGGCTGGGGGCTCATTTAGAGCTCATTTGGTCATTTTGATATTATTTAACCACTGTTAATAGATATAAGGTTAAGCTTACACAATCCATGTTGTAGGTTTTGCTCTGATACTTCACACAGAGTTGTAAAACCATGTGGTCTTGTGCAGCTGCTCTATCTGTGTCTCTCTCTTTGCAGGTTTGTGTATTAGACCTCCGGAAATAGCGCTCTTAGTTGGAAGCCATGGACCGACTATGAATGTGTACATAGCCAAAATGACTGTCCCTGACCCATGTACTGCTATAGTCCCAATCGAACCATGGCCAGTCCACTACAGCCAAATGTAAAAGAAATATATACATATACTGTATATAAAAAAAAAAGGAGAAAAAAAAAAAGGAAAAAAAAAAAATTACACCCTGAAGAGGATGACAGAGTTTTGTCACAGCTTGTGAATCCTGTTCACCAAGTGCTGGAATCTGCTGTGCCCCAAAATAACATTTAAAGGTTTTGGATATGAAAACCAGAAGAGAGCAAGAGAGAGAGAGAAATATACCATATACAAGAGCAGACCCATATACATACCAAATTCAGAAGATACTAATGGCAGCCTTCATTACCCCTTCCCCCATGAAATCCATTCTCACGTGGATTGTGGGGTATTTTTGTTTTCCTTCTCAGTAGTTGAGCAGTTTGTGTGTAAAGAGAAAATGGACTTACAGAAATCTGCAGCAGTAGTTTTTTCTTTGCTTTTAAACATTGGGTTTTCTGTTTTGTTTTGGTTAAGTTTACGAATGCATGAAGTAAGGGAGTGAATTAGTTTCTTGTTTATATTTTTTTCACCTTGGGAAAAAAAAAAAAAAGGCGTTTCTTTGAAACATGTTTTGATGCATTCTTTGAAGAGGTAGTTTGAACCTGATAACATTTGGTACATTTTGTGGCTCCCAGAGCACAATTTCTTTGAACAGAGGGAGGGTGGAAAAGGGATTAGGGAGAGAGAAGAAAAAAAAAAAAATCCTTCTTTGCGGCGTGATATTTCACATCCTTCTCATCTACAAAGTATGATGGAAATGGGTATAATGCTATATTTGATTTTCTGGTGACATGGCTGAAATGCAGTAATTTCTTATTTGGGACATAATTCTGCCAAACTTAAAAACAGAAGGGCACAAAAACACAGGAGAAAAAAAAACCAGGGATGCAAAAAAAAAAAAAAAAAAAGGAAAAAAAAGTGGAAAAATGCATCTTCTGTTGTTTTAAAACCATAGCTAAAATATGGTTAAATTGTGCACTATTGTGAAAAGGAGCAAAGTATAGCTGGGGGATTTTGTTTAAGAGGTTAAGATCTTTCTGGACAAGGGTTCATGCCACAGCTTCTTTGAGAGTTGCCCATCATTATTTGTAGGAGCTTAGATGTATAATTGTAACCAAACTCCAGTATTAAAAGTATTTCATGTAATTTTTCTTTATTAAAATAAAATCTTTGGCATATATTTGATAACACTGCCATTAAGAGGCAAAATGTTTACTACCTTAGATTTAAAAAAAAAAACTTAAACAGAGGACTTGCTTCAAGTTTATTTTAATAGCAGTGATTCAGCTTATTTAAGAGATGAATACTTGCACTAATTCCCCTGCTGCTCCAGTCCTGCAGTTTATTGTATCTTGTGACTACATTTTTTTCCAAATATAGGGTAGATGTAAGCTGCTATTTTTTTAATAATCACTACTATATAGTGTCTTTTACTCTGTTTACAATATCAAGTATTTTTCTTACAATGACAGATGTATATGGCAAACCTTTTTCTGCTCATGTGATTAAAAGTATACTAATAGTGATTTTATTTGTAAATGATAGCATGAGGTTGTGTTTATGTGTATGTGTAGTCGAAAAGGTTGCATCATGTCTTGCATAAGATTCCAAGAGTGTAAATTTATAGAAAGAGAGGTTGTCAAATTTATGTCACAGACATTTTACTTAAGGAATGGTTTATATTACAGAGCTTTGCAAAGTTATCAGTTTTATAACACTATTTCAATCACAATTAATTTTGTGGCTTATGATTGTTAGTCTCTAACCTATTTTTTTATTCGTTTGGGTTTTTTTTTCCCCCCCTCCAAGTTAAGTATAAATTCATCTAATTGAGATAATGCAGCTTTGACATTTTAACCATTGTTCTTTAGGCATCAATTTCTGCTATTTCCATGAAATAAACATGACTTGAAGCAAGTCTGAGTTTGGCTAAGGTAGGGTAGCAATTTGCCAGTGGTAAAGACAAGTCAACAATACATTGTTTATATATACCCCAGGATTATACTGCTATCATACACAGTGTTTAAAACCAACACCAAGTCATATCCATAAAGACAGTTATCCATGGTGGTTCTGTGCCAGCTATTTTTAGGGTTTTGGAACATATTGCAAATGTTTAGAGCAATTACCCTATGAGTTACAATATGTAGGAAACCTAATATATTGAGTGTCTGGCACTTGAAATATTGCTTTTATTGCTGGAGGTCCATGACTGTGGCTGACCTCTGTCATTTAATGAAAAAAAATAAAAATAAAAAAAAAATTCTGTGCAATAATTTTAAACTGTGCTCCCAGGAATAGACACAAATGTTTTGAGTATGTTTAAGCTGCATTTTTTGTTTAGCAATGCATTTGTCAATTGCACTGAATTTAAATCTGAAAGTCAGAAGTGATTCTTGATAGTACTTTTGTATTTTAATATGGACAGTTTATTCATTTTCATAAAAGTTATTGGATGATTCTTTCAGCCAATCTAAACAATTGTGGTGGAATTCTGTGACATAGCTGCAAAATCACACAGCCATGTTTTAGGGTATTGCCATTTTCCTCTTTCTCAATCATCAGCTGTTTTGGTTGTAATTCTAGTTGCTTCAGCATAGCATCACACACTCAGAAATAGAGAACACCAGAGCTTCAGTGTGTCCAGGCCAGGGCTGTCAGGTGCTGGCTCCGGCAGGAACGTCGGCTCCGTTGGCTCGAGCGCTCCGGCTGCGCGGGCGGAGCCCCTGCCTGGCGAGGGCCAGCAGTGCCCGCTGCCACGGGGCCAGGCCAGCGGCCCCGAGCCGAGGTGTGGCCGTAGCTGTCCTGCTGTCCTGCCTCGCATGCCACAGTGCTGCTCCTGCTCCCGCCGCCCCGCACGCCCGGAGCCGCCGCTGGCCGGGTGCGCCGGGTTCTGCCATCCTGCCAACCGAAACCGAGACAAAACCACCACAGAACCGTGACGTTAATTACTGTCTTTTATAGCACAAAGGCCTCGTGTTCCAGGGTGAGGTGGACTGTCCAAATTGGTCCTTTCAAAGGGGAAGCCATATGGCAGCAAGGCCCTGACTTTGTGTAGCATGTACATACATGCTCAGTCTTACAGATGGAGTCATTCCTATTTTTATCAGCTCAACGCAGTAACAGGCAAATATCCAAACAGAGGATAAAAGGAAGGGCAAAAGCTGGGCTCAGAATTAATGATGGGGTAAGAAATGAACTGCTCTTGAGTTCGCTGTCTTTCTGTGCGTCCATCTCAGAATCCCGTTTCTCATTTTTGCATGACCAGATCCAGGTTTCTGTAGAGTTCGTCTTTTTCTATTTTTACTTTACCTTTTTCTGCATTTTTAAATTGATGTAAAGATTCCCAACCAGTGGGCTTTTTAGTGTAGTTAAGAGAATATCTAGGTCTTCATAAAAGCTTTTTTAGACTCTTTGTAATGTTGATAAACTGAGTTTATTCTGGGACTACCATTGTGCAGGGTTATTTAGCATGTCTACTAGATGATTGGAAATCTTATATGAAACACTAAAAGTGCCTCTTTTTTTGGGTTGGGTGGAGGGGAGGTAGTAGTTACCAGAGTCAGAACGACATGGCATTTTGAAGCATGTTTCTTGATTTTGTGACACTTTAATGCATCTTGAGAGAAAGGCCAAAGATTTCTACCAATTTTAATTGATTTTCATTTTAAAAAGCACTCCTTTTTCCTTACACTGCTTACCTCATGCTAGGGCGTCTGGTGGGGCGTTGTACCTTGGGAATGTCCTTTGTGTTTAGGGAGAACAGTGGGTGGCACGGGGTGGCCATGCCGGTTTGCCAGCAGAGTGGCCTCAGCCGGTGACACGTTTAACTCTGCTGAGGGAAGGAGTTTCATTACCGCTGCAAACTGGGGGGGTTCAGCCTGTAGATACAAGGTTGTCCGGTTTTGTCTGTTTAGTAAGAGAGGAGCCTTGGGACCTGATTCTTCCAGTCTTTACTTCACCAGAAATCCCTTTGTCTGTCACTTCATGAGGAACCCCGAGCGCTGGAGGTGCCAGGGCCGTGCCGTAGCCCCAGTGTGGGTAAAACGAGCCACATCCCCCTCAAGCCGAGGGTCCCTCGGTGTCCACGGGGTTTTACCAGAGCAGGGCCTGCCGGATTTAGCCCAGTGTTCCTTTTTGGAACGAGCGGGATAGCTCCTCCCTTCCCAAAGCCCCGTAGAGCCAGCCCCCAGTGGGATCACTTCCACACTCTCCAGACGCCTGAAGAAAGCAGAAGCAACATTGTGGCATGTTAGAAGCAAATATGGCTTCGGGAGACAGCAGTAAATCTCCATCAAGATCCCTGACATTTTCCGTAGGGAGAGAGACATGGAGCAGTCCTCACTTCTCCCTCTAGAGAAAGCTCTGAAATACCACGAGCTGTGAAAGTGTGACTGTCTTCACTGTCAGTCTGGTGGGAGGCAGACAAACCAGGAAAATCTGCCTTTTCGAGTGGATTGCAGATTTAGTGTTAATAGTGCTTCAGATCAGTAGTTTTGAGTACATAATTCGCTTTCTCTGCCTTTAAGTTTGAAGCTTGACAATAACTTGAGGCATGTTTTGGTTTTGTTTTGTTTGTTTTTTTATTTTTAAATAATCATTCATTTTTACTTCATAATGTTTTTTGACATTTGTGGGTAAATACAAGAAAACAGTCTGCATGTTGTTGCTAGTCCAGTGTACTTTGCAATCTTGTCCTCAACAGACTGCAGTGTGCAGAACAGTAATTCTAGAATACAGAAGTAATTTTCTCTCTCTCCTGACATTGACATTGTAGTTGTTATGGTTTCATTTGGAGTTACAAATCCTTTGGGTCTAATTCTGTGAGCCTACCTATAGCACTGGATTAAAATGTCTGCATCATTTCTTCAGTTATCCAGTTAAACTACAACTGTTGTAAAAGTGTAAACCAGCCCATGACAGTTTTTTGTACTTGTTTAAAGGACTTTTATTGTTCAGTTTTCATGATTATTGTCTAAAGAAGACTGATATAGATGTTCTATACTGTCCTGGACCATGTTAATTACACTTTATGATGTATTTTGGTTCTACATCACAATGATTTGTCCCCAAGGCCCTTATATCCCTTCTAGGCACATTTTCTGTTGCAGTTTCCCTTTGCATTGTATTGCTTTGACAACTGTAATTTGAATCAGATCTGAAAGAGGTCCAGAATAAAATATATTTTGATATTACCTTGGCTGAATGTTATATAACCAGTACTTTTAAATGTTTGGGATGGAAGATTTGCAGATCATTAGGCTGGGGAAGTGACAGACTAAAACACTATTTTTAATATTTAGTTTGGCACATTTTCAGGTAAGACAAGGTGCAAACAGCAGCAGGAGGTAATTCACTGTGTGGCTGTAGGATCTTTGTGAGCACACAGTAGATCCTGTGACGGTGACACCATCCCCTGCCACCATGTTCTGCTGTTCCATTTAGGGAAACTGATTTATTTTGTGTTTCACATGCTCCATCTTCCCCTCCCCCCTACACCTGTGGAACAGAAGCAGAGTCCAGTGGTGCTCACAGCTGCACCCCAGCTGTGTGGAAGGTTCTGGAGGTGTGGGAGCAGCTCCTTCGTGGTGATGGAATCTCACGTCGGGGAGATCTGGTGTTACAGAGCAATTCAATTTGGTTGTGCAGAGCAATGTTGTTTGTGTTACTGTATTTCAGATGTGTGAAACCATTTAGATTCCCATGTGAGATAGCATACATCCATCGTACATATAATGATGTTTTAATTCATTCAGAATTGTGGGTCATGTCATAATCCAGGTGAGGGAACCTGGACAGTTTATTTTCAATGTGTCCAGAACTTTATGGTGAAATTGCTGCTTTTTCTTGTAGATTACTGATTTACTCTATATTCAAAAGTAGTAGCTTTCTTAGTAATGCTATCAAAATCAGTTGATCTTAATTTTTTGAAACTTGCTGTTGAAAAGTGCCTGTAATGAATTGAAAAGAGAGGAAGGACTCTGTTTTACAAGTGTAAAACCAGTCTTGACTTCCCTTTACCTGGAGTCCAAGTGCACTGCAAGATTTCTGCATCACCTGGATTTTGAGGCAGCAATATTGGAGCAGTTTCATGGTTCTGAGAGACTGTGAATTGATGTTTCAGTGCAAATGCAGGAACCACGAAGCAGTGTTGTTATGTACATGTTGCTCTCACGTGGTAGTGATGCCCAGATCCATCCTGTGAAGAGGAGACAACATTCCAGGTGGGTGCCTTATGCCACTGCTTCCCAAATCTTCCCTTTGGACTTCAGTTACAGTCTGGTTCTTATAACTCTGCAGGAACTAGTGATCTCAGGTATTCATAAAGTCCATGTTCCCTACCTCCTAGGGAAATTATTTAATGGAAGTTGAAGCAATATCTTCTGTTTGCTGATGTCAGCACAGGGCAGATGTAATGGAATAATAATTTAGGAGGAATTTATTGATGATTCTGTGGAGAATGATGATGCCCCAGTTAGTGTTTTGTCCTTAAGGAAAGCGGACCCAGGAGTTCTGCAGTGCAGGGGCTTTCCTGTTTATCTGACTAACTAAAAATTGGTGCCATAAAAGCTCGGTGAAGAATTAACAAAGACAGAGGTTTTCTTAATAGATGTAACGTGAAAATGTTCTGCTTCTAGATTAATTCTTCAGTTACCAGGTCAAGATTTTGGACTCAAAAAAATGTCAAGATGTCTCAATAGAGGTTGAGTACTTTCAGTAGACTATTTTCTTTTTTTCCACAGAGTTTTTCTGACTTGTTCTAGATGCTGAGTGCCCTGATTTTAACCTTGAGAATGCTGTATTTTGAGCTTTCTGAGTTACACGTTCTTGAACATTTCAAGACTTCACTGGATTGGTGACAGCTCAGATTGAGTGTTTTGCCTTCCCAATTAGAGAATCAAAGGGCTCAGCTCACAGTGATGCTGAGGGGAAATTCCCAATTACTTCAGTGCAAGCAGACCTAGGGCAGCACTTCTGAAAAGAAATGGTGGATGAAGGATTTTTTATTCTGACATATCACAAATCCATCCATTAAAGATCAAGTTTCCTGTGCCACTATGCTGAAGTGCTCACACCACAAACCTAAGGCACCCTTTGCTATTTGCATGTTGTCTTAGCCTTGATGGAAACCATGAAATCTGCAGGCTCCATTTAGTTTAATTTGTACCTTTGTCCTTGCTTCAAATGTTTTAAGCTGACAAGAATATCTGAGGTGTGGGGTCTGCCTTTAATAAATGCCAGGCAGAGGGGCAGAGGTGGGGTTAAGTCTTGTGGACATGGCTGGGGGCTCTCCAAAGCTGCATTGGGTCTCCACAGCCTCTTTCTTGCTCAGGGAGTGGTGCTGCTGCATCATTTGCAGTTGCAGAAGCCACTTGGAGCACAGTGTCTGCTGGCTGTTACACTTGGGCTGCACTGGGGCTCTCTGCTTTATAAATATGGAAAAAGACCTTTGTTTTATGATACAATAACCATGTATTCATAATACTTGGGAGCCACAGTAATTTTGACATATATCCCTTAATTTCTCATAAGTGATTAGTTTTAAAGGTAGCAAATGTCCACCACAGGGGAATTGTGAAGAATTGCACTTACTTAGTTTACTTCTTAAATAGTTACTTGAAAGTTTTGCAGTTCTTTCACTTTCTATTGCCACAGCCCATCTGTCTTCAGTTTGCTTGAACACTGCAGCAAAGTCAGGTGCTGATTAGGTGGATGGGAACAAACTGCTTTCTAGCAGTGAGTAATTTGAAGCCAGGAGGCAATTCCCAAGGCACAGAAGTAGGAGTTTGTGTAGTTCGTTGCAATTGTGTTGTTTACCATCTCATGCTCAAATTGGCAAAACTTGCTGTGTGTGCTGAATTAAATATTCTATTATTTTATTCTATTTATTTCTATTCAGTTCCTGCAGCTAATTCTATGGGAAAATCATTCAATATAGTTTTCATAGGGAATAAATTATAACTTTGCCCTGCATGTTGCTCCGGCAGGGAATTCTCCAATACTTCTTGGAAATGTCAACTGTATAGAGGTTTAGTCTGGTGCTGTTGCCTGGACAATGAGTGATCCTCCAATTTTGGGCTTTAGGTATATAATTTTTTATCTTGAGCATTCAAGAGTGAAATACTTGTTGACACATTTATTTATTTATCTCCTGGCTTATTACTGTTTGCTTGTCTGGGTGGATAAATCAACTCAGTGTTTCCATCAAATGCTTTTCTAGTTGCAGGTAAATTGTGCCTCTGAATTGCACAAGAAATAAGACACAATAAGGATAAGAAATCTGTGCCCATAATGCTCTGTTAGTATGAAATCAGCACATTGTGACTTTCTTTGTCATTTGTTTTTACATGGATACAGGAATTCCAAGAGTTCTGTCTCTCTAGCTCTTCAGCCATTTTATTCCACTTTCTCTAGTAGGAGTTGTAAATAAGCAGAATAAAGGGGAATACTTTTGCTTTTGGAGGTCCTGTTTGAAAACAATGGGAGTCACCAAGTGATGAGGAAGGTGAGGGGAAATGTCTGAGGTTGTAGGTGTGGAAGAGGCCTTGGCAGTCAGGGAGCTGCACGTGTCTGGTCCTGCCTGGCTGCTCTCCAAGGTTCTCCTGTTGAAATACTGCAATAACCTTAATGGTGAAGCACTTTCTAATCTGAATCTTCTTTGCAGTTAAAAACTTAGCATTTTGTCCACCCTGAATGTGGGGGGAAGGAAAAAGCTGTTTATTGTTCACAGCAGCCTTTTACGTCTTTGAAATCTGCTGTGTCGTTTCTTCCTTAAGCTGAACTGTCCTCAGAGTGTCTTAATCAATTCATCAGCACCAGCTGCTCTCCTTGACAAACAATCTAATGAATACTGAAATAAGAATCTTGTTTATAAGAAAAATGGTCTCTGAAACAACTTGGGGAGAAACTGAAAACAAAATAAGTTTTCTGGTTTTGCAGTTCTGCTATAATAACTATGAGCAGTGGCTCAATAATTTATAGGTTTTTGCATTGCTGATGTCCCAGCAAGGACCCACTGGTTCTTGGAAGTTTTACATAAACACCTTTTCTCCCTTCTGCAACCTTTGTGTTGCTCCCCTTTCCCCATTTTCAGCCCATGACAGGTTTCTGTCCAAGGCTGCCTAGCAGATCTATGGCAAAGCTAGGAATTAAACTTAAAAATTCCCCCAAAATAGGATGGAGGACCAGGCTGAGGATTGTATCTGCCCATAGCTTCCACCTGGGATTCTGCTCCCAAACCAGCACTGTGACAGAAATGTTCCAGAAACCGTGAGAGTGGAGAAGGGCCCCTGCGAAGCAGGGCCTGCAAAACAAAACACAAAAGTGAATTCAGGAAATGCTCCAGTGATGTGTTAATACACTTGGTAAGAGTTACAAGGAAGAGAGAAAAAAATTTAACTGCTCTATGTTAAACATGCTTTCAGGCAGTAAATGCTTTTTAATATTATAAAAATATATTTCAGACAAGGCTGCTTCTGTCTCATGGAGACCGACATATTCCTGCTTTCTGACCACACAGGTATTCTGTCTTGTGAAGGACTTCTTTTATAGAGACCAAAGTCACAAGGATTCAACAATATCCAAATCTGTTGTGAGTAAAAAGCTTTAAATGGATACCACATTTTAGAACTGGAAAACCCCACACACCTGCAAACTAAATAGAGGCCATTGCTCAACTGAGACTGCTGCTGCCATGGGGAGCATGGAGAAAATGCATCTCCTTTTACAGCCCTGTTTGAGAGAGGAGCTTTAAGGATCCAGCAGTCCCAGTGGTGATAGGGAGGGTAGGTGTGTGCTGTATTTTCCGCTGCTTCCATATCCCCAAGGAGAAGTGGATTCCAGAAGAGGAGATTTTATTAGCACGGGATCATATATCATGGTACGTGTTCATTAATATTAAGAAATTACCACTGCTGCTGAGCAGGAAGGATGTGCTACTTTCCCATTAGATTTCTGCATCTCCTCTGCTTTCCAAAACTTGCAATTCCAGCTGGGATGGCTGCAGCAGTGCTTAGTGTTCACAATAAGCTGTGAGATTTTGGGTTTGCTTCCTTCCCCCAGAGTTAGGGCAGGAGTTGTGCTTTGTATGGGTTCCTAAGCAGTCACAGTCTGTTGAGAGCAGGAGCATCCAGCAGAGCAGTGTGAGCTCAAGAGCTGCTGCTGTCCCAGCAGGACTCACCTGGTATTCAAGGCTGTTTCCAGAAACACAAAAAACAGTTTGATCTGGACTAACAGGGCTGGATTTTAAGTTTCAGGGTGTGGGTGAGTGACTCATTAAAGTATCCTGACAGCTCTTCTGACCTCGAGTGGTGCTGCTTGTACAGAACTATCCTGTGTGTGTAAGTGAGGACACAGGCTAAAAGGGCAATATGGTGTTGCAATGGCTCGTGTAATCTGAGCTGAACTACGACTGGGTAGCAGAAAAGTGTCTTGGAATGGGAGCAAGTGTAGTCAGTCAGATTCAGAGCATAAGTGGTGTTATTATTTCCCATTTCCTGCAAGCCAATTTACTGCACTTCCAGCCTGCCTGCTCCTTCATACAAAGCAGCAGCCAGAGGAATCATTAAAGCAAAGCTTGGATCCCAAGATTGCCTGTAATTCAGATACTTCAGTGATAGAAAAATGTATAGTTTCAAGAGAAAGCATGTGCAAGTACCAAATTTCCCCCAACTGCAGAGATGTGTGTCTGTTCAAACAAACCCCTCTGTGCTTTAGAGGAAACAATTTACTACTTAAGTAAATAAACACAGCTGTTAAGAAGTTAAGATTAGACTGTCAGATTCATCGTCCGCTGAGTAAATGATGGTGTACAGGCCTTCCCTGTCTGCAGATGGGAAGATGGAGCATGCCTCAAGGGTGGAAAAATGGAGATTAAAAGGCAGATAAAAGAGCTGATGCATTGGGACCATGATCCTTCCAGCTGAGGGGGTGAATGGAGCGCCCTTCCCAAGGGAATTATAGCAGGTGCAGCTGTCTTTGTGGGTGTACGGGGGAAGCAGGGAAAGATTAGGATTTCAGGAAGAGTACCAGGCTGTCAGCTTTGCAGAACAACAGGGAAACTTCCACAGGCACTGTTGGATGTTGGAGCTGGCCACTGTGCACTTACAGACCTTCCTGTTGCTTCCTTGCATTAGTTTGTCTTGCAGGAGTGCTGGCTCTTCCCACTGCCCTGGCTCCCTGTGGCACAGTCCAGGGCCATCAGCATCAGTGCAGGATTTAATATCAGAGCAGTCTCCTAACCAGCAACAGGGAGGGGGATATGAGCAATGCTGTTTTGCCTTTCTCACCCATAAATGTCGTACCCCTGGAGGGTGGAAGGTGTTTTCCCTCTTGGAATTACAGATACTTCTAGGGAGGCTGACAAATTCAGCAGCCACATTTCTGGGAACTTCAGTACAAAAAAATCCCAACCCCTGTCTCTGTGACTTGGGCTTTAAACACTGATTATAGACATTCAGTGCGACCTTAGATAGTGGTTGCAACTTTGCATGAAAATCCACTGCTTTCCTGTCATTTCTGGTGCTGTTCTGCTAAACTGTGCTGCACTTTTTCCTAGTGCCAATGCCACGTTTGAAGTGTGTGTTTTAGGTTTTGTTTCATCTATTTTTGATCAGCCCAACAGACTTTGCAGTGGCAGGAGCTGCCTGGGAGCCCAGTTCCTTCCTCCTCCCTCCCTGCCTTCCCCTGCAGGGGCTGTGGCAAAAGTTCTATTGATTTTCCTGCTCTTTGCCTGTCCCTGCACCCTTCACCAGTGCTGTTCTTCCTTGGCCTGTTTCTGTTTCTGCATCTTCTGTTGGTTTCAGTCAGTGACTCACTCTCCCAGCTGCCTTAGGAGGAGACATTTCAGTGCAGGTCATCACTAACACCATCTCACGGCTCTCTGGCAGCTGAATGGATGAGGGGTTCCGGTTTTGGAAGCAGCAGTGGCTCAGCCCGGCCAACAGGTCTTGCTTCATAATCATTCCTTGCGTTTTTCTCTTGAAGGAAGATGTGGTGAGGGTGCTGAGGTTTTGGTGCTATCTATTAAATCATGCCTATTGCTCATTTTAAAATAATATATATCCATATAGAAGTGTACAGAATGAACATCCATGGTTAATAGCAATTTAAAAACCACAGTCATCAGGTGATTTATCTAAGTGATGCGCATTGGACGTTTTTGAGATTACAAGTTGAATGAGAAAATGAAGTTGTTCTGTTTCACTAGAAAATGCAGTAGTTACTTACTGGGCTTAGTTATTCCATATGTTAATGCCTTGCTGCTCTTGCAGCTGTTGGCAGAGAAAGGCTCCTTTCAGGCAGTGCTGTGCATGCTAATGAACCCCAAGGTTTGTTTTCCTGGCTTTTACATTTGTGATACCACTCCACCCAGCTGTGTATGGCCCTGGATAACTACAGCAAAGAACCCCATACTTAGTGGAAACAAAATCTACTGATGACAAACAAGTTTCCTGTTATGACAAGGACTGATGTGGATTCAGTGTGTGCTGGGAAGACAATGATGGGACTTGTTAGAGAAAGCAGATATGCCTTTGAAAAGCATGGAAGAAAGCTCCAGGGAGTTGATTTAATTATTTAGTCAATGTCATTCAAAATGTCTCCAGGAGATCCAGCTCTTTTTTACTTCTTCCACCCAGGAGCCTTACAGCTCCAGTAGTCTTGGATATGAGTTATCCCTGTAGTACATCTCATGAGCCCACAGCTCTTTTAAGCCATGTTTCTGTTACAGACACAAGTCTTGGCTGCAACACTTTGTCCAGTTCTGTTTCTGTTATATTTATGGCCCCACCCTTGTGCCTAATATCTGCTTAAGAGTCTATGTCTGCCTTATTTCCATTTGTGGTGTTATTTAAAGTAGAGCTGCCAGTGCATTCATTGCCCGAAATACCAGCACAGTTTAGCAGGGGTCTCTTTCACAGCTGGTGCAGAATCCTTGGATATGTGGCTCTGCACATCCACAGGAGCCCGGGGCTGTGCTTGTCGCAGCATACACACCCCAGCTCCTCTTTTCTGGCTGGGCTGTTTGGGCCCTACTGCCTCATTTTGTGGTTGTTGGTCTTTAAAAGCAAAGTACAAAATAAATAAATGAAAAAAAAAAAAAAATAGGGGGAGGGAAGAGAGAGAGGAAACAAGCCAGGCTCTGCTCCTGCTTCCTCTCAAGCCATAGTCAGCCCTCACACATCCTGCACAGCTCTTCAGGGGTGTGTAATTATCTGGCAGTGCCATGTACTTTGCTCTCCCTTCTCTGTGCTGAGAGAAAGCTGCTGAGCCCATGTTCTTTTTGAAAATAACAGTAATAAAAGAGGCTTTAAAGAAAAAGATGCTGTTCCCCTGCAGAGTGTGCTTGTTTGGGCAGTTTGATGTCCTATTTTTATTATAAATATAATTGAATTTCCAATAGTTACACACAAACAACTGTCGTTTGGGAATAAAAAGAAGAGACGTATACTAATCGAAAGCTCCCATAATTACACAATCTTCAAATTAATTAATGAGCCAAAGGCAGCCAAACATTAGCATTTAGAAAGTGCTTTGCTGCATTAACCACTAATGAGTTCATTTAAATCCATCATGCAACCCATTTTGGAAAGCATGAGCCGTATTTAATCATATTCAATCAGATTTAATAATGGAATTCCTAACACGAGGCATTGTTGATTGTGAAATTACCATAGAATTTTATTTGTTAAATACAGGGGATAAAAAAAGGTATTTATTTTTGGCTGAATTGTACCTTGAGAGAAATGTGAGGGAAAAAAAAATACACATGTCTGGGTGAGTATATTCTTAATATAAGTGAGAAGTGGCAAAGGATTTTGTTTGGTTGCTTGTTTTGGGGGTTTTTTGGTTTGTTTTTAAATTTGTTTTTGTTATCATTAAATGAAAAGAATTGATGTCACTTTTGAGAAATGAACAAGTAGTTTCCAAAATATACTTGGGAATTCCATAATAAAATATTTTTGCTTGAGCTATTTGCTGGTTTCAGCCTGGGCAATTATGGCCCAGCTCTGCTCTCCATTCTGTTCCTTTAGAGCTGAAATAACACAAAAGGAGCCACAAGAGCTTCTCTGCATTTAAATCAGAGCAGCTGAGGTAAAACCTCTATTCCTGCCTTTTCACAGGCAATCTAATTTCTGGTCCCATTGAAAGCACCGGGGCTTTGTCACTGGACTTAACAGAGCAGATAAATCACCATCAGCTCAGAGAGGAGACTTCTTCCACCAAAGTCAGGGCACTTATGAAACTCAAGACATTCTTTTGAATAAAATACCTTTCTCTGCAAAGTCTTTTGTTGAACGTCTCAGCCAGATAGAGCTGTTTCAATGGGAAATTTCAACCCAAAAGATCCTTGAACTCTAAGCTACACTGGCACATGCAAAAGTCAAAGGTTGGGCTGCCCACCTGGCACATGGCAGACCAGGGAGTACACCAGTAGAGAGCTATCCTAGGATAGAGGCTGTCCTGGCATGGGATTCTTCCCTTTTTTCATGAGAGGCTTTGACAGGGCTCGGTTTTGTTCCCATATCTTGAATTTTCCTGAGAATTTGGTCCCCAGGGCAAGTGAGGACACTGGAGATCAGCAGTAGCCCCCCAAGTCTGTACTGGTCCGGCACCATCCTGGCGTGGCTCCGTTGGTGATGAAGTTCTCATAAGAGTAACAAGAAAGGCCTACAATGCTAAAAACTGTGGGACTCTCCAGGGAACTGTTCATAGTCTTGTCCTTGAGGACAGGTTTATTAGGAATAGAAGAAGAACCAGAGGCTGAGATTAGAACAATCTCTGGCTGGAGTTATCTGCCTGGGTCTCTGCAGATATGGGAGAGGAAACTGAATGTTCCCTCTAAGCTTCCCTTGGGATTTCTGCAACACAGCTGGAGCTGTGTCCCTCTGACATCTCTGCTGACGGATTTTCTCCGGGGGATCCTACTGCCTGTCTGCCCTGCCTGTTCCTCAAACACTGGACGTGAAGGATCTAGGAGCATGAAGGTTAGATGTTCTTCTTTTTTATTGAACAAACAAATCTCTAAAATTTTATTAGAAATGGAGAAGTTTTCAGTTTTTGGGTCTTGGAGCAGTAGTGGTTTCATTTTCTTTCTGATAAGTTGGATAGTTCCAGAAAAAAATTAATCCTCTCCCCAAATAAAAAGGGCTTATTTGAAAACGCCTTTAGTAACAACTCAATTT
Organism: Corvus moneduloides; assembly: GCF_009650955.1. NCBI lineage: Eukaryota > Metazoa > Chordata > Aves > Passeriformes > Corvidae > Corvus > Corvus moneduloides. The sequence continues at coordinate 21,742,908 of NC_045485.1, forward strand.
CTCTTTAATTTGCTCGTAAACTTCTCTGTTCTACCTCTTATCCAGTATTGTTGCTTCAAATTCAGCTTCTCAGCTTTATGACCCAGGTCAGAGACAAAGGGAATAACTCATTAACCACCCATAAACACCAATAAAACTATTCTGAGGATCTCTGACAACCTTAGCAGCAGTAAAATGCCCTGAAGTGAGCATGCAGGTGAAGGGATCAAATGACAAAGAAAGCCACCCTTTCATCAAATATGTTCACAATAATTCCTTAGAAATATTACTGTGCATTCTGTGGATAAAGGAATCAAAGTGACTCACTTTGGGGACAGCACATTATGTCTGTCCCACAGCTCAGCAGAAACACAAGTATTCCAATTCCCAATCTCTTGGTGTAATTACAGAAGTTTCCTATGTGAAATGTTAGTTGTAGGAGTTGCTCCTTTGCATCCTGATGCATAAATATCCACCGTTAATAGCAGCATAATGGAATAAATTTGCCAGGTCTCATGAAAATACACTGACTGAAACATTTGATGAGGACAAGTTTAAGACTTCAGAGAATGTCTTCAGCTGCTTGTAAAGATAAAAGCAATCATAAACATTAAGTGACTCTCAGTTAGAAGCTGTATTCTTAAGCTTTTAAATGCACATTCCCTCTAATTATCAAGTACTTCTCAATGCAGTGCACTTCACGAGTAACAGGACAAAGTTTTAGAGCATTGTGTTTTTGCAAGTTGAAAGCCATTAACATTTTTGAGCTTCATAACAAACGCAAAATTGCACTGGTAAAAGGAGTGATTTTCTGTACTTAAACCTGTGCCAGCCAATCCGTGGGTGTTCATTTTTCATTTAAGAACTGTTTATTTTCCCTTAACTTAAATCAATCAAGAATGCATTCAGGTTGAGCTAAATGCAGTTCCTTGAATCCAAAATGCCTAAATCCTATGGCTGCTGTGCTGCCTAAACTTTAGGGTTTCTGAAGCTGAGGTAAACCAGGTTGATGCAGCCAAATGCAGATAAAGCCTTTTGTCAAAAACACCACATTGCCTCTGTCTACCCCAATATAAGTGCCTTTTTTGGCTGATCTTGTAACAGGTTGTTTAAAACATCCCTGACAGGAAGGGTGCAGGATCCCACTCGAGGCTTGTCCCTGTGTCCCACTCAGGATGTTGATCTAGGCTGGGGCATGTGTGCAATCAGCCTGAAACCTGTTCAATCTACCCAAGGGAAAAGACACCTCATATTGAATTATATGGCACTCCAAGGAATGCTCTCATGTTTTCAAGGAGGATTATTTTAAGTGATGTGTGAGACAACCTCACAAGATGCTTTTATAGCAGGCAGCGCGTGTCACACTGTGCTCAGGAAATCTCCTCACTTGAAATCACATTTAAGAGTAAAAATACCAAATTAGATAGGCCACTATAAACCTTCATTCCTTTTACAAGGTTTCTCTCTCGCTTTTTCCTCTGAAGGGATAATGGTAAAATCCCAGGCCTGCTAAGTTGAAACAGGAAGAGCTAACCTTCCTTTGTGGATGCTAAAAAGCAGAAGCAGAGGAATTTTCCAGCTGAAGTTTTCTTTCTCATGCTTTAGCTGAGAAACAGTGAAAGACAGTTTTGTAAACTAATTCTCTATCTCTGCACCTGGCTTTGTTTTCCAGCCTTGTTTTGGTACTCTGGGAAAAAATATTTTGAATGGATGTTAGAGAACCTCAGCCAATCCTTTTAGAGGGTGGCTGGTCAAGTGCCCAATCATATCATGCTCTCTTATGTACAAAGATATAAAACCTAGCTTGTATTTAATAAAAGAATTCAATTTTCTCTGTGGACTTGTGTCGTGATTCTGGCTGTTTCTTGGTACAACAGTGACGTTCCTTCACTTCTAAATCAAGGCACAGGAAATCTTCTTTTAATTCTGACATTCCCAGATCTCCACATTTCTGCTCTCCCTTGTTTGAGTGATGTCCTTCAGTTAAGTGTCCAATTTGGTGCTGAGGGTGGATTGCTTTTAGGGCAGGATTCATAGTGCAACCCAGTATTCCCATCTGAGATGCCCTCAACATTCAGGCTGCTTCCATGGACTGAGCAAGGCTTGTGGATTGAGCTCAGGCTGATCTGTGCTCTTACAATGTGTAAGGCCAACCTGGGCAAACATGGTCATATCTGGTAGTAAAGAGACAAAATCCAGCACAGTCCTGCTGGGAGAGCTGAGGCATTAGGGAAGGGGCAGCACTGTGGGGCTGTCAGCTTGCAGTAAGTGAGGGCTGACTCCTGAACCCTCATACACGGTCACATGTGTAATAGGGGAGCTGGAGCCTCTTGCTCTGAAGTGAAAACCTGTGTGTCTTCAAATACCAGGACTTCAGTGGTGTTTGAAATCCAAATCAGGAGTTTAATAGCTTAAGCCCCATCCCTAATTGACATAAGTGAGAGTGCCTATATTCTTTACTAGTGTTGATGTCATAAATATCTCCATTAAGTAGCAATTAAGCTGCTGGGATTTGGGCTGTATGCCATTATAAGAGGTAATTATAAAAGAATTGGATTAATTGGTTCCTGAATTATTTATGTAGACATAAATATTGCACATGAGATCAGTGTTAAAGAGGATACTGGCACGAAGAGAGGAAGGGGATGATGCATTCATTTATGCAATTTCTTTAGTTCTTTCTCCCAAAAATATTAGAAAGGTAGAAGTTTGTTAAAAACTATTTCCACATTAATGTGCATACATCACCTTATCAGCTTTTACAGAAATACACTCCCCAGATAAAGCCATTCTGTGTGCTTTTGTAATCTCTCCAAGTTCCCACAAATAATAAGTCTTGAGAGCTCTCTCTTGTCAATACAATGAAGTCAATCTTCTGTCTGTTGCGGTATAATTTAGAGCTGGGGGAAATTACTGATTTCACAGATATTAACTTTATCGAATATACAAACAACAGATGTATTATAGGGGAAAGAAGGAATTTTGTGTGAGCATCACAAAGAACTCCAGCAATCAGCAAACTCAATCTGCTTTTGACACTGCAGCGTTCTCACAGTCTAACGGTGCTTGTCAGCTGTAAAAATAATATAATACAAAGAGGTGGCAAAGTGAAAACAAGGCAGGCTATTTAGTATGCAAACAACAAAGAAACTTAGAGCGGTTACATTTATAAAAACAGAAGTTATGGTTTGAATTAAAACAGTCATCTCTAAATTGATCTATTTTTGTGTTTCAGGGCACTACTTGACCGGGTCAGGAAGAAATATCCTGGAAAGTAAAACACTAGCAAAGTGGGGAAAAAGCCACACTGCTTCTGACAGGGCAGAGGGAAAATGTACCTGGACCTTTGTGGCCCTTCCTGTAACCACCCTAGGGAGACCAGACTGGCTGATGGGAAGGGTTACCTGGCATAAATGTATTAACTGAATATTTTATGGATCTCTCTTTTACCATCGCCTTTGAAGATAGATGGAGAAACCATTTAATGCCCCAGCAGTGGGCTCAGACAGGGGAGGTGATGCATGCAATGGCAAGCACCCCAGGGAACCCGCAGCCAGGGGAGATGGAAAACAAAGTGTCAGGGAGAGGATCCCTCCCTTGTCAAAATGGTCTGTAGTGGCATTCATGTGAGGTGTGCTGGGAGCCAGGCTGCCTGAAGACTGGTTTTGTGGAAATTAAAATTTTCTCTCATTTTTTTGACCCTCAATTGCATTGTAGCTGGCTGGCCTTGCTGTTTTGGGAGCTGTAACCAGTATTTGAAGCTTTGTGCATTTCTTAAAAGCGGGGCACAAACTAGGGTAGATGGGAGGTTTTTTGTGTTCTCAGGAGGAAAAGACATAGGGGGAATATTTTGGGCCTTGGCTTGCAGCATCAAAAACCACAGTCTCAGCCCTTTCATGGGAGCTGAAATACTTGAAAATGACATGAAAGAAAGGTGAGGCCTGGAACAGCACAGCCTGAAGTTTCTTCGGTAGCAGTAACCGTAGAGAGAAATGGAAATGCTAACAGACAGACTCTAACAGGATGAGTTTTCCAGCTTGATTTAAAAGAGAAGTCAATACAGGAAATCACCCACTCCTAATTAGAAATTAGCACAGATTGAGTGGTTTGGTCCAGCTTCAGAAGTCAAGATTGAAGTGTTCAGTCTCAAGCCATAGGTGCTCTTGGTGATTCCACAGAGGTGACAACAATTCTTTTGCAGGTTCTTGTTTGTGATGGCCACAATTTTCCTTTGAGCTGTCACCTGGGTGCCAGTTTCTTCAATTTTACCTGCTCAGTCCCAGGTGAAGTCCCAGGACCAGCAGAAAATAAAGCAAAGGTGGCCCCAAGGGTTTAGCATGGGTGTCGTACACACACCATAACTGTGGTCAGCTCTTTACCCCAGGCCTTGTCTCCCTTCCAGGAGCTCCAGAAGAGTGGGATGTGGGCCAGGTAACAACAAAACAATGGATATTGCTGGGGCTGAAGTCAGCCTGGCTGTGATGCGAAGAGTTGGTCTAAAACAGTCTGGAAGAGTTACCCTGTATTGTTAGTGTTGAAATCTCAGGTTTCTGGTAATTTGACAATTTTTAAAGGAGGAAGTCAAAACAAGTAATTCTGACTTGCTTGTGTAAATTAATTTCATTTTGCCTTATTTAAATGTTTAATCTGTTTACTATTTTGCATAAGACAATATTTTAGATTGTTTTGACATTATCAAAATGAAATGGCTCAACATCATGGAAACAGAAGAGTTCTGTGACTTTTTTTCACGGAAAAGCTTGTTTTACTCCTAACAGTGAATAAGAGTAAGTTTTGAGATGTCAGTATTTCTCCTGAAATTCAGAAATTCAGCTTTCTGCAAATCTTTCATTTTACATCATTCACCTTTGGTGAGACTTAACTTTAAGTTCCCTCTCCTGGTGGAAAGCAGACAGAAAAAAAGATTTAGGACCTGGGAATTTCTGGGTGTGACTGCTGGTGTGAGGAGTTTGCTTTTGGGACATGTGGAGTCCTTTTGTCCCCATCTCACCCACATGCAAAAGGGAACATCCCTGGTAATTCAGTGCATCTTCAGGAGGCACTAAGAGAGGGCTAATGCTACCCAAAAAGCAATTCTGAGGTAAAACACAGTTCAAGTGTACAACTCGACCTTTACCTAGTGTTGAGTGCTGTGTCCCTGGTGATGCTGAATACCCCAGCCCCCCTGCTTGGGATCCTCCTTGGGGCTGTGAGCTTGGAGCACCAATGGCACCTCACTATGTGGTTTGGGATCACCCTCTTCCCTCCCAGCTGGCTACAGCAGAAAAGCTTAAGCACACAGATAAAACCAAATGGTTTCTGCAGAGAAATGTAAATGTTTGTACAAGGCATCTGCAAAAGCAGGCTGATGGCTTTCCAACTGCTCCAGCTTGTGCCAATACAGGGAGCAGGCTGCCTCTGGGCATATCCTGCATCTTCCCTCTGCTCTCCCAGGCTGGCAGCAGGGCACTGTGGTGACATGTCTGTTCCCTCGGATGGGAGAGACCTGGAAGGGAAAGGTTTGTGGCCAGATTAATTAACATACCAGTGTTTCACACAAGCCCCATCAGCAGTCACCTGTCTTTCCACTGATGATGATTGGGAAACTGAACTGAAGGTCCACTCACCCAAAATCACAAATACTCCACGGCTGTGGAACAACTTTTGCATGTCCAGGTTGTGGTGCTGGGAAGGGCCTCTCAGATCAGCCACGTGAGCCTCAGGGAACAGCTCAGAATTAAATACGAACTTCCAGTTTGCATTTCAGCTCTTCTCACCTCGAAAGCCAACAATGTTGCACAGTCAAGAGACTTCAGTTGAGGACCTGACATATATTGGTATGACCCCTTAGCCCGTGGAACTGGACAATACCATGGTACGTGAGTAGCTTGAACCAGTATCTTTCACACTATTTTACTGAAATTATTTAAGCACTGATACAGCCAAGTGTGTCTCAGACGGTGGGTTGTGATTGTTCAAGCAATGCAAAATGGTTTGTTATTTGGTTTGGTTTTGGTTTTGGTCAGGTTTTTTAAGTGGAGGAGATGGAGGGGTAGATTGCAGCAGTCACTCAGCAGCTCAGATGGGGAAGTGATTTTGGTAATTACTGGTTGCAGATGTTTGCAGTGTTGAGTCTTTAATTGCTGGAAGAGCTAAGTTCCTGCAGAGCAGGAATTGAGCACTAATGCCAACAATACTCATTTCTGCCAGCTCTTACTCTGGCACTTTGTGGGTGAGACAAAGTCCGCTGGGAAATAGGAATGGGCATCACGCAACTCAGTTCCCTGTCGCCTCGGCTGGCAGCTGGTTGTCCAGAGGTTCACCCAGTGATTTTTCAGAGGAGGTGCTGATGCCCAGCACCGAATTCACCCCCGTGCCAGAGCCCACCCACCAGAGGCCCAGGGGCTGGTCCCAGCCCAGCACTGCAGCTCGGATGCACAGCCCAGCATCAGCTGAGCAGCACAGCCACCGGGCAGAGTGTCTCAGAAACACAGAGCAGGCGCTGCTGGCTCTCCCAGGTGTCCGGCTGGCCAAATCCTGCTTGCTGACGCCGATAGTGACCGTCCTTGTGGGTGACAGTGCACTGGCTGCTGTCGGGGTGTCCCCAGCCTGCACGGGTGTGAAAGGCAAGAAGCTGCATCAAAGACTTTGATAACTTAACCTGTAGTGTTGCAAATAATTTAATTATAGACGGCGGTGAATAGGTGGCTACCGGTCCTCCAGGCGCTCGGGAAAGCTGCCGGCTGCACAACGGCCATACACGCGCTATTACAGGGTCTTCGGCCCTTTTATTCAGGCGAGGGAAGGCCCAGGCGGGTCCGGCCTCTTCCCAGCGGCGGGAATGCCGCGTCCCGGGAATGCCGCGTCCCGGGAATGCCGAATGCCGGGATGGGCGGGCAGCGGGGCCGGGTCCCTGCGCTGCAGCCGCCGCCCGGCGCCGCCAGGTGGCGCTTGCGCGCCGCTCCCGGCCCACAGACCGCGCTGGGTGCCGGACGGACGGACGGACTGACGGACGGACTGACGGACGGACTGATGGACTGACGGACGGACGGACTGATGGACTGATGCCCCCTGTCACCGCTGAGCCTCTCTGAAGATGCAGGCAGCCGCGGCCGAGCTGGCTCACACTCATTTCTCACTCGTGAGCCCATTACCGCCTCACGCCGCCGAGAGTCGCGTCGGTCTTCCCGCAGCGCTGCTGCAGCTTCGCGGGGAACAGCACAAAAAAAGAGCCTGGGAAACCTTTTTATTGAGGCCCTCTTTGGAAATGAGTATTCACAAGAGAGGCTGGGTTTGCGGTTTTCTTTACGAATTCACTGAGTATCTGCTTGAGAGCCCCAAAGGGAAGACATGGAAGCAGTTTCTCATATAAGCTGGATCTAATTCAGGGAGAGTGGGTACAAGCTCCCCAACAGCAGCTGAGCCTTTGCTTGACAGTGGCTTTACCTCTAAAGAGTTACCCCAACCTTATCAATGTCATGTTAGCATAAAATTCCCTGTACTTGTGATGGAGCTGGGCTGGTGGTACGTGTTTCCTCTTCAGGACTCTCTTTTGCCCCCGGATTTTCGTGTCTCCTCCCCTGCACTGCGGGGATCCTAGGGGAGCCAGCAGGCACGGTAATGACTTGAGTAAAACTCACGTTTTTTTTGGTGACAGGCACAGCTAGGAGGTGCTGATGGCCAAAAACCAGCATTGTCTTAGTGAGAAAACATGACACGAATCACCTGGTGCCCCTACGGAGTTGCTCCTGGGAAGAAAAGGTGGAAAGGGGAAGCTTTTTCCTTTAGGAGAACGGATGGCTCTGCCAAGGCGTGGGATGTCTTTTTGTTTCTTAGCCCCAAATCCAGCACTTTCTGGTGTCAACCATTCTGTGCAGATCATCTGCTGGGTGATTTCCAGGGGGCAGAGCCAGAACGAGGTAACACAGGAGAGACAGGCTAGAGATGGGGAGGTGTCACCCCTGAAAGCTCTTCCCAGGAAAGAAGCTCCTGATCCAAAGTACAGGGGGCAAGGTCGTCTCCCTGACAAGCCTGTGGTGCCAGGGATATGCGGGGCACCCCAGGGATATGTGCTCCAGCTGCAGTTGGGCAGAGCCTGGAAAATCTGGATGTGCTGGCAGCTCCAACCCCGTGGTTGTCACTTGGCCAAGTGCATCAGGGGCAAAGAACAAAACCATGTAAGACACAACAGTTCAGTGCAAGAGCCAAGTGTAAATCTCAGGAGCTCAAACTCTCAGTCCCAGCCTGTGACTTTTAGGAAACCTTTCCAATGAAAGACTCTTTCTTGCAGTATTTTTAGCTTGACTGAAAGCAGCAGATTTTACCCAGAAATTTTCTGGAAGAGGGGGAAAAAAGAGCCCTAGTCTGTCTGTGAGATATTTCTAAGCCCATCTCTAACACTCCACAGGAGGAAGGATTAAACAGGGAAAATAGGATGCTGTGTATTAAAATTGCAGATGAAATCCCCTGTCACTCATTGTAACCACATTTTTTGTACTAGGGTTAAAATGCACAGAAAATTGTAGAACAGCCATCTAAACATTTAATGGTCCACCTGTGGCAAAAAAATTAATTATAAACCCCTACTTTCCCCCCCTTCTAGAGGTTGATTCATCACTGCCAGCACCAAACTCAGTGTTCCAGTGCCTGACCTGCCATCCAGTGGGAGCATGAGGCTGCATGCCCAGCCAACAGCATGCCTTCATTTCTGTCTCAGCATGCTGCTCTGTGGAGAAGAGATGAACGCTGTTTAGCACTTCAAAAAGAAAAAAAAAAACTTAAAAAATTGCTAGATCATGTAAAAGTGGAAACCCAGCTCTGTTTTCCAAAGGGCCTGGAGAAAAGGCATGCCTCGCTGCCTCTAAATTAGATCACAAATTTTCTGGCTGTTGGCAGTATCTTGGTGTTCACCCTGAAGGCAAAGATCTGAACAAATTACGTTTTGCCATCACAGGTCTGCGTACCTGTGCTGTATTCCCACTAAAGCACAAGGAATGTACCTATCTGAAATGTGGGGGCTTTGGGAACCTGCAGGAATTGCTGTTCTTGGGAAGGCACAGTGGCAAATGATGAGGAAACCACTGCTTTGTGTGGGTGGTTGACAGCCTGTGGCACTTAACACTTGTCACCAATTTGGTGAAATATAACACTCTGGGGGCAGAAAAGGCATGTGATGGGGGGTGTGTGCTGTAGACTGGAATCACTCAAGGAGTTTATTGCCTGATCTTTTATTCAATGAAATTCTTCATAAATATGGTGAGCACTAATGTTGACAATGTGCTACATACCTACAGGTGTGCCCCTGCATCTCTTCCCATGTCAAAAGCATTTTCACTTGCCTCAGATGTGCTCTGGCAGTGTTGAGTGATTTTCCTCACAGGGTCTCTCCTTGCCATGTTCATGCAGCTCTCACCTCTCAGCTTTTGCATCAAAAGCAGGATCAGGCCCTCAGGAAGCACAAGGTGACACTGGTGACAAAAGAGAAATAAATGCTGATGCATTTGTAGTCCTGGCTCTGCTCTTCCTTTGTTCCTCTAATTGATTGTTTGCTGCTGATGTTTTCTGTAGAGAGGATGTTTCCTGAGCAGGAGGCAATGACACTCGTGCCCTTGGCCAGTCTCAACTCAATAAACTTCTTGAGTTCTGCAACAAGTGTCAGAGTGACCAGGACTCCCACAGACCCAGGTGGGGACATTGCCTCCAGCTCCCAATGCTGCTGACCTCTGTAGAATTCAGGTAGGTTTGATTTTATTGGCTTTTGATGATGCTGATGGAGAACGCTAAAAATTAAGGAGATGGATGAGCCCAAACTAGGCAAAAATGCATTTGTTGTTCTTAATTGAAGTCCTCACTGGACAATAGCAAATGTAATTAACTGTATCACACTCCTGGAAAATAATTTCTGCCTGCTCCAACACCCCCTCCTGCAAGGCAGAATTCTCAAAAAGCCTTTTCTATAGAGTTCTGTCCCAATTTCATGTGGCACATGAAACCTTGTCCTTACCAGCACAAACAAGTTGGAGAACTGACCTGAGAGGAGTCCCTTCAGGAGGGATGAGGCAGTGAAGGGTTTTCAGAAGAACCTGTAGATAGCTGTGAAGCTCTATTCCCTCTCAGACGTGAGTTTGGCCACACAAATACAGTAAAAACCTTAGTCTAGACTTAAGCTCTTGCCTGTTTAGCAGACCTGATTAAAGAGCAATTTTTTCCCTTATTGGACCGCAAAGCTTCCCTCCCTCTGCCACTTTCCATCCCTCCTCCAGGCAGCTATGACAAGGACGGCTTCTCTGCAGGTCTGTGTCCCCAAGGTTCTCACCAGCTCCCTAGAGCAGCTCTGCTCTCACAGATCCCTGTAGGACAGGTCCTGCTGTGCTTGTGTGTCCAAGTCCTGTCCTGGATCTGCTGGGAGCCATCTCTGTTCCAGAGTAATTTCCAAATGAAGGAAAATGGTTGCAGCTGTGACATGTTGCACAGGCTGGCAGACAAATGGGTCAATGTTATCTTTAAAATAGGGAGGGTGTGGAGTACCTTTGCCGCTCTGCCCCCCTGCCCCTGGGCAAGTGTGTGCAGAGGAAAGGGATGCTTTGTTTTTTAGCGGAAGATAAACAATTTTTGCAGTGCTTTGAGAGAGGCAAAGATAATACCTACCCAAACATCCCTGAGTAATTCCAAATAGTGCTGCTCTCTGAGTTTTTCTGTTTGTTTTGCATGGATGGGCTAGGGATTTTTGCAACCAAACTTCAAAGTTTAAATGCAGAGAAGTCATCAGGAAAATATGTGAATTTAACCTTTGGCTGTAGCTAGGTAAACCACCTAATTTCACAAAGTTTACACTGGAAAAGCTTGTATTTTATGATTGTCAGAAGGACATAAATTGAGTGCAGGCAGGAAGAGGAAAACAGGTCAGGAAAATGCTCTTCAGAGTTTGCTTGTGAGTGCACTTCCCTGGTGTGAATATTTTCATGGTGATGTACATGCAGACAACTTGACCTTCTCCAGAACTCTCCTGTGGGGCAGGATCCTTGAAAAGCTGAACAGAACATTCTTGCACTAACACTCTAAATGCATTTTGCACTGCTGCTGCTGTGTACCCAAGGGACACAAACTCACCCTCCAGAGCATGTGGATGCAGCAGAAGAGGGACCCGACACCAGCTGTAGTAGCTCTGGTCTCTCCAGAACAACGAGGCAGTAACAGGGTTGTTGGCTGTATCACAACAATAATAAAAATGGTAGACTGGGCAGGTGCCATCCAAGTGTCTCTGCTGCAGTGGTGTCACCTGGTCAAGCAGCTAAAAATACCCCCATAATAAAAACTAGTCCGGTTGCTATAGTCACAATATTTTAGGCAAATCTCAGCTTTCATTAAAAAGGAAAGGAAAGGGAAGGAAAGGTTAGGCTCTCATCTTCCTGAGCTAGAGAAAAGTTTAAAACATAAAGCAAACATGACCCTGCATTTCAAAGATCAGGAGTTGGGTCCTACCCAGAGAAGCACACATCATCCACAAATTGCTATTAAATGCTGTTATTATTTATTGAGTGGGGGTTTCTTTCGTTATTTTAAAGGCTGCACCATGATGGTGGGCAACTGCTGCCAAGATTTTAATCATTGAAAATTGGCAGAGCTTTGTAAACTGTTACACAATCAATGAAGGTTCTTCACAGCATTTGGGAAGATCAAGATAGATATTGGATTAAACTTGTTAATTAGTGCTAAATACAAAATGCATGTGCACTGACTGCCTTGCTAGGTAATCATATCAGGATCAAGACAGACTGAATTGTTATTCCTGCTTTTTTTCTTTTCTACTTGCTGCCTGTCTGCTACTGAAGTTTCCAAAATATCCACTGAGTTTGCATTGATTATACAGTTTCTTATGGTGTATATTTGTTAGGAAACTTATTATATTTTCTTATGCTTGCTGACTGAAGTCATAGGAAAAAAAAAGTCCTTTTGTGCCTTTACCAAGTTTAATTTTGGTAAAAGTCTCTTCTGGGGACGTGAGCAAAAACATGATGATGTTGCTATATCTGGGACCATACTTTAGTGTCAGAATTTATAATGTTTAATGCCTACCTGGAGATTACTTATCATGTAACATATTTTGTTATATTTATTGAGTAGCAAATGGGTGAAACATGATGTGTGTGCTGCACAGTCTGCTGCCCCATGGCAGCGAGCAGGAGGGACAGACAAAGTGTATTGCTCTGGCTAGTGGGGTGTTTGGGTAGGATTCCTTGCAGGAGCAGAGCCCTGCAGCAGGCAGGCGGCTGCAGCAGGACCAGACCTGGCTCCCATTCAATCCTGGGGTGGCCACTTTCCTGAGATTGAGGTTATTGGGATGTGACTGCATTTAGGGAAATTGGAGATAAAATTCTGATAAGCAGCAGAGGTAACTGCGATCGGGAGTGATGTGGTCCACAGAGGGAGATGGATGTCTACAAAGGGGAGTTGTTTTGTCAAATAACCACTATTTAATAGCCTAAATCAGGCACTTGAGACTAGACAGGGCAGACAAACACTGAAGTGTCAAAAATACCTTTGAAGCATTGTACTGTTTTGTCTACAGCATAATTTCCCCGTGTAGTGGAGGAATGCAGATGTACCTGCCCGACTGGAGAGCAGGGAAGCTAAACCTATTCATATTTAAGAGTCTCCTCACTGTACATTTGGGTACTTAATGTCTTTTTCAGTGTCTCTACGCCTTATGGAATTCCCTCATCCATAATTCAGCCATGTTTTGAGACTGAGGCATTCTGTGATCCTGTACGACTTCAGCACATCACAGCCAGGGAAGGTACTGTGAGCAGGGGTTGTTTCTTCCACAGTGCTTAGAAAAATGAACCTGCACCCCAACCATGAGGCAAAGCCATTGGAACAATAATTCCACTGGTGTTAATGACTGACTCAGCTTCTGACAGAGTTTTACACCGTTGTAACCAATAGCAAGGCTTGCTCTTTACTCCTCTCTTGGCTGTGACCATTCCCTTGTGTTCCTGCAAGAAAGGGAAACTTCAGGAAGGTTGGCTCATCCAAGGACAATAATGATAGCCATAATATTTTCCATGTCTTTTGTTGGAAGGAGGGAAGGGGGAAGATGTGATTTTTTAAAGCAGTACTTTCTTAAGTGGGGAAGTATGCCTGAAAAAGTGAATTAAGTTTACCATGAGCAAGTTAGAGTTTATTATTAATGTTGATTGGTTTTGTTCTTTCAGCTTTTTGGAGCGTGTCTCAGTGATAAAAGGTGTTCAGGAATGCTTACTTGATTAAAACCAGCAACTGAGGCCAGAGGGTGGTTTCTTTTGCTTGGTGCTTTTTAATAACCAAGTAATTTCTTTGGTATCCTCTCACAGACAGCCAATATTAGTTGCATCATTTAAGACAGTCTTCTGTCTCCTGGGGTTGTTTCCAATGACATAATGATTTTTTCCTGGATTATTTGTCCTTTTGCTTCATGAAGAAGTGGATTCTTGCCCTCCAAATGGAAAGAAGCTCTGAAATAGCTGGCTCTGGCTTTGCTGGGAGATGTGTAGTAATTAAAAAATGACCAGTCTAGTTAGGTGATAGTATGTAAGTGTTCAACTCTGATTTCTACTTGAAATGTACCAGATAGATTTGCAGGAGAATTGACTGCTGAGTGACTCAAAATTATTCTACTCCTGAGGTAATCCCAGTCTGTAAAGGCTGAGTTTCTGGTTATTGAAAGACAGCTACCCCCAAAAACATGCCTGTGAGGCAAAATCCTAAAAAGACCTGACTCACAGCCATTGTATGCAGTATTACCGTCATCTTCCAGTTTGTCTGGAAAAAATAGCATCAGGACTGGATCAAGAGTGGCTGAATGGTGCCTCAGCGAGGCTGGTGGTGCTGAGTATCTGCTGGAGGCAAATGCAAACTCCACCCAGGATGTCAGCAGAGATGAGATGTATTTTGTGTAGTTGAAGGATCTGAGAGGGAGGCATGACACAGACATTCCATTGCTTTTGACATACCTGCATCTGGTGACTGCAGTAGTGCCATGCCAAGGTGTGTTGGTTTGGAAGCTGATCCTGTCAGTAGGATGCGCCATCCTTCCACAGGCAAGTGAAGATAGATTGTGCATGGGATTCCTGCATCTGATTTTTATTTAAAGGACAAACTTCCCCCGTATTTAGGTGGAAGCAGCAGGCACCACAGAGATCTCTCCTGGACTTGAGCTAACCCCTCCGGACTAGCTGTAACACTTAGATAATTTAATGTACAAAGCTTCAGGTTGACGTCATTATGCCCCTTCATGTAAAGTACTTTAGGAACAATTTGGCCAAGGCAGCAGGGATACTTCTGTGTAAATATGTCATGAGATCAAGCCTTTTAATGTTCATAAAAAGGCAGGATGTCAATTTAAGCTCTTGTCTATCCAATGCATCTGAGGTCTGCTGATTTATGGAGTACTGTAAATTGCAATCGTTTAAGCCTGTAACACTCTGGCAGCTATTTAAATAGCAAAACTTTCTTCCAAAAACATGATCTATGGAAGGTATAAAATTTTTAAAGCAGGAGCCTGCCTTAATAGGGAAAGAGTATTAGCATTCATTTACTGACAAGAAAGAGCTGATTTTCTTTACAAGAAACGCTCCTTCCATAGCCACCCCATGCTTGGTATTAATCAAGTCATTGCTTTTCTGCTGCCAAGATCCTGGGCAAGATTTGCTTGCGGGGGAGTTGGAAAAGGTTAATATTCTCTGAATACTTGGTGACAGAGCTGAGCAGTCAGGGCATGGATTGAATTCCTGGTCCCCAGTAAAATCAAAGGCCAAACACTCATTTGCTGGTGAAACCAAACGAGGTTTTGTGACCAGGAGGGAAATGGAAGAATGACAAAATAAATCAAGCTGAAGTGTCAGTCTGCACTGGGAAGGTCCAAGGGCCAAATGTCACTCTCAGCACTCTGCCACTCACCATGGATGTTCTCATGAATCCTGCCTTCCACCAGACATTTCACGTGGCTCCCATGGGAGGGGGATGCCAGCAGGCAGAATTGCAAATGCCTGCCAGTTTTAAGTGCATTAGATTGGCACTTTTGAGGCGATAAAAGACATAGGAGTCTCATGAGAAGGGAATAGGGGATTCAAGCAGTCTGGCTAACTCGCTCATGTTGGCGCAGAAACCTTTGTTTGTAAGTAAGCTGAAGTCTTCAGCATTTAAAATAGCTCTTACCTTGCAGGCCACAAGGAAGTGACTGTTTGTAGATATGCACACTCCAGAAGCAAGGAGGAATAGCAGAATACAGGGCAGAAAGATGCACTGATGTGATTTTACTATCAGAAATGAGTAGCATATCAGAAAAAGAAAGATATTGACTTGCTATGTAACAAATATATATAATAAAAATATTTACACACAAGCTAGTTCTTGCTCTTTAACATGTCACAGTAATTGACCCCCAGTCAAGAGACTGTTAGAAAAAAACCTATTTTGTCAAGCTGGGATCTCTACTAGTTCTCTAGATCAGCTTATAATTTTGAATACCTTGGGAGGATAAAAATCCCATTTAAAAGGGTATTACACATGATATTTTACAGATGTGCTACATGTGCTCTTCCTCACAAGTGATTGGCCCAAAACTGCACAGACTTCTGTGACAAAGAGAGAATTAGAAACATGAAATAGAACGGAGAATGGGGAGGACTCTGTTCTAAATGAGGCTGGTTTGGTAATGAGGGTAACTAATTCTTGGTACAACACGGGGGAGAGCTGGGGTTTGGCTTTTGTAAACTCCCTGGTGGGAAGACACATGGAGTGGCACCTCTCCTCCTAAGGAAGGTCATGGGCCTTCTCGCTTTCAGTATTGACAACAGGCTGAAAGGGAGAGATGAAATCCTGCTTTTAGATATAAGTCTAGCACTGGACACTTAAATGAGCTGTGTCATTTGGGAATAAATGAGGCTACTGGAGCCTCTAAAATAGTTGCTCACTAATAATGCTAAGAGCAGTGCTCATCTTACCAAAAAACTCCTGTCCCTTTTGCACATATAAGACTAAAGTTTAATTTCCTTTAAACTGAGGTACCTATTGTACAGCATTATCCTTCAGGTGTAACAGGATAACTGTTATGCTGATATTAAGACTTGGAAAGGCCACTGAGAGGCCTCTGGGAATGGTGCAGTGGAGGACAAGGGGGTGTCTAAAGCAGGAAGGGTCCACAAACACAAGCCCAGCATTTTGCATTGAAAGGTGTCATTAAATTCATTGAGCCTCCCTCATCCTGCTTTCTTGTGTTGCAGAAGGGAAGGGCTGTTCCAGCTGACAAATGTGCTTTATTTAGCTCTGGCTTAGTCTGTTTTTTGTAAGAAGCCAAACTGGAGGGAAGACCTGTCTGTTTAATCATTTCTGGGGCCAATAACAATGCCTGTTTAACCTGCTGGCTTTTAAGTGTAGGTGTTGCTGTCCCATGCGCTCCACTTGTGCCTCCCTTAATTCTGATTTCAGTGTGGAGTCTAAGGTTCTGAAAAGGAGATGTAAAAATATTTGACTCAACATATGGTGGTCTCTTTAGAGTCTGATCATATCCCCATCTCCAGGCCAGCTTCTCAGAGAATATTAATTCCTATACCACACCTAAATTTAGGGGTATATGAATTTGACTCATATGCTTGAATTTCTGTTCCAAAACTGGTATTTTGTGCTAGTGCTAATAGTCAGTTTTATTGGATTGAAAGAGTTGAAAACTGAATTTTAAATGGATTTTACCCCAGTGGTATGGTGCAAATTCTAGCAAGCATTGCCATGGGAGGTGTAGACAATTTTTATCTCAGTCATGTCAGGGCAGGCACTCTTCTGTGCTTTAGAGGGGGTCTGGTGAAGAGCCCATCTCCTGTGTAAGCATCACTCTCAGGGCCAGATCTCACAAGTGGCCCAGATACAGCTGATGTTATGCCATTTCAAAGAGCTCTCTTATCTTTAGCCCAGAGAAGATATTGGTGGGTTTATCTTACTCCAAAATTCTGGTTTTACCAACCTCTAAAGACTTGTGTGCTATAACAGGTGAGAAACTGCCAGAAGCATGTCAAGCATTTTACTTGATGCTTTTTTGTAACTTCTCTGAGGTATTTTTTTAATTTCTTCTTGGCTGTGTCTTGTTATATCCTGTTTGCACAGACATGAAGCCTTCCAACGGAATTGGGACAGTGGTATTAAAGCTGACAGTATCCTCTGTATGATAACGTCTGACCACGTCTCTCAGAGACTGCTGAAGAAATATTTTCAGTGGCTATTTTCTTTCAGGTTTATATTGGAGTCTGCACCTCATAACATCCTCTTGAATCCAGAGCACTGCCACAGAGCAAGTCCTGAAGGAATAGATAGATCACTTTAATAAAGTAATGACATTTCCCTTAAACCTGTTAGGAAGAAGAATATTGTTTTGGGGCAATGATTTTCTTTTAAAGCTTTAGGACAACTTTCAGTGCTGCTTACAGTCCTGTGTTTCCTCCCACTGGATTTCTCTTTTGAACACTTTCAAATAAGTGCGAAGGCCTTCCCGCAAATGTGAATAAGCTAAATGTGCATTCATTTCCAGTTCACCACCTTCTGAAGTGTGGCATTTTCTGCCTTTTGAGCTGGTCTTCCAGTTGGCCACAGAAAGCATCACAATAGAATATTAACTTTATTGTCTTGAGAAATCTTTTCTCTTGAACACTTCCATTGTCCAGTATATTAAAAGCTTTTTCTCACAGCTGAATTCCCAAGCTGGTGAGTCAGATGGAAAGAAAAGAAAAAAAATATTTCTTCATTTGAAGCTAAATAAAGTCATTGTTTTCAAATATCTTTTATTTTCTGATACGGTGTTTATGTCAAGAATGTATAGATTAGACCATAAAGGAAAATAGGAGTGCTCATGCTTGGTTCGAATACACTGCTTTGCCTGGCAAATCCTAAATATCCTGTTATTTTGCTGCGATTGGTCACATTGTCTGCTCCCTGACTTCTGGAGTTTTGCTGTGGCAGCAGCTGAAGCTTTGTGCTCCATATCCTTGAGCTTCTGATAATAAATCAAGAAGAACCTCTGAAGCAGCAATGGTTTGTGATGCACAGATGAGCCTGGTGGCACAGTTCCACAGAGACAAGAGTCTGGGAAAAATAAGGTCCTTAATGCCAGGCAGTGTCAAGCTAGGACATACACACAGAGCTGGTTCATTCAGCTAGATGGTTGTATATTACTGTCTCAATAGATATACATTGAAGTTTTAAGTTTCCTGTGGCTGTGAGTGATAGGTGGGAATGGCAGCATGGGGAAGGGGCCTCAGCTGGCAGAGCAGAACTGAAGTGTGTGCTGGAGCAGTCACTCACACGAAAACCAGTATTTGAGACAGATGTGGTGGAACTGCAGCTACAAAAAGGTGTCTAGAGATTTTTCACTCCCTGGAAGAGACAGAAAAAAAGCTTAAACTGGGACTTGGATGTTGCAAGTTTGCACTCAAGCTCCTGAAAGTCTCTGAACTTGGAAGGACTCAGCATCTCAGAATAATAGTTCAAAAGCAAATTTTGGATTCATGAAAAGCTGCTCTATTTTGCTCTGCTTCAAAGCTTAGGCTGGTTTGAACCCATTCTAAAAATGCCTTTTTCAGACACACCAGATCTCCCTTGGCACAAACCACAACCAAGACAGTGGTGCCGTGGCATTGTGTGCAGAGAGCAAAGCCTAATACTCTGAAGGAAAAGACTAAAAATTTCCTTGGAGGAGAAAAGCGTATCATCAACCACTCAACATGAGAGAACATGTTCATAAGGAGAGGGAAGCTGGTGTCTCTATCAAAGATGAGGCTGTAAGTGATGTTTATCCTTTTTAACTCATGCTTACACTACAGGGTAGTACATATCCCATGATAAATCTATGCCACTGACTTTGCTTTCAGGGGTTGTTCCTGCTCATGTGAAAGGGAAGATTAGTGTGCTGTTCTACTGCCTTAGTGATTGACACTAGACTTGAAATAAGATTTTGGGCAGTCCTTAGTTGCTTTCAACACTAGCCAGAATGGAATAATTCCTTTGCCCCACCTGTATCTCAAATCCCATGCAGACTTCCTTCATATTAGTTTGTTTGTTATATGCACTGTCAGTATTATCAAATTCTCTGAATTCTTGAAAGTTGCCATTTTTCAACAATCCTTTGCTTGTTTTAGTTTTCAGCCAACACCTTCAGTTTCCATTAATTTGGAGTAAACAGTGAGCATATATATCCCAGAAGAAAAAGTAGTCCTTGCCCTATAGCAACTGCCTGAGTGAGGCTGAGGGTCACTGCAAATTCAGTGACCCCAAAATCACAGGGATTTGGGGACAGCAGCAACAAGGTATGTGGAGGTGCAATTGGTACTTGAACAGAGTGAGACAATGGTTTATCTCAAATCAGTGCTGGCTTAATGGTCTACTTGTATTACAAAAACAACCCCTACAAAACAACAAACCAAAATTCCAGCTCAAGTATTTAGTGTTTCTTCAGGATTTTTGCTGTCTTTTGGATAAGGCTAACGGCAGGGGAAGGTGATGCTTGCAAACTATCCTCCCATTAAACCCTCCCAAAAGGATACTTTTGCACAGCCCACCTTCACCTGGTAGTCCACAACAGTCAGATTAATTTTATTTTATTTTTTTAAAGGATTTCTGAATTTCAGCAGTTGATTATTCTATCTAAGGTAAGCAACAATGTGCATCTCATGGCTGAATACCAGAGATATTTTCCCCTATTTCCTAAAAGCATTTTGAATTCTGGGTGTGTCATTCAATATGACCACAGTGCTTTCAGACTCCCCCTCACCTGAAAATTTAATAGTATACTCCCCATTCTATCACCTTGATAATTAACAAAAATTTTGACAACACTGTGAGGTTTGGGACAGTCCTGCAGCATCCGTGAGTAGATTCTTATGTATTATGATTGTTCCATGGGGGAACAGTCTTTGGATACAGCCACCCTGTCACCCTCTGCTTTACCTATCACAGAGAAAAAGTTTAGCAAGAGATTTTCCCTGGTTTGTTTCTGAGACTAGTGAGTGAAACAGCATTGAAGGTCTTGCTTTCAGATTGATGATAGCTACTGTTATTACCTCCAGAAGGTGTGTTACCTGCTGTAGAAATAAAATACATTTCCTTGCCATGCTTTTCTCTTAACAAATCTACTGCTAGCTGCATCTCATCTCCTTGTTATCTTCCTGATTCTGACAAATAGTTTGATTTGTTTCTGCAGGAACTGGAGTTAATCCAATTGATTTATAAATCTCCCAGCTATTCCTTTTTCCTCTCTTTAAAGAACTGCACTATGCTGATCTTTTTTTGAGTCTTTCAGTGGCTTATCCCTCCTCTGTAGGATCATAAAGATAAATGCTAATAGTTCTTTGATAGCTTCCACCAGCTCTTTTGGCAGCCTGGATTGTGTTTGTCAGGCTCTGTTTGTCTGAAGGTTTGCTCATTTCATTACCAACCATTTACTTGCAAAGTAATGTTTTAAGTAAAGGTTCATTCAGAAAGACCACTGAAATTGCAGGGCTCCCGTCTGTAGATTGTTTTCCTTTGTTCATTGTAGACATTCTCTTTTTCGTTGGACTTCTTTCTCTTCCTAATGTTACTTGAGAGTGATTCCTTATTCTTCACATCTTTTACAGCTGTGTGCCTTGATCTCTCTGATTTTGTCCATACATTCTTTTTTAGTGAATAAACATATCTGTCTTGTGGGTTATAAATTCTCTATAACATTAACTACTTAAAAAATTTATCTAAGGGAAAAAAGGAAACACCCTCTCTCTACACACTTCTCTTTTTCAGCCTTTCTTAAACTTTCCTGGGTTGTCCTCATCCCACACTTACTTATGTGAAGCTGCTATTTTTTCGGTCACACCACAGATGTTATCGGACCATTATCTATGGTGTATCTTCATTCTCCTCCTTCCCTCCAGACAAGAGCTGCCAGTCATGGGCAACTGTTTCACATTGGCTGCCAGGCTGGGTGACTTTGGAGCCCAGTTTGGTTTTACTGCTTTTTGAAAAAAATTCGCTCAGATCTAATTGCATTATTGGAAATGACCAGAGCTCTATACTATACTGGGGAGACTGTCTGTGGTCTCTAAGAAATCCTTTATTCATAAACGGCCAAAAAGGCCATCTAATGCTTTCATGAAAGATACTCTGAGGAGCTTTTTTGAATTAATGGGAGTGGGAAAGAGTCATGAGAAGACTTAACTCGGGTGCATTCAAGAGAGAGATTTGGGCTATGGGGATGGAAACTATTTGTTGCAAGGCAAAAAAGTATATTTAAAGGTCAGGAAACAATTTGTAGTTCAAGAGCAAAAGCTCCTGAAAGCTCTTAATTCCTGATGTTATTACCCTCTGTGAAGCAGGGCATTAGCTCTCCATGTTGCCCTAATTAGTTTACCAGACCACATATTCCAGGTAAATTGTGCTTGCAATTGGCCTGGTGCTTGTTTGTGATTAACAAGCATTCAGATGAAAAATTGAATGTCATGTGAGCACTGCTCCAAGCTCAGTAAATGTCAGGGAGTCGAGGTAGTCAAGAAACAACAGCAAAACACAAGGTAAAAAAGCACAGGCTCTGAGTAAGAGAAGTCTTCTAGAATTTCTGGCCCAAAATAAGAGGGTATGGAAGCAGAGAGAGTCTAGTGAGGAGCTGTAACTTAAAATATTAATACTGACAAAGAACAGAAGAACAGCTCCACTTACTTACTTTATCTTAAGCCATTAGCTTTGATTTAGTGCAGCCAGGGAAGCCTTTCGGTACTTTCCATGCTCTCTTCACACTCCAGCTTAATAGCATTTGTTTAAATGAGGAGTGGTCCCTCAAGCAATATTTCTCTTTAAGAGGCAAGTCGCAGCACAGAGCAATAAGTAAACTGGGAACAATATATTTTAAAAGAAGAAATGGATACTGACAGCTCAATTTAAGGAAATATTTATTACACGTAATTTCTCAACTGTTTTCTGAGTAAGCAATATAAAATGATCCTCGTGAACAGCAAAATGTAAGGAAGAAAAGAGTGTGCATCATTATGAGGGGTTTAATCTTCTATGTGTCTGCCTGTTGTTCTGAATGAAGTTTTTACTTACATGAACTAATGGCATCTACCTTGGATGTCTCAGAAATTTTAATCCCCAAATGACCTTGTTTTTAACACTATCATGCACCTACATCCTCCCTTTCATGTTTTGCTTTCTAATAAATGACAACAAGCTTCATGGCTTTAAGAGAAGGAAAGGGGTGCTAGTTCAGTCGTGTCTTGTCTTGTCCATGACCAAGTATTTTCCATCCCATTGAGTTGCAGGTGTGATGACGCTTGGCAGAGTGGAAATGGAGTTGCTCTGTTTTGTGCTCGCATCGCTGCTTTGGTCCCAAGTGCGAGTGTCTGTTTGCTGTAACTTACTAAAACTCACATCACCAGCTCCTTGCAGTTCATAGTTTCTTGTGAGTTTTCTGATGTTTGCCTCCTCTGAGAAGCAAATAGGCCAAGTGTGAAGCATGGGCTTAAGACATGTGCATCATGTAAAAGTAGCACAGTTCAACAGCCTCAAAATAACTGCTTTTTTTTTTTTTTCTTTTTAGATAAACATATTACATTGGTATTGTGTTTCCAGGGCATCATTTTAGTTGTAGCTAAAAATACAATCAGCACACCACATTTCGGCAGATTAAACTCAGCAAAATTGTTTATATGTGAAATGTTTCCTGCTGAGTGTCACAAATAATAATTTAGTTTAGAATGTGGCACTCTAAAGGTCCAAAAAGCACTGCTGTGGAAGGAAGATGTTGCTCCCACCCCTCTTTCAAATGTTCTGCTAACTTCTTGCTTTCCTGTCACTGAGAGCCTCGTAATCCCTTTGCAGACCCAGACACAGATATTTTACAACAGCATTATTAAATTAGTTAAGTAGTTCCTTTCTTTTACCTCCATGGAATAATGACAGAGTGCTCTACCTCTTGTTACTATTTCTATTTTGTACTTTTTTTAGTCACAAGAACACCACTGAACTGATCGACACAGTTTCTTAGAAATTGATGTAATTTTTTTTTTAAATCCAGTTACATGTGGTTTAAATTCTATTCTTTTTGTTAATGTAATCAAATATCGTGTTTGCTTTGCTTATTGGAGAGTGGTTGCTCGCCTCAGAGCTGATAGCTTCAAGTTGTTACAATTGTCATTTTCGTTTCCTGTGACTTGCTTGTATTTTTTATTTCTTCTTTATGGGAAGACTTTCCAGTGAGTTTATCTTTCTTATCTTAGTTCTTTGTCTAAGAACTTGTGCAAATTGGATAAGGATGGACAAACCTGCCATACCAGGAGTATACTGGAGAAGTTAATACCTGAACCTAGAAAGCTACAATTCCCCTCAATATGCAATGGGACACAGTCCCCGTAGCTGGGAGGACAACGGGAAGGTCATTAATGACTCACCTTTCACTCTTGACAGGGATGCAGCTGGTAGGAAAGGGTAGATAGTTCTTTCAGTGACTTGGTAAATCATAAACAAATTTGGACACAGGCCCTGTTCCTCAAGGCGTTGTTGATTCAGTTCTTACTGTTCAATCTGGTACTTCCAAAGGGTGCAGAGAGAGCAGTGAAACGGCAGGATGCAACTCCAGAGAATGGTTGC
This sequence comes from Corvus moneduloides, assembly GCF_009650955.1. Lineage (NCBI taxonomy): Eukaryota > Metazoa > Chordata > Aves > Passeriformes > Corvidae > Corvus > Corvus moneduloides. Next base: position 21,766,521 of record NC_045485.1, read on the forward strand.
TGGAAAGAAGGATTTGTTCACATCACTGTTGCCCATCTGTGGTCCTGACTGCCTGCAGGAGCTCTTCTCCTGGGGAGGGGATGGACAGAGAGAGGACAATAAGTGATCTGCAAGTGACAGAATTGGTCACACATGTTACTTCATTGAACAGCAGCCACATGTTACTTCATTGTCTTCTTAGGCCAAATAATATGTTTGTCAGAGAGGCTGGGATGAGGATATTAACAAACACTTGGTGAAGGAGCAGTGTGGAAAGGGGTCTAAACGTGGATTTCACCTTCCTCCTTTTTCTTACAAAAAGTGCTATTCATAGGAAGAACAAGACTGAGCCATTTAAATAAGGAAATATGAAGCCATGCAAGTAAGAAAGTATTCTTTTGGCGGTTATTTGAAGCATTTTATATAATGTATCTAACAAGCAACAGCCCAGAAATGAAAGGGAAAAACTCAAGAATGTTCATGTAGATGGCTCCTAGTGCTGCAGAGCCACAGCAGTCATTGTGTTGGACATGGTACGAATACGTAACAGAAAACATACCCTGTGCCTAAAGATCCCACGATCCAAGACAAATGGGGATAAAGGGGGTAGCAGGAGCACTGCTGCCAGCAGGGTGGGCTGCTGCTGAGCCAGGGTGGTTTCCTGGTTGGTTGGAGGTTCAGGGTGTGTTGCAGGATGGGGGTTTCAGGAAGGAATTTGAAGGAAGGCAATGACTTTGGTTTGCAAATGCATATGAGTGTGTATTTCAAATTAGTCCTTAGAAGTTAAGAATTGCATTTCGGTCTCCTTAGCTCAAAGCTACTTCCCTCCCTAATACTGAGCCTTTCCAGATGAAGTAGAGACTGAATTTGATTGTAATGCTGTTGTACACAACTTATCATTGCTCAGGTGATACCGTAACATGGGTGAGTTCAGTGAGTCTCCAGAGCCTGGACAGCACTGTCAGTGTTTATTTGAGATGTGAGTTCACCCATGTTTATCTTTCATCTTCCCAACATCTTGTGTTCCAAAATTACTTCATATCCTTTACAAGGTTGGTGTTGGTTAGGACTTCACAATTACCTGCTTCTCTTTTTTTTTTGGTCAAAATAATAAAAACCAAGAATGAAAAGTTTGGGACTGAACAGTGCAGTGCCGCCAAAAGCTCCTGGTCTGTATCTGAGAACAGCTACATGCAAGGGGCCAGCTGGTGCTTTGGGATTTCAGTTTGAATCCCTGTGGACCAAGAACCGTCACTGTCTTTTCCTACTGAACAACCATGTGCGTTTACATCTGACAGTCTGTGACCATGGTGCAAGGAGAAAAATTAAAGCTAGCTCAGACAAGGGGAGGTGGGCACTGGAGGCTTATTTCTGAATGCAAACTTTTTGGCTGCGACCCAAAAGTGTTGCAATGGAAAATGATTGTCAGCTTTTTAATAATGTTATTTTGTATTGTGAAGGCAACACCAAGTGTACCATGTACAAAGTGTTCTGTGATAAAAGATGTCATTTAAAAAGTCAGACTTAATTAATTATGAGGGCTTCAGGCTGGATCAGAAATGGATATACCTTGCAAATAAGAACAAGTTAATAGGAGATCAATTATTGCAGAAAGACACTTGGTATCAGACACTGTTTGGAAGTCACCCCGTCCTGTTGTTTAGAAGAATGTATTCTAAAAGCATTTTGGCAATGGAAAGGAGTGCAGTTCAGTGAAAAAGTGAGACAGATGAGAAAGGAAGAGGTTTTTGAGCTTAGTGAATTTAAATAGTAAACCATAATGTGCCAGTAGCAGTCAGATTTTAACACTGAATATAATAGCAATATGGCTCTGCTCTGTCAGAGCTGTTTTTATATTAAGAGCTTTCAGGTTTTTTGAGAGGTACAGATCACAATTAAAGTGTTCAATTCCCATGTTGAGTCCCCTTGAGCTTTGTTTCTCATCACACACAAGAGTGGGAATGAATTAGATGTTATCCTTCTTTGTGTGGGCCCACAGAGCTGTGTGGAAAAAGCTGCTTAAACTTGTTTGCTGCTGCTGTCCCATGGAACATGATAATTGAAATGTGGGTATGGGAGGTGTGACACAGAAAATCTGATACTGTCACAGCAAGGCTCCTCTCAAAATAGTAGTCAGAGCAGGGGATGGAAGGGACATTCAGCTGAATTAAAATGTTGCAGATCACTTTGTGTGCTTTCTGGAGAAGAAGAAATAGGACTTGGTATCTACAGATTAACTACCTTGACCAGGCTCTTCATATACTTTGGTCAGTTTCCAGTCTTGCACTTCTTCAGGGCCCTGGTGCAAATTATTCCATGACATAAAGAAAATAATCCTCCAAAATGGCTTAATTTCCTTCCAGAGGAAAAAGAAATCCCAACACTCTGGAACTTGGACCAAAGCTTGGCACAAATTTTAGAGTGACAAAATGTTCACTAGAAAAAACCTAATTGAAAGAATCAGCTTAGGAACAGGGCACAGTTTTGAACCAGAATGTAATGGGATCAGAGGGGAGAAATTAATGTCTTGTGGTTTGAATGCTAGGCATCCTTGATCACTGGAAGAATGAGTGGATGGAATGGATGATATCCTGAACGCTGTTGGATGAGAAGTGTCTGGAAGCATCTATTGCCCTGCCTCACTAATGAAAAAAAATGGATTCTTGGACCCCAGAATAGGGACAGGAATTGATTTAGAAGGAAGGACAACAGACAAACACACACAGACCTGCTGTGTTGTCTTTGCCAAAGATATTTGGTCAATAGAGTGATGGTCAATAGCTAAAACTTTCTGCAGTTCACGGTTAGGCAGCTTGACTTCTCAGCAGAAGTGGAGTTGGAAACCACAGCAGAATCTGTGCTTCACTAGCAGAAGAAGTCAGAAGAAAAAATGAAACACCTTAAGACACAGGACTGCTCATGTGTTTGTTCCTCACTGAAAGAGAGAATATAACCTAAAACCCATCAAACAGACAGCTTTGAAGGATAGTTACTTTTTATCTGGGTTAATCAACTTCATGGGGACAAAAAAAAAAGGTTTAAATGAGAGTTTTGGCAAAAGGGACTGTTTAAAAATGGATCCTGTGAGAAAGAGAGTGCAAGAGAGCTGCCCTGCACAATATGAATGTAGGAACCCCCCTGCTTCATGCTGCTTCTCATACTGGACAGAGGGGAGATTTGGGGTGGCCTCCACAGGACATGCTGGAATCCATGGTGGTGGGAGAGCAAGGGAGAAGCTGGGTCTAACCTTCAGCTCTACCCACCAATTCCTGCCTGTTTACATTAGCCAGGCAGACTGGTAGGAAGGAAATTTCCTGTGTCCAGTCAGAAGGACCATCAGTCAAACCTCTGGTTTGAAAACAAGGCAGTGATGTTAAGCCAGTGCATCTCATGAAATAATTAAGTCCCACTGCTGTCATCCCTACTCACATATTGTGTAATGGTCCCATGTGCTGAGAAAACACTCGCTAGAATTAACAATGCTGAACACTATTTAATATGATGACTGTGGCAGGCAAAAGCTACTCCTCCAAAATAATAAATCATATGACATTTAGCTACCTTTTATCTTGGCAAGAAGCCATGAAGTTTCAGCCTTTCGTGGTGTATGAGTTGCTTTTGAAGTGCTTTTGTGTTAGGAAGAGTGGGCCTGCAAATGAGGTGCAATGAAATTCTGCATTTAGTGTATCTCGTGATAGGGAGATTAAATGTATCTAGGCTGCAAAGCAACTGATCTTGGGTTTTATCTGTACTTCATCTATGGTTTTTGCTTTCTTCAGACCCACTTTTGTCTTCCCAGTGTCCTCAGTTTTTTATCCTCACTGCCCACCTGCAACTCTGTTTATGAAGGATGGGAGAAGGCTTTGATCTAGTGAGATATGGTAAGGGAACGGTTGCTTTTCCCCCACATAGTGCTCAGCATGCAATGGCACACTTGTGTTCAGGTTGGGCTCCATTTGCCTCAGAGAGACACAGATATGAAGTGAAAAAGTGTAGCTGTTGCAGGAACAGAGCAACACCACCCTGACACAGTAGAAATGCAGCCATATTCCTGCTGTATTTTATGTTTGGTTAAATACCAGATGTGTGATGAGGCTTGTCATTCTTTTCCATGTGGTCCTCCTAAAAGAAAAGGCAGTATCTGATGCATCAATAACACTAGGTGGGAGATCAGGAGAGATCTCCCTAAAATCTTTATAAACATTTGGGTGTTACAAACATGCTGGAGCACATCTTCAGTAAATTTTTGCTGGGAAAAATGAAATGTTAAAAGCATACAAGCAGGAAGGGCACCAAGTACTGCTTTAGGGTGTGTGCTTGCCATAGGCATGGCTGAAAGTCACTGCTGTAATTGTAATTCAGCACAGAAATTGAAAGTGTAGTTGGGCTGCAAGTAGTCTAACCTGCAGGGGAAACCATATCTCACTGTGATGTGCTGATTGTTCACTTGGGTGAAAGGCAGGAAGGTGTGGGGCACATCCAGTATTTCACTGTCTCTGTCACCTTCCTGGCCTGCTAATGTAACCAAGAATCAGCTGCAGAGTTCCATTAATTCTCAGTTAAGGAGTTACTGACATTGCTCTAAAAACTTTTCTTACCAAACATCATAGGCTGAACTGTTGACATCAAAGGTTAAAACTCCTGTGTGCTGTTGGAAGTGCCTCCAACTGGCCACTGATGGATTTGGTCCTCTGTTTATTGTTTCTAATGACACAAGCATTTTTTTCCCTGATGAAGAGACCTCAATTTCAGACACATCATCTCCACAGTAATTAGTGATAAATCATCTTCACTGCATTTCCCTGACACATGTAATGTTGTATTTTTATTCTCAAGTTGTTCTGTTTCAGTCAGCTTGACTGAAATAGCTTTTTAATACTAAAAGCAAAAAAAAAAAAACCAAACCCAAAACATTTTAAAGAATATTTTATGAAAAGTCCAACATCCAGATGAGAAAGCCCAGCATTAAGGATGCACATGAACCTTCAGGTCAACTTCTTGCTTATGCTTTCTCTGGTCACTGATAAATTATTGCTTCCTTCCTTCACTTGCTCTCATGTCACCCTAGGGGGATTTACACAGTGTTTTTTCCACACCTCACGTAGTGTGTGTGGCCTTGAAAACTGCCTTTTAATAACTATCCAAGTACTGCATTGAATAAAGTGTCACTTACTCATTGCATTTCTCTAGGCCTTCAATATGTTTTCTAAAGCTCTTATAATTATGGATGAACTCACCTTCCCGTTACACTTTCCAGAGTAGCAGGTGACATTCCGGCTTTACATCAAGGGAACTGGACCCCAGAAAGGTCAAGTCAAAAATTCTCAGCTTTTGTAGGAAATGTCACCCAGGCTGGGGTTTCTAGACCAAAATGTAGAGGGTTTTCTCTTCTTCTTTTTCTTTTTTTTTAAAGACATCTTAGCATTTAAAGCACAGCTATAATTGATCTCAGCTGCAGCTGATGGCACTCAGCAAGTCCTGCCAATCTAACTGCAAGTGCCCAAACCCAGGCAGCTGGAAACTAGGAGTGTTCCCATGTGAGATGAGTGCTTGCCAAGTATTGCAAATGAGTTCTGGGTCAGAGGAGGAGCAGATTTCCATTCTCAGGGGTGGCACTTCAGGGCTGAGCTCTGAGACAGTAATTTTTCGTTCTGATGTTCTCCTTATCACTCAATTGTGTCCAGCAGTTAGACACAATGCAGGTTTTCCATGTGGGTGAAAAGTTACGTCACATTTACTTACACTTTGAAACTATTAATCTAGGGGGTTGTTTTTAAAGAAGTATGGGTTTTTTCTCTACTGATCTTCAAATGCTTTGGGATTTGAATTTATGGGATTTGTAAACGTAGTTACAAAACATTTCTGAATTTCTCTCTTCATGGCATGACATCGCATGAAGGAAATAACATTTGCTTATTATATTATATGCTGGAGTAAAAGCATCTTTAGCGGTATCAGCCTAGTAATTTTCTACATAAAATTAATCAATATAAGTTGTTCCTGATAGGCCTATTTCTCATTTTCCCTGGAGATTTCCTGTTCTTTCCTCTGTGCTGAGTGTTCGCTTGGGTGAAAAAGGTGTTCACTTGGGTTTGTCACAAGTCACACTAAAAATCAAAAGCAAAAACCCCCAAAGCCACAGGGAGGCACAAGTCACAGAGGTGCAGCGACAATTAAACACAGGCTCATTGCAGATGGGGAAGGAGACAAACACAGCCATGCAAAATCCCACCCCTTTCTACACAATAGAAAAATCACTTAAGGAAAATCTTTAGGCTGCGTTTCTCAAAGGTTGCTTTAAAAGGCTGGAATCCATCAGTTTTGAATTTGCAAAATCCTGGACATGACTTAGCCATGTCCCATAATTTAAATGGTAGTAAGTGTTCTGGGCAAGTCTAGTAAACCAAATACACATTGGGCTGTGCACACACATGGGGGTGGTACATGTGCACATATATTTGCCATTATTGATTTTTTTATTGATTTTTTTTTCTCTGATGATTTAGCAATATCTAAATGCAGCAAAAATGTGAATGAAAATAATTATTGCAAGAAGTTGTGCTGGTGCTGGAATTTCAAAATCCTTATCAGCAGACAAAATCTCAGAGCATCATTCTCCCAGATAGGGAATGGAGAGGCACAAGGGGTAATTAATCACTGAGGGGCAAAACTGTATTGAGTACTTGCTTGCTTGTTCTTGTCCTTGAACCACTGATTCTCCACGTGACGAGCCAGCTCAGCATGTGGCACAATTGCAACATGTAGGATTGTTTTGGAATAAAGGAGCACAGGATTTGTTAGGTTTTAAAGCTCAGTGATTCTCTTTTTTTTAATTGGCAGTAAAGCAGTAAGGCACTTAGGATGCAAACTCTAACAATAAACAGGGTTTGCTCTGTATTTATGGCTTGTGAATAAAGATTGCACAAAGGTGGTAACTTTTAATTTTGCATTAACCCAGCTTGGCTCTGCAGTAGGTGTTGAGCTTGTGTGATGAGAAATGAATCAATTGCTGTCTGTGCCTTGCAGTGGCTGTCCCCTGTGAAATAATCTAAACCTGTCACATGGTGACAGCTTGCTCTACCTGCACAAATAACACCATTTTTGAGAAATCAAGGACTGCTGATATTGCTGTAATAGATCTAAAAGTGCATACTGATGGGATCTGACTTCTGTGAGATAGAATTTGAAGCCGCTAACACGCAGAATATTTCTGCTGCATCAGCTTCTCATCTCAGAAATGTGGATCAGGTCTTTGAAAGAGTTCAGCGCTGAACAAATCCCCATCTTGTCTAGTTCTGATACTTAGATCATAATACATGAAAAGCTGGTTAAAAAAAAGCCTCCCATACCATAAAAGCCATAACAAGCTTTAGCAGCTGCCTGGAGAACACCCCTCGAGTATCCCAAATATGTGGTACTGAAATGTGGTGTCCACCAACTCTATTACAGCTTGTACAAACAAAAGCAAATGTACTGGAGCACTTCTCATCTCCCAGAGCTCCAAAGAGGTTTCCAGAGCACTCAGCTATAAGCCTTTGTGTTTCAATGGAGCTTGGCAAATGTGAGGGGTTTTCAGTGTTTTGGCCAAAATATAAACTGAAGGGGGAAAATCTCAATTCCAATCCAAGCAAGGTGGCTATTACTGATGGTTTTTAGTTTTGCGATGGATGGAGGGGTAGTGACCAGACTTGGAAAAACTTTGTTTTGCTTAACTAGAAACCAGTTGTTCAATGCAAATTGAAATACTTCAATTTCATGGGAATTGGTTTGGTTTGGTCTAAACATAGGCCAAACAAAAGCATTGAAAAAAGAAAATGCCAGTTGAAAATGAAAAGCTGAAAAATCTGATTTTGAAGGATTTTGAAAAAAACCCACTCTTTTCTTACTGATTTTTTTTTTTTCATTTTGACCCAATTTTGTAATTAGTTTTAGCTGGCAGTATTGAATAACCATTTGGGAATGAATTCACTTTTTATCAAGATGTTGTCTAGCCACCTTCACCTTGAAGAGCTCATGCCGTGGGAGATAGGTAAGTGTTGCTGTTACTGTACTATTAAAAGAAGGATCATAGAGCCTTTAATGTCTCGTGGTTTTTGAGGTTTTAATCAAAAATGAGTGAATGAGCTGCATTTCCAGCTACAACAAAATAAACATTGGTCAGCATTAAGAGAGCATTGCTGTCAAAACGAGACTTAAAGATCTGTGAAAATTCTTTCCTAAATTGTTCATTCATCTTATTTTATTTTTGTGTGTGGCTTGAGCATATCTGTAAATCTAAGTAAACAGCATCTAGCTGTGTGTTGCTCTGTTCTAAATATGGTGCAATGGAAAAAGAAGTTTAATTTCTCCATAAGATCTCTTGAGACTCAATGTATTTTTGAAACACCATTGGCTGCCCTGACACTGTGACAGCAGCCAGTTGTTTTAAAGGAGCATTTGCTTGTTGGAAACAGTGCAGTTGACCTTGGTAGTGTTGTACTTTCAGTAGGAAAGGATGGTCAGAGGCTAAAGTGATGTCTGACAGAGGAAGCAAAGACAGTTCATTAAGCTAAAATGTCGGCTTTTTCTGATAAAAGAAGTAGTGCTTAAGTGAGTGATCTGCAAAGAGTGATCACAATGAGGCTGTGAAGGAACACACACCTGGTCATTGCAGTTGACACTTCCTGACCTAGCACAGCATCAAGAGGCTCAGCAGGGCTGCACAATTCACACTGTCCATGGCACGTAGTGCAGGATGAGAGGCTTTTTCCTGGAGAATTTACAGTCTCCAGTGATTGGCTGACAGATGGGGTTGGTGCAGTATTTGCCTTTGCATTTGACAAGGAGCTTTACCACAAAGGGTAAAACAACCTGCCCAGAGTAAGAATGGGGCCAAGTTGGAAAATGGCCAGATTTGTTGACATTCAGTTCATTGCTATTTTTGCCATAAGGGAATTAATCTTCCACTTTGACTTCTGCTGTGCATTTAATCAGGTGCTGAGTGAATATCTTACTCTGGAAATCCAAACTAATAATGGACATAAAAATCGTGGTAAATGATAAGATGGAATAAGACAAGTCATATCTTCCCTAATGACACCATAATGAACTGAACTTAAAATGAAATCCTATCAGGAACAGTCACGGCCCATTAGACAATGAAATTTCTTGTTAAAGTGACTTTTCAAAAGTACTTTGCAAAAAATGAAAATGAAACAAAATTACACAGTATTTTTGGAAGCCACTTGCAGTCAGAACCTGAAAATCTTTTGGGGTAAACCCCCATGAGCTTCAGTGAATATTTTGCTCATTCAAGGACATAAACTCTAAAAGCACTGACTGTGGATTACGTGCCACAGAAATAATTTCAGCATGATTTAACAGCTAATATCACCAATTTATGGCGTAAAATACTGTACCCATTGAGAACAGATGGAAAAAGAAGTAAAAAAGAGGGGGTTAATTTCTTTGCTTTTTGTGATTGCTGCTTTACATGGATCATGCAGAACAGGGACAAAACACAAAGTCCCTTGATTTTTAAACACCACATGCTTTGAAGAAAACATTCAGGAACAGCAAGTGGGAACACTTCCCAAAAACAACCAAAAGGAGGTGCAGGGAATGGAAATTACTGTGGAGGTGCTTGTTTTTGTTGGTAAATGTTCCAGAATAACCTTTTCACAGATACAAATACTTTACTCATTGTCATCTTCAAAGCAAATTAAACAAAACTTTCTCATCAGCAATGATTATTGTGAACTGGAGTTGGCAAGAAAATTTAAATTGTAAAAAAAAAACCAACAGTAAAGGTCTAACTCTCATGGAGGAACAGCAAGATGTAGGTTCTTGTTGCTCATCAGGCCTGTTGGCATCCTCCAGCTGAAGGTGCATTGTAAATGGGGCCATAAACTCCTAAATCAAACACTTTAAGAATTTTTATGTTTCATATTGTCTTTATTTACTATCTGAATATTCCATAGTATTTTGATCTCTTCTGTGCTAGGTATTAACCATGAGAGAAATATATTTCTATACCTTTTTAAAAAGTTTCTTTAAATTTTTTTAAGTAAAAGTGGCACTGCAAATGCACATTTATTGTTCCAGCAGTATTAACAAAAATATCAGATATACAAAGAAAGTGTATTACATTGTTGTAGGAAGGAGAAGGTGTTGTGGTTTGGGGTTTTTTTGGTTTTTGTTTTTTGGTTTTTTTTTTCTTTTTGCTAGCATCTGTTCTATAGTAGTTGCCATCCTTGGGTAATTCATCTAAAGACTACAGGGCTGTTGGTAGAGGAAGCTGTAAAGCAGCAAGTAAACACAGGCTTATGTAGCTTTAAAGAAGGCAAAAGAAGAAAATATACTATTCTGAGTGATTCACAATTCTGGATACCATCAGGCTGTGCTTCTGAAAGGGCTGCAGGCTTAGTTGCTGTCTTTGTTCCCAGCTGGAGCTCTCATACCAACTTCTTTTGAAATCTGACCATTAGAACTTGTTACATCCTTGAGTGTGAACATGAAAGCTGAAGCAAATTGTTTCATCAATACTTGTTTATAATTTTAGTCCAAATCTGTATAGGGTGCTTGCATACAGAGAGTAGCTCTTAATAGAAGGTAATTGTGTCTCCTATTCAATGTATCCACCTGGTAACGCTGTTTAGAATTTATATTTGGGGAAGGAAAAGAGAAATGGAGAGGATACTGCCTAGAAGACTTATGTGCTTTAAAAAAAAAGGTTAAATTTTAACTCTTTTCACTTGGACTGAGATAAAATGGGGCAGATAGGTTTATTCTCATTTTACTGTGATGAAAAGACCTTGATTCAGGTGTCACTTTGCATGCTGATCTGCTGCTTTTACTTTTGTTGGTTTTGGTGGTTTACAGCAAAGAGAATTGGGGCTTTAGTGCTTCTGTCAGCTGCTAATGTGGGCTTGTAGCCAAAAAATCTCTTTGCTGGTCCATCAAAGCATTTGTCAATAAATTGTCAAATGTGCAGTTGTTTTGAACCTGAATCCAGTTATTCACCTGCTGTAGGAAGAGTTATGGAGCAGTGAAATAGCAAATTGTTCTTTCATTTTGCTAGCCTAGATAGTTAAGCAAAAAAATAACTGAATTCTGCTTTGAGAAGATCATAGAAAATAATAAACTGGAACTGAAATAAAGCTCCCCAGCAGGGCTAAGGTTAGAGCATCAATGTGATAATAAAAATATGCTAAACATGCTAAACAAAAGCAAGTTCTGCTTTGGCAGAGGAGGAGTGAACTGAACTAGATCAGAGTTGGCTAAAAGACCAAATGCAGTCAGCAAATATTTAGCATAAATAAAACTCCAGCATTGGAGGTTTAAATCTCTGCCTGTCCTTTGAGCATCTTCCTGTTCACAGGTTGAATTTCATCAAGAAGCACAGAGCTTTTAAAAAAAAGAACAAAAAGGCAAATAAAGCCCAGTGCATTAAAAGCATTTTAACCTGGTGAAATTTCAGTCTCAATGTTGTGAGTTAAGTGGAGGGAAATGAAGGAGGGAACTACACTGGCATTCTCAAATGGCAATGTTGTACAGGAAAGGAAAATAAGTCAAAATTAAGAGGCAATCTCCATTCTATTTCTACAAGTAGTCCCTTGTATAACATTAAGCATAAGAGGCTGAAGCTCAGACTGGCATCCTCAGAACAAGCAATTTGGATAGGCTGAGTCCCAGGGCACTTCAGCCATGCTTCATTCATTAAACATAACCCAGAGGTAGCAGCCCAGCTCTGTGTGCATATGTGCATGCTTTGTACTAATGCCTTAATGACTGCAGACTTCTGCTGAAGAGAGCAGCCAGGAAAAATGTCCCTCAATAATGGACCAGCTGACATCCCAGGTAACACAACGCAATTGTGTCAGAGCAGTTCAGTGGAAGTTTCCATCCCTTATATGTAGCCATTGGTGATGCACAGGGAAATGTTCATGCATGACGTTCATGATTGTGTTCTCTAACACTTGTGTCCCTGGCCGAGGGTGCAGAGATAAGGAAGGAAGGAAGGAATGACTTTTCCTCAGGGATGTGTGAATCAGTCACCTAGCTGGCAGGGTATGGCGGGGAGCACTGTACATGTCTCATTGTGCTTGGTGGAATGGCAGTGGGAAGCGAAGCCCGAAGCCCACAGAAGAGAAATTGGAAATATGCTGAATTGAGTAGAAACTGGATCGAGGAGGAGTAACTGCTGGATTTGTGAGAGAGCATTTTGGAAGGAATGGGTTTTGTGCACGGAGCTAAATAACTGGTAATATTTTGTATCCGAAAGTATGTAGAGTTGGCTTTTGAAAAAGGAGAAGAAATGTCAATGAAGTCTAAGCTAGTATTTGGGCTGCAGTAGCTGCAGGGGTGAGATGGGGTCCTATAAGTGGGATAAGTGAAGAAGAAATTAGCAGGCCAGCCAGAAATGATTTAGGCTGCTGTCTCATCCCTTACTCTGCAGGAAGTAGAGCAGGGACTATTTCTTCCCTTATTTCCAACTGCAGAAAACTCAATAGGCAGCAAAATTTCAGTGAAGAAGTGATGACAGCTCAGGAAAAGGAGTTCATAATGGAAGCAACAAAGCAACCTTATCTTCAGCACATATTTTTCCTCCCATAATAGATATCTGCTATTTTATTTTAGCTACATTAGTGAAAAATAGTGTCTCAAATTTATTTGTCTTCTACTTTCTGAAAGAAACAATATGTGATTATTGGGTCTTTTTCCTCTCCAGTTACTAGCTGGCAACTTTCGAAATAGAAAGTAAATTATGTTCCCACTATCTTATTTTTACAAAAAGATTGTAATCAGATTGAGAAGGAGAGACCCAGATTAGTCCCCAGGGAAAAGGCAGGCTGAACTCCGGCACTGCACACTTGTCTTGTGGGAGCTGTTTGCTGGGAAGTGTGTTTGCCTCCAGCCTGGCTTCTGCAGAGCTTGCTGCTCACTTGCAGAGTTCAACCCTGGGGCAAAGGAGGAGTGAGGGAAAGGAGAGGGGAACAGTGGTGCTGCTGACAGGGAGTGTGGGGTCAGAGGAGAAAAGACCCAAATCTATAGTGAACCAGGTTTATGGGTTCTGCTGCTGGAGGAACATCTTGTTTACCTGAGGAATAACATCCCAGAGTAAACCCATGTCTGTCTGTTTCTCCTATGGAGTAGGTGAAAGCAGAGCAGCCTCCTTTAGATCTCCCCAGAGCCTAGCACAGTGTTACAGATCCAATTCTGCATGTGCACCAAAGGTTTTCAGGTTAGTACACCGCAACCAAAATGTTTGAAGCCGAGGGTCTTGAGTTAGCTTCAGTTTAAGTCTTAACTCCTATTTTGGCACGTAATGAACTCACTTTTTGGGCAAGAGAATGTTCAGATTCATAGAATCATAGAACCATAGAATGGTTTGTTCTGGAAGGGACCTTAAAGACTATCTCATCCCAAATCCCTGCCGTGGGCAGGGACATGTCCCACCAGACCAGACCGCTCCAAGCCCCATAAAACCTGGCCTTGAACAGTTCCAGAGATGGGGCATCCACCGCTTCTGTGTGCAACCTGTGCCAGGCCCTCCCCAAGGTACTAATTCCACCCAAGTCAGTGGAGATGATCAGTATATTTGAGATGCGGGTCCCCTTTGTATTGAAATACAGCTCTCATAGGCTGGCATGGTGACAATGGCATTCAAAACATGCACTGTGTGCACTTCTCAGGCCTCATGCTGGTATTTCTCATTTCCCATAGCTGTGCCCTGCCTCAGCACTGCATGGGATGGACACTAGATCCTCTTTTAGCTTCTGCTCCACAGCTGGATCAGGGCTGAGCCTGCAGAACTTTGGGGTGGTGAGTATGGAGCTCCTTTTTCCCTTTGCACTGAGGGTTTGCTGGGTGCTGCTGAAAACCCCAGACCTGCCTTTTGTGTTGGCAGGAGAAGTGTGGAATTCAGTGGGGTCAGGTAGCAGCGTCCAGCAAGGATCTGGCTCCCAGCTGAGCCACTGCCTCTGTTACCAACCTTTGATGTACCTGGGCAGAGCTGCAGCCTCATGCTGGGTCCTTGTCAGCATCAGAGGAGGTCAGGTAGGAGGGAACAGTTGGATATGAACATGAGGAAACAAACAGCAAAACAGCACATCACAAGTAGTGGTTTCAATGTATTCACTACTCATACCGTTTCCCCAACTTTTATGCTTGGCTTAAGGCTTTTAGAAAACGCAGAATTTTTAAAAGCATGACTGGAAAGTTTTTAATCAAAAACTAACCTGTCCTTTTGATCTGGTCTGACACAACTTTCTCTAATATTTATCTTCCAGCATATCTCTCCACCTAGTTTTGAACTGCTATAAATTGCATGTCATGTAGTTTCGTCATGGTGCTATTTTACAGTCCAATTTCTAAGGCAGAAAGCCTCCCCTTTTTGCCATCTCTATACCTAAACTTGTGCAAATATTTTTTCAAGTTTCCCCTATTACTTGGTGTTCATATTAAGTTATATATTTGCTTAATTCTCCATGTGAAAAACTTTATTTTTACTTTCTCTTAATGATTCCTTATACATGTACTTAATTTCCATGAAAATGCACACAAGTTTTACCAGAAAGGGCTATTTCTTTTCTTTTGCTAGAACTTATGGAAAAAAGTGAGTGTCTCACATCAGTTCTTTCCTGGTAACTCCAAAGTGGATTTTTAACATTAAGACGGAATCCTAACAAAAAAAGCTCTCTCCATCCTCAGCCTGTAGATGATTAGGAACAAAAATGTTTACATGCCTCCTATTGCCATCATTTACGCAATCTAATTCTACAGTGCTGGGACCCCCACTCTATAAATTTCAATTATACCATTAGCAATAGCTCTTCACTGCAGTAATTGGTACGCTCACTTTATCTAATGCAGTATTTTCCCTCTAATTGACTTCAAATTTATCATATAAATGTCAAAGCCAAATTTTCCTATAATAACCTATTATCTCTGCTGTTCTAGCTCACTACACTCACAAGAAACAGAGCAATAATAATCTTTTGGGATAATGAAGGACAGAAGCTTAATTTACAAAGTGCTGAAAAGAATGACAGCTACCTTTTACCTGTCAAAACCAGAAACTTTTAATATATTCATTTAATTAGACTACTGATCCCCTTCGTGTGATATTTTTGCTCTTACTATAATATAAGAATGAATCCAGCTTTTGCTAGGAAATAAGACTATCTAGTGTTTAGATGATGGACTTCCTATCAACAGGTTTTTAAACAAGTATTCTCATTATCAGAGGCTTTCAACTTTCTCTCCTTACTCTGTAGTGTAATCAATTGCAGCACAAGAAATAGGCTATTATACCGTGACACACAAGTGGCAAAGGCACAAAGAAAAGGCTTTTTAATGTGTAAATGAATTTTTGAGAATAAACAGGAGTGGAGAGTGGGAATGATGCAAGCATACTCATCAATCCCATAGATTTTACATAGGATCACCTAAAAATGAATTACCATATCAAGTTCCAGAATTGAAATTTACAGTTAACTAATTCTGGAAGTCTAGGCTGCTGTATAGAAAGACATAAGAGTGAACCGGAGATGAGTAACAAAATGGTAAACTTGGACTTCTGTATTTTTTGATTTCTTTCTATTTGAAGACTTTTCAGGACATCTTCTGTAAGATGTGTGTGTTTGGTGCTGTTTCTTGTTCCATCCTGAGGCAGAAGAAATGTGATACTAGGGCTGGGTCATAGCCTCATGAGGCCAAAGAGTTGCTGCATCAACTGATTTTGGGATTACTGTGCTTCTCTCACCATCAATGACCAAGATCATTCACCATCACTGGAAAGCAGTCACCAGTGACAAGTTTGTATCCCTTCCTCCCTTAAAAGGAGGCACCTGAGGGGGTAAGTGCCCATCAGCACTCCTTCATATTATCCTCTTGTGCATCTGAACTATACCTGGATAACAATCTTTCCAGACTCATTCTTCGAAATGAATAGGAAAGGTGCAAACTCTCCCTCCTACGAAATCCAATTACACCACTATTATGAACTTTTCATTTTGCATGTGTCAGGCAACATAGAAACTGACAGAAGTTCAGGTAAGAGGCTGAATTTTAATGCTGAGATTTTATGTGACACATCAGCTTGTTCCTTAGAAATGTAATTAAGATTTTTGTTTATGGCTATTGTGATTTTTTTGGATGGAAGCACCATAAGTGAAGAGAGTAGCAGGATTCAGAATACTTGCAGATGTGAGCTAGATATGGAAAGCAGTAATGAAATGTTACTCTGATAAAATTTCCAGCAAAGGATACAGTGATGTGAAATGAGAAGCTCTGGTACTGTTTGCTACCCACAGGCAGCAAGACACCACAGCCTCTCACTCACCTCCCCCCACTACAGGGAGATGGGGGAGACAGCTGGGAGACAAAATAAAGTAAAATTTGTGGGTTGAGTTAAAAATTTAATAGGCTTAATAGGACAAAAAAGGAAGGTAAAATAATAATAACAATGATTACAACAACAATAATAATGATAATGACAAAAGAATTGGAATGTACAAAGCAAGTGATGCACAGGGCAATTGCTCACCACCCACTGACCCATGCCCAGCCAGTTCCTAAGCAGCCACCCCAGCCAGTTCTTCCCCAAGTTTATGTGCTTAGCATGATGCCATGTGGTCTGGGATATCCACTGCGTCTTGGGATCAGCTGTCCTGGCTCTGTCCCCTCCCAACATCCTGTGCCCTGCAGCCCCCTTGCTGGGGGAGTGAGGAGTAGAAAAGGCCTTGGCTCTGTGTAATCCCTACTCAAGCATAACTAAAACATCCCTGCATTATCAACAACATTTCCAGCACAAACCCAAAACACGGCCCCATACCAGCTACTAGCAAGAAAATTAACTATCCCAGCCAAAACCAGGACAGATATTTTTCTGTACATGCCATACAGCCATCCTTTACATGGATTTATCTGAAGAGTAGGAGTTTAACCTACATAAGTTGAATATTTTCTGCTTCTTCAGCTAACAAAAATGTACCAGGTGAAAGCAGTGGGTGTTTAAATTCTTATGTGGAACAGTAGAAGGGGGTAAAGGTTCATGAAGTGAGTTGGAAGCATATGAAGATTCACCCTGTGGGTGCAATCTTGATGATATAAATGCAATACCTGAAAAATAAAGGATTGTAAAAAGGTTTATAAAACAAATTAAAAAAGAAAAGTCTAAGTGCCGCCCTGTTCCTCAGAAGTGTGCTGCTGGCAGAGGATGGCATTCCTTCCTAGTGTGATGAAAATGATTTACCCAGAAAATACAAAGATAAAACCTATTGTTAGTTTGGGACATAATTGCCTCAGATCTATCTCACTGTTTGCCACTATCCTTTTTAAAAAAACTGGTCTAACAAGAAACACGTTACATAAAAACACATATGAGAGTGTATGAAACCAGCAAAGTCCTCCTGACACAGATAGAACATTACCTGCTATACCTTATCCTTCCAACTGTGGATAAAACAAGGCAGACTTGTTTAATTGCAGCTTGGCTGCTCTCCTTATGTCTCCATGAGCAGCAGGGATGGTTCTGCCTCACCAACACAGTCCACCAGCAGCCTTTATAGGGTCACAACCTTCCAGTGAACTTTCTGAGAATGTGGGGCCAAGCACAGCGTCCATACAGGATAGCTGCTGCACCAATGAATGTTGTCTAGAATTCGCACTTGAGTTGAAGGTATTTACATGATCTGTGGCATTTTCCCCTCAGATTTTACTATAGCAATTTGTTTAGTGACTTGTATCTTTTGATGTGTATGCATACTAGAAAGGATTTTTTTCTTTAGTTTTTTTGGGGGGTACATGTAAATAATAACTGTCCCCAAACTTTTTTCTTAGCAGAAAATCTCAAGAAGCTGCAGTGGTACCATAGCTCTGTTGAAGACTTTGATGGGAGTGACAGGCCACCAGATAATTTTTGCACTCCTTTGGCATGTGGGTGTTTGAAAGTGTGTATCTCCAGTGTTTCTAACACCCCAACAGAATTTATACCCTTGCCCATAGGACTGCCTGAAAATTTAACTGCTCAGGAATATTAGGTATCACTTGGTGTACTTATCTCTTGAGAGATCTTTATGCATTGATGAATTTGGGCTACCTTGGACCAATAGTTTGTGACCTTTGGAGAGTTTGCATTTAATTTAATCCCATGAAGCCATTGTGTCGACTGGAACAAAAAGGACAAAAATGTCAGAATTTCTGTTCATTTTAACATGTGTTGACGAGGGACTTTTCTAACAAAGTAATTTCTCAGTAAAAACTGATGAAAGCAGATGATGTTCCCTTTATTGAATAGATTGCACAACATAACATATATCTTAAACAATTTGGGGCATATCTTTCATGTCTTTTAATTCCAAAAGTGAATATTTATATCCTAAGGAGTCACAATTAGTTCTTAATATTCATTCTTTTCAAAAGGAAGTCCCAAAAAATTGGCCCAAATGTCTTAGGTAATTACTCACAGAAATAAAGGTAAGCTGAACCCCAAGAAATTTATGAGTTATTGAGCCAGTTTCAAACATTTTCAGGAGCTAGATTTTCCTATATCCACATTATTTTACTGGATAATGCAAGTATTGTCATTCTAATGATAGATGATTATAACATATCTGCACACTGTTGGCAGGAGAAACACTTTTAGGCAATTTTAGGGGAAATGCTCATCAACCCAATTTTTTAGTGTTATAAAAACCAAAGTGAAGTGAACATTTATTTTCAAAAGGGAAAATGTGGCTTATAGTTTCCTTAAAAATACAGAAAGAACACCTTCAATGCACTCAGTGCATAAGTGGCTAAAAGCTCAGGAGTTTTATTAGGTTGGGGCTTGTCCAGATGTATTAGATTGTGAAGGGAAAGTCTGTATAAGCTTTGGAGCTCTCCTTCTTCCCTTGCCCTTTTCAAAGTCTTTGCTCTCTTGAAATTTCATTGTTTTTTTTTCTTTATACAGCCAAAAAGATGGGGGTGCTAGTTGCCCTAGAAATCTTCTCTAGCAATATAAATGGTAAGTGGAATTATTAGGGAGTTGTTGGTCAGGAGAACTTTAGACATGAGAAATGAAAAAAAATAAAATCACAAAGGGAGAGCATAGGTGTAGTAGTTGCATTTTGAATTTCAACCAAAATATGATGAGAGTTTAAGTATAACTGCACATGAAGTACAGAAAACATCCATATATCTCTCTTCCAAGGAACAGAAATAATGGTCCTTAGTAGTAGCCTTGCATTTCTCAAGGTCCAAGCATGTGACATAGACCCAAAATAATTTAACACCTTGCTGGTAGTAAGGTATTTACAGCAGAATGAATCAGGGCTTGCTTGATCCTACAAATTCTTACAAATAAATGTGTTCCAGTACAAGGTGTGCTCATAGCTAAGCATGTGCTGTGCTGCAGTTTGCTGTAGGTTTTTACCTGTTCACGTCTGTGGCTTCAGATACATCAAGAGCAAAAAGGAAATTGTATGCACAAATCCTGCAAAGCAGCTTTGGAAATATCAGTTGTCTCTTAATCTTAGTTTGCCAGAGGGCCAAGAGACTTTCATTAGCAAAAGAATAACTGTTCCTCAGTTGGTGTGGGTTGAAAGGACAAATTGAAGTGACATTTACGTTCTTTAAAGCTTCAGCTGAGGGAAATGTCCCTTTAAGGATAAAATCCAGTCTTAAACAAGACAGAAATGGCAACCCAAATTTTGCACATTAAAATTGAACAAAAAACCCCAAAGAAAACAAACCCAACCAACGTGCCAAAAATCAACCCTCCAGATAATAAATTAGAACTGTTGCAGCTGTTCCATTATGATTTTAGATAAACTTGTTCATATAATAGTAAAGGGCATCACTGCTCATAAGTAAAAAACATAATCAGTCTTTTCAGACTGGTTCAGATGGCTTCAGTCTGTTATTGTTGAATAACTGCCCGAGCAAGTTCTGCAATGCATATCTAATATGTGATCACCAAATATTACAGATCTATCTTTTTGTGTCAGTTTCTGCAGATTGAAGAGACCATCTTATACTTCAGTAAGCTGCGTACCCAAACAGGAGAGAATGAAAAATTCTCTATTTCTGTGCACTGAAGAGATTGAATTAAGCCTGGACTATGAAAAAAAAGAAATCCATTAACACATTTCCTGTAATTCTGGTTCTGTATGAGTTATTAAATGGAAAATACAGTTTTAGAAAGGATGGCTTACAGGTATCTCCTTATTGCAGACCTGTATGAAGAGTGAAATAGAGAAACATTTCTCTGGGAAGCAGTGCCAGGGAGGTGTTTAAAGTGGCTTCTTTTAACAGTGCTGAAATGAAGGAAGATCAGTGAAGAAATGACAATTTCCTGTGGAAAAATAGGAATTATATTTGATCAGATGTCCAAAGACTTGCCATTGCACAACTGAAATATTATCTCATCTGTGAAAACGTGCATGAGCTGAGCTTTCTGAAGAGCTTCAGATGCTGTGGGTTATTTAAAAAATTTTACCAAATCTTGGGACAGAGATGAAACTGAGGCAGACACATGACTGAGATAGATCCTGCAACTTACGTCAGCAAAGGGCATTTACTCCTGCCTGTTCCCTTCCATCTTCATGCCCGGATGTTTAAACAGCCTGGTTTGCTGTCAGCAGTGCTCAGTCACATTCCTGGGTTCACTGGACATTAGCAGTGCTGAGCTGACACCCCCACTCCTGGTACAGAGCATTCCTGAATGGTTTTAGTTCCAGCTGCTGCCAGCTTGACCAACTTGTATCCTCTCTATGTTTTTGCAAGAGATTCAATCCACACTGAAGCCCCTGGGGTGTACTGGGAAGGCTTTCTCCTCCTTCTCCTCCATTCTCTTTCCTCTCTTGGGTCCCGTACTCTGCAATCTTGTGCCTATGAATACGTTTATATATGTAAGTATTTTTCTTTAGCAGTGTGAAGAAAATATACTCTTGTGTAAGTATTTGCCAGATTGAGTCTTAAATCTGCAGAGTAGTGTTTCCCTGTGCTGTTGAATATTTATCGCGCTTTACCCCAGAGATGGTTGTATTTCAGGGAAGAGCTGAGTTGATATATCAAGGCTATGAGTCTTGCCAGCACTTCACTGTACGTGTAGTACTGATGAATATAACAGGGCACCAGTGCAGCTGAACTTCTCACTGGTGTAAGTATTGACAGGATCACCCCCTGCTCCTACAAATGTTCAAGGAAGGAAAGAGAAATATTGATTTGTAGAAAGAGTTGCTGAAGGAAAAAAACTCCATGAAGTATTTTAAAATACTTGTAAAAATTACTTTCTTTCTGAAAGCAGTGCCTGAGAACTTTTTGCAGCTGAAATAGTGTTTACTACCAAACACATTGCTCAGGAGATGTGCCAGCACCACAAAAATAATATTGGCTCTGGACCATCTCTTCATCTGTGATATTTATCATGGAGCAATATTCAGGATCTTGACTGTGAGTTCATGCTGTGGAATACAATGAATGTAATATCAAGGAAATGGGAGAGCAGATATAGTTGGGTTCTGTAATCCAGTGCATCATCCATCACAGTGTGAAAAGGAGAACTGCTGATCTTGAGAGACGACAATATACGGAGCAGAAATGTTCCAAATTTTTTTTGTTGGATTTAAAAGAAAAGCGTCATTTCACAACTAGGGGAAAATCATGATGAAGTAGATTATACTTTTATTTATTCTTAACAGACACAAGAGTCTGTTTCCATATGCCATAAAACCTGTCCTATGTCTTTTGAGGTGTCTAATCCTACTGCAGTTGTTCTTACCTGGCAAATGATATGAGATGGTATGAAAGGTTGACAAAGAAGTCAAAAAAAGAGACAAAAATTACTTTTATATTCCATAATTTGAAAAGAAAAAACAAACATGAGTGTCTTTATACAAGGGTAAACCATAAACCCATTCTTCAAGTTATTTCTATTGATTAAATGAGGGGTTTTAATAATTTAAATAGGTGCAAATAATGTTCAGATTTTAAACAGAGAAAATTTTATTATGACAGCTGTAGGTCAGTACCTTTCTTCAGTAAATGTGTTGGGTTGTACTCATGTTGTTTACCCCAAGAAATACAAATAGATGTTGCAAAGAAACAGAACTATATCACCTCCTTATACTCATCTTTATACACAACATTGTATGCCCCAAAATTTCCTGTGCAGATGAGTGATAATATATGTTCACAGTCAGTAATGCATTCAGATACAAATTCATGAAAAAGCTCTTATTTTAAAAGAAATATCATGTGATTATGCAGGAAAGTTATCAGTTCCATGTGTGTAGATATATAAACAACCTGTGGCCTCTGGCTCAAACAAGAATTTGACGTGAAATTTTTGCAGTTCAATCTGGTTTGGGTTTTAGTTCTGCCTTTTGAAGGCAAATAGGTACAAGAGAGATCCATAATAGTATTTGCATCTATAGTCAAGGATATATTTTCCCCAGCTTGGAGAAGAACTGAGCCCTTAGATCTCAAGATGGGTAGACGATCTTTGCTTGAAGAGGAAGAATTTAGGCAGTGCTATTTTGCATTCTGTTAATAGAATTACCATACAATGAACTCAGGGTGCCATTTCCCAGCATGACCAGATGGAATGGTGCACTGGACCTGTCCAGTTCCCCAAGCATCTGCTGCAGGCTGCTCTCAGACCTGAGGGGAGACAGGAACCTTGGCTCTTATTCTCCACTTGATATCCCCTGGGGCTTTTTGTTTTGAGTGTGACCAAACAGCAACAGAGTGAGGGGATTTTCTACTCAGTGGTTCCCAGCTCCCTGCTGAAAACACTTTCAGGAGGGAGCTCTTGAACTCTTTAGAAATCAGGGACAATCTCCCAGTGATGCGACTGGTGTCAAATCAAGTCTCAAGTGGACACAGTGGTGGTATCACATGCAGGAACAGAAGACTGCACTGGACCACCTTTTTGGCTGCCCACAGTATGAAAAGTGCTCATTATTCTCTTCTCCCATTGGTTCCTGAAGTTTTTTATGGGCAATTCCAGATAATGAAAAACAGGATACAGATATATATTTGAAATGTGTATGCTAGTATTTATTTAAAGTTTTATGGTGATTGCATAAAATCCAGGGAAGAGTCTCCAGATGTTGAATACACTGCACAAATTCAGTGAAGTACTGATATATATTAGCATCATTGTCAATTGTTATGAGCACTAACCAATTCAATCTTTCATTGCCCATTGTGCTTGAGTACTTTGACTTAATGATCCCCATCCTAGAGAGAACTCTATTAGCGTTTGCAGATGTCTCTATAAATGTAGGGGTGAGAAAAGCTTTAGGATGTGAAATAATCAGGCTATATACTGCTAGTCTCTTGCTGTTAGTGGAGTATTTGAAATCCTCAAATTGGTTTCTTTTGAATGAATACTGAATTTTAAATTCCTGCTCGCAATTCTTTGTCACTCAGTTAATCGAACATGCTTGAGGGTGTCTAAATTTCATCTTCAGGAAACTCACGTGTTTTTGAGATTCCAATTTACATCCCATAATCAGAGCATCATGAAAGCTCTGAAAGGGTGCTAAACTTGTTACAATGCTTGATCAATAATGTATTGCATCTTAACTGTTGCATAGAAAAGACTGCCCTTTGTTAGTCCAGGTGCTTTATGAACAGATGCTTCCTTTTAGGATCTATGCAAGTCTCTCTCTTTTTTTCTTTCTTTCTTTCCTATTTGAATACAAAAATCTGTTATACATTTTCACTGACCTCTTAACTATCCATCAGTTCCACTGAATGGGCTGTATTAATGCAATTATAATGTTCAAGGTCAAACTGCTGTAAATAGTAATTCAGCACTGTGCAGTCCCAGATGATGTCTCTGTGTAATAAGGGACAAGAAAGCTCCAATGATGACATTTTGCCCAAACAATCTGCTCAATTCTATTGCTGTATCAGGGACTTTTGGTGTCTCTGCAATGTCATCTCAAGTTTCTCACATTGTTTTAGAGACTTGGCTTTTTGTTTTTTTTTTTTTTTGTGCATTTCAATTATGGCTTTTATTCAGCAGCACCATTTAATTCCTGACAGTTACTCCAGTTTGACAGTCTCTGATTTAGCTGTTATCTATTTCACAGCAATGTCAAGAGCAGCATGATAAAGTGGGCAACTTTGATTGAATATAAACAGGATCTGGACAGTTCAATAAAAGTTCCTTGCATGTTTAATTCCTACCTGTCAGTATATCACCAAAAGCACATAAGATTTATGACGATCTTGGTTCACTTCCTTTAACTCACCTAAATGCAGTCTGTTAATGGGTTTATGTTTTATGCATATTAATTGTGCTGCATGCTATTTTTGTGTTGCAAGACTAATTAGAATCGGATTGAAAATATTTTTGCCATATTTGTGCATTATAAGAAAATATCCCCTGCATAAAGGGCCCAGATGAGCTCTGCATGTTACTGAAATGTTAACTGAACTTCTCAAAACCACATCAATTTGCTGACATCCTCATTGTATCAAATGTTTCATGTATGAATAGGATGTAAAATTAACAAGCTCTCTATTTTTATACCACTTATTTAAATCTACGGCCTTGTTGTGGAGAGCCTGGTGAGTCCGAAGTTCACATCTCCCTTTATTTGATTGAAATTTACTTTTCACTAATGGAAGTAAAAAGAATATCAAGTCAGTATTCCAGACTGCTACTCATGGATGGATGTTTTTTCAAGTTGATGTTTACAAAATATGCAAAATGGATACTTTAAACATTTCCATTTGAGAGCCCCAGCTCTAGAGTTTCTTTGAAGATACAACCGGTGCTTTTACCATCGTGTATTTTGTTTTGAACATTATTTGACACTGGGTTTGTGTTACTTCTAAACAATGGCTGACATCTAGATCTTTGCAGAGCTGTTTCTGCTTTATCCTTGGTAGGAGCTGGACTTGTTTTTGTTAAAATTCTCTGGTTTTTTAACAGTGAGGAATGCTGGGATCAGTCAGCAAATTCACAGCCTCCCAAGTAGCAGGGACACTGCAATGATTCAAAACTCAGCCTGTTTGAGGCTGCTGCTTAATGAGAGGTTACAGCTGCATGGAAAGAGTCGGGTTAAGTGACCATGTTATTCTTTTCATTTCCCTGGGAAGGCACAGACCATGCCTTGTGTTTTGCTTGTTATCTAGACAGCATGGAATGATATGGACACAAATACTGGTCCGGTGGACAGCAGTTAGTGAAACACTGGCAGGTAGTATTAGAACACAGCTGGACCCTGAAACCAGAGCAACAAACACCTGTGTACTGTTACCTTCTTTGTGTTGCACATTGGTCTCTCTGAGCTGTTTCCCTAAGAGGAGAATATGATATCACCAAGGACAAATGTCCAAGGTACAGGCTTGTAACATTTCTGCATCCTATTCTCACTCGATTTCTCCTTCATTAACAGTACAAACAAAACACTTGCAAATCCAGCTCTCTGTTTATAGACTTGGATTTTTCTGATAGGTTGACTCTTTCTAAATGCTACACCATCAGGGCTTAATTATAAAATAATTGCAGTGGGTGTATTTTTCATCTGCCATGAGTACCATTTTCACTGTTTTATGTCCTTTTGAGAGTCTAAGTACTTGAGTATGATGAAAATGAACAAAAGCAATAGGACTTAAAATACATTTCTATTTTTCTTTTAAATTAGCTTTTTCTTTTTTCTTAAATACAACAAACAAAGTTCCCAGATGATTAGAAGCAAATCTGAAGTCAGTTTAAAGATAAATGGCCTTTTCTTCTTACCTTTAATTTTGCCTGAAACTAGCAGATGAGCTAGCTGGAAAAACACTGATTTTTTTTTTTTTTAACTGACTGCTGATGAACTTGCCCCATCAATTTTTAAACCTGCTGTTAGTGTCTGCTTTGATAAGCTTGTGTCAACAAATTATAACCACATAAAAAAGGACCTGCTTTTATCCAAGTATCACATGCCAGCGTGTTTCTCATTCTACTGGTGGGAGCTTGGTGAGTAAAGATTCTGCATTCACATTGTCAAGTGGTGTCCATGACTGTAAACCTCAGTCAAGCTCTTCCCCAGTGCAGTGTGGAGTACATTTTATTTATTTAATTGGTGTTACAGGCTGTGATATCATGGTTCACTAGATGATAGATGTTGTGCTTTTCAGCAGCTCTTACTTTAATGTAGTATGTGGAAGTGAGAATCTGGCAGAGCTGGGCAGCAGGATCAAAAGCTTAAAACTGGTATTGCTGAAAGACTTGTTGGTCAGGGAAGTGTTCCTTAAGGAAGAGCCTCAGCAGGGAAAATTCAGCCTGGGCAGGGAAAACTGGCTGCTTAGTGGCTCATGAAAATAATTTCAAATTTATATTGCAAAATTTGGTGAGTTGCTGTCTGATTAAGCTGATAAAGATTTGCTCCTTCATTCATACCTGAAAGGAGGTTGTAGCCAGGTGGGGGTCAGCCACTTCTCCCAGGACACCCGCAACAGGACAAGAGAGCATAACCTCCAGCTGCACCAGGAAAGATTCAGGTTGGTCACCAGGAACAATTTCTTCACTGAAAGGTGGTCCAGCACTCCAACGAGCTGCCCAGGGGAGTGGTGGAGTCATCATCCCTGGAGGTGTTCAAGAAATGACTGGAATAACAGTGCAATGGTTTAGTTCACATGGTGGAATCAGTCAAAGGTTGGACTTGATGATCTTGGAGTTCTTTCCCAACCTTAAAGATTCAGTGATTCTATACCCTTCCCCTTCCTTTTCTGCACTGTTGGCACACTACATTTCTCTCTGCAGAAGACCCTCTGGGGCACTACTTTCTGTGCTGTTGCCAGCCAGGACCACATTTCTCTGCAACACCACAAAGGAGAGTAGGAAAGCTGGAAATTAATGAAATACTCTGGTGGCAGTCAGAATAGTGTTGCAAAATAAGAGAGCTTGTTATTCTTTAAAAGCTTTCTTTAAGCTGAATGCAATTCTGTAACTCTCAGAAAGGCAGAGAACTGGTGAGAACCAATAGTAATGAAAGGACAAATAAGGATAGATGATTTTTTTTAGCTTTTTTTTGCACAGAAATTCTCCATCTGCAGCTCACAAACCACCTGTGAAATGTAGGAGGTTCCTGCTGGGTTGCAGCCAGAAGCTGTTGTGTGCTTATGAAGTACAAGATGTGTACTCCTAAAACTGTCTCAAAATCAGTGTCACAAAAAATTCAAGGAAAACGGAAAAGCAATGAAACCTCCTGGGTTGCATTTATCCAGTGACAAAATGCAATCCAAATGGGATTCCTCTCCCTGCATCCCTCAGGACAGGCAGCACGAGAAGTCATCACACTGAAATTCAAAGGGATGGAGCAGGGCTTGAGAGCAGAGGAAGGGGGAGAGCAAGGAGCTCTGGGCAGGAGTGGGTACATAGGTGATCTGATGCCAGAGTGAAGTGAAAGGGAGTAGTGAGAAGCCAATTCTTTGGAGTGGCACTGAGATCAGATGAGAGATTAAGGGGAAAAGAAAGGAAATAAGGGGGCAAAAGTAGAACAGGTACTGATATGGTAAGGTTTTGGTAGTGGAAGTGGCTGAACCAGAGATGGAAACAAGGTATTAGGTGGGGCTGTGGGGAGAAAACTGAGTAACATCCTGGGACAGTGCTTGGGATGTGAAGAAGAGAGGAAGAATAGATCTAAATAGTGTGTGAATTTGGGAATTAACACTATTTGATAATGGCATTTGAAACAGGCTTTAAAATCCTAAAGAGAGGAACTGAGGACCAGGAAGAGGCAGTGACATGAAAAGTGAGACACAAAAAGGTCCTTTCAAACCTTTGAGGACACTCAAGGGAACCAAGTTCATTGCTTCCTTTGTCTGCAAGTATCTGTGAAATCTAAAAGCAAAGTTTGTCTCTCATCCCCTTTTGAGAGTTACTTTCAAAGAATTAAAAATATAAATAATATAAGTAATCCTAGTAAACAATGATAGATGATCATTGAAGTTGCAGATGTTATAGAATGCCAAATTAATGTCCATCTTCACATGGATATTAGGATACTATTAGGAGCAAAATTATTATTTTATTTTTTACCTTTGTAATTTTTTTCCCTTTTCTAACACTCTATAAAATGTCAGGTGACAGGCAATAGGCAATATTTTATCCAAGGTCTCATCCCTTAAAACGTGATTTCTGTTGAAACAAAGTAGAAGATGCTCAGTCCATTGCTCTGTCACACACTGAACTGGCTCCTCAAGTGTGGATGCAGCTGAGAGGAGGGTGCATCCCATGTGCTGGAGCTCATAAAACTGGATCTGCAGTAGGAAGTGATCTTTCACTGGGATTTAACAACTACAGGTACTGAAGAGAAGTTCTTGGTTGTATTTATGTCTTATGCATGTGCCATGCCTGCTCTAATAAACATAGATCTTTCTTGTGCTGCCAGCTCCTACTTAGGTGCATTTATAAAGCCAAGTTACTCTTGACCTCCCATCAACCTGCTTCCTGCAGAAATAAAGGGGTGTATTGCCTTATGCAAAAAAATTAGGTGGAAAACCACATAGAAATTAAGTGAAACTATCAAGTCCTTTCAGATGGATGTCATTTGGTGTGGGGTGGAGTTTTTAACCGTTAGATACTTGCAGGTTTTGTGAACTAATGAGGTGTTGGTGGCTGAAGAAAGAATGTCACAAGGAAGCAGTCCCTGGGAGTCAGCCTGGGTGATTGATCCATCTATTTTCTCCTCTAAGAGCATCACACACACACAAATGAGAGAAAATGTGCATCAAACTCTGCAGTTTCTGTTGGACTTTGGAAGCAAAATGGACGTAGATAGAGAGAGGGAAAATATTGAGGGTGTTCAGTTATTCTATGATTTTATGTTTTTAAGAACTGTATTAAGCCTCTTTTTAAATTTTATTTTTATTTTTGATAAAATCTTCTTCTTCCTTCTGGATTTCATAGTTTAACCCTGCATGAAATCTAGAAGGAACCTCCCGCTTCCCATGATAAATTTTAAAGTGGAATGTTTTCAGAAACCATGGGGAGCAATGATGGGTGGAAGTAAAATGAAATTTCTTTTGACAAGATGACAAGAGATGAGATTGGAGAGATTTATGCATACTTTGGGATTAAAAACCTAAACTGATACATCTCATAGCTGTCTTGGGATGAGGCATTCACTCTATATTTGCAGTGAAAAGTTACTTTAATGATTTTAACATTTACCCACTAAATTTTTCTCCTTGATGTATAATTCAAAATGCTATATCAACTCCTCTAAGGTTAGACACACTTTCAGTTTAATGTGGAAGTGGATCACCAGGTTGTTGCATCACTGTGCTCATCTCAGGGCTGGGTGGAAGGTTTTAGTCAGGGCCAACCTTCTGTGGCAAAAAGATTTGTTCCAAATCAGTTCTGGTGGAAGATATTTAAAATAATGATTTCTGATGCTGAGTCACAGTGCTGTCACAGCACTATTAATAATAAACTGGGAGAACATTTGTCTTGCCATATGGGATGGAAGTAGTCCAATGTCTGCCTCTGGTATTGGATGGCATTATATAATGTTGCAGCATGAGGCATATAAATTTTTTCTTCCCTCCTATCCCTCCTTAAATGCACAAGACAGATTTCAACTATCTTAAGGAATGAAGAGTTGTTAGAGGGAGTTGTCTTGATTTCTTTTGGGAGCTGTGGCAATTGTCAAGGATTCCTTCCCTGCCTCAGTCACTCATAAGGAGATTTAGTTAAACTGTGTTAAAATCTGTGCCCACGTTCATAGTCAGAAATAAAATGTCCTCAATTTGATTTGATTTAACTTAAATCACTTAGGAAGGTAAAGAAAATTTAATCAAGGCATTTTCAACTCTTAATACAAATATCTAATACAATTTAGCTAAACCACATCACAAATTTATTCAAATTAACCCCTTTACTCCCATGCTGACTAACAGTGTGCCATGGACACTTTTTAATATGGCATTAATAACAGGCTGGTTATCAAGAATTCTGAAGAATTTTGGCACTAATCATGAGTTCAGAATAGGTATTCAGGTGAAAGTTTCTCTCTATACCTCTGTGTTAAGATTTCAAACGTACAAGACTTTGCCTCGTAGGCCAAGGAGGAGCATGAATCTGAGCTCCTAGGATGGGCTTTATGAAGAAGCTACAAAAATATCCAAGTTTTACTGGGCCTCACAAGCCCAGTCTAAGTCACCCCTGCAGTGCTCACTAGCTCTCACTGTAGGACCCATCTTACTAGGTTTCATTTAGGTTTCAGTTTCCCCCAAAAGCTCAAATTGTCCATTTAAGGTGTCTTTCCTGATTAATGCCCCTGCAGGACATCATCCTGAGCTCACTGTGCCCAGCAATACCTTTGAATAGGAGAAAACAGAATTACTGTGTTGCTTTATATCTTCACATTTCTCATCCTCTTCCTCCAATAGGTGTGATCACCCTCCCTCTCACCTCCTTCCATGCCTCCATCCTTTGTGTCACCTTCTTCCCTGTGTCACCTTTCCCTGGAGTCTTTCTCTTTTCTCCTAAAATTTCTGACATTGTTCTTCTCAGTAATAAAATGGTGCCAAATATATTTCACAGTATTCCCATCCCAAGTAATTTAGCAGCTATTTTAAAAACGAGATTGTACAAGGATTAGCTAAGTCAACTATCTGTAAATATTGAAGATGACTTAACTAATGGGGAAAGATGTAAGGCAACACAATGAGTAAAGCAAATATTTAAAATACAAAAGCAGTGGAATAGAGTTGCTTTCCGTCTCAATCAAATAAAGTTCTTAAATAGATATCCTGGTAAAATAAAAAAAAAATTGGTGTATTCTTATGGTGAGATAAGATATGGGAGATAGATTTTAAGCTGAGGGATTTGCTATCATACTTTAAACAATCACCCTCTCCATTTTGTTAATATCACAGATATCTTTGCACAGCATAGTTCAGACACTGCATGTGCAAGTGAGGACTGTAGCACCATGTTATTGCCAGACATTGATAAATCTGGATTCCATGTCTGCTTAAAAACTATGCTGGGAAAGCCACTAAAATAAGGAAAAGTGAATTAGGATTTTATGATGTTTGAGAAAGCTGCAAAGCTGAGATAAAGAATTTTTTTTTTTTTTTTGAATGGGCACAACATGCATCTCAGGATAAGCCTGTGTTTGCTTCAGTGAAATGTGGTTTTAAATGAATGTGGATGAGAAATTGAAAACATCTCCATTTCTAATCATGCTGCTGTCTCATTAAGGATAGATAGCATCCTGATTCTAACTAAGAAATTATTCTTTTTTCGTTGCAGGAACCTCAGGCTGGCTGGGTGAAATGTTCCTCATAAGAGTACTTCAGTGTTAATGACAATAACAATAAGGAAACCAGCAATTCAGTGCTGTAGGATGCTGCTGCAGAAACACTGACATGAGGGCAGGCAATTAGTGGTGCTGCTTCTATGAAAATTAGGGGGAGGAAAAAATCAAAATGGAGTCAGTGGAGCAAAGAAGTTATTAAATTGAAAAAAAAAATCTTATTTACACTGTGAATCCAGCTGAACTAAATAAACTAATCAATATGATGGGCGAATTCTATTAACGGTAGAAAAAACCTGAATGAATAACTAAAGTATAACAGAGTAAATATTTGGAGGACGGGGCCAAAGCTGACAGAGCTTGAGTTGGTCAGTGTGGTGGAGTTGTTGCTTTTCAGCTTTTCTCCGGCTCTCTAATCAAAGACCTAACACTGCATATTATCCCTTTCAGTGGTATAGAAACCTTCACTCTTTCCCAAATGAGATGGGGCATATGTGTGAGGAGGGAGAAGAGAAAAATGCATCTGTTTGAACACCAAATACAATTTGACTCAGTCAAAGTTGGAAGAAGACTTCATGTCAGGCTTTTGCAGATCTTTGATTAATAATTCTAATAGAAAATAAACCTCTGTGGCCTGGGTTTCTTTTTGATGTAGCATCAGTGACAATCAGCAACTTACAGCAATTATGAGTTTGGCACAGACTCGTCTATGAATATATACAGAATTAGCCAACTGGTAGTTCTTTTTCCAAATCCCAAGTAGACTTTCTAGCAACAGAATAGTGTTGCATTTTTTTTTCTAGCTTTACAAGCAATAGAATTTTTTCTTCTAACTTTGAATGATGTTATTTGATTCAACGAAAAATTTTGAACCTCTTGCAGGTCAGGGATGGGCTATTTCTCTTTTTATATAGTTCCTAGAATAATGACTACTTGATCTTGATTGGAGCCTTTCAGGGCTTCAAATAAATTGAACCATTTTTCTCGCTTATGCTTTTGCCCTTGTGTCTGTGTGCTCGAGGAAGGGATTGGAACTGGTTTGGGCATAGTGACCAGCATGCTGGGCAATAGAAAAATGAATGAGGATTAACAGGTTTGGTAAAAACCAGAGACTTTCTTACAGAATTATCTGTTGCAGAAAAAAAAAATATCTGTTTTGTTCCATCTGCCTTTTTTTTTTCTTGCTGCAGTCAAATAAAATGCAGGGTTTAGTTTTCTGTCAATATGAAAATTAATTAGCATAAATTGTAAACCCGCTGTCTTTCTGAGAGCGCTGTTTCCCTGTTATTTCCTTTTAAATGGAATCCTAACGGGGGAAAAATCAGATACCGTGTTATAAATATTGCATTATACTTAACTGATTTATATTTATAAAGCTAATTCCATTTCTTAATGCAATTCAAACAGGGAAAATGCTTCTCTGTTAAGGCTGGTTTACAAGTTGGATCCAGCATGCTGATGCAGTCAAAATGAACTGGGGGTTCTGGCCTGATTGCCTCATTTTTTACATGGCCTCTTCCCATTTTCTCATGTTATTTTCCTCAGTTTAGTAATACACTCTAGTGAATTTCTTGCTAAGAGAATAACTTTGTGCAAAATACACATCTGAGGTGACAGCTGCTTCTGACCTTCATGCATATTGTATTATAGCACTGGTCAGCTCAGAGCTCTGGCTTATTGGAAATTTAGCCCTTGACATCATCCCTGTGTGGAGATCAGGACATGTGGAAATTGGAGGGCTTTTCACAGTGTGCCATAAGTGGCTGGCACGATGCTGATCCTTCAGAGGTGCTGGGTAATGTCACAGCAGGTCAGCTGTATTTCCTGATATTATGTGAAGTGCATCAAGTTACAGCAGGGATTAATGAGGTCCTCCAAGAGCCCAGGTTTTATCATCCCTTCTATTAAAAAAGGGAGTTGGTTGTTAGTTTCCAGAGATTAAAATATGAGAGTCTTTAATTGAGGTCTCTAATATGCCCAGCTCTTGCTGAGTATGAGTTACCAGTAACAACATTAAGAGCTTTTGTGAGCCAGATATTTGAAGCTCTCCCCCAGCAGGAGGGAGGTAGGAGCTGGTTGGACCAACTTCATCTTAACTGGCTCAGAGACAAGACAGGAAATTGTAAGTATGAAATATGAACCCAGAATAATCTCTAATTGATTGCAATTTGCAGCAGAGCAAGGGAATACAGGTGACGTCTGATATCTGGCATAGGACCTGTGACTCTGGGCTATTTTTTCCACAGGATGAGTTCAAATTGCAGTTCCAGATACCCATACAAGTCACTCAGATGATTAGTTCTGTAAATGTAGAATTTGCTTTGTGGTGAAGGAGATGGATTAGAGCGAGAACTCTGGAAATTTTCCTTACAAGACCAGCCTAAGGCTGAACATTGCTCTTCTTGTCTGGCACAGAGAAAGAATGGCTCTTTTTTGTCTCTGGAATCACACTTCCTACACTTAAAATTGTGAAATCACCCACCTTGAAGGCTGCTGAGGGGACTAACATTTCTAGAGAGCTGACATTGATTAGACAGAAAACTGCACAGTTGTGCAATGCATTGCTATCAAAGGAAAATGGATAAGCCTAAATCTTCTGAAACAAAGACAGAGCAATCTTTTAGACTGCAGTACCTGGGGTCTTGCTGTAGCCTCTTCCTTCCACCCATAGTCATACAACTAAAAGAGGACAGGTTTACATTGTGTGTTAGGAAGAAATTCTTCCCTGCCAGGGTGGCACAGGTTGTCTAGAGAAGCTGTGGCTGCCCCATCCCTGGAAGTGTCCAAGGCCAGGTGGGATGGGGCTTGCAGCAACCTGGGACAGTGGAAGGTGTCTCTGCTCAGGACAGGGGGTGGAATGAGATGGTCTTTTTTCCTTCCAACCCAACCATTCCATGATTCTGTGACACCACACTGCCCCATCTGCTGCTGCTGCTGCTGTAGTCTGTGATAGAACTTCATCTTGTTTATCCACGATAAGGCAGGACAATGTAGAAGTTGTGAATATGCAAAAAGCCTGCATGAAAATTAGTTGCCATTACTTTTATCAAATTGTAATGTCTCTGAGTGGCTGTAAACCAAATCTTTTCACCATGCCAGGATGGGTTCTAGTGTGCTGGCTACAGAAGTGAACCTGGATGTCTGTGTGGATGAACTTTATTCTGATGAAGGTGTTTATGTGTGGTGGTGGTGTGGTTCTCAGGCAGAGAATAAAAGAAAGTTGAGCACAAATGTGCCTGAGATTAGAGCTGCTAAAGATGTCAGAAGGCAGACAGGGACCATCTGTTACAGAGCAGGTTCTGCTCCCCACAGGCACTTAAATGAAGTTTTCCTTTGACTCACTGCTTTTAGGCTCCCTGGAGTTTCTGTTTAGGACTGCCCTTTGGCTCATCAGCTAAGGATGTCTTTGATCGCAGTAAGGGCAATCAAGTTTAAAAAAATTTGTGGTTTCCCACCCTTTAATCACCCCCTCTCTTTTCAAAAATTCAGTTGGATCTATATAATTTTCCTGGATCAGTTTTTTGAGCCTCTTATTTTATTTAATAATTCTGTGATACAGCCTATACAACATCTCATGTTGGATAATTTATTTCCTCTCTGGCATAGGAAGCCATTAGCCTTAACTATTTATTCAGTAACATTTTTGTTCTACTTAATGGAGTATTTAATTCATCTCTGGGATTAGCAGTGTAAATGCCAACCAAGCTTTCGCAAGTTTTTCCCACAGGTCCAGTAGAAGTTCATATTTTATGTAAAATATAAATTGTAAAATATCATATATTTTACAATTCTAATGTGGAGTTATTCATCGCCTGTTCAAGAACAGACATTTATCACAGCCCTGACTATGGTAATTTTCGCATATCCCAGCCTAACTGCCCAAGGTTACAGTGGTCACAGAACCATTATTGTGCTTCCCTGTTGTGACTTACAAGCAGTGGAATTGGGATCAGGGCAGAGGCAGCAACAGATTGGCAAGGACATCTCACTGCCTCTAACTCACTAGAACTGTGTGAGCTCCATGGACTTTACAAGATCTACTCTGTAGTAAATCACGGCAGTCAGTCTCTACTGGCCAGATTTGGGTAAAAATTTGCTCATTTGCTCCCTTTTACATGCTGGGTTGAACTGGTGATGTGTGCAGTGATCAGCCTCATTTCTCCTACTCTAAGGGTGCTGACCTTGCCTCCCTGCTGCAAGTCATTAAAATCCGTCCACCAGATGTGTGCCTCTGCCTGAGCCCCAAAATGTTGCATCTTCCCTTCGTCTCTTCATGCCAGAAACCCCTCCCTAACCTCACAGACCTGCCACTTCCCAGAGGGACCCCTCACCACTCTAGTGCCCCCATCTGTGACCTCTGGCTGCGTTTCCACTGCCTGAGCTTCCTTAGGGAACTGAAGGTATAAATACCTTTGTTGCCTCTTTTTTTTATAGCTTTCATTTTCCTCCCCTCCCATCTGTATTATAAGAATTGATAACTGCCATAACTTATGTGAAGCATTTTGGTTTCTAGAATGTGTGGATGCACAGTCTTTTAACAGAATTACTTTAAAAATTGGAAAAATTTCTAAAGACAACAAATTATTTTCTTCTGCAAATAATTTCAAAATTCTGACATATATGAGGTGCAAGAAATATACTCTGACATGGAAGTTCATGCACAAATAATTTTTAGGCAATTGGTGATTCTTAAGAAGCACTTAAATTGTAAAAATTTTCATCAAAATAAACCTGAAATTAAATTTTGTTTTCTATCAACATTTCTAGTAGTAAGAGATTGACACGTTACACAGGACAATAAAATGGTCCTGAAAAGACTCAATGAGCATTCTCAAGACACTAATTTATTATTATTATTTTAATTAATTTTCAATTTAGTAACAGCAGAGCCTCACCAAGGGAGAACACTGTCACAACTACACTCTAGAAGATATCATGACCTGGGTGACTGCCATGGTTGTTCAAGGAGTTCTGTCTAGTGAGTCACTGGCTTCTTTCTGTGTCACAGTCAGCTGGTTAGTGGCAGTATCTTGGTCACAGCAGCTGCAGTGACAGATCTTGTCCCTGCTGTATCTCCCAGGACTCCCCACTCAGAGGGATGCTCTGCAAACATGTCTGTCAATTCCTGGCCATAGCAGAGATAAAGAGTTTCTTCTGCCTCTTTCCCTGAAACCTGTAGTGTTATATTAGCTGCTTGCAACAATACAGAGTCAGCTGGAGCAAGCTAAGTGGCAGGTTAACATATAAATCTGGGTCCTCAACAGTGCTGTTATGGAGGCTGTCTGCTCACAGCTCCACTTCTGGCTTCAAGTATTAACCAACTTCAGTGCAATCAACTCCCTTAATGATCTTAATATCCTACTGCTGACAGCCCCCTGATAACAGCCTTAGAACCATCCTTAAGTGTGGGAGACTGACAGTTTTGAAACAGCAATAAATCAGCTTTTTCTGTCTGTTTATCTCAACTAGGCCAGTGTGGAGTTGCCAGAAGAGAAACCTGAAACCAGAATGTGACTCTGCATGTAGCAAAATTACCCTTCTTCCATGTTCTGCTCCAGAAATGTGTCTCCTGGACTAAGAGTGTCTAGATAGAGTTGTTAATGTAATTCATTTTCTAGTTTGGCTAGTGAATTGAGAAATGAAAATATGTTAATCTTGGGTCAGTGTGATTTGTTTGTTTGTTTGGGTTTTTTTGCAACTGGCTGTGAGATTTTCTCCTAGGTAGATTAAGGAATTAATCTAGTGGTTTTGCAGTAGAAAGCCACCCCAGTGCACTAGTGTACAGGTCTTTGACTCATCTGCATACATAGAAAGTGTCCATCTCAAATTTGAGATCTTGTCTGTTTTATTGTTGCGGGTTCTTTTCGCCTCTGATTTACTTCTTCCTTTGATTATCAGAAATGAAAATGTCTTGCAGCCCTGAATTAAAGTCAATAACCACTTTTTATGACATCAAAGATCACACTTTCAATCAGATTATTTAATTCAGGTTGCATCCTATGACTTCCCCAGCTTTTCCCCACTACTTATTGATCACTGTTTAATTCTGTTTTTCTTCCCTGTCTCACTGAGAGATTTCAGTGAGTCAGCCCTAATTCAGTGTTCCTACATAAAATATCACTCTACTTGTGGTGTTTC
Organism: Corvus moneduloides; assembly: GCF_009650955.1. Taxonomy (NCBI): domain Eukaryota; kingdom Metazoa; phylum Chordata; class Aves; order Passeriformes; family Corvidae; genus Corvus; species Corvus moneduloides. Next base: position 21,803,876 of record NC_045485.1, read on the forward strand.
TTGGGGTACTTGGTCAGCTGACACAGCATTTCAGTCCTGAACACATTTTCTTTCATTGGAGGGGTGCTAATAGTTGTCCAACTGTCTTTAGAGTTTGCTCTAGAAGACCGATATCTCTACCAAATGAATCAATGCTGTATTGAAAGTCACAAATGTAGTCGGTCTTTAAGACAGAGATTAAAACTAAGCAGCTGCCTAAAATTAAGCCCTTGCATATGTGCTTTTTTGGTTCTCTGGGCAGTATATTTAGTATTCGTGAAGGGATATCCAGTGTCTAGCATGATGAAAAATTATTTGTGTTGCATAAATCCTTTTACAAAGCTGAGAAGAAGGAGAGATGCTGAGAAAGACTTCTCTGAATCATCTGTAGAACAAAAAATTATTAAATTTTTGTATGGCAGTATGAGAACGTTACATGTCAACTAATGATGAATAACTAAATCAGAAGCCCCTTGTCCTTAATAAGTGTTTCTTTTTGTCCTAATGTATAATTCAACTAGATTAATGCCAATCCCTCATCTTAATAACTTGCCAGACAGTAGGTTAATATACTGCTTTTGTTGGTGAGCCATACTATTACTGGCTAATTTTTAAAATAGCAGTTTGTCAGGCTGATCAAACAGGGCTAATTTCGGACACTTACATTTTCATCTTTAGTAGTTCTTATTCCGTGATTGTAAAATTAGTCTCCAAGTAAGGGAGAGCTTCCTGTAGATGGCAATGTTACACTGGGATAAAAACAAGTGGAAATCCTACATCTCAAAATCTTCACTCTATTAATCAGTGAAGAAAGGCATTAATGGCAATTCAAGATACAGCTGCTGAAACTGCTGCAGAGGTAAATATCTATAAACACATCATTAGCAGTAAAAGGATTGGATCACTGTTGTTTGCTCTTATAGGGACGTATGGAGAAATTGAGCTTGCTAGGGGCTTTTTACACCAATTTTATATCTGGTTCAACAACAGCTAATTTGCCCAAATTCTTACCTGGTTTAAACAGATGACATCCATTTGGTGGCCTCATCATCATCATCATCATCTATGAGAGCTGCTATTGTTCCAGTTAAAAGTCTGGCAATCTGTTGGACCAGCTCTAAATCTCTCCTGACAACAGTAAAATCTATGTCAGTTTTTGCCTGCTTCGTGGGCCCCTTTTAATCAATTTATTTGCTTTTTAATAAATGTTTTGTTGAGTCTTATTTTGCTTAGTATATATTTTCATCAATCCCTTAGTATACAGGTTTCATTCCCATCAAATGCTTAATATCTCTACATAAATATTTGAATTTTCATAGCTCCAGGTAGACTATTCAGGAATCGAAAGTTGAACATATCTTTAAAAAGCTTTGTTTTAAACCAGACATTTTCCCCTCACTTTTTTGAATATACTGTGTGGTTTGGGAAAATATTTAGTCATTTGACATGAAAAAAAAGTGAGTTGGGATCCAGCCCATGTGCAATGTGAGTTAAAAATCCAGTCACAGAGCTTGCATAGCAAGTATTCAAAGCACTATCCAGGCCAGAGTGTTTATGAGCAATCATTATGCAGAAATATATGTGAACAAACCATCTGTTCTGCAACTTCCAATAATGAACAAAGTGGTCAAAGAAGTCAGCACAAAGAAATTCTGTAAACTAGTGATGGCCCTAAATTAATCAAGTAAATTATTCACTGTGAAATGCTTATCCAGCTTAACGGGCATAGAACTGAAAATACTTTTCTTGAGGCCAGGTCTTAGAAAGCTTCCTACCACAGACCACTACAGTTCTGTATCACCACGTTGTAACTTTATTTGCCATCATCAGTAAAATAGCTATGGAACAATGTTTTATTTGGAGGCCTGAGCAACTGCCTGCTAATCATGTAGCTGGATGTGACTGTTTCATTTATGGGGTGTCAAATGACTCTTCATTTATGGATGGTTGTGCACAGAAAATTATAATCATTCATTTTGACTCTGAATTAAAGTTTTTCTCCAAAAAGGTAGCCCACAGAGGATATACACTGTGGTGAAACCTGTACTTCAGCTGAGAATCCGTTTGTCTTAAGTGACCTTTTGCAAGGATCCCATGGGTCTCCATTGCAATTTTGTTTGACCTTTTGTTAAAAACCAAGCTCTTCTACAACTGATATTTGGCAGAGTGATTACTTCAGCAGAGGTTCATTGGAAAAGAGTTCCAAAGGCACTGACAGGAGTAGGACAGTGGATAACCGGCAGTAGGACACAAAGCTGCTCTGCATTGTACTCAACAGACATGCTGTACATTGATTAGCTTTTTCCTTAAAAGACCAAAATAAATCAGTTTATGGTCAGGAAAGTGAATGGATTAGAGAATATCACACTCCCAGTTGCCCCAGTCAATCTGCACTAAGAAACTTAAAAAGTCTATATGGAACAGTGGGGCACACCATGTCTGTGAAAGAGCTCAGGCCTGGTAAGACTTGCTTTGGAGACTGTATTTTATACAACTTTTTTTAACCCTTCTGATGGTAACAGCACAAATGCCTCTGAGACATCTGGCCAAGCTTGTGCTTTTGTGACTACAGATCACCTGACACAATCACACTTTCATTTTGGCACTGTGCATGTATTACAACATGAATCAAACATTCAGGGTTTTCTTCCATTTGCCAGGTTCCAGACCAATTCTCCTACAATAGTGTCAAGTTTTAATTTTTTTTATCTCCAGTATATCAATGCATTTGCATGAACAGCAACATGAAGAGAATCAGTCCCTTCCTTTGTTTTTGTCTGAATGTTTTCTTGTGTTCATGGAAATATTCTGGAGTATCACTGGCAATATGGAATAACTATAAAGTGATATTTCTGCTCAGCATAATCTAGTTTCTTTCTCTATCTTGACTGTATTCTGTAGTTTCTTTACCTGCAGTGACTGGTTAAGGTGTGAAGCTCCCTACCAAACCCCATTTTTTTGTAAAACTGTTTCCCAGCTATGGTCTAGCTGTGGGCAGGAGCTGGAGGCAGAACCCACCACATGAAGTGTGGAAGTTGAACATAACTAGTGGGGACAGGGGATATTTTCTGGAAAAAGGGGTGGCTTGTTTTTATTTCAAGTTCAAGTAACCATGAGGTTGTGGTTAGCTACATTCTGATAAAAGAGTAAAAAATCAAACTTTTTGCAAAATTGTTATTCCATTTCATCTATGTACTTAAACCTTGACATTTTTGATGGCTGTCATAGCCCTATTGAGTCATTAAATTAATTTGTGGCCTAATCAGCAAATGTGTGTCCTCCCTTCAGCGTTAGGTGCTAGGTTAGAATTGAGTCCCCAAGACCAGCACAGCAATGGTCTCCAGAGCTGCCTCACTCCACCAAGCACTTTTTTGGACCACTCTAATACCCTTAGTGCCAGTGATGTACAAAGATATGAAGGAAATTAGAAACTAACTGGTCATAAAATTAAATGTTACATGTTTATAATCTGTCTCAAGACTATTTTAAATATGAGAGAGTATTTCTTTTCTCCTCAGTGGGTTTTAACTTGGGAAATTATTATGAAACCAGGTAAAGATGAGAAATCCATAACTAACAGCCTCTTGATCCTTTGTCTGAAATTTGAAATGGGTCTCCTTATTTCTTTCTAGAATAATGTGATTAATTTATCTCTTGGAGCTGAGCCACTAATTCAGGGAACAAGTGATGAATTTAGCTTTCTGTTTATGGATGGTCCTTTGAGATGAGATAATGCTTTCACACAGCTTATCACTTGTTTTTTTGAGTGTTGTTTTATTTTTTTTCCCATTTATTCTGCTCTTTTCCCAGTGAATGGCTTGTTGTGATTATTTGGTAGTCAATATTTAACATGCAAGTCTTGTGGGTTCATTGTGATAAGTCACACAATGCTGCAACTGTCTCTGTGCTGAATAAACACAGCACAGGAGAAGAGTCTGAGGCTGTCCCCGGGACTGTGAAAGTCTCAAGGAGACACAGCAAATTAGAAAAGAGAAAGGAACAGTTAGAAAATGTTAAAACTATTGTCTTGGCTTCACCAGACAGGCCTTGCTTAAAGCATAATTCCTTGAAAACTTCCTACTGTAAGGTTTATTGGGAGGGTGCAGAGCTCATCTATCATATTCACTGCCATAATTCTGTGCAGGAATTGCTTTGGGAGCGAGATCCTCACAGATCTAAAGCAGTCAGGTTAAGACCTAGATCATTTCTGGCGTGAGCTTTTAGGAACAAGTGTGCCCACAACCCTTTCCTGAAGCTCCATGTGCATGTGCTTGGTGTGTCCAACCACACCTGAAGAAAAAAGGAAGCTCAGAATGGATGCTGTGTTGTGGTGGTCTCAGCTGTGTGATCTTGTCTGTATAACCATTAGGAGTGAGAAAGGAATACACTTAGATTTTTATGAAAGCACCTTTGACACTTAACACAATTGACAGAAGTCACGTTCCTAAATGACTCTGGAAAATCTTACCTTTCCCCTGTGCATGAATACTGTTGCAATGGGCACTGTGCCAAATGGCAGCCATTGGACTATTTTATGCTTTGTAAAGCCAGGATGGCTCAAATATTGTTATCATCCTTTCAATGAGAACAATACTGCACCATAAAAATTAAACACAGTGCCATTCCTGATTTGCTAGAAATGATTGAAGGATCCCTGTTCTGAAAGCCTAAGTGTATTTCCATCTCCATTCTCATCCTCCCCAGAAATTAAGAAATGACTCTGAATCACTGGAAGTATTTTCAACAATGGGCCAATTTGTAGATATTGTGTTTGTAAAGACTCTCTGCCAAACTACAGAAACCATTTCAGAACACAGGATGGCTTATAAGCTGCAAACTGATATGACAAAATTAAAAATACTCAGACACAGTTTCATTGTGTGTCCTTTGTGACAAGCTGAGAAATACCAAATCCCTGCTTGTAATCACAGGCAGTATACAAGAGCATTTTAAAGGTAGTGGATGTTGGCATCCAGGTTTAATTACAGCCTTGTTTAAGAAAAAGCTCTATCCTAATTGCAGTGTCATTGTTAGATTGTGGGAAGGCTTCCACTGTAGTAGAACAGGTACATCCATTAAGTCCAGGATACTTTTTTCCCCCTTTCAGGAATGTGAAGTGTGTAATACAGGCAAAATAGGTGAGGAAATATCTTCAGTGAATCATCTACTCATTTCCAATCTTCCTGAATTACCATTTCTTTTCAAACACAGCAATACCCTACAGGGACAGACTTCTTTACACGAATACTAAATACAACTAAGAAAAAAAAGTAATATTTTAAGACACACTGCCAGGCTACCCACAATGTGATGTGATTTTTGGCACTGGAATAGAGGAATTATGATTATGACAATTTTTAGTCTGGTCAATAAACAATAATCTTGGTAAACAAGTTTTTTTTAAATGGGGCAAAAAATGGGACTCTTCTAAGCCAGTTCTCTGTGTTTACACAGTATGCAAAAGTACAGGGACAAATGTGGTAATAATAATAATAATAATAATAATATAGAAAACTCCACTTTCATTGTGTGATACAATTGACTGAATACTCATTATATTCAAACACATTAACCTGGCCAGATGCTAAGCATTAGCATTGCTTAAGAGAAGTATGATTTTTCTTTAAAGAAAATATGACTTTTCTTGTGCTACCATAAAAACCCCTATTCTATAAACTTTTAAATGCTAGTGATGTTTGTATGTCTCACTGCTCTGTGGTTTGGATACATCTTCCTCCCTTTGTCTATTCAGATTACAATGTCTCTAAGGGCTTATTTTTGTCTTCTGTGTGTAAAAAAGCCCCAAACATTCCCCTCCTCCACTTATCACAACACAGAAATATAAGTAATAATGGTGCTCCTCTTTAGAAGACACCTCAGATAAACAACCCTTTTTAGAGAAATTTTGAGGCAAAATTTCTCTTCCTACTCGGTCTCATAGGTTTAGGACACAAAGACAGCCCTTATGCAAATTTGAGCCTAGGTCTGAGACACAAGGGCATAGGTAGCTTTTTATTAGTATGTGTATGCATATATCCACAGATGTGAATTTACAGATATGTATATAAATATATATAGTTTTAGAAATGACAAGGGATCAACAACATCAGGAATGGCACCTTAACAGTACATGAGATTTAACACCTTTTGGATGACCTTGGCTTAATTCATGTTTTGTCTTTTGAATGCCTAATGTCACAGCTTTGACTGACGTTTTCTGTCCCAAACTTAGCCACCTGTTCATTAAAGAATATGCCTAGTTTCATTTTTAAACCTAGGTTTTTGTCTTTTCAAACAGATGGGGTAGAGAATTCTAAAGCAGTTAACATTGATTATGGTCTCTAAAGGACATGCATGTATGTGTCAGATTAATTTTAGCAACTTTTGTTAAATCCTGTATTTTAGGGCTGAATCTCATCTCTTGGTTTTCTTCCTGTACTTTTGAACACACTGAGTTTCTTTTGAACATTTGACTTTTTTATCAAGTTTTTAGTTCTGTGTAAGTTATTAATTTTACCTAAACCTTTCAAAAGTCAAGTTTCTGTCCAAATCCACACTTTCATTGGCAACTAATTGAATTTTTGGGATAAGATTACAGTCATTTGAGATCTACAGATCAAAGGGGCCACAGATGGTTCTATTTCTGTATGTGTGGTAGGCTCGATGTGAAACATTTGATGGTTTTGCTGCTTCTCTGATCTGCATTTCTGCCTACTAATATACCACTAGGCCTTTTCAGTTAAAAAATGGTAATTAATTGCTTGCATGGACTCCTGGATTTGTTTTACTAACTACAGTATGGATTAGAGAACTTGAAGAGCACCAACCCATTCAGTCACTTGGGGTGTATGTTCAAGGAAATTTGGGCAACTCTGATATAGCTTCTGTGGATCTGAGCCTTCATGGCCAAAACCATCATGTGTTTTAAGAAGGACATTCAAGTAATTAGAATAGCCCCTATATTAAAGGTGAGGTTTGTCTCAAATAATAAGACAAAAGCGTTTCATATTCTCCCAGTAATCCAGGAGAAGATGTGATTGCAGGCAGAGCCCACTCTGTATGAGGTTGCTGAGGATTCAGAATCACTTCTCACGTGCTTCAGCCTTTTTCATTCTGAACAAGTTGTGTGCGTATTAAATATGTTGTAGACTTGAGGTCACAGAAGGTTTGCAAGAAATTATTGATGCAACAAACTCAGACTCTCCTGCTTCCTGAATCTCTGTGAAGGGGTGGCCATTTACTCATGTAGAAATCCACTGAATCTTTTACTTTTTTTTTTGGTTGTTGTTAATATTGGTGGCACAGTGTATCTCACAGGGCAAGGTGGGCCAATTACCATTCCGTTGCTAAAACTACCTAAGTTCTCTTAATGAATTTGACAGAGTGACAGTCAACTTGATTTCAGCAGTTTACTGAAAGTAGTTTTTGTGGTTTGCTTGTCATGTGTGACATTTGAATAATATACAGAATCACTTGGCATGCTTAATAATAATATTGCAATACATTTTTGTAATGGCTGTTGCTAAAATATGTGCATTGGCAACTTTCACAGGTACCTACTCTATTCTCATCTCGCTGAAATAAAGTGTTTTATTTATTTGCAACACCTGGAGAGCTATGAGAAGGATATTGTAAAAGTCCATCTGGACAACTGAGCACTGGTAACATAAATTATAGTGCTCAAAGGCCATATGCACAAAGTAAAAGTGGAGGAGCTTTTGGGTATCTGGTCATATATTTTCTAAAGTTGCCTGCCTTGAAACAATAATGTTGCCAGGTTGGTTATAAATGATATGTGGTTCAGAAATGCAGTTCCCGAAATTTTTCATTTGTTGTTTCACTCGAACATTTTTTCTACAGATGCTCTGAGTCTGCTGTTAACAAAAGATAAGCATTGACTCTTAAATGTTTGTTGATGACTTTATGTAGGTAGAAATTTACCTAAACCATAAACAGTCATATAACATCTCTTCAGTTTCTTGATCCTCCTGTAGTAATGTTAGATCCATGCTGGGTTGCTGAATGGCAGCTGCCTTCCGTAGGTTTTAGTCCTGGCAGAGTATTCCTCTGCCTCTCTGCCTTGGCTCCTCATTCCTCAGGGTCTTCTCATTCCCTGCCTGTCTGTCAGCAGAAACAACTGTGATGTTTGCTCCTCAACTCAATGATAACACTTTTTTTCCTGAGAATTCTGGTTTGAATTAAAATTGACTCGTTGGGTTTTATCCCATAAGTCCACATGGTTCCATCAAACCACTTTTTTATTACATTTTTGCCTGGATTTTAGGATTTTTGCTGGGATTTGAGGATGCTCTCTAGGTAATACTGGCAAATCTTTCTTATAAAGTGTTTGTTTTTTTCAATCCATTTCTACTCCTGTCCTTTCCTGTTTTCCAGCTGGCAAACTTTCTAAATCCTGGGTGAATACTGGAGGCAGGCATGATGATCGTGTTTACGTGATTTTTCAAACATGGAACAAGTTCAGAAATTACATTGTCAAGCTCTCCGCTCCTGGGTAGAAAATGTTGCACTTCCATAAAGGTCTGTGAGGAGAAATCAGTAAAAGAAATGAAGGGTACTTCAAAACAGTCAAAGCTTTATCAATATTTGAGTCCAAATAGCAACAGGAGTAATTATCCATATACCCAGAACAGCACTTGAAAGCATGGTAACCTCGGGAATTATAAGCTCTAGAAGAATGAAATTGGCAAAGAAACCTACTGTCAGAAGGAAAGAAGGAAAGAAAACTCTTTAAATGGCAAAAAAAAAAAAAAAATTCCTATCTGAACCCTGAGACATACTTAAGTTTCTGCTTTTAGCTACACTTGTATCTTCCTGCTTCACAGAAGAGAGGGTATTTTCTTTTTCCTCTGGAACAAAAAAATACTTTAAAGACATCTCCTGCATGAGCTTTTTAATTTTATAATCTGCCTAAGAATATCTTGCTTCCTGCTGTAATTTTTCAGCTGATTAGAAGCTAAGCCACGTGTTCTTACCAGCATCCAGGATTTGTATTAATGGAAATAGCAGCAGATCCTCTTGTAATGAAGGAACACAGAGGTGCAGAAATATTTTTGGGGTCATTTAACTGCTTTGAGAGTCAGATATATAAAAGTGGCAGCCAGGACCAACTACCACAGCCCATAAAATGTTGCATCAACACACTGAATTTCTTTAACTGCATAACACCCCAAATTTCTGAGCCAAAAGTATCATTGTCTTCATGTTTCTGTCCTCCAGATGGTTTCATCTCCAGTGCTCCATTCTTGTCATTGCTCAACAGGATGTTGAATGTAGATCTGCTGCTTTGGGTGTGTTTAAATAAGAATGTGCCTACACTTCACTTTGAGAATATTTCAGACTTCTTGAAGAAACTGTAAGTTCACTTTTCCTTTGTGTGCTTTTCTCTTGCACTGTTCCTTTTTTAGTTGCCCATTCTTTGGTGTACATTATGTCAACGTTGTTGTGTTTCCTTCAGTTCCTTCACCACCCGCATCTTAACAAATAATGGTGTTAGGAATCTAAAGCAACTTGGTTTCTTACATTCCATGCTTCAGAGGTCAAATGTTTGCTGTGTGCCTCTAGGAACGATATTCATTAAGTGATTGTCCTAAACAAAGGACTTTGTATATTGCCTGGGCAGTAATTCTTCCTTTTGTTGTACTTTGTGTATCACCCAGGGTCCCATCTGTCTGTCTTTTACTCAACAGCATACCCAAAATCTCAGGTCACTGTTGGAACATTCAAACAGGTCATCACTAAAAAAAGCAGATAAAGGATTTGTGAAATGCGTCACTTGCAAGAACCTGCTTTAAGATTTGCTGAATATAACAAAAGATTTAGACAGCAATTTTGGTTAGTTTGGGGCCTTTTATATCACTAACTGCTTGGTTAGATTTCTAAGAGCTTTAGCAGAAAATAAAAGTCCTTTTTTACTACCTGAACGTTTGATGCCATTAAAGGGATAAGGTTCTATGGTTCCCATACTATGCTGACTGCATACATCTTCACTCAGCAAATTGGCACAGGTTCCTTTACATATTTTACTTCCCCTCTCCCTGTCCCAATTGAGTGAGCTCTGCAGTCACTACCTTTGCAGGTATATCAAGAGTGTGAATACTGTATTGCTAAGAGCATTCTCTGTGTAATCAGATTGCCTTTGCTTGGCACTCTCAGCCATGGCAGTGCTGATTTCAGTGCCAGCCAGAAATCTAAATATTTGCTCCGGTTTTCTGAAGGGTTTTGCAGTCCAGACTGAGCTTGGCTTTTTTTCCCTGCAGATATACTGCTCTCAGCTACTCAGCTGAAGGCTGAGGCAGGTGCACCTAGCCAGGCTTTGGTCTCAGCAGAGATTGCAGTGTAAGCAAGACAGAGATTCAACTTACAAAATGATGTTTGTGAATCTGCAGTTGTGTCATTTGACCACCTTCAGGATTAAGTCCAAAACCAGTTTGTTCCTTAGTTCACTGAAGTCCAAATGCAGCAATCTCTAAACACTCACATTACTTAGAAGAAAATGTTGTCAAAAAATTTATATTGTCATATGGGAGCCTTTTCCACTCACTTTCTAATACTACTTTTGAAAGTTCTTTTTGGTGGTCCTAGAACAATGATAATAAACAAGATGACATTTATCATCTTGATTTTTCCTTGAGTGTACACCTGTTTGTTTCTTCACTGCAATCCCTTAGAACTCCCACCTTGCTCTGCCGCTTTCTGCAAAAACAGGGGAAGTGTCAGTGTGAGTGCTCAGCCTCAGAGCACACCATGACAAGGTGTTTGCCATCCACAAAGCAGGGAAGTGAGCAGAGATGGTCACATTTGTGAACTATTTGCCAAATAGAGAAGAAGGAGAGGAGGGGATGTTAAAAAAATACAGGTCTTCACTCTTTTTGTTAGCTCCTGGGTATGTCTGTAGTAATCAGAAGGAAACGAAATTTCAAGTTGGCAGTTTTCCCTTTAAAATGTTCTGTGCATTAGTGCTGAATGTGAATAGCATCATATTTTTTTCCTTTCCTTTTTTTTTTTTTTTTAAGAGAAATATCTATTAATAGATCTCTGTAACAACAATTGCTTACCGGTTTATGCTTATGGCTTATCACAAAACTATTCAGGAGGACTTGTGGAAAAAACTGTGAAGTTCATATAATTGCAACCAAAGGCAAAGCTTTGCTTCAAGGTCTGCTACACTATCAAACTCTGCAAGAGCTGAAAATAATGATGTAATTCCAATGACTTCTTCTAAGGGGCTGTGTGAGCTTATTTGAACCAACAAGACACTGGTTTTGGCAAGCAGAATTCTTCTGATTAAAACAGAGCTCTCACTGGTTTATATTGTAATTATCTTTTGATCTTTATTTTAGTCATGTATTTTCAGTGGGATGTGATAATTACATTAAAATTAAATATTTTACCTCCTTTTTTGGGGGGTGTGTGTTATCTGCAGTTATATTTGTGCAAGTGTTTCAATGTAATATCATGGAAAATTACCACAGTGACAGAACTGCAAACATCCCGTACTATTACCTTATGCCATGGGATTTCAAGTAAACTAGAACTCTTTACAGTCTAGAAGAGCTGCCAGTCCCCCTGAAATTACCATTTTAATTGAATTGATCATAAACACTTTGCTCTGGCTGTAATACTAGACTGAGAAGATTAAATCTAGCCATAGTTTGGGGAAACGGTGACCTTTCAGCCAGTTTTGTTATAATTGAAAAGTTACTCATTTTTCTGACTGAAGCTTGATGCAAAGAAATGTGATGTGAAATTGTAATATTAGAAATAGTACTTTTGTTTAAATATGTAGATGTAGTCAGTAAACATCATTTTATCTATTTTTCTCACTTTTGTGTTATCTTAATCCAAAATTATTATAATTTATTTTAAATCTATCAATTTGAAATTTTTATTATGAATATTGAGGAAAATACAGATGGCAGATGCACATACACACAAAATCAACTTACTTCTAAAGGAATAAAGTTCCATGTCTTAAAATAGCAAGCGTCTTCTGGCCTCAAAATTTCCAGAGCCAATTCTTTTGTCTAAAAATTGCCAGCAGCCTAAACATTATGTAAGACCTTTTTGTCCTGCTGGCGAGCCCATCTCCTTTCACTGTGCTCTCTGCTGCCTGTGGTCTCTGTCAGCTCCAGCACACTGGAGAGCCCAGGCTGTTCCCTTCAATCCAATTAACCCCAGACCATTACAGCCATGTTTGGTGTCACACTTGCAACTTTTTATTCATTTGTTATTTAAATGAGCAACTTGATTTCAGCATCTCCCTCATATTGGCTCTCTCTGAGATAATTGGTCATTATAACAACTTAATTTCAAATCTTTTCCCTTTTGAGGTTGACCTATTGCAGAAAGGTAAAGAATTTCTGTACTTTTTACCTGCCATTTTAATGAGTTTAATCTAATAGTCTTTTGCTTGGGTGGACAGACAGCCAAAACTGATTTGCAGAATGTGATTCTAGTATTTCTTTTCAGCATCCTTCTAGGTAAAAACATACTAGAAGCTTAAGCAAGAGTAAATCGGGAAAATACAATGGTTTGCTACCTTAACAGCTTTCTTAGGTGGCTTGATTTTGCAGGTATAACTGCAAACAGAAGATTCAGTCATTTGACAGTACCAGACTAGTTTTTTCTTTGCTCCTTTAAATGGCAATCTTGTACTGTGTGCCTCTTTTTTTCAGGTAAAAAGATTTTTGGTGGAAAATACAGCTCTTCAAAGACTTCTAGTATTGACAGAGGTGTTTGAGAAGAATAAAGCATGCACAAATTATCTGGGTTCTTCAAATTCAAGTACTGTGCTCCCCTTTCTAAATTTTCTTTCTTTCTTCTGAAATACAATGCAAGTCAGCAATTCTTCATTGACACTGAAGCTCAGACCACAGCTTGGGGGGTGGGATATCATAATTGTGATTGATCTTGTGCTGCAGCCAGCTCACTACTCAGACTAGGATTTGGACAGACAAAGAGTAAATACAACCCTCTTTACTCAACAAAACGTAGTGCGGAGATCTGGGAAAGAGAGGAGAGTATCAGAAATGCTGATCCCATTACTCCCCAGATATTTCTTCTGCTCTTCTGTATCACCAGCAAGAGGTTTCAGGACTGTGTGGTGACTTTATGGATGCATGTGAGGGAAAAGCTCCTTCTGGGAAACAATCCTTCTGGGTACACAGCTGTCAAAATGGACTGCCATCAAGGCTTCAAAAAGTAATTAAGTATTACGTCTGAAATGAGCAGATTGAAGGAGAGAGAATTAACTGAATCTTCCAAAAAGTTATACAATATCTGGAAAAAAATTATTGGGTGAGTTCCCTCTGATTGCTAATTGCATACAGTATTAAGACATAATTTTCTTTCCTTTCTCATTTGCTCTATGCTTCAAGGTAAAAGATGGAACACAGGATTATGACAAATTCTCCTCTGGGATCTATGTAGTGGGGTTTGTCTTTGATCTTCCTTTTCTCCTGCCCTTGGAGACCAAATGCATTTTTGCACATGGCAAGAACACAGAACTGTGGGGCTCAGAACTGCTGTGCTGATCACAGAGAATTTCCCTGAAAAGTCTGTGCTGTGCATTATAGAAACATTACAAAGTGTAGTGCAAGCTGTTTGGAGCTTGTATTGGATGTGGCTTTGCGTCCTGCCCTGGAAGCTATGGCCTGGCATGGGATGAAGGGTCAGATGGCCCCAAGTTCAGATGTGACTGGTGATGAGTCATGAGACAGTTAGAATTTTTTTTTCCTTTTTATTTTGTATTTACTGCCATGAACTGGTGGTTAATATGGTAGTTCCCTGCAATTTTTGTAAGCTGTGCTCTCCTGATAACATTACAATGTATGCTAAGGGAGTAAGGCTATAGCGGGCATGTATTTCAAACAGACTTTTATTAGAGAAGCCAATCCTGACAATCAAGAAGTTGATAGCTAAAACTGGATATTGAGGACCTCAGCTTACAGATATGGGGGCTCCCTAAAGCAAAGTCTGCGTCAGGCTGTGCTGGGTCAACAGCACAAAAAAGCAGCACTGAGCAGTGCTGATAAAATGAAAGCAGTGAAGATAAAATGAAAATAGGGCTCTTCTGCAGTACTATTAGCTTACTGACACTGCTGTATGCTGGGTGTCTTGGAGCTGCTAAATTTAGCATATTTTGTGCAGGGTGTGTCAGCACCCTTAGAGAGCTCTGCCATCATGGAAGAGCCTGGCAGGATGGTGCTGAGTGAAATACAGAAATAAGAGTGGGAAATGTGGGAGGTAACTGGAGATGGACATCTTCCATGTGTGGGCATCAATAATATAGGGCTTGTTCCACTACAAAGTGACCTGAAGTTGTACTCATTGTTTATCTTAAAGGCTTCTTGCATAATTGATTAAGGGTATATTTCAGAAAGACAGGACTTGCAGCTGAAAACTTGTTCTGTGGGATTTTCTTCATTTCCCTAAGCCAGTGTACTTCCTTTTTTTTTTTTTTTTGTCGAGGGTGAAGGAAGGAAAAGGACCCAAGGTTTTTATTAGACTTTCATTAAATGTATTATATCTAAGCAATGAGACCTTATATTTACTGAAGCTTGTGGGTGCTATCATGAGGAAAATAAACCCTATAGTATCATCTGTAATAGCCAACAAATACATGGTACTTTAAGGTGGTTTTTTTTCGCTTCTGAAGAAGGCCCAAGAATTGAACAGGCTTTGTTGTAGAGAAAGCAACTACCAATGCCTCTTCTGATCGACTCCTTTTTCATTTTCCATCTTTTTCTCTCCACAACTTCCTGTGTTGTGTGTTTTTCCAAGAGGAATGGCTCTTATAATCATGAATATCAGCTTTCAATACAGTTGAGATAGGCCCTCAAATGTAAGCAATTTTTCTTATGAGAGAGTGAAAAAATCAAGTTGTTTAAAATAGCCTGTATTTTGTCTAAAAAAGGACATGAACACGAGCTATTCTGCCTTTCCTCCCAAACCCCCGATATTGATATATTAAGAAACTTCTTAGGCCAAACAGCTTCATAGGCATACATTTGCTTTTCAATGCACACTCCCTGATCCAATTATTACTGACATTTTCAGAGGCAAAATTAATTAGCAGTTTGCCACAGTCCTCCTGACTCCTGGAGTTCCAGTAATGACTTGATTTTTATAGAACTGAGCTTATTACATGCAATAGACAAGTCTGGACAAAACAACTTACTTGGTGCAGCTCCTGAAAACTTACTGCTATTATCAGCATCCTCACTGCAATTGTAGAGCTGACAGATTTTAGTACTTAAGAACAGGATACAGAATTCAGGTTATACCTAATTATTTGGAAAAAGGTCCTACATTTTTCACCCACCTCCAGTAATTATCATACTACCAAAAACATGATGGACATATATCAGGTTAAAGAAAAATTAGTAATGAGAAGTCCACACTTGAAGGACAAGTAGTGTTAAAATTTAATTTTCAAATCTGACAGCTTAGTTCTGTGGAGGAGTGTTCAGCTCTTCATATGTTAAGAGAAGTACCATGAGGATTTTTTTCTCTGTGGTTACACAAAAACCTCATGTATGGGTTTAGCAGTGCTTTCTCTAGCTAAATAATGGAGATTTTTCTCCTTTCCAGTATGTGTCAGTATCTGGTATTTTTCCTGAGGTCAAAAAAAAGTATAATTTTTCCAGTACTTCTATTTTCCAGACTTTTTGCTGCCTCTGCAGCAAAGCTTAAAGTTCCACATCCGCAGACTTCTGCCCCCTTCCAACCCTCTTCACCTTTGAAGAGATTCTCACCTCTTCAAAATACTATGTTTCCCAAGAGATGAGGACTTTTGGAAGGCCCACAACAGGTGAGCCATCAATATCTACTTGTCTTATCCTGCATGTTGCAACAGTGTGAACACAGTGGAGACGGGCTTCATCTGAGGAGCAGCAGTGAGCAAACCTCTGAGCAGGAGAAGTTAAGAGCAGGAGATCAACAAGTCTCAAGCAAGAAGCAAATATCCTTCACTCACCTCCCGTCTTTGGGGGTTGCCTGTTCAAATTCCTCCCACCACAGTTTTCTAGGCATCTAATATCCTCAAACACCTTTGGGAATTGAATACCTTTGATGCTCAGATGGGAATGGAATCCTATGTAGAAATGATACATAGAGAATAATTTATACAAGTAATTTTACTTTCCTGGTGTTGTGACTTTGTTTTTCTAGGTATTCATTCATAATTGAGAGTTTGCCCTTTCCAGACTGTCAGTGGTTATTTGCAAAGTACTGAAGTTTGATAAATAGTGTGTAAATATTTCCAAAAGGAAAGACAAAAGTGTGACAGCATGAGAATGATTTTGCCACAAAGGTAAGAACTGTTTCTCACACATCTATTTGCAACTTCTAGTAGAAAGTATCACTTGAAAAACATGGAATTCCTTAGAAAACCTTGGGGGAAATTACTCTGATTGGTCATCTTAATATCAGATACAGGCTGCTTTGGACATTTTATACCAGAGATGCAGACCCCATTGTATTGCCTATTAAAAAATTGATCCACATTTGCTGAGGTTTCTAATTCAATTTTCTGAATGGGCACTGTGCTTAAAAAGGCCTTTTTGCAAAGAATATTCCCTTGGGCTTCTCTGAGGAGTCTGTGCTCTGCTTTTGGCCATGCTGAGCCCTGACACTGATCCATAGCAGGAACTGGACATTTATTTCAAAGAATTCTCTTTAGTCCTCGGTAACATAAGATATGTGCTGCCTAAAATTATTGTAAAATGTTTGTAGCCCCACAAAACATCCAGACACAATCAGTGCATGTGAATAAATGAAAAAAAATGCAAGAAAATAGAATAACCACTTTAACTTTGGCTAAATCTTTAGAGTCTAGATATACATTTTGTTAAGTGCTTATGTGAAGTAGTATTTTTACTGCTCCATGCAATAATCCAGGACTACAATATGTTACTTTTGTCAGTTGCTGGGTGAGAAATAACAATACACCATAGAAGAATGACAATAGCTATACATTATTCCTTCTTTCATTTTACTAATTGTATTAATCAAAAGAAGTTATCCGTGAGTCCATTGCCTGATACAATTAGCACCGTGAATTTAGAATAGTAGACAGATCTGTGGGTTACAAATTGATTCAATATAGGTATATCTAAGAAAACCCACTCTGTTATGCCTCAGTTAATGCAACATGTTGTGTACTTTCTGCTCATCATGAACGCAGAGTTCACTTACCTGGCACACAGCAATTCATTGCCACATCACTTTGGAAGTGCATGGCTGTGTTTCAGCTAAAGCAGGACAACAGATGGTTGTGTAGGTGTGGGATTACAATTTTCTCCGTGTTAATACTTTGAACTTTTACTGCCCTAGTACTTTCTCAGTGCTAAATATAGTGACACTCACATGTGATTTAGTCACTTAAAGATAATCATCTCACGTCTTTTCTCTGTGCGGCATTGTATCTCACAGGATGTGCTGATGATGATCCAGAAGGGCAGAGGTCTGCCTGCAGACATCACTGCTGGCTATGTGCAGGTGTCTCAGGTGCTCCACAGCTCCTAAAATCACCCTGTAACCCTATCTTCAAACAATTTAGATCCTGTCCTGGAAGCACATGCACACACATACACACAGAAGCTTGCTCTCACACCCAGGAGGCTGAGATACAGCTAATTTTGAAAAGTGCAAATCCAAATATTTTATTATGTTCTACTCAAGTCTGGGATTAACTATTTTTATTAGAATTATTAATTTTTAGAAATCACCTTTATTGCATAGAAGCTTTAACACTGGTTTTTAGTTTCTTGACACCAGTGTGCTGCTCTTGTGCATGAGAACTTTGAACACAACAGCTCCTGGGGAAGGATAAAGGAAACCTTAAAATCTCTTTTTGCTGTTGCCTTAACAAGCTTGTCAGAAACTCCTTGCACCATAAAAAATCTACTTGCACATGTCCTGACAACTTTTAGCGATCCTTTTTTCAGCATCCTGTCCTGAAACTAGTTTTCCAGTTTGACTATCTTAAGGTAAATTATTTTGGAGATGCTGGTAAAATATAGAGAAGGGATATCTGTCACATTGTGCACTAGCTCAAAGAGAGCCTGGAGGTCTAGCCGCAACCTGACTGGTCCTAGGCGGTCCCCACAAAAAGAGAGGACGCAGGAGGGGACAAGCTCCTCACCCGAGGGAGCTGTCTCTGAGCAGGGTGGGAGGGCACACAGGTGGAGGCAAAGAAGCAGAGAGAGGGGACTCCTCGTGTAGGTTCCACACAGAAGGCTCATTCATGTGAACGGGTACGGACAAAGAGCCGAGGCTCTGAGGGTGTCCATGGATTTTATAGTGAGGATCGAAAAGGCGGGGATAAAGGATACAGCCAATGGGATATGGGATAGGAGGCGGGGTTGAGGCTGAGGGAACCAATGAGAATAACACATAGGCGGGACTAAGGGAAGAAGCCAAAGGGGTGTTGAGTATGACAGAACTTTCTAGAACTTACGCATAGTAACTTAAGGAAAATAAATATACATAGACTTATACATAAAATAGGGAGGGGAAAACATGGACCAGTCATACAAAAAAATGTAAACTGTGGAACTGGGGGATTATGGGCTCTCACCCTAACCACAGAGGAAGGCATTAAATTTCGGTGCCTGGCCACCGCATGGTGTTGGTTGAACCCTCAGGGGTCAGGGTGGGTGCAGCCACTTGCACTGCCACAGATATCCTCAAACTCACAGTTATGACGTTAGATATCTTTCATGTTTTGTGTCTGTGACACTATTACAATTCTCCATGATTTTTGGGTCCTGGCCTGTTATTGCTGCTTTAATAGGTGGCTTGAACTCAAAGCCGTTCCACCACCCAGACATTGTGGGCCAAATAGTACTTTTAGTCTTTACAGTGGTAACCAATGTTCAATTTTCACATCCTCCCGTGACATTTTTCACTCATTTTCTCACTGGGCTTTTTACTTCAGTGGTGCCAATATTCCTAATAATTACAATTAAAATGTAGATAGGTCTACTTTTCTTTGTGCTCTGATTTTTAATTCTTGAAGAATAGTTTCTGTTTTCTGGCTTTCTTTTCTACTGAGGAGTGCAGAGGTGGATTCTGAGCTGTGTGAGAATGTGCTGTGACATATGTTGCTGTATATATATATATATATATATATATATATATAACATTGTATAACGTGCTTTGGACAGAAGTCTGCAAATTCATTGTTTAATCTTAAAGCAGGTATTAATGCATATTTTTATGTGTTTATAAGGCACACCTCTAGACAGCTTGGCAGTGCCAAATTTGCAAAGAGAAAGGACTCTTGTGCGGCCTCTGTTGTAGAGGCAGTGACTGATACAAACATCAACTTCCACTGACATGTCTCCAGTGATGCTAATGCTTAGTGTTTGCTTTTTCATACCTGATGCTTTTACTTATCTTGTCTTTTATGCTTGACAGGAATTTATATTAGCTATACATTCACTCCTTATTTATTCTCATCTTTTACAGGAATGTTTGGATTTGGGGTTTTTGTCAGGGAGAACTTGGCTAACTGAACTTTTCAGTTTTGAAATAAAAAATAGATCACTAGGATGATCAGATGTATGTAATATAAAACTTTTTTTGAAAAACCTGGGAAGGCTGACATGAAAAAAAGTAACTATAACCTTTCTTGTTAATAACTTGAAGTCATTAGGTAGTGGCTACCTAATAATTTTTTGGAGTGGTAGAGTCAAAGCAAATTATCATAGCTGTGGAGGACAGATAGCAGTAAAAGTGACTCTTGTTTACATGTTGGAAGCTGGCATTGTACACATCGAGTTATATCTAACACCCTTCAGCCCCTGTCAAATGTAATATTCATCACTCTTCCATAAAAGGCCTAAAGTAACTTAATCAGCTGAAGTTTCTCTCTGTTTTAGCTGCCTGCTTCTATTTGAGGCAAGGAGCGCCTGTCTGGCTGCACAGAGGCATTGTATATCTTCGTTAAATAGAATCTCAACCTTCCTGTTCACTGCCTCTCCTTTTACATCCAATCGTCTTCCTGCTCCCTCCTGACTCTTGATAAATAAAACAAGCTCAGACCACGCAAAGCTGATAAGCTGCAGCCAGGCAGGGAGGGATGGAAGCTGTCTTTGGAGTCATGAACTGGGCTTCCCACTGATGTGACAGCATTGAAGGCAGTCAGAGGAAGAGATCAAATACTGAGCTTTTGAGGCCTCTTGCTTCCCAAATGCACAGAACAAAAGTTCTGGTATGTTACCTGGAGTAAAAGACAAGTCAACAATAAAGAGATAAAGTAAGTAATAAGGAGAGAAGGGATTGATGGACATTGCAATAGCTCATCTTACATGTATATTTAATGCTGGTTGAAAGTGTGGATGGGAACTAATGAATTGCAGGCGTGTGTATGTTGTGTGCCCAGTAAAAGGAACAGCTTAAATTATGCAGGACATGTCATCCTGTTGCCCAATATTTAACACTATTCCTACACAAAAGAGACAGCTCAGGGGATCCTTATTTAAACATTAGTAATCAAATCCTTCTCTCATCATGGCAAACTCTTTTACGTAATTTGTGCCTGCCACGTCTAGTACTTGCACACAAACTAATGCACAAAGAGGCAGCCCAGTGTTGGTTGACAAAACTCAGTGCTTCAATGACAATTTGTTCTGTTCCATAACTGTGTAAGTGAGTAAAAATAAGTCTGTCTGGATCTCCATTTGCTGATTATAATTATTCTCTGTGTCTGTATATTTTACAGTGACTTATGATCATTTCTTGTCCTGGGATTGAGAAAGAATGTCTTTACCTCAGAAAATTGCCCATTCTGACTCAAAAAGAAAAATATTGGAAATGCAAATATTTTCCACAAATTGAAAGTCACCCCAAGCTCCCCATATCTCTTCTGAAAGTAATGCTTTCAGCAGAAACTGGCTGATCTGCCTAATGGGTACAAATTGTTCCTGCCTGAAATAAATTTTATTTAAAATTCAGTATCTTTTAAAATTTATGGTTACTAGTCTGCAGGGGTTTCTTTGCTTCTGTAAAATGCACAAAGAGAACTAGCCCTGTGCAACGTGTCCTCATAAGAGTTATTACATTATTTTATCATGGATTCATGAAGTAGTTGGGGTTGAAAGGGAGCTTAAAGATCATGTAGTTCCAACCCCCTGCCATGGGCAGGGATAACTTCCTCTATCCCAGGTTGCTCCAAGCCCCATCCAACCTGGCCTTGAACACTTCCAGGGACGGGGCAGCCACAGCTTCTCTGGGCAGCTTGTTCCACGGTCTCACCACCCTCACAGTGAAAAATTTCTCTCTCATATCCCATCTAACCCTGCCCTCTGTCAGTTTAAAGCCATTCCCCATTGTGCCATCTCTCCATACCCTTGTCCAAAGTCCCTCTCCAGCTGTCTTGGAGCCCCTTTAGCTACTGGAAGGTGGTATAAGCTCTCCCCCGAACCTTCTCTTCTCCGGTCTGAACAGTCACTGCTCTCCCAGCCTGGCTCCATAGCAGAGCTGTTCCAGCCCTCTGAGCATCTCCGTGGCCTCCTCTGGATTCACTCCAATGGGTTCGTATCCTTCTTATGTTGGGGATCCCAGAACTGGACTCCAGGTGGGGCCTATCAAGAGCAAAATAGAGAGGGAGAATCACCTTCCTTGACCTGCTGGTCATGTTTCTTATGGTGCATCCCAGGACAGGGCTGTGGGCTGTGAACACACATTGCAGGGTCGTGTTGAGCTTCCTGTTAATCAACAGCCCAAATTCTTCTCCTCAGGGCTGCTCTCAGTCATTCTCCACTCAGCCTGTATTTATGTTTATTAATTGTTAGTTCTCTCTTATCTTGGTCCCATTTTGATTTCCTAAGAGGCTGTACTGTGCTGACCCCTCTGTGTTTCACTCAACTGAGTGCATTTGGGTGCTGATAACTTAATAAGCATGGGAAAAGAAAAAAAAAAAAAGAATAAAGAACAGCAGTGAAAACCTTAGGCAGCCAGTAGCTTTGATAGTAGTAGATGAAGTTTCAGTGGGAATTACAAATGAGGAGATAGAGCAGAATTTGTAATAAAGAAGCATGATGCCATGCAAGTAACTGAACTTCCACCTACGTATTTCAAACTTACTTCCTCAGTGCTTGAAATTCCATAATGTTAATGCTGACCTTTAGTATGCAGGAACATTAGGGAAAGGAAGATGTGTCTTGCTATATTGTGAGAGCACAAAATTTAAAAAATAGTTTGAGAGTATGATTAGGAACTAATTAGTATCCTCCATAAAGTCTACTGTGTGTTTTATATATGAGTTTTAAGATTGGATTCCGAAGTTAAACCACTACAAAATTTTAATGCACTGTTATATTATTTTGTTAAAACCTGGAATGGAAATAACTGAGATTACAATGGGAATTTATAGGTAAAGAGTCTTGGAGTAGTTCTATGTATTTTGTGGATTTTTAAACTTACAAGTTCTGGAGAGGAGATATGTAGCATAAACCGAAAAGGCAACTCAAGCTCCAAAAATATTACTGGAAGCAAATCTGCCTCTGAAGTAGTAAAATCTGGATTCTCACATCTGGTTGTTTTAGTAGAGAGTTTCTAGTTACTCAAAAAGCACAAGCTCTCAGTGGACTTCAGGTTGGTTGCTGATACAGAGCAGTATGGAGTACACAATGCTGTGTATTTTACTGAGCACTATATAATGTTTAGAGAATATATGCTGTTAAGATAAATACATAAATATAGAGCAGTCTTCTCCCAGGATGCAACCTTCTGGCTTCTGACCATTCTGCATCAAGGATTGCCTGAGCCAATGGCAGCAACAGCAAACTGATGACTCTGCTTGTCTTCCATTAATTGGAACAAATTATTTTTGTTCTTTTCAAGATTTTCACCTTCTAGCCATTGTAACTCACTGGCATTTTTAAATTTAAAAGTTATTCCAATTTTCTTTTCCATTTTGAACTTCAGACCTCATGTCACTTTCTGTCCTTGTCTAGATACCTCACTTGTTTTGTTTTCTGGAGGGCATATATATATATACATATGAAATGCTCTTTTTCAGCTTTGAATTAATTGGCTTTGGGTCAGTGACTAGGCGTCTTCTCTCCCTTTCTGTCACTTCTCCCACTTTCTCCTTCCCACACTGAGCCTGACACATTACTGCTTCTTGTCTGCTTTCTGCACCTCGTTCTTCATAGCTGTTTTTCCTTGCTCTCATAATTTTCCTATCTTTGCTTTGGTCTTTTATTTTCTTCCTTTTCATTCTGTTCATTTAGGCAACTGTACTCTTGCCTTACCATAATTCTGCATTTAGTTCATGTCATGTTTGATGAAGAAAAATCAAGCTTGTTGAGTCTCATTTGCTGATACATTGCCTCTAATTTGCTTCAGAAGCAGTGACTGCTGCTGTGTTCTCCAGAACTTTCCTCATTTATCCATCTCCTTTGCCATGCTTCCAGCCCTGCATGTTAAGGCTAGTTTTTGCACAAAAATCTAGTGAATGAGGTGGATGTTTGGCACCTTGACACCATGACTCTTGATGCCTTGATGATGAAGCACCAAATAATCAATTTACTGAACTGCCAGCTGTGTAAAAATCTGAAAAACTGTGGTTTGAGGAGTAGCCTTTTCTGCCATTAGACGTTTCAGTTTTACTTGATATTTATCCAAATTCTAGCTATAAGGCACCATCTATGGCAAAGCCACATGGAAAGCAAGCCAGGCAAACAGGGGAGCTGTCTGAAGGGCTTTGAAAGTAAGAAATGTTCTTTTCCAAGGACTTTTTCTTGTCTTGCATTCAGTTAAAAATTTGATTCAGTCAAATGGGACTATTTTAGATCTGCAGTTTGCAATGACAATACAGCACCAGTGGCTGTCCTCCAGTGGCAAAAACAGAGATAAATCTCCCAACAATTTGCACGTTATTTCTTAATCTAACCTGAAGTACAACCAGCGATCTCTGGAATACTTCATCATTCTTTCTTCAGGGACAGAAAGTATTACAGGATGAAGCCTGAGCTCCAACTGTGTGATAAAATAGCTTTGACTTACTGGTAATGAAAGCGGAATTAAGTCCATTCTATCTAATGGGTATGAAATTAAGTTGTTTGGTGTGACACTATTGCATTTTCTAGAGAGCATAACGAAATACCTTGTTGAGAGGGACTATGAAGATAGGAATGATCAATAGATGGTTTCTTGAAACCAAATAAACTAGATTTCTGTGTGAACAATGAGCAGCACATCACAATACCAACTGAAGTATAGCTTTTATTGGTCCTTGGCTTGAAATTAAACTGTTAATTAGTATAATGTGGTGTTGATAGAGGTTTGAAAACTAGAGGTGAATGGAGAGTTCTCGTTTTAATCACCAAGTGTTTTGCTTCTGCTCTTGCATTTAATAGTGAAGCTTTAGCTCTCCTTTCACTTTTTTTTTTTTGTTTAAATGTTTATATGTGGAATTAGATAAAATAATTTCAGCAGCTCTATGTTGGCTACTTAATTCACATGGCAAGTGAATCAGGGTGAGATTGAACTCACCTGCAATAAAAAAAATCCCAGATTGTTACAAACTTCTACTTTTATAAAGAGATTTAGCCATACTATCATAAGAATTTATGGGTATTTCCAGTCCATTTTGCCTCTAAAATATTGCATTTTTCTATGTCTATACCCTCCTTCAGTGGCGAGGACCATGTTAAGAACAAGCAGCATGTTGTCTTTGTACCACATTTGCTTGTTAACTCAGGAATAAGCCATGTCAAAGAGGAGAAGAATCTTTGGCAGAGGGTTGACCAGAGTGTAAATTAACCCACATATAAGTACAAAGCTCTGAGACTGAACTGCTGATGTTGTCTGGGTTGCCTAACTACAAGCTGATATTCCTGTCAGAAGGGGAGCAGATAATGTATCTGTATTTGCAGGAGCCTTGCACAGCCAAACAGTGCTTTACTCAAATAGCATGAGAACTTCTTCCTCTCTGCTATCAGCTCTCCATATGATAAAATTATGCAGCTGGCTTTTGGAATCATTATGTGTGTGTTTAAATCTGTGTTATTTTAATTTATCTCCTGAGTTCCTTCTGAGTTCTGAGCTTTTCAGTTACAGTGAGGTAGTTTTCAAGCTTTTCCTCGCCTTTGCAGAATGTAGAAATACTTTTTTCTGTAATGGAAATTGAGATTCTCTACTGTGAATCTAGTCAGTAGATGAACCCTTAAAATAAATAGGAGTCTTAATGAACTGATGATGATTTCAGCTCTTTGCAGCTTTTCTTACCCCACAAACCCAACTCCTTTTTAGATTCAGTCAAGGGTCAATTTACATGTGAATTTACATGCAAGGTAATCTTGGGATTTTCTCCTCACACACTCTGTGGAGGAATGAAGTACCTGTGGGGAGAAAAAAAAATAAGGTAAATATATGTATCTAGAAAGACTTATGTCCTGTCTTCTCTTTCTTCTGCCACCAGACACTGCTATCATCAATTATGAGAAATAAGAATAACCTCAGGACTGAACTGCATTGCTAAGTTAAGGGGAGATTTGTGGGTGGGCCTGCTTCCATTCTTAATTGGGGTCTCTGGTGAGGAAGACACGTGCTCTGATCTTCACCTGCCTGTGCCTTCAGTACTGAGAGCTGTAGTTTACCCACAGATGCTCATCTGCAACAGACCATCAACAGCTCCCCTTAAAATGTAATGCATCAGGACTCAAAGGATTTGCAAAATAGGAGGGAACAGGAAAATCCCTCATGTTTCTCAAAATTCTTTACTTCTTCATGTCTGACAAATGTTCTACTGTCCTCCCAACTGCTGTAGTATTTTCAAGCAAGACATTGGTACGTACATTTAAGAGAGCAATCTTCTATGTAAGTGCAGGGAAATTGTCTGCACTTGAAGAGAAGCTGTAAGTCATTAGAGTAAGGTTGGTCATCACTGTGCCCCAACAATCCTGTTTGAAGAAAAAAAAAAGAAAATGTGCATGTGGGTTGGTATCCATGGGGTATTTTTGTTGTGTTGACTCAAATAATTTTCTGCCCAGGTATTTCTACCACTTGGACAAATAAGTATCTATTCCTCCACCTGTCATATTTAGTTTTGAAATTATATATTATTGCTGACATGCCTGGGAGTATGAGCAGCAGAAGTATTAAATTCTATTTAATTATGTGCATAGATATATATTGCAGATTTCACCCCAAACCTGGGCACGTATCAGCCATCAGGAAAGGCAAGAATATCTGTTTATCAAAGACAGCACTGAGGCAAAAGTGCCTGTTATATTCAATGAGTCACAGACTTTAAAGAGTCTGCTGTGGCTGTGCCTTTCTTTAAACTTGGGTATTTTTTAATCATGGATGTATTTCTTCATTATGCAGGTGGTCTCAATTACTTTGGCTTTCTGAATAGTGCTTTATACAGAGAGATTTCTGGGACCTGTGACCATAACTTGCACTCTGCAATCACTTTTTCACCAGAAAGATGACAGAAATCTGAAATATTGTGCTGAATTTCTTTTGACCACATATTGCTCATTTAGCTAATAAACTAATTATTCTGTATTTAGGAAACAACCCCAAAACCTCTAACCCGTAAGATATTGCTACACAGAAGGGCCATGGGTGTTTGATGGCCTCTGTCCTTCCACATTACTGAGATGCTCTACCAAGGACACACGGAGTAAAGGACCCCTGGATGTTTTGGGGCATGTTGCTAAGGAAACCTATGTTTCTGATGAAATGTGCTGGGAACAGCTGGCTTTAGAGAGTTTGTCTCTTCACTGTCAGCACTGCCAAAAGGGAAGCAGAAGCCCTAAATAGCTGTTTTAGAATTTTTACATATGTGTGTGTCAGGGACCCCTGGTGCCTTCATCCTTGTGAGGATTTGTGCTCTTTTGGTGACCAAGTCCACAGATCACATCCTCACTGGATCTGTCCAAAATCTGTTCTGAGTTTACAAGGAGCAAAAAGACATGTTGAATTTTGAGATAAAAATGCTTGTAGGATTTAATTTGACCTCCCACTTAACTCCAGATTAAATAATGGAATGACAGAATCATCTGGATTGAAAGGGAACATAAAGATCATCTAATTCCAACCCCCCTGCTGTGTGTAGAGACATCTTCCACTAGACCATACTTCCAGGGATGAGGTATCACCAGCTTCTCTGGGCAACCTGTTCCAGTGTCACACCACCCTCAAAATTTGCCTCAGACTCAAGTATTTGCCTCAGACTTAATTTGCTGAGA
Source organism: Corvus moneduloides (assembly GCF_009650955.1). Taxonomy (NCBI): domain Eukaryota; kingdom Metazoa; phylum Chordata; class Aves; order Passeriformes; family Corvidae; genus Corvus; species Corvus moneduloides. The sequence goes on from NC_045485.1 coordinate 21,831,088, forward strand.
ATATTTCCCTCTGCTCTTCCTTTCTCACCTTGAAGAGTGCTGCTCACAGTGTGTGTGTAAATGTGAATAACACTGTTGAAGCTCAATGAATTTCAACACAGTTTTTGTGTGAGGATTAGAAGTATAAAGAATCTACTAAAAGTTCTGTAAGGTCTCCAAAGACCATGAATAGATGTGCAAATGCCTTCAATCACACAGGACCTCATAGCTCTTACCATCATATTGTGGCTGAAGTCTTGGGGTTGAAATTCTTTCTCTAGTTACCTAGGTAAGGTGCAAAAATAAGTCATGGCTAAGGTGTGTGTGTGTAGCAGTAGGATTCTTTCTCTAAAGCAAAAACTGTTTTTTGAGGCAGCATAAGTTCAAGTCACAGCAAACACATTTTATTATAGTACATCTGTGAACAGGATGTTAAATGTTTGACATGTTTATTAAAAAACCTGAACACTGCACATTATCCATCTGCTGTGATTACTGTACAGGTAGGCAGCTGGGACTGTGAATGTAAAAATCTATGGGCTTCTGTGCAGCCCATCACTGCTGCTGCCAAAAGCCCTCAGTAATATATCTTCATGGTGAGGCTTCTACTGTGCTTCAAGGTGTTGGCATTTCCCTCCTTTGTAATTAAAAGGAGCCATTTGACATCTTGGCTGAAGCCTTTTGGTGAAGTTAGTTGTGTCTATCAGATTTGGTGTGTGTTTTGGAATATAAATTGTTGTGAAGATTCATAGCTTGTGAGTTTATTTGTGCCCAACTTTCAGGATTAGGAGTGGAATTTAGCTGATGGCTTGGCTGGTTCAGCCAAGTGTTTTTCTTTGGTGGACTTCAAGATTGAGTTCTCCTAATTTCTAGAAATATTAAATTTCAGAATAAAAGTGCTCACTAGAAGTATTTGTTGCTTTGGCCTACCCAGCGTTGATTGCACAAAATGTGGGTAAGAGCTGAATTCCACCATTCACCCTGCCCTGTTTCCTGCTTTATTCTGTCATGCCATATGTTTTTGTTTGGCTCACTGACTTCAGAATTTTTAGTAAAGCTCAGGCCAGAACTGGAAATGTTCCATCTCAAAGGTTTTTTTCTACAGTTTAGGTTTTGTTTGTGTTAAGTACTGTGTTGTTATCCTCTTACTCTGCACTAAAACTGTTTGTTGAGGTAGCAAACTAGCATTGCACAAACCCTTTGCAATTGTCTTAACTCCCATTGCATCCAGCTGGTGTTATTCAATATCAAAAATTCAAGGAAAAAACATCCAAGATTCTCAGGTTTTACGTAGCTACAGCAGAAGTTAAAGGTAAAAGCTGCAAGAAGATTAATGAGATTACTTATTTAGTAGTCCAGAATGCAAAAAGTATTCCTCAGACTATCATCCATCATTTGTGTTGCCTCAGGCAAAGAGGCAACACAAGCTTGCTTCAAACTTGCTTCTAATTTTACTGAGTATATTCAGTTTCTTGTGTAGCTTAAGATCATTACTTGTTTCATTAATTCATTGTGACTAAAAAGTAAAAATCATAAAAAATTCAATGTTGTTTTCAGCTATGGGATTGCATGTCATAGAAGTTGAACTGTCACTCAATTTTTCTGGGCTTTTTTGGTCTTGTTCATATGCAGCTATGAAGAAAGTTGATATTTTCTTCTAATTTATATCTGCAACCTTTTTATTACCTTCAAATATTGTTACTTTTTCTTTGATCGTTCCTAGACAAAAATGTTCTCCTGTGATTTTTTAAATCAGTATTTATCTTCATTCTTTCTTTTTCCTGTAATTAAATTCTGTAAAAAGTGAAAATGTTGAAAGCAAAGTTAGGCTAAAACATAGAATCCCTATGCTGGTGGTCCACAGGAGTCTTAGCTTCATATTTTTGTTGGTTACCCAGCAGTAAATTAGATAGATGCTCTTTGTCACACCCAATTTTGCAGGTGAGATCCCAAGATAGTGATGGCAGCGTTGAGTAATTGCAGTCAGCATTGTGGAAAAATGCACTGGGAGAGTCAGGGTGTGAATCACACACGAGTTTTCCATTTCAAACCTAACCCACAGCACTGTTATAGCAGAGTAATAGAACCAAAGAGTGAAATGTTTGCTCTGGGTTGTTTTTATATTTTGTCGTTGGGTTTTTTCACTGTCACGCGAAAGTTCTGCATACCAACAGAATGGCATCATGATTTTCTCCCTTAGCTGCCACAATAGTAGTCTTTATTAAAATACTACATCAAACTCTACAGTCCTCTCTTAAAGCAGAATCTTCATTTTTCAGAGATCCGTATAAAGTTGTCTCTCTTCCCTCTGAAAATATCAAAGTTCATGACATTGCTCCAATAATAATTATTTTGTGCTCAAATGGAAAAAAAAAGTGTCTTTACAAGTTAACTAACATAAAGCATTTGTAGATTCTGCAAGTCAATTTGAACTGAAAATTTTATTGGTAAGGACTCATGTTAGGAAATATGAAGGAATGAATCTACAGTTCTATCTACTGAGCTGCCTAAATATTTACTCACTGTACTTCAAAGAAATTTTTTGTTAGAAATTGTAATGGAATGCTTTTCAGTGCAATCTCCCAAGGGTCTTAACATTAAAAGTAGAGCCTTCATTTCTTTGATTAATTACAAAAAGTGATCCATTTTATCTGTGGAATTCTAATGCCTGTTTCTGTAAAAGTAGATGAAAATAGGGATCTGATGAAAATAAGCTGAATGACGCTATTAAAGAGGGAAAAGCTGGGTCAGGAATCTTCCTTTTAGATATTCAACCAGACCATATTTCAATTCCTGGTTCTAACATGGTCGTTCAGAATTTACTTCTCTCTGCATACGTTTTAAGAATTGCACCTACTGCTCTTCATAACAATAGTAATACAATTAATTCCTAGTAGAATTAAAGGATCAGTTTGATAGACAGTTTATCTTCCTACAAACCTTCCTTTCTGCTCCTTCAGCATGTGGAATTAAACATTTAATAGTATTCAATATCAGTGGATCCAAAGTGAGGACTTAGACTTTGTTTAAAATTCATTCACACCTCATACAATTAAAAAGCTGCCTAGAATAATTGGAAAATTGTTTTTGTGGCATGTATAAAATGATTTAGTGGATTAGCATGTCATGAAAGAGTCTGGCTTCAGAAAGCACCCGCTCTCATTGGTACATACACAACTAATTTACATCTCTTGGACTTGGAAAATTCTCATGTTATGGTGTATAAATCAGCATATGTGTTTATATAGGCTTATACAATTATATGGGAGACCATTGCATTTTTAAAGGCTGTTGCAGTTTGTGATTTATCTTCTCACTGTCTTTTGGGGACATTCTGTGGAATTGGTAGACTCTTTCAAAATGGTCCCTGTGTTTAATTCTACATGACAATATAACTTGTTCCTTATGTCATCTCTCCTCATATCTGAGTCTCCTTAAATATTTTGAAAATGAGGAGTCATTTTTTGGACAGTGCAGGTACTGTTCAGGGGTAGTGAGAGATCACAGAATGGGTGGGTGGCACACATGGTTGGCATCTGTCACGCTCTTGGTACACTTTACTCTGTGTTCACCCATTAGATGTAATCTTTTTAAAAATCCACCATGCCCACAGGAAAGACATAGCATTATATCACAAAAAGTTAATGCCTTCGGTGGAGGAGGATACTTTCATAACCAAAATAATGTAGACACTGAATATATGATATGTTATTAATAGTCTTAGGTACAATTTAACTTCTCTTTTAGCAATGCCAGTCTTTTTCAGCTTTTCTCTTGTTCTGTATAACCATAATTCTGAGGCTATAACATGCAACTGAGATTATTTAAAATGATACATCAGTGTGGGGCCAAAGTCTGACCTTAAGTTAACTGGTATTACAGAGTCTATCTTCACACTGCTCTAGAAGATCTTATCTGGTTCTGATACTCTCTTCAGGAGTATAATTGTCATAGAACCACAGAATCATAGAAAGGCTTGAATTGGAAGGGACCTTATAGCTAATCTCATTACAACCCCTGTGCCCCCATCCAGCCTGTTCTTGAACACCAGGGGTTATCTGTTGTATTTACCATTCCTTGTCCTTCCAATTTCAGTTGCAAGTTGGAAAGTGTTGCAACTTTCTCTTTTCTTTTTTTTTATTTTCAGAGTTGATGGATAGGCACCTAGTGATTAGTGGGAATAGTTCAAACCAGCCTTCAACTATTTTCAGTAAGCATCTCTCCTCTTCTGTTTAGATGAACACTCAGAAAAAAACCCTGTGTATGGGAAGCATTAAAGTTGGGTTCCTGTATCGCATTTACCAAATATGTGAGAAAAGCATATGAAAAAGCTTTTAAGTGTTGCTGTGCTGACAGCTGCTTGCGGGGGAGGTCAGAGCCTTTCAGCGATCTGCCATTCTCCAGTAACTGTTCAAAGCAGGGCCAAGGCTACCCGGTGTACATCCATTTATCACTAAGTGTTCATCCTCCCCTTGCTCCATTGAACTCAGTAAAAAAACATTCTTTAATGGAATAGGAGCAGGCTATGACCTCAATACCCAAATCAAAAATTGATCTTTTGGTGCACTTTTTGCAGTCTGTTGCTTTAGATTATATCTAGATATATATACCTTAATAAAATATCTATCTTAGTGCACAATTCAGACCTGACTGAAGAGCTGAATAAGAATTGGAACTCAGTGGGCTTTAAGATTCTGGTGGTTTGGAATACTTGTTACTTGTATGTGCAGGCTTCCACAGTGTGTTTCTATGAGAAAATCCAAGTGCATTATTCCTTTTATGTACCTGACCCTCTGCTCTGAGTTGTGTCATGCAGTAAGGCAGAGGGTGACACAGCCCATGCAGCGTGGAAACATCAAGCAATCTCATTCTGCAATTCAGGCCAAGAAGTCCTGTGGTATTTATAACAGATGTTAACCCCCTGACCTCCCGGTCTCTCTTCACCGTGGAGTTGCATGAAATCGGTTTGCTCTCTGGAGCTCTTCACACCAGCTGAGGGAGCTGACTCCTCAGACAAAGGGATGGGACAAAAGGAACAGTATTCAGGCAGGCTGTATTCTGTGTAGTGCAGATCCTCAGTGTGTATGGCATTGAGTTAAATTTCCTAACTGCATTCAGATGTGGAAAGGCATAAAGTGAAACCAGGCATGTGAGCTAGAGCAATACAAAGGATTACCTATCAGAAACCTTTTTGGGGCTGTTTTTGACTCCTCCGGCTTGGCTTTTGTGATTTGGCTTTTAAATCTTAATTGTGCAGGGGTGATAAGCCCAGATAAGTCTAGGTGATAATGATAGTTTTAAAAAACCTGCTCTGACATTGCTTGCATGACAGCCTAATCCAAAATACAGCAGTAGCTCCCTGTAATCTTAATGGTAAGTGTTGACTTTATCCAAACTTACAATTACAAATCCTCATTTAGACTTAGGAGAAGATTGCTACAAAGGAAAAGCTAGTGACCTTAAACTTTTGTACTCTGAGCATGCATAAATGGCTCCCTCTATTTCAGTGTGATTCCTGTATATGAAAACAACAACACCCAATGTCTCTTTTGTTGCATTTAGTAAATGATGACTGATAGCCCTTACATCCATTATGTGGCATTTCTCACTATTGTTACATAAATTGCCTCAACATTTTTTGGTGCTATCATTGATTGCTGACTGCTTCCTTGTTAAACACTGCTGAGGGCAATCTGTCAAGGACTTGCATGATAGTGCTGGGACTTTACAGTGGTGAACTGACATAATTCTTTTAAAATTTCACCAGCTAAATATCTGTTTAGTCATTTCTAGTGCAGTAAGATCATTTCAGAGAACCATTTTTCAGCTGAGTGTGGAATTTGATCTATTTAAGGAGGACTAAACTCAAAGCATAATCAAGTTCACTAATTACCTGTTCTTTGCACTATTGCCTGTCCTTAAGTCTTCCCTAGAGAAAGGTAAAATCAAGCTATTTGTGTTCTTGGGGAGTGGGGGCAGTTAGCAGTCAGTGTTTTGAAAGGCTCCACATAGAGAAAAAAGTGGTCTTTAATTCAATTAGAACATGGATATTCAGACCTAAATTTAAGGCCCATTTCTGTTAAACCCCCCCCCCCCCCCAACATTGGTGCAGATGAGCCCCAAGTCCCGCTCCATAAGGTTTTGGAAGGTTTTCCATGGAAATGTAGTCAGTTTTATGCTGTCCTGTTACCTTTGAGCACATGCACATCACATTTATGTGTTTTGTTCTTACAGTGACCGGGCTTTTTGGATGTCTGTAAAGTATAACCTGGAATTCTGCTGGTTTCACTGCAGAATATATTAAAAGATTTCAGCTTTCTTTAGAAACAGAAATGCTTCCACTGTAGGAGTTGCTGACATCTTGAAATTAATTTTCCTAGAATGCAAAAGAAAAGGTTTTAAATATTAAAAAGACATAGGAAAAAAAATCAATGGTAATATCAGAACAAAATTTCAGTGGGAGCTAACCTGCTATTTAAAGCTAGTGTGTCTACTTTGAATTTGCATTTTGAAACAATGGGTTTCATTTCAAATGTTCTACTGGAGACTGAAGAGTAAAAGGGTACGAGCACTGGTTCCATTTAAACCTGGAACCTGAAGTGGCTGAATATTATAATTTTAAGCATATAAATGGATAAGTGCAGGTAGGCACTTCCTTCATCTGCAAGTGTGAAGGACATACGGCTTTGGAACTTGATTCCACAAATATGCCTTCACTTAAAAGAAACTCATGTGAGCCCTTTTCCTTAGATGAAATTCGAATGAGCAGGACCGAGGCATAAGAGATTCATCTTTCCCACACAAGCCAGACTGAACCTAGGAAGAAGAATCATTAAAATAGTTTATTATAGTAAGTTAATATCTTAATCTATTAACAGATTGTTTTGTAAAGGGAAGAACATGAAATTTCATAATTCTCTGACAATTTATATTTGTAGCAAAGAGTTCAATGAACTCAGACATTGACACAAATGTACATTGACACAAATATTCTTATGACAGTACTTATATTGGGGTTGTACTTTTTCCCTTGACTTCTACCCCAAACAGTTTCTGCTTTATTCCAGTGAGTTTTTATGAGAATTATCTTTTGTAAGAATAGTACAAGAGAGCCTCTAGCTCATTGATTTTGGTTCAAAATTTTTAACAGCCTTCTAGTTCAGTGCTTTTCTTTTGGACAATGCAAAAAAAAAATAAAATTAAAATATTATTTGTGCTTCACTTTTTTGTAACTGAAGGAAACCAGGCAACAACAAATTCCCATTTAAGAATGGTTATCACAAATAGAGAAGCAATAATTATTTTTCATGACTTCTTGACCTATTTAATCAAGTCCCTACTGCTGGAAAAAATATCTCATTTTCGACTTGCACTTTATTTATCTCTTATGTATTTATCAGGTGGTTAATGTTAAATATGCAGCTTATTCCTCCTTAGAGAAAAGCAATATTGATTTTAGTCACAGGATAATTTAATTTCCATCAGTATTTTAACTTCAATAGATGCAGAACTTTTCCTGAGGAATAGGAAGAAATGCTACTTAAAAGAAATGAAGTTTTGCTATTGACGAGTCAGGAAGTACCACACATTAATTCATGGCAAAATTAACTGAAGTATCATAATTACTATGGATCAGACTTTAAATTCATAACTATGGATCAGACTTTAAATTCAAGCCAGAATTTAGAAGCAGCTGTGGTAATTAATGTGTTACAACAAGATGTCTTTTAAAAATTGTGGGATTTTTTTAGCTGAGTGGGAAAATGCTTCAGCTAATTTTAAAATGTAAGAAATATGTTGTAGAGAAATAATGTGTTAAGCTCTGGTTACTTTTTGTTATAAAGAAACTTCGAATTTTTAAATGTCTAATCTGTTACAGTAATTATTTTATTTAGAAGATGAATTTTTACATGGATTCTTGTAGATACTTAATTCACAGGCCATTACAAGGACAGGAGAGCATAACATGGGTGGGGTAATGGACAGTGTTAAATGTTGGCATTGATGATGCAGTTTTCCCTCACACGAGATATTGCACCATGGTCAATGCAGCCTAATAAATTTTGACCATCTGGTGGTATTAGAAATGGAGTTCCCTGCCATAAAAGAGGAGACACATGGTGTGAAAGACTTCATTTGCCTGACCACAGTTCTGGAATTAAAATTCTTCCAAAGTAAGTAATTTTTAGAGATGCTGTTCACATAGTTTTGCTATGTTCCACATAGGGTTTTTTTTTTTTTTTTCCTTCCTTTTTGTAGCACAAAATGATTCCTTCTACCCCAACAGTCTTATCCTGGAAGGAATATTCCCTACTGATGCAATCTCTCTGCATTTTAAATGCCCGGGTTGGAATTCTTATATATTTTTTGATAAGAACCATGTAATCTGGATAGAAAATTGTAAACAGTAGTAACCAAAACTGGAACCATGCTATCAGGTAACTCATCGTGCTGTCTCAGTTTTGAAAGAGGTAAAACTCAGGGGAAATCTGAATTGGAAAATTACATAATTTTGAAAAAAGGAAAAAAAAAAATTGCTTTTTTTAAAACTTCTCAAAATCGATTTTTTTCCTTTTATACCCCAAAGATCCTGTGCCTGTAGATTAAAATGTGATTTCTTCATATGTCATTTGCCAGGAATTTTGACAGACATGCCCAGATAGATTCACATCTCCTTATGTCTTATTGCATGAGCACTTATCAGCAGTTGCTTTCAGTAAAATGTATTAGGTATGCCTTTTAATACTCTGATAGTTAATAAATTCTCAGTTGATTCAGGGACTAGAAGTGTTTGTTCATGTTTGAAGATTATTAATAGGTTAAAGTCTGTCATTTAAAGAAAAAAATTCCTTCCCTCCCCATTTTCTTCCAGCCCCTAAACATAATTCACTCCTTGGTGTGTGATAGTTTTGAAGTTATACTTGAAAGCATGATTACAAAGTGTTCAGACTATTGACTCTGGGCTTTGGAAATTGCTGCAAAGGTTTAATAACTGGATCAATTTAATCTAAATTTAGCGTCCAGTTGTGGTTCAGATCATAGCTGCACACCCTGCTGCAGGACAGTGTTTGGAGAGACAACGCAGCTCTGAGTGCCCCCAAAAGTGGCCCAAAGCTTTACACTGAGTAAATTATCTCTGCAACAGCCTCGCTGTTGAAAACCTCCTGGCACTTGAACAAGACTGCAGAGGTGTGTTGAGACTGCTTGGTTCAGGAGGGGCTTTGTAGCAGCCCCCAGCCCCGGCCATAAGCAGGGTGGGTGACCAGCTGTTGGCTACCATGTGCAGTCCTGTGTCCTCTGTCAGTCATGGGCTGAGGCTGAGGCACAGGGGAGCACAGGCACTGCTCCATCCTGTGTGTGACTCCTGAAATGGTTAACATGCATATTCCTGCTTCCCTTTTGGCACAGACCTGGAGATCTGTGATGTTGTTTTAATTCCTTATTGATTGTTAAAGGAGACTCATGACCTGTGAACATCAATATTAAAGGCTACTTGTAAAATTAGGTACTGTCTTGAGGAAGAGGGGTTTGCCTCTGTTCAGGAGCTGTTATGCAAGGAAGAGCAATTGCTAGGCTTTTGTTTATTTCTAGCCAAAACCCCCCAGGATTTATGCAACTCAGTGTATTTTCAGCAAAAGTTGTGAAGGAGAGAGCTGAGGAAGAGTGGCTTTCTAAAGCAGAGACAGGTTCTAGCCTGTTAGCAGTAGATCTAGAGGTTTAGGTCTTCCTCCTCCTCACAGTTGTTTATACCAAACACCTTCCATCACCCTACTCATGTCTGGGAATATCAGTACACAGCTTTCAAAAGTCTAACCTGCCTATTTATGTATTTAATTCATCTTTCAGCTTCAGTCTGCAAATATGTAGATAAGTAGAAAAGAAATAGCAGCTTGACCCAACACCTGTGCCCATGACCTCCTTGCCACATGAGCCCTGTCTGAGGTAAGGTTGGGGTTCTTTTCTCTGTTTAAAGGTGGTTTCACACTCTACACTGAACCTGGTGGGTGAAAATTTGTCATTCCAACAACAGTAGCATGAAAGAGAGGATCTGTGAGAAGCCTGCTTTGAAACGGCAATTTATGGTCTTTCTTCCCTCAGTTTTTGTTAATTTGGTGCCCTTTCCTTATATATCTCTAGGGGAAAAAATATGGGTCTGGTTGTATCCAATATTATCTCAGTTGCTTAATTGTTATGTCATTTATTGTGCATGACACAGCTTACTGGAATTCAAATGACCACCAGTAAACTTTCAAATAGATTGGGTTCTCCAGGTGAGCTGCTATCCTGAATGAATTATAGTGGGTGTTCATGGTAGTCATGGAATTTAAACTGTGGGAGAAAAAGGATATGAGTAAGGCTCCTAATTTGAGCAGTAATACAAGAGATAGCAGTGGCCTTTTGTGACTCATAACAACATGGGTTATGACTTCAGGAATCAACCAAAAGCTGTGGCTCAGTCCCAGAGGGTTAAGTTTTCCCACTGCTGCATATCCTCACACCAAGCCATCCTTAATCTTTTGGTGTGACTGACAAAAGAGTAAATTGCGCAATTCTGTTGTTTCGGGATGAAATGTGCTTAATGATACCTTGACCTGTGATCTCTGGGATGAAAGAAAATTAGGTCAATTATTAATTTATGTGGGGTTCTTTCCTCGAGAAGTGACAAAAAAGCCCTCTTTAAGTTGTTTGAATTATTTCCTTTTTCTTCATACAGTCAGTGTTAAATGAGAGAAATAATTTGACCAACTGGTTTTCAATTTCTCATCAAAAGTAAATGAAAGTGCGGATTGATTTTGACTTAAATAGGGAAAGAGCAGCACTCACATTTTTACTTAGCTTTTTTGATTTGTTTTCTTTTTTCATACAGGATTGAATAAGTATTAAAATGTACTTTTGTACTAAACACAGAATTTTACTTATAACTTTTTTATTCTCAACTTTACAACTATATTTTGCAGCTTTGTTTTTCTATTCACAGTCCAAAAGAGAATCAGACAAAATGTAGTTTTCAAACTGGCAGAGCAGGCCTACTTACAGCTTTTCATTGAGAGACTATAAAAGTCTATCAAACCATGAACTCTGCATCCTTTTACAAATATTTTATTTTACTCACTTCCTGTAAGCAAAATATGCAAAACAAACTAAAAAATGCTCATCAAAATGAAATGTACGCTATTGAGTCATAGCTGTCAAACGAGCAGTTCTTTCCTTTTGATGATTGAAATAATTGACTTTGCTAAAATGAACATTCACATGTAAGTGGTGGTTGCTACAGGATGTTCGTTTCAATTATGACCCTGAAACAGGACACCAAGAGATAAAGTGACCTGGGTTTAATAGGTTTTCATCCCTCCCTCTCCACGAGTACAAGATATCAGAGCACTGTCTAATATGTACTTTTTAATTTAAAGTTTGTGTTTGGTAATTTTGAGCAGCTCCTTTCTCCAAGGCCAAAGCTCCAATCAGTATAGTGAGCTCAGAACAACACTGAAAACTGTGCCTATACTGCTGTGATTTTATAGGCTTTGTTTCCTTTCTCTGAGCCAGGTTTCACCTGATGTTTATCTCCTATTTAATTGAAAAATATGTTGAGGGCAGGAAAAAAATGTAGCCTTGCACTAACAGTCATTTCCCAAGGCCACCACTTTGTCCCAGTGGAAAGGCAGGTATCCTCCAGAGCTGAGGGCTGTTTGGGTTGGGTTCTTGGCACCCAGCAGAATTATCTGAGTTGAGCAGATCAGAGGATAGAAACTGAGCAAGGAACTTCTGCTCTTGGGCCACTGATGGATGTCTTTGTTCACCTATAAAAAAAGCAGCCCTTTGGAGAGCAGAACAGGAAAATCATCCAGTGCAGTATGAGAATCCGACAGCACTGGGGAATGAATGGCCTTTTTACAGTCAGGAGATCCAAAATAAAACCTGCAGCTGTGCAGCCAGGAACTCCACTGTACAGCAGCAAGGAACACAGGACAATTCAGGGCACTGTTCCACACCAGCCTTAATCCCATCTAACTGGCGGCTCTCACACGTTGATCTCCCCTCCAAATAAATTACTTTTCCGTTGGATCAGTGAGTCATACTCCAGAAACAGAGGGAATGACTAAATCTAATATGAGGAAAGGGTGAGGAACACGTCAGTGGAGTTAAGAGGGGAAAGGAGACAGAATTAAACCATCACTTTTGGCAGTGGCACACAGTTTGATGAAATTAGGCACAACATGAAACTGCCTCCAGAGAGCTTGGGTAAATTGGAGATCTTTTAGAAAAAAAATAATATGAAGCCTCTTGCTATGAGGAGTAAGTAATAGTTCAGTTTTGAGGTATTTTTACTAAAGGGAGAAAAATAATACAGTTTTTTTAGTGAAGAATTACATCTTGGGGGAAAAAAAATTACCCATATCAGGCTAGAAATTTTACTTTTCCACGGGGATTTTTACTAACACCTGACCTGTTCAAGCAGTTTAGCTCTCATTTCCTATCAGTTTAGGCTGACCCTGACATACACCTGCAACAGCTGTTTCTGAATTTTATCAAACTGAGTTTAGTAAAGGTGAATGTTAATTTGTTGTTGTTGTAAATAGGCTCATACAATATTTAATGTCCTGTTTGAACTCCTTTTCTTTGTCTTCCCTATTCGTTGCTTTTTGCTGCAATTATTGCTCTCTGGAAGACCTTCACTGTTTCATTTTTGTGCCGTTTTATTTTTTTCTTCATGGCACTGTCGGGTAGCAAGGTTTTTTATAACTCGGACCTTTTTCCTGCAGAGGGACAGCGCGATCCATCCAAGGCTCCCATCCATCTGGTGAGGCACAGACAGCAGCTGACATTGGGGCAGGTTTGTAAGTAGAGCACTGAGAGCAATTAGCATTTGAATTAAAGCTACCTGTGGATAACAACAGGTGATTACCCTATTTAACAGCTGTTAAGTGGTGTTATTTGCCAGCTATAGACCACAGACTGAGTGAGTTGTATGCATACAAATGGGAGTTACTGTGAATACAAACGAAGGACGTTAATTAAATAATACTTTTTAAATTGCAATTGTGAAATATAGAGGTCGACTCAAAACAGGTAACCGGTAGCAGAAGAAAGGGTTTTGGAAGTGTTTTAGAATGCAGGACAGCAACTTCATAAGGGCTAAACTCCTATGTTTTGGCAGTCAGCGTTTTGTTCTAGAAGCAGAAAAGCAAAGCTTGCTATTACACTGATTCAGCTTCTGGCAAAAAGAGAAAATAGTAAGAAATTAAAGCACATTAGATTATTTTCTCCTTCTGTTTTATCTCTGCATTTCCAACAAGGCTTAATCAACCTGAGTGTTCTTTGGAAAGTACAGCACTGTTCCCTCTGTACATGCCCACTTGCCTCCGTGCATATGTGGGAGAAGCTGCTGCGCTACCCCGCTCCCTTATGTGCTGGGGGCGGCTGAATGTCTTTTTTGAACATTTGTGTAGCATATGGCTGTGCAACGTCCTCTTAAATCCGTGTGGGGTCTGTACCACGGTTCTGCTTCGTGTATTGCTGCCGAATATCTTACTGACTCTGGCTGCACCTTTTCTGCAGACGTTCTCCTTTGCTCGAAAGTTTTTCCTGTGAACCCCTTCTCCAAGGGCATGGATTTTCAATGACCTTGTTTTAAGACCTCCCAAGGCATGTGAAGGGAATGTATCTACCAAGAAGGCCTGATTAGATTTCTGCTTTGAGTATTTGCTTGCACTCTACAAGCAGAATTATTTTATCAGTGATGATTGGTCTCATCGCTGCTCCAGGACTGCTGGAGTTCTGTGTAAGTGCAACTGTCACAAATTACAAGATGAACTTCTTCCCTGTGGCACAATTATCTATTGAGTTAAAAAGCTCTCGTGACTGGTGTGTGCACGTTTTCATTGCATTGAATAGAAGAGTCCAATTAATATGCATAAAGATGTAAGAATTCAGTGCTTCCAGAGTACAGGAATACAGGATAAATATTACAGCTTAGAAGGGATCACTGTTTTTTATTAATGAGAGCTGCCTGATTAAAGCATTTGCTGTTCTAGGTATTTAAACTGAAACTAAATGCCCGTTAACTGTCTGATTCTGGCCAATTGCACGCTACACCCAGCTAGAAAAATATGATACTGACAACCTTATTTAACTGGAATTTGATGTGGTTCAGAACGGAATCCATCTGCTATTAAGAGGCTCATAATGACTTACAGAATTTTAAGTTAAAGCACCATAACCCCTCCATCATAGCTGCACTGCAGATGGCTTGGACTGTTTACAAATAAGCCCTATGCCATCAAAGCAGTTATTTGAATAATGTTTAGTGAGGGCTGGTTATATAAACACCTTCAAGTATGTCTTTTTGGTAGGGTTGCTCAGGGATCATAATCTCAGTAACAGTGATGCTCTCCCATTCTTCCCTGACTTTAGGCCAGAGACAAGATCTGTATCTGAGGGCAGACTCTTTTTATATATGTAAAATATACATTGCTCCTCTTTTCTTAATTCTTTTGATATCAGGCAGGAAATGATATATTTTTTGCAGAAAGCTTCCTGTCACAAGAATCTTGAACAGTTGCAGAAATTTGCTGCCAACAAACCAGTACTTTCTAAAGCCACCCATCCTAAAATAGTGCCAAATTAGCACTAGTACACTAGTACAGCCACTTTTCAGCAAGTCCTGAGCTTTTGTGCTGGCCAGTTTATTTAACTTTATTTTACAGCTGCAGGACACTTACCCACTGTGTGCAGCATGCTTGCTATCAGCACCTGGGCATCTTGACTTGTTTCAAGATTAGTGTGATAAGCACCATTTATCTTTTTTCCTTTTGCCTCCCATGTTGGGTGACGGGTATCTTGGGTGAACAGGAGGTCTCCAGCTGTAGGAAGAGCAGTAACATAATGAAAAGAGGTGAGTATTCAGCACAGACAGGCCAGCTGAGATAGGCAGGGTATAAGACATGCTGGTCCCGTATCTGGGAAAGAAAAGCCTTGCTAAAGCCCCAGGATAGCATTCCTAAAGCAGCTCTCCGTGGGGAGCATGTGGCTCTTGACAGTGCCTCCCCATGGCACGGTGGGATTGATTGAATCCATCCTGCCTTTCTGATGCCTCCTTCCTTCTAATCTATATCTGACAGGATTATTTCACACAATACAAACCCAAATGTGTCTATTTAAAGATAACCAGATAAAGTAAAAATATATCTAGAGACAGCTTGAGATTTTTTTTTTAATTAGAAAAGAATAGTTTAAAGTGCAGAGAGAATAACAGTGTGTTCTCGATCAGGGACAGGCATTAGCTTCAATATCTGATTAATCAGTGTCTAAAGTGAGGATTTTGTTGTTTGGTGTAGACTTAAAGCTGTTCCCTACCCAGGACAGAAAGCCATTTGTCTCTAAAAACTCATGAGACAAAGGAACCCTCAAAATAAACTTGTTGTCTTGCAAAAATATGTGAAAGATTTTTTTTAGAAGTACAGTGTTTCAACACTGTGACTGATAAAAGCTCTTAAAAAGATTGTCATTTCTGTCAGCCATACATCCACATGACCTGCAAATGTGCAAAGCTGATTCATAAACTTAGTTTTTTCTTAATTATGACATTAGGCTGCAAGGGAAATTATAGTGTGTTGTAAATATTTTGATTTGCTCTCTGTTGTTGTGTTTGGCACATCTATCATGAGCAAAATATAGAAAATGCAGGTTCATATTAACTAACAAATTACTAATATATGAAAGAGATATGGCAGTGGTGGTACTTTATTAGAGCCGCAAATCTTTTTTTTATTATTATTTTGGCTCGAAAACCTAATAAATAAAGGATGAAAGAAACATCACCTAATTAAGGTCCTGCATTGTGGTGCTAGAACTACTGATAGAATAACTATTTAACAAGATTGTAATGAATGTTCAATTGTTACAGCTTTGGAAGGTGTTACACAGTGGTTTCATATATTATTTCTTTTTTTCATAATTTCTTTGAACAATGCTTAATATCAGTCATGTTTGTGTTCAATTGTTTCCAATATTTTACAGGAAAGAAGAAGGCTCCAACACAGGTTTTCATTATTTGAAATTTACCATCCCAATGAATTTGATAAGTGAGAAAACTAAACCTTATTAAGCCACTGCTTTTTTTTTCCACAATGGTTATAATAAATAATTCTAGCAATAAATAAACTAAACTTTGTTAGTAAATAATACAGGGAATGCATCAAACTGAGGAGGATTAAGTGTTCCTTTCAGAATAGAGACGCATTCTTCAATGTTCAGATGCCCAGGGGTAATGTTTAATTAACCCACTCAGTTATAAATTCGTGCAGACAATTCTTCATCATTATAAAACCCATAGTGGAAAATGCTTCAGAAATTATCCTCTCTCAGACCCCAGCTAATATTAACTTGCCAATTGTTTCATCAGAAAACCATTGCAAATAAGAATGGTTAAGGGCTCTGGGGGTCCTTGGAATATTTTTATGTTCATTTGCTGCTGGTCTATGTTATCAGAGACTTGTCAAGCAAATCATCATCTTGTCCAGACTCATGGATTGGTTCTACATAGTTCTTCCCTCCCCTTCTTTGCTCGTTCTGCACATGATGCCCGGCCCTTCCTGTACCCAAGTGCCCATCAGTGAGATATTTGCTATTGATACTCACACCAGACATGGCCATCAGGGCAGAGCTGTGCCACAAGAGCACAACCTTGGGACATAAACCAGCTATGAACCAGACGTGTCTTGGCCATTTGGTAGATTTTTGATATGCAAGACTACACCAAAATTGTTGCCATAATTTATAAATACCCTTTGGATAGTGTGAGCTGGTCACGCTCACATGATATGTAACTGTTGACTGTTATTAAAGCTGGTTTAATATGGGAAGGAGGTAGACAGAAAAAGAAGAACTCTCTTGTGTCCACTTGTTGCTTTCCTGAACTACCTAGAGCCCGCAGTTTAAATAAAATCTAATCCAAACTGGGCAAAGTGCATTTGGTGTTCCCTGTTGCAACCTTCCAGAATCTTTAAACCATCATCTCTTGTGGTTCACTGAATACCTGAATGAATTATTTTCAACTGATTTGGCACCTCTTCAAAGGAACAGATGGTTCTGTCTCTACTGCAAAAGCAATAACTGCAGCAACAACAAAATAATCTGTGATTCTTCCTGGAACCTATTTAAATATAAGGGAGAGCTCTTTGACCATCTTACATTCTTGACAATTACCTCAGGGAAGAAATATATTTCCAAAGAAAACCACATTATAATTTTCTAAACAAAGTATCATATCTATGGAGCAGTTGTCTGAGACTGAGAGAGACTGAACTCTTATGGATGAGTTTCTAATAGTACCTCCCCAGCAGTACAGCAGCTGGAAGGAGAGAGGTTTTGAAAACATGGTGTTGAGGGACTTTACCAAAGCTAAAAATAAACTAATATATGTTACAAAGAAAATGGTAGAAGAAGAAGAAAATGAGGACTAAGCTCACAGAAGCACAAATGATGTGATTAGGAATATGGAGCAAAAACAGAACAGATTTCAAATAGCCAAAAATTGTCCAGACTACCACCTACTTTCTTTTAGAGAATGTTTTTACTGGTCATGGTCTAGAAGTTATAAACCAGTATGCAGTGTATTTTTGGAATGGGATTCTCTTGAATTTGCCTTTTAATCTCTAATATTTCAGCATAGGAAAAGCAATATAATTGACAAAGTAATTTTCTGCTATTATTGAAAAATAAATAATCAGATATATAAGATTAACATTAGGGATAAAGCCATAAATAGTGCTCATTGTATTAAATACATGCTCTTTTGAAAGTTTTAGGGGAATAGATATATAAAAAAGTGACATTCATTAAAAAGAAAACCTTTCCCTGTACAGACTAGCTGTCAAACATTAATATGAAATCTCATTTTTTCTACACATTTCTATTTTTAAATCCCAAGTAAATTCTGCAGAATATTACTATGTTACAGAAGAGATAATCTTCTGCATACAAAGACCTGTGCCAGTGTCAGTTTTCTGTCTTTTCTAGGCAACTCTAATTATTGGGATTGTGCTACAGAAGAAATATTTGGAGAGCTACTTTAGCTGAGGCAGTACTTAAACACATTTAGTTGCTGTGCCTTGTCTTTTCAGCTGCTTTTAGCCTGTGCTGTCCCTTCTGTTCTGATGGTCAATAAAGCAGGGAGAGGATCCTGCTTAAACTCAGCATGCTGAGGACTTTTCTTCTGGTCATTTTCCAGCTAGATTTGATTCTTGATCTAGTCCATTGCATGGGTCTGATGATGAGAGTGCTGCATGTGGGGGGGAGTAACTCCTAATGAGCACAGAGCCTCTAATTTAGCTCTGCTAGAGAGTAAATGCATGTCAGGCTATGGCTGGCATGGATAAATGTGTTTCTTTTCTCCTGAGTCAGGGAGAGCCAGGCTACATGAAGGAATCTTTGCTGGAGCCCCATGGATGTGCATTTACACTGACGGGAAAGGCTTTGGGGAAGTGCTCTGGATGTCGAGGTGGCTCTCTGAGGCAGATTGCTCCAACAAGCAGGCTGACAGGGCAGGCAATTCCTGCAGTCTGGCAATAAATGTGGTCTGTTCCCTGACTAAGGTACAGCTGGTATTTAACTGAGGGGTTCGAGAGCCCTGAACATCTGTCAGAGAGGCAAACAGGTGGAACCCAGCTGTGGCCACAGTTGCTCTTACAGTTCTTGGATTATATTAAAACCTACGAAAGGCTCCTTAGATTCCCTATGGAAAGCACATTCCTTGTATGTTAACATATTGCCCTCAGCCTGTAGCCTGGCCCCTGCTCTGGGAAGGTTTCATTTTCTGTTTACACAATAAAAGCAGTAGCAAGGAGACATGGAAGCACCCCTAGGTTCTAAATAATTGTATTTGCTGAAAGTACACAAAAAGCTTGACTGCACTCTCAGCACTGATCTGACGGATTTCTGACAGCTGCTTTACCCTGATGCATTGAGATCATTCTTGCAGTGTTCACAGGGAACTTACAGGGATATTTTTTTCCTGTGTGATGAAAATGATGACAACAATTAGCAGTCAGCAAACAGCCAATGGCATGATTACAGACACAGGTAGTATTTTGAAATATTTTGTGTGTTGAACAGAGCAATTTTGTTTTCCTTAAGTGCTACTTAAATATTCCTTACATTCGAACATTCCTGGGGGAAAATAAAGCATTATATAAGAAAAAGTTTAAGCATTATATAAGAAAAAGCTTAGTGAGATCAATACAGCTCATCTGTTTACATGATTCTGAGGAGGATATGTTGGGTAAAATACTCTGGGGAAAAGTTCTTTCACTGAATGTCAAATGATAGAACTTCTATTTCATAATTAGTCATATTTAATTGCTATGAGACCTACATTTAAGCTTACTTTAAGAATCTGTTTTTCTATGGTTTACTGAAGAAAGACCAAAGATATTTTACACACGTGACTTGAGATAAAAGGTTTTTCCAGGACATAGAAAAGGTGATGCAAAATAAAATGCCATTTTTGTCCTCCTTATATGTTCAGTGGTTGACAGTTCTTAGTTTTTTTTATTTGGTACCTTCTATTTTTTGTCATTTTTCTCATTTCTCTAAATGAGTTGTAACTTTCAACCATTTTGTTGTCCATCAAAATCAGAAAACAAAGAAATCTTACCGAGTGAAAACTTTTGATTTTCAGTGCTGCCTGTTCTGCCATTCTTAGTTCAGCCTCAAATTTAGGATCTCTCAGTGGGAGAAGATGGATCTTTGGTGAAGACTGACTTTATCACAACTTGACAGAACTTTATTATCTGCCTTAGTTTTATTGGCTTTCATGTTTTGTGTTTATTTAGCTGAAAATTGAAAATAAGTTGAAAATTCAAACCAAGTTGCAATCAGAGCTGTAGGATAGATCTGTTGTAGAGTACTACACATTAAGCCCATTTTTCTATATGAATTTCTTTTTTAAAAAAAAAAAACCAACAAAACAACAAAACATTTGACCTCGCTGCTAACGATGATGGTGGACTTGAGGCTCTAAGTGCCTTACTGAGAGCACTGGAAAATGCACATGGATAGCCAGATTGAAGGGAAAAATAGCTCTGAAGTCAATCTCTCTATGAGAGACAGCTGAGGCTGCTGGGAATCACCTGTGTGGGCACAAGGGTTTTCCATATTCATAGAACTATGGAATGGCTTGGGTTTGAAGGGACCTTAGAGATCATTCAGTTCCCACCCATGGTCAGGGACACCTTCCTCTATCCCAGCTTGCTCCAAGCCCCATCCAGCCTGGCCTTGGACACTTCCAGGGGTGGGGCAGCCACAGCTTCTGGGTAACCTGTGCCAGCACCTCGCCTGTACTGCTTTGTAAATAATCCAGTCTCCCTAAAATCCTGCTGAGTTGAGAAGTACAGTTCATAGAAAGGGAGTATTGGAGGAATGATTTGTAATTAAAAAGGCTTTGCGTCAGTGCTGGTTTATTTCCTGGAGTCAGGAAAGCTCTTCTGCACAGGTGTGAAAGGTCCTGCTGTGTCTTTGGGTGATGCTGATACACACGTGGGCTCTTCCTTTTGGTGGAACAGGAAAGCTCTTCACTCCCCCTCTGTCCAGAGGGTTCTCAAAGCTTAGCTTAAACTGAATTTTCAGGCCACTGTAGCCAGTGTCTGTGGGGTTGTTTTAATGGAAATTAGCATCAGTCCCTTACTGAGGGTGAAGCAATCAAACAGAGAAAGGTTCAAGAAGAGAAACAGACATGTAGAACTCTGAAATAATATAAAAGTATTATTTTTATTAAAGTAATCTTAAGAAGTATTCATTTTTCTGTTAGGTAATAACAAGAACTTTCTCTTGTTTTGATCTGTCGTACCTCAGCTTTAAAAGAAAGGTCTAACAATTTTCTTCCCCTTTCTCTTACCTATTCCACAACTCAAGTTGTACAGGCTTTTCAAGGTCAAGTGTGCTTTCATGCCTTCAGCATGTTTCTGTTAGGGTGCCATGATGTAGGACTGTGTTTAGCTGATAGTCTTGGACAACTCAATTTGTTGTTTGGTGTTTTACAGAGATGTAAAATGGGACAGTGACATGTCAGGTACATGGCAGGTGTGTTCTGAAGATTTGTCACTAATTATCTGCAGGAAACCGTGGGAGCATCATAAGAAGTTTCATGTTTAACTTTTAATGTGTTGCAGATTGTTGAAGGAAATAAAGGGGACCAGACAGAAGGGCAAGGAGGTGGGAATTTCTGTGATGAGTACTGCTGCTTTCACTTGTCTATGCCTGCTTTGTGTCTTGCCTAATTAGCTCATATTTAATCTCTTGGAGCAAAGAGTTCCCAGCTACAAGTTTGTCCATGACAATCACAGTGAGATCCTGCTAGGGGACTGTTCCAGCAGTGATAACTGTTTTCAGTGTCACATGTCTTTTTCTTTTTTTCCCAATGAAAATGCGCAAATTAAAGACCATAACTGGGATGTTTACAGCTGCAACATGGTGAACAAACAGATAAGGTAATTTTACCCCTTCTGTTAGTTACCAAAGCAACACTATAAAGATCCTTTTAATTTAGTTTAGTGCTGTGAAGATTAAAGCTTAATTAAAATGGTGATATTAAAAAAAAAATTGAAACCTGAAACAGCATAGGAAAAATAGCAAGATGTAATTATGGTCCAGTGAATGCTTATCACTTGTTATGAAGCTTTAGAGAAAAGGCATTTTTTTCTCTCTATTGAGAATAATTTTATTCTGATCATAAATTTGAATGACCGGAACAACCTAGGATCATAGCTGTTTATAAATTAATAAGGACAGTTGGAAGGAATGCATTATTCTGCTCATAAAAAAGGGGATACTTAGTTTTCCTTTGCTGGTACATTTCCTAAAAAAATTCTCTTTCATAGTCATGAGGGAGAAAGACCCTATGAAGACAAAAGAATTTCCTGTATTCTAGTATTTCACATGGCTTGCGTAGAAATTCAGCTATTTAGTATTAAATGATCTCTTGCTTTCAAATTGTTTAGTAAACATACCCTATTGTGAATTTGGAAGGTGTTAGATTTTCAAATGGTTTTAACTGGCACCACTTCTTTTTATCAACAGCTACACTGATTTGTACTGGGTGAAAGATATGTGAAGGACTCAGTGTGATATAATTATTAGAGATTCCTCCAGGAATATGACTTTTGTTGGCTAGTTAAACTTTTTTTTTTTGGCCAGATTCCTCCTAATGAGTTTAAAATCATTGTGGGGAAGCCATACAGTTGCCCAGTAGAAGGCAAACCAGGACATGAGACAATATTCTTTCACTGCAAAATTCCAAGTAGAATGAGCAGGAGCACTGGAGAAAGAGCAGTTCCAGCTTGTCAGCTTTGTTGAGAGGTATCTTTCCACAGGCTTCCAGAAGTGAGCTGGTGAGATGCCATAGCTGGTGCTCTGGAGAAGTAGCTCCAAATACCACAGGACTAAAAATGCCCTTTTACACGCTCCCTCTGTTCATCTGCTCAAGCATTTTAAAACTCCTGTTAACTACGTATCACACATTACTTCTGGGCACAGAATCATTAGGAAAATTAGACATTTAGCCTTGCATCAAAGCAGCATTATATTTATACTATACAGTGATGACTGCTGTTGAGACACAACTCAGCCTGGTAACTTGACTCTTTGCCCCAGGATGCTGTGGAAAGCAAAAGGTCACTGGACTTCAAGAACAAACATGGAAAATGAATCCACTGAGATGGCTGAAACTGTGCCTGGCCCTGGATGTCTGTATACTGCAAAGGACTGGAGGATGGGGGAGCACACAGGTGATGTATTTCATCATTCTGCGCTGTTCCTGGAGTCTTTCCTGATAGTATGTTTCACCCACTGCTGGAGAAAAGATATATTGCCTGTAGTTTTGGTCAGGTCCTGTACAACACTTCTGATACCAAACAATTCTGGCAAACAAAAATTTTAGGTTTAAAAATATTGCCTTTCTTTTCCTAAACAAGGTGCAAATGAATTTCCTGGCTTCCAGGCTGTCATATACATACATACATACATACACACATACATACATACATATATATGTGAGTTCTCCACAGGTCTGCAACTCAGTTAGTTATTTCAGGATACATTTTTGTTTTGGTTAGCAAGTATAAATCTCTCTGATGGTGTATTATAAATCTCTCTGGTGCTGTTGCTGCAAAACTTAAAACCCTTTTAACCAGGTAGCACTCCAGGAAACTCTCCCACACCCACCAGCTTGGATCACTGTCTTTGAGGAACTGTAGATAATGGGCACATGAAGGGCTGTACAATTTAGTATCATCCTGGAGCAAGTGCAGTTAAAAATTATAATCAAATATAATTGCAGTCTTAAGAAAAGTGAAGTATTTTTCTTCACAAAGAATTACTAGTCTCTTATATATGTTTTCAGAAAAAAAAAAAAAAAAAAAGCCATGGAAATTTATTCTAGAATGCCATTGTACAATTTACCCTGCCAGGGGCTCAGGCTATTTATGTTTTTGACTGCACTGTCTTCACTAAACTTAAAAAAATATATCAATTACCATGGTAACGACTGCATCACACAATAAAACCTTGTATACACCACTTACATCTTTAAAGAGGCAGAGTCTGGGATGAAATGGTAGTCTTCATTTTTTAACAGTAATATTTTTCTTAGAAAATGCTTCTTTTGTTGTTTTATCAATAAATTATAAATTTGCATTTAAAAGCAGCATATACAAAAGAGCATCTAAAATAATTTTGTTTTAAGAATGTTAAATTTATGAGAGCTGTTCGTGCAGGTGAGATCACTGAGCTGTAAGGGATGGTAGAGAATGGGTGTGAGATGACAGTACTCTTTAGTTCTTTCTGTTAATTCTCCTATGCACTATTTCTTCATTTTATAATTTTTATTTAGTTCTGTCTTTCTGTTAATTCTCCTATGCACTATTTCTTCATTTTACAATTTTTATTGCAGTACAGTGTGGATATCACAAGAAGGTCACACTGGTCACATATATTTATATATGCCCGCCATATATATGGGGCTACATTTTCAAACTGATTTTTACAGGTATCATCCTGTGGAAAAAAAAAGTGAAAGCCATTCCATCTGTCTCCAACTTTTTAATAAAGCTTGATAATTTCATATGAGAGCACTTAGCCCTTTGATAATGCTGCTCATTTCTCACCTCTCAGTTCACATGCAACACCCACATCGCAGAGCTGCTCTGTGTGCAAGTAGGAAGCGTCACAGGGAGCTGACATAGGAAAGCTTGGAGGCAGAGCACTGTTGGTTTGCCTGGCTGCTGCTTTGGGCTCTACCAGGGCTGTTAGAGAGCATCAGGATTTCAGAGCTGAATATTCCTGTCTGCATCAAACAGCTGGGGGTCTATTCCGGGTAGCACCAGTGAGTTATACAATTATTTTTGTGATTCAAACTAGATCTAAGGCAAAGAGCAAGGATCCTATCTGACATCTGGGAGAAGTCTGACATTTTGAATTAGTCCCATGCATTCCATTGAAGTGCCATGCACTGTGCCTGTGGCTTTAGAGTGTGACCATATCCATCTGCCATATCATGCAAAGTTTCTGGCAAAGCTCTGTGTTGGTGTAGCCCTGGTCATGCTGGAATCAGTTTCCCACTGAAATAAGCAGAATCTGAGACTCCCTCTCCCTGCACTCTGGAAATTCTTCATTTTTCTGGTAAGCAGAGATGTTTACTAATATTTAGCTTTCAGCAATTTTTTTTATGACTGAATTATAAAACCAGGAAATATGAGTTTATAATGAAAATGGCAGCACCACATTAAAAATAGCAGGAGCAGTGGGTACAGTAATGTTATCCTTGCTTTGGTTTTAATTCCTTCTCCAAATGAGCTCTGCTTCCTGCAGCACTGGAGGTAAAGAATCTGAGCACCTGATGCTCTGACCCTGCCATGTGTGGGTGTGTGCCTGCTCCCTTGCTGTCTCAGCACACAGCTGAATTTTGAGCTATGCTGCACCACTCCAAGTGGGAGGGGAGAGGCAAGAAACAAAGGGATGGGATGTAGTTATCGAGCGATTAAATGTTTCCTTTTTTTTAATTAGTTATATAACAAGGAAATTACGATAATTTGACTTGTATTCTCATTTACATACATGTAACCAACTAAGTAAGGAAAGCCCAAACTCCTGTTTCTGGAAAAAGGAAAGATCTTTCCTTTTTGTCCTGGTACCTGCAGCCTTTGCATTATTTTGCATTTTTCTGCAGTGCTGCTTGTCTTTTTGGGTAATCTGAGCATGTCTCAGCTTCCATCTAGTGCATAATCATCTCAGGGTTAATGGATGTAGGATAATCTCCCACAATTTAAAATATTTCTGGTTAACTAAAATTTTTGGGGTTGCAGTAGTGATGTCTGGGTGAAGTTTAACAGCCTGGGACAGTGTGGAGGGCAGAGCAGCCACCAGCAACAGTGCCTTTGAGGGAGGGCACTTTGGAAGTGTTGAAAGTTTCACTTTACGCTTCCTTCTGTCCCCATTTCCCTCATCCTTTCATCTGCATGTGCCTATCTTCTGTCAGGAGCTTATCTGACTGAATGCTGGGTGGAAATGAGAAATGAGTAAATTAATATTATTTAAATATCTGTTTTAACAGAGTGTCACATATCTAAACACAGGGGTGGGATTTCATTGCACCAGCCACTGATTCTGGATGTGCAGGGGATTGCTGTGTCCATCAAGGCAATCCTTTACAATTAGTCATTCTTGACTGAAAGTTATTATTATGAGAGCTGCTAATGAATTACTTTTTGAAAGTCATTCTAATGTCAGAGCGTGGAGGGCTGTGAAAGTAAAGGAAAAGTTTGCCTAATGAAACTGGAAGAGAATAGTGGAGTCAAGGGAAATAAAATACTCATGGATTAAGCTGGAGGACAAGAGATAGTAAAAGTAAAATGAGGGAAGACTACGAATTGAAAGGAGTGCAGAAAAGTTGAGACATAAACAGAGACAAGCTGTGGGCTGAAGAAAGAGAGGTGGTTACATTTCTTCAGCAAACTTCCTAAAAATGTCAAAGGGCAGTGAGAAAGGAAGGACCTCTTTGCATAACACGCTGCTCCTTAGAGCAGTGCAATTTATCCCAGCATTAGAAATATTTTAAGTATATTTAAGTATTTTAAATAACAGTTTACATTACTATGGCAACCATGTAAACTGGCCACTTTTGTTCTCTACTCCAAAATAAAAGGGCATAAAATCCCCAAATATTTTTCTGCATCTCACGTAGCCCTATAACCCCCTTGTGAATTAGTTCATGGTGGTTACAATTAAGAGTTTCTCATTGGCCCTTGCCACTTGTCTATTCTACTTTTGTTTCTTTTCACCTGAAATATCTCCCTCAGAGGCAGGATCTCATTAATCACTGTCTTTCCCAGTAGAATAACTCGACTGATTTTCAGAGATTACCTGTAACATGTAAGTAACACATTGACAAATGAGCCCTTGAAATTCCATGCTTAATCTCTGTGGTGAAATACCATTTCTGTTAATATTGCAGTTTCTTCACTTTAGATAATTGCACCTTTCTTGATTGTCAGATATTCAGTGAAATAAGTGGGAGGAGAAGAATGACTGTAACTGAATCATTTATGAAATGACATTCCCTTTCTTCTCCTCCCCAATTACACCACCTTTATGACACAACATAGAGAAAATGATGCTTTCCTATCCAAGGGAGGGGAATAAGTTGACTGACATAAGGTTGACATTCACAGCCCCAGTATCTGACTGCTGACCACGTCAGCCAGAACAAGTCTCAGTCCCTACACAGGATGGTTTTTCAAGTATTTTCAAAATAAATAAGAAAATATTGAATGAATCCTTTAAATGCCACTGATTGTATTAACAAGCAGTAGCTTTGGATCCAGCCTGTTCTCTTTTGCTCAGGACTATGTTTCCTCTGGCCAGCCCATGCCCACGGCAGTGACTGGTGAAAAAGAAACAGTTTTTTTGTTGTTGATATTATAATTTAAGAACAGTGTTACATCTCTATACTTTTAATGGATGGTCCTCTTTCTAAAAATGATGTATTTACACAGCTGCTGAATCTTTTATATGCAATTTCTGTGAAAACAATGTCTCCCTGACTGCTTGCCTGTCAGCTCCTATTGTGAGCAATTAGAAAAGGGCAGTGCAAGCAAGTAAAAGCGCTCTGGGTTTTTGAGATCTAATCTTTGTAAGAAAAGGACTTTGAGCTGGGAGCAGTAATGCATTGTGGTGCAGCAGTGCACAAGCAGTAGTACTTTTAAAATTTTTTTTTCTTGTCCTGATTAATTGGTTCAGTGTTAAGTGAGGTAACAGTTTAAAGAACTAACTCATTATGTGAAATTACTCTGTCTGCTGTGATACTTAAAGTCATCTTGCAACACTCTGGAGCTCAGTGCATAAAATATTACATTGGTAAGTAACTCTCCCGCTGGATAGAGCCTTTTCTTTCAGAAGTTAACCTACAGATATGAGAAATCCATCCTTGCACATAGTGTCTGATCCAGTGCCAGTGCCTAAGGATGTTCTTGGAAAGATTCCCATCTTTAAACACTGGATTGGGGTCTGTGGTGCAGTAGCTAAAGTGCTGAGGGTTCTACTTGCAGCAATAAAATAAGCATTACTGCTAAAGTAGGAAAAAGGCTGCAAGAACATAGGTTGACAGTGAAATAGTGACAAGAAAAATCAAGAACTGTGTGAAGCCAGAAAAGGGGAATTTATAGAGAAAAAATTTGGAAATAATGATTAAAATAATAGGTGTTTTTCCCAGCTTGTTGTCACCTGTTGAAACATACATGCAAGGGAAGAACAAGGTGTTTTTCTCCACTCAGATAAATATGATACCAATTTCAAAGGTGTGAAGTATAGGACACAAACATCACACAGTGAAGTTGAGGGTTATTACCGTGGAATAGCCAAGGTACAAATGTTGAGATGCCATGTACTTTCTCCCCAGGCTGGCATAATTAGATGGCTGCAAGATAAGATATTGTTGCCCAGAATTACAGAAGATGGTGGAAACTGGCAAAACAGCACATAGTCTTGAAGACACACTCAGCAGGGAAGGAGACAATTCCTGCAGGGAGTTGTAGTAGGTTTTCTAAGATTTTTGTCCTTATATTTACTAGCCTGAAGACAACAGACTCATCTCTAACTTACACCAGGAGTGCAGTAAACAAAACCTGGTGCAGAAGCTTAAGTGATAAGTTCACGATAATGTATATTAATTTGGTAAACCATGAGGAAAGAAGGCTTTTTGCTCATGTATTTGCACATTTTGTGCCACGAGCTTTTGATCCATGTATCCCTGTCTCTTCGTAATTGCAACTGTGTGTTATTAAATCTGACATCAGAATTTATGAGTTCCTGGTGCCCAGTCATGTGCTTTGAAGAATAAAGCATGCATAAGCAAATTAACCGAACCAGTAACCTCTCTGGACATGCAAGAATTGTGGTATTTTGCATTGTAGCAAAGCTAGAAGCCAACAAAGGGATTGGTTTCTCTCCCAGAGCTACAGTGAATTTGATGGCATTGCACAGACTTGGACGTATATTAAACAGAGCCATGTTTACTTGTGCTGCATAAGAATCACAGGGGGAAGCAAAACCAGTGTTTTCCAAATGGAATAGACAGGAGCCGTGAAGAAAAGAAATGGTGTTTTCAAGCTTCTTTGAAAGGTAACACAAACAGTGCACAGAGTAAAAAAATCTTTGAGGAAAAAGCACTTGCCAATGTCTTCTTCATTCTGCATTTAACTTGTTTTGGGGGATTAAGGGATGGTAGGTCCTTAGTATTATTTTAAAAGGTGGGGGTTGTCTATGTGTGAATAAGCAGACTTTGAAATTGATGTTTTGAATTGGAAGCTGTACAATGCATCTGTACATCTTGACAGCAACAGAAGACAGTCAGATTTTGGAGGAGCACTTAGATGACACCGAGAGTGCATGATGCAGTGGTGTAATGAAAGAGATCAATGTTAAAAAGAATGTAACACCACTGAGGAGTACACACAGATCAATACTCTTGTAAGCCATGGAGTATAATCCTGCTATATAGGTCTTGTTAGATAGTACACTCAATTCTAGGAAGACACATTTTTCTGCATTTCTCAAATGTACCTTTGACTTACCTATCCTAAAAATAGTCCTGCTTTTGGAATTTAAAAGCTTGAATCTTTGTCTTCCCACCCATACATGCTAAGGAAAAGATGCAGTGCTATTAGTAAACTCCCAATCCCCAAAAATGTGACATACAAAGATAAGATGGACAGTCAGCAATGTGTGGGGATCTGTTGATCCATTGCTTTTCCTGTTTCACATGTTCCCCCTGTTCCCTGCCCTAGCCCTGGCCACTCCCTCTGTTTCTCCCTATTTGCTCCTGTACCCCAACCCCACCCAGGGACCACCCTTGGGCCCCTGACAAAACCATCCCACACTCAGACCACATCATCGTCTCTCTACTTCTGAACATCACGGGGACAAGATGTGATTAAAGCCATCTCAAACCCTCATGAGAGACCCTTCTCTACCTTCTTTACCATCCACTGCCCTGTAACGCTGCTGGCTGCCAGAGCCAGATCACGGGGCTGTCCAAAATGGACTCTGGGATGTGACTGATTGCATGGCCTTAGAAAATCCTCGCTGAGCTCTCAGGGAGCAGCAGCCTGCCAGGCAGAGTCTAGTGGTTATAACAGCAATGAGCTGTGTTTCATCAAGTTTTTGAAAAATTGTTTTGTTCCTCTTCCCTCTTACTGCCCCCTCTTTTTCTTTAAGGAAAATATTCTAAGCACTATTAGTGAAAATGCGGGCTCAAGAGAAAGGGGGAGGTCAGTCTTGCAGCCCTCACTTACGTTGTGCAAAAAACTTGCCTACAGTTTTTTTCCATCTCCTAATTTTGAAAGCTTAAAACCATTACAAAAGATCATAGAGTTGCTCTCGTTTCTTGATGCCTGGATAGCCCTGGCATCATTCAACCTTCATGGTTTGTGTCTTAAGTTTGCCAACCCATGTTATCCCTGCTCAGGATGTTTGTTACTGCCAGGATTGATATTGTGAAATAATTTTTCTTAGAAATGAGCAGACTAAGGAGTGAATGGGAAGAACCTGAACTTTGACTTTCATGTGTGGATCCTGCAGGGTCATGAGAGGCATCAGAAGCACATCCTGCCATGTGTCTTATGGAAACTTGGTACCTAATACGGAGAGGGCAATGGTAATGGCATTCCTTTCTCATTTTTGTTCTAGCTTGTTTTAAGGCCAGATTTCCTTGAAAAGGTACAAGCCCTTAGAATGAACAGGTCCTTGATTCCATTTCAGCTGCAGACCTGACTGCTACTCTCTGTAGAAAGGGAAATGTATCTCAGCTTCTAATTTTCATACGTCTTCTACTTTTCCCTAATGCAGGGGTTGTTGGTTTTTTTAACTTGTAAATTCCAAAGGAAGCTATGAGTTCTACTCCTCTGTTTTCAGATATCAGTTGTTTTTACACATTTCCTCTATGAGATGACTTTGTTTTGAATTTCTTTGTCATGGAAAGTATGAATGTTTCTAAAGAGTGGAGAAGCTAAAGCAAATAAAGATAAATTAATAAATACATAATTAAAGTGTTGCTTCAGGGAAAAGTTTCTAGGCCTAATCTAATAACAATGACTGGAGATACTATTAGTATTGTGTGTTGATCCTGGATCCCTTGGGATAGTCAAATAATTAAGCTTGTGTTTTCCAGTCCCTTTTGGCTTTAATAGCTATTATGATCATTAAGTGTAACCTGCCACAGACTGGTTTCTAAATGCCTCTGTGAGTCCAAGACCAACTCTGTGTCCCTTCATAAGGGAACTGGTTTGATGAGAAATAAAAGTCCCTCAAGACACTGTTCTCACTTTTGTTCCAAAGCTCTTTTCCTTCCAAGTATCCACGGCCAGCAACTTTTCACAGTTCTTGCTGAGCTGCAGTTAATCTTTACTCCTTCTGACACCATGGCAGCTCTAAAATGCCATTGCACTTGCCTGCATTTATCCTCCTTTTCCCAGTGTTTGTGACTGCACTCCATCCACTGCAGTCCTGGCTCTGTGAGTGCTGAGCTGAAAGATTCAAACTGAATTGTCACCACTGAAAAAGCTGCTCTTAAGTAGATGCTCTTCATGATGCAGCCCTGGCTTCAGAAAGTTCAGTGTTACCAGAAAGCCTTCAGCCCTAGTTTCTTCCAGAATATTGCAAACATTTCTTTTGCTTGCATGGCAGAAAGCACACACTTGTAGTAGGGGTTGTTCCCCATCACATTAATTGGTGATGCTGGCAGCTGACGCAGCTCCAAGTGAGGAAATTCACTTTCCCTGATGCAGAAAGAAGCAACAGCAATACACAAACAGAGCCAGGCACAGGCTTTTGACTGATCTGTCACTCCTTGCTGAACTTGCCTGAAATTTATTGCCAGTTAGACAGCATTTCCCTCTGTTTACTGATTTGATTGAAAAGATGATTTATCAGGGCTCAGCATCACATTGAGTGCTGCTCTCTGCTCTGAAGGGTAATGAGTTGTAGACACATCTCATTCTCCTTCCCCATGTGTCTGTGAGGGTGCTGGAGAAGGTGAGAGTCTGCTGGCTTTGGTGTGACACACAGACAGTTCTGCTGGGAGGGGCTGCTCCTGCTGGCTCCAGGACCAGCCTGCATCCCCCACTTCCTGCAGGACAGGATGTACTGTGTTTGTCAGGAGGTTGCAGGTAGCTGCACAAAGACATAAAAGGAACGGCTATGGCAGAGAGGGAGTGGAATGGGAAATGACAGCAGGAGGGACAATGACAGTGGTAATTAAATAAAAGGATTAGAAATACCAGAAAGTGAAATGACAGCTTGCTGTTGTCACTGCTGTGACAGTCCCTACTGTCTCTGGGTACCATGGCTTGGTGCTGTTGAACACTGCTTTGGTTAACTACTGTGGCACAGTCCCATCACAGCACAGGGGGAACCAACACCTTCTCTCTGAGTGGATATTTGTTTTGGTTATGGGGAGTTCTCCTTAAGCAGTGCTGGTATTTGTTTCAATCACAACAAAACCCATCGTCTCACCTTAATTTACAGAGTCATAACTAGCAGTATTTCTTTTCAGCATAAAGAGTGCATTGGAACAAATACCACTATTTATCAACTGTAATGCAGTTCTTTATAAAGGTCTTATGTGAGCAAAGAATAAAAATGCAATGATAGTTTCACAATAAATACTCTAAATCCTTTATTGCCTATTTATGGTGTAATCTCTCTACAGTTGTGCAATATATGACTGTTTAGAAAAAGATCTAGAATACAGTTATATGTTTTATTTACCAGGAGATGGCAATGGTGATCTACTGCAGTATTAACTCATATACAAGGCCCACGCAAGTCTTCCACAACATCACAAAGTTCAGTATGAATGAAATCAAAGTATTCCAATACTGCTTTTGCCTTCCTTATTTCTAACTTGTTTCAGTTGCTGCTATTCATTGTATTTTTTCCTCTCATTTTTTGATTGAAATTGCTGTCACTACATTTTTAAAGATGTCTAAATCCAATCCTCCTGGTATTCTAGAAAACAGAATATTATTTAAAAACAGATCAGCCAATACCATTGAATAAGACATGCCACGTGTCAGAAAAAAAATCAAATGATTGATGAAAGTAAAAGTTTAAAAAATACATTTAGCTTTATAGTATCAAAATTGAACTTGAGCAGTTAATGAAAAATAAATTATCGGTTATGCTACTAAAAAGCAGGGTATGATTTTCTATTTGGCTGCTTGAAGTATGGTTTTAAAGTATGCATATGCCAAAATTTTTATGTAATTTGAAATTAACTGAGGTCTGCAATGTTGTCTGAGTTGTCACATTACCTTAACCTGTAGTAAGGCATTCATCATTCTTGTAAATTAGTGCAGCACTGATGTTCACGTGAAGATCACTGCCATAAACACAGAGTAAAAGTTTGGCTTCTTATGGGATAGCTTTATGTTCCTTTATATCATTCTCCACATGATTCCCCATTTTTCACTCTTCTTCCCAGAGCTTGCACAAGTTGACCAATAGGTTTTTGCATGTTTATTAGGTATCTGGCAGATTTCAAGCTGAAGCAATAGCAGGTGAGTGTCACTGCTCTCCTCAGCTACATCCCTGTCTGTTTGGAGCTGCCCTGGGACACTGTTGCATATCTAATCCTGCTCTGAAGCAGATCTGGACCTACTACAGCAGTGACCATCTTTCACCAGGGAAATACTCCCATGGTTGGCTTTTCCTCTGGTATTCTGAAATACAAAGTCCATGTCTCAAACAATGATTATGTGGCTCTCAGCTGGGAGGGTTATCCACCCTCAAGTTAAATAAATGATTTAACTGAATTTACAAATACCAGCATTATTACCTTTCCATTGCTCCTATTTTAGTGTTACTAAAAAAGCCAGCCAGGACCTTAGACATGTGAGGCTGTAAGGGGAGCATGGAGGAGGTAAGGAGTACTTATCTGTAACAACAGATGATAAGAGGGAAAACCCCATTGTTTTACTCGTGGAAAATCTCGATTTTCTACTGTTTTTACTGTTTCAACTGCATTTAATTTTCTAAAGTTCTTCTTCACCACAGTGTCTACCTTCCTACAGTATCTTTCCTTTGCTCTGCATTAAGTGGTGCTCAATCAAACCTTATCTCTACATGGAAGAAAAAGCAAATTTAGAGCATACGGAAAGTATTTCACTTAGGTCTGCCCTCTCCACACCTTCGTATCAGACAACTTTTGTGTTGGGATCTGCCTGCTCAGTACTCATGATATAGAGGAAGAGCTGGCTCCACCTAATCAGTAACAGGAAACCCCTATGTCCACAAAAGCAATCACACATTTCACATCTGCAGTATCTTCCCTCTCCACAGACACAGGGTACAACAAGGCAGAGGTAAGGAAGACCTTTGTCAGTCTTTTTTCCAATAAGGAGATTGATCTATGGAGCAAAATAAACTGAGTGAAAGCAGCAGAAGAAACAGGGAGTGGGGTTTAGAGTCTGTTGGTTGCTGGTGCCTTGCTGTATCAACCAAGCAGACTTCCTGTTTCCCTCTCACATTTTTGTATCTCTTTACATTCCTCTGCACAACAGCACGAAGCCAATCAATACACTCAGCTCTGGATTCCTCTCTGTGCACCAGGGCAGCCACAGGATTCTCCTTATGGAGAGGTTCTCCAGCAGCTCTGATCTGACAGGGCTGGGAATCACCCCAGTGGTGTTTATACCTCTTCAAAGGACAAGTTTTGAGAAAGGGCAAAACGATGTTCAGACTGACAGCTGCTCACACAAAATCCCTTGTTTTCTCTGCTTGGTCTCTTGCTGTGAATACCCACATTCATGTCAGCTCTGTGAAGAGAGGAATTTTGAGTTTTCCTTTTCCTACCACTTATTTAGTTCCCTTGTCTTACCAACTTAGATCGTGCTTACGTTCTAGTACAGACTAGAGATACAAATGTTAGCTTGAAAGGAATTAGCTCAGCCATCTCTTTACTTTGCTAAAATCTGTCCTGTAAACATACCAGACTGCAGGCTCTTGAGAATGGGACTGCTTACAGCCTTGTTTTTACATTGTTTAGTACAACAGGGCCAAAGAAGAGAGGCTTTGGGTGCCCCTGGAGCTCCAATAATTTTCACAGTGATCTAGAGGGAGAAGAAAGGCCAGACTTAGAGGTGAGTGGTGCATAATGGGTCAAGAGAAGTTTAAATTTCTGAATTATAAAGTTGTAAAATAGATTCAAAGGGAAGTAAGGGCATACTCAGCCCCCTCTTTGATAGTACAATACATAAAAACCAGATTTTGTAGGAGTATAATAAAAGATTATATAGGAGTATAATAAAACCCAGACACAAGTCTGAAAAATTCATTAGTTTCTGCCATGACTAAAATAAGCACTGTCTAGGAAAACTATTTTGCAATGGTAATGAAAAAGCAAGTGGAAAAGCAAGTGTTAGCACCAGTACTGCAATGTGAAATAATTTCTGTATACTCAGATCTGTCATTGTGAACAATGTTGTTGATTATAAACCACATCAAATTCCCAGTCCCCCAAGACATGTTTTATTTTGCAGTTTTTCTAGTAATTATGAAATCAAAAGAATACTATCAAGTTTTACCACAATTAAGCTAAATATATACTTAAATGATATAACATGGTTGGTAATTGCGGTATCTCTCTAACTTCCTTCCAAGGAACTGTTGGCATCGTTTCTCAAGCATTTTCAGGGGTGGCTGCTAATGATAATGACAATGCTCAGCTCTCTCATAATTTTATAATTTCAAAGATACTTGAATCCAATTTTGAATAAAGATTTGACCTGCAGAGCTTCATTCTTGTGAGCTGATAAGACAAGTCTCCTAGTTTGAATGGATTTTATGGCCTCTTCAATGTGTGTGGGTTTGATAGAAGGAGGATGACACAGACTTATGGCCCTGTGAGCAGTTCTCTGAGAACAGGTCTGTATCCAGTCACTTGTGAGATAGTGCTCACCTGTAAAACCATCACCATGTCATCGTGCTGAAGACCTTAGGGCTCCAGGAAATAAAAATGCTTGTCTTAGGTCCTCAGTGAGAGAACAGCCATGTGCTACAGTGCTCCAAGCAATTGCCACTTGCTTGGGGTCTGGCCAGAGTGTTGTGTCGGTGATGGGCCTGGGAGGCAGGAAGTTTGTTCCAGTACTTTTCTCAAAGTCTGTCAGCTGCATAAATAGCTTAAGAGACCGTTCAGTATTCTCCACCAAACTGGGACTCTCACTACTTCGGCAGTTTTGTCTTCCTGCAGCTGATCATCACTGCCATTCTGGCCACCAAAACTGAGCGTGTACTCCAAATTTATGTTTACAGATACTGGAATCCGCCTTGTAAGAAAAGACAAGGCAAGTTTATTTATAGTTCTACCACTGACAACATTTATTTATATATATTTGTTCAGAAAGATAAAATCTCAATGAACGTGATGATCTTGAAGGTCTTTTCTGACCTTATTGATTCTAAAATGATTCTCATTACCTGTTTTTAAATATCCTGTCTTCATCTGACCTTGCTTATTATATATGATACCATTTGTCTGAGAGGCATTTTTCTGTCTAACTGAATACTACCTTTCAAATAATTTGGTTTAATAATTGACTTTTTTCTCAGGTCACTGAATGGCAAAGGTCAGACAAAGCAAAGACAGAACACATCTACTTCAAATACTGCTTGCCTAACTAGAATTATAAATTGTGATAAGTATGGCATAATGAAACTATTATGGTTATATATAAAATGGTGTTTCTTTACTGAATTAGATAGATTAGACAAGTAAATGAGTTTACATAAAAGAGTGCAGAGTTTTTAAAGTTTCTAGGTTTATGAGTGTAATGAGCCAGATTTTATTTAATGTTTTGTGCAAGTTGGTATATTTTGGAATGCATGATAACATGTTCAGATTCCTTCTAGAATATGAAATTGTCACTGAGATTTTAAAAGCAGCTCTAACGGGTCCAAAACCATTGGAAAATAAAATTTTGTAAAGTGCACTAAAAGAAAAAGAAGGGTTTCCTCTATGCCTTTTAAACAACAATAAAGAAAAGACAAAGCATTTAATTTTTCCCCTTTTTTAAATGCCTTCTGGAAGCACAGCATCCTCCTGTATATTTCCCAGTTTGTGCATATAGAGAGTATATTTGCCTTTTGCTTTTTCCTGCTAAAATCAGCCAGTGCAGTTAGGTTGTGGGGGTAATCACCTGGGTATTTGCTATGGTGAATATAGCACTGAGAAACCTTTGTTTTCTCTTTAGGAAACAGTGAGGTCTCTGTTCTTAAGGTTGTCTTCATGAAACTGTCCACTGGATGACTATGTTAAACTAAGAATGAACGGGGAGAAAAGGTAATTACAAGAAAAGGAATTTCTAGCCATATGCAGAACTACGTCTATCACAGTGCATGTGTATTTTTCATTACCTACATGAGATAAAGATTTCTCAGCTCAACTGCATGAAAGGGATTATTTTATGTCTGTTGAAAGATATCTATTTCTATTGGAATTTCTGATTAGCCTGTTATGTTCCCTGGGTGATTAGTTCTGAATACTTTTCCATTTTGAGAGCACATCATTCATACCCTGTGCGTGTCCCAGCACCTCTCCCTTGATCAGAGGTAGACAGCACGTTTTTTGCCAATTGCTGACATGCACAGACCAAGCTGAAGCTCAGCTTTTTTGTGTCTCCACCACTACAAAACTTAAGGGCAAACATAACCTAGGTTTTAAACCGTTTCAAGCAACACCGAGGTCAGCACAGGTTAAACTGCTTGTTTTTTTTAATTTTCTGAATGAATTTTGCAGCTTGAACTGTGTGCTCTGTGCTTCTGAAGAGAGATTTCTGCCATTGCCAGTGTGACTGCTTTACATGATGTTTGGCTACACCCGTATAGCACCGCAGGCACACGCTGCTGTCCAAGGACAGTCTAAGAAATTGCACACTGGGAGTACAAATACTCATCTCTATGGTTGTGAAGGCTTAATGATCAGTTTTGGACCTGTCTAAAACTACTTTTGTGCTATACTTCCAAAAAACCTCCATCCAGGTCCAGTTTTTTTTTTCTCTCTGCTTATCTCACTTTCCATTGTCACAAAATGAGAGCAGAAGCCCAGGCACTATTTCACACAGCTTAACAGACTTGACAGATAATCTTGTTCAAGAAAAATCTTAACATGTTGCATCTGTAGTAGAAATGATTGAGGTAGTCAGAGACTAGGACTTTGAAATCTTTCTCTGTTGAATATAATTATATATTAACAAGTGCAACAAAATGTGTATAGGCTGCTGTAAGTCCTCATTTCTTTGCCAGAAGACTGTGCTTTGCTTTGTGTGGAGAACCCAACCAGAGCGAGCTGGAACTGCTCGAGACAAACTAACCAAGTTTATGCTATGCTGTCACTCATGGGAATGTTTCTCTCATGCACCAAACTGTCTTTACTCTTCTATCCAGTTATTTTACAATAGAGATTACTCTGAGTAGTAGCAAGTAAACAAAGTAAACCTCTTCTTTCATTATCCTGCACAATAAATAGGTTCCAATATATCTGGAAAATTAAATTATACCATCGGGGTAAACAGAAAACGTTTTACATTTTACAAGCACAGAGACAAGCAGGTGACTGTTTCTGGTGAATCTATTTTCAACTTCCTTGGGAAGAGTAAGCTAGCTAGAGAGTCTTCAGAAATACTGAGCTACTCAGAGGGCCCTTCTGCCTGTTACCTTCTGTGTTAAGATATTGGCCACCACAGCATTTTCTGCTCTGCCTTCCTCAGAGCAGCTGCTTTCAATCCAAAGGGTCTCCATTTAGTCAGAGCAGAGACTGGGTTTGTCATAGCCAGCACAAGGGTCTTGATTGCCCCACATGCATAGTTCCTGTCTTCTTACCAAGACTTTTTTAGAAACAACAAATTAAAAAAAGTTGAAGGAAGAAAATCGCAGTGGGAACAGTTGAGCTACTTCAGTTTTCTGGCAGCTTAACCAAGGGTAGCTGTCAATGTGTGGGGTAAGTCAGCGAAAAGGACACTCCTATGTGCTTTTAGGTCAGCTGGGAGGAGTCAGGTGTAGCTCTTGAAAAACAAAAAGGACCAAATGGGTCCAATACATTGCGTTTAGCATGACCATACAACTGTAAAATAGAGGGAATTCCAAAAGGAGACATTTTTTGTCACAGAAACACTGAGCTACTGTGAATAAATCTGGCAAGGCTGAGGATCCGGCTCCCCAGGCTGATCATCACAACACCGTGGGTAATGTCAAGAGGCAGGAATGGGGCTGTCAGATACTGCTGCTGTTATCACCCTATTACTGAAAATATCCATAAATTTCACTAGTTTACAGAAACTGTCAATGAATATCTTAATCCATAAGCATAGAAAACACAACTATTTACCAAACAATTGTAGAAGCTAATCCCTGACAAGGTCATCACTTTCACCACTTCCCTTGTAATCCTCCTCATGAAACTACAGAATAAGGCTCTGAAGCCTAATCTTTCCAGTGCTGAAAATGAGATTTTTATGCAAACTGATAGAAGTTCTTTGTTTGATTTTTCTGTAAACCAAAATAGTCTGGTAGTTTGCCTTGAAGTTAAAAGAAAAAAAACCTACTCTGTCAAATCCTGTGTATTTCTTTTTACGTATTTTGTCATTTCCCCTCTATTAACTCTGTCCTAAGGTTGAAAAGAAGAGTGCACTCCAGCTTCCATTTACATACTGTACGTTAGCTTTGACTCTTTTTTTTTTGCAACCTGTTAAATTTATTGACTATAAACTCCTTGAGCTATTGAAGAGTATGCTGCTTACTTTAGATATCTTTTGAAAGATGGTACTGGTAGCCTGTTTAAACGTGTTTGCTCTCTCCAGATACAATTTGTCTTACATATTCATTGGTTTTTAGTGCCAAGACCAGTTTCTTCATCGTAGCTATTGTTCGGAAGTCTCACACAGATATTAAGGTTTAGTAATTTTCAGTGATTCTCAAGGGATCTGAGTGTCAAATGAAATAATGGGTGGGAATTTGGGCATTGAAAACCCCTAAGCAGCTGGCTTTGGAGATCTCAATTAAAAAAAAAAAAAGGGAAATAATTCAAGATGGCATGAAAGACACTTTGGGACATCTAGGTTGTTTTATATGTACAAATAGAGCTGGCCAAAAAGTGCTACTTTCCGTTCATTGACAATTATATTTCATTTTAATTTCAAGATTTCATATAGCCTAAAAGTCAGAGAAAATTTCATTTGCAAAATGCCAGCACATGGAGCTGGGAAAACGGAATATGTTCCCCTGCATACTGCAGCTGCTTTTTCTAGTGATGGAGCTGACTGGAATACTGATTTCATTAAGCAATGGCTCTGGGTGGAAAGGATCTCTTTTCAGATTAGTCAGAGCTTTCAGGTGCTCAGTTTCAGAGGTGGTTGCTTAAGGATCTCAAGGCTCCCAGACCTCTCCTGTAAGGCTGGTCCAGAGTGTGGGAATGTGATGCTTTGTATTCTGTGGTTCTGGCTCTCACTAACTGGAACCCCAGTTCTTCCCCATTCCCTGATGCAGAGGTGAGCTTCGGAATATCATTTGTTTCACAGTACAGGTGTTTGCACCTTGGCTGTTCATGCTAACTTGGAATCTGACCAGGTAGGACACCCACAGCAGCATGGATTTGACAGTACAGAGACAGCTGGATTGGGATTTTCAGATTTATGCTGCTATAAGTATCCTGCCTAGTCAGTTTAAACATTAGCTGTAATATACCTAAACCAGTAGCCAGCATGCCAAAATCTGTTGTGCATCTGGGACAGAATTTGGGCTTGCCTTCAGATCGTCTGCATCTTGCTCTGTGTGCAATTACTTGTGTTGGATCCTGAGGCAGATCTCTGCTGTGGTGTATTTTTATTTTTAGAAAATCAAGACCAAAAGTCAAACTCTTTCTCTCTGGGAAAGCCATGGGAGCAGACCTGAAGCTCCAGGTACTGACCTGTGAGGTACAGGTGAGTTCTCTGTGCACTGCAGCCTACATTCCATGCTCTTACCAGCTCATGCCAGGCTTCCAGTTTTTCCATCCAGATATTCGTATCTTCCAAATCTATTTTTCTGAGGAACATCTATGTCCCCAACAAGTACAGAAAAAGAAAGATAATTCAGTGAATGTTTCACATGGAAAGCACTGATTTTATTTTGGCTCTCAGTGAAAAAAGGTGGGGACGTCATGGAGCCCCACTTGTTGGTTTAGACCCTTTGTGGCCACATCAACATGGGGGTGATCTCTCCCTACAGGGAAACCAGGAGAGCCTAAAATATTTCCATGCTGCTGTTTCATAGCACCTAAAAGCTTTCACAGGCAGAGACATCGCAGCTGTTAATGAAATAAATGTGGTTTAAGTTACATTTACTCTGTAGTGAGAGTATGTGTTGTGGAAGAGGGATATATTTTGGCTTATAGTGTATATGTCAAGTAAATGCAATTGTCTACTTCTGAATCTTTATAGTCCCCATCATCATAATTAACTTAAGTGAAGCTGTATTTAGCTTGCATATGACTTCAATTTGCTGCAAAGTAAATCACCAAATAAATCAATAATTTAAAACCTAACAAACAGTGCAGAGTTTTCCAAAAGAAAAAAAAAAAACTACAAACAAACAAGCCATTATGCCTGGGCTTTTCTGAATGCAGCACTTTTCCTTGCCTTGTTTCTCTGAGAGAAATGTGACAATTTTCAGCGCCAGACATTTTCACTCAAGCAAGGAATCATGTAAAACCAAACAAATAATGACATGAAACAAAGCTTTGATTAGAAGCCTGTGAATAATGATCCTTTTCACATATTCAATGTCTAGGGTGTTTAACATATTTTACATGTAGAATATATCAAGCCAGTTCCCCCAGTTCAAATTTGGTATCAAGAGGAACACATTTTATTAGACAGGGAGCGTGTCAGGGCTTGGTGCCAATCGGCTGCAACTACTTATGTTGCAAACACATCCAACACCCACATTTGGAGAAGTGCAAGAGTGAACATGTTTCTTATTTTCCTCTTTCCTGCTCTTTTTTCCTACAAAATTGTAAGAAGCAAGTGCAAGTTATCTCTTGGTTCCTGCATAGAAAAAAAAAAGGTGAAAGGAATTTTACATGGCATAAATAAATCACAGGTTTGCATTGTTGAAAATTGCTATTGGGCTTGGATGCTTTTGTACAAGTCATTGCTATGGTGACTGTATTAATTGGCTGCATTTCTCATGTGGGGGTAAGTAATACTCAGTGAACTCAAAAGGTGGAGAAAAATAATTTTGATATGTGTTAAATTAGTTGGTGTTTTTTGTTGCCAGGAATGTAGCAGGGACCAAAAGCATAACTAAAGTCTGAAACTTGGCGATATTTAGAATAAAGAGAACATCCATGGGTGAATTATTCAAAATGAGCTTGAGACCAGGGGCTGTTAATCCCAGTTTCAGAAAGGAATAAAAGTCTCTCATGTTTCACAGCACGAGCCACATATTTTCCTGAGGAATATTGGAAAGGTATTTTAACTGTACCCATCTAATTCCACATTTTTCATGAGGATTTGGCGCCTTGCTCTAGAAGTTCTAGTTCTGGATAGCAATGGAGAATAGTTACTGGAAGAGATGAACCACTACCCTGCTGGGTCCCTTCCTTGGAGGAAGGATTTTATACAGCTTCTGCATATTACTGGTCTCTTCCCTTTGTGTAATTCTCAACGTATTTGCTGCAAGAAGCTACTTAGCCTATATCTGTGATCCTATTATGTTTATCTTGAGGTCACATGTGGTATTACAGTAATCATTGTACTTTTAAGATACAAATATTTTACAGAGGATCAATGCAAAATTATATTGATATGTAAGTGTCTATAAGCAATGAAAAGGTATCCTTTAGAATACCACACGTTTTAATTGTTTTCTGCACTATTTGTTAACGTTAAGAAAAATTGTGACTGCATGCAACCTCCTGAAATCGGAAGTAGGAATTTAATCATATATCAGAAGCTGAAAATTTTAGATTAAAATTACATTGTATTTCCATAGATAGAGTTGTTTGTATTTCATTAACTAAAATGACTTTCTTGTTTCTCAACACTTCAGGAAAGAAATTATTTTTGCATTTGTTTTGGGATGAATGAATAAAATCCCAAATCTTTTATTTGCATCAGTGTGCAACGTGCCATTTTCTCAAATGAGGGCTGGGTGTATTTGCAGAGCAGACAC
This sequence comes from Corvus moneduloides, assembly GCF_009650955.1. Lineage (NCBI taxonomy): Eukaryota > Metazoa > Chordata > Aves > Passeriformes > Corvidae > Corvus > Corvus moneduloides. The sequence continues at coordinate 21,873,820 of NC_045485.1, forward strand.
AGAAGTGTGTCTGATTACCTCACTGTTTCTTTGTACCCAGCATAGATGGAGGCAAATTAGAACTCATCAGCAGAAGGGGGTTTTGTTTTCTTCCCAACCAAAGCATCAAAGAATCCCAGAGCCCAATTTAAACTATTCAGACTGAAAATAGACTGATTTTTTTCTTCCTGATTCCAGTAAATACTTGTATATTACTTATAGTGAGATTCTTTCAGGAGGGATGCTGGGAGCTGTGAACACCCATGTTGAAGGTAATGCTCAGTAACCAGTCTCAGGCCTTTCATGCAGCTGAAAGATTTGCTGAGCAGGACTGTTAGAAAATAGCAGTGTTTGCAAAAGCCCAGGTATGGATGCAGTTATACAGGCAAAAGAGTCTATTTGCTAATACACCTTCCTGTTTAGAGACCTACAGTACATCCCCAGTGTGTGCCAGCAGAGCTCCACCTGCAGACAAAATGCTCTAAATATGAACAAGGTGAACGAAAGCTAATTAATTAGGCTGTATGTCTGAGAGCATTAAAGTTTGGTGTTCCTTATCCCTCCTAGAGTGCATGTTATTGATACTGAGAGATTTAGTTCCTGACTCTGCAATTTTAATTCCTGTCGTGTACATGACACTAAGTCTTGTCCTTGATTGCCCCAAGCAAAGAGAGTTTGAAGAAAGTCAAAGGAAGCATCTGGAATCACCTTAGTGCTGGCGGCAGGCAGTGTGGGGCAAACAGCTCTGAATGCTCCGTAAAATGAGATTTGGGTACATGCAGCATTTTGTGTCCTGCTACCTTGCACCAGCCCCTCACTAACCAGGAGACACAGAAGGAGGTTGTGCCTGGTTTCTGCTGATGGTCGTGATAAACTGGATGCTTTTCAGCATTTTATGTCAGAAGTCTGTTCCCTGGAAAAATTGTGGGTGTGTCTAATTAAAAAGCAATAGCTTAACAACTCCCTTGTTTTCTATTGCAGAGGTCTTGCCCATGGTAAATAGTTGCTATTATCTGTCACAGTTCACTGAAATCCTCATTTCCAGTGGAGACAGACAGATCCAGACAACCCTTTTGCCAGAAAGCATTGCTTTCCTTTGGCATGCGGTGTAAGGGGAGAGAGAGAGACAGGATGGGAAAAGAAATGAGACCTCAGTGGCTAAGGTTACCTTCTAGAAAGCCAAGATGTGGGTCACGTCTTTGGTGTGACTTGAACAGGGCAGGGATCATAGAAGCACTGAATCTAAGAAGCAGAGAATCAGAGAATTATAGAATCATAGAAAGTTTGGGGTGGAAAGGACATTCAAGGTTACCTAGTCCAACCCCCTGCAATGAGCAGGGACACCTTCCAGTAGATCAGGATGCTCAGAGCCCTGACCAAACTGCTCTGTGTGTTTCCAGGGATGGGGCAGCCACCACCTCTCTGGGCAACCTGTACCACCCTCATTTTGAGGCAAAGATGTGAGACTCCAGCTCCTGCCTGCTGGTCATTCTCCATCTCCCCTTGGCTATGTTAGGATGGTAATATGTCATGCTTCTTTTTTGTGGTTGGTTGGCTGATTTTTGGGTAAGGGTTCGGTTTTTTTTGAGATACTGTCAGCATGCTGATACAGACAAGAATTATTTAGTATCTTTAATAACTGTTGCAGGCAGGAAATTCTGCTGCCTCACTGTGGCAACCTCACCAGAAATCTGCCTGTTCTCTGTGTCATTTCTGTAGTGTAATGGGTATTTCTGTGTGACACATACAACATTCGTTGCTACTTTTTTGCAGCTGTGTGAAGCTCCCGTTTGACATATGTTTCTGTGGAATTAGCTAAATTGTGCAGTGAACAGATTCTCTGTTTCTGCTCAGTGTAGCAGGGAAGGTAAAGGTTATCCCTACCACAGGACACGGGGAGGAGTGGTCACTCCTCCGAGCTGCTTCTGGTGCTGCGCTGATGGTGTTTGGTGAAGCAAATCTGCTGCAAATTACAGCGTGTGGTTATAGATCAATTTATGCTCCTGCCTGCTGCCAACAATGTGCTGTGCACCAATGGAGCTAACTCGGTAAACATGCACTCTAGTAACTGAAAATAACCAAGTGTTGTTGAAAGGAATAATTAATTAATGTTTGTAAAGCACTTAGAAACTGAAAAGCACCTTATTAGTGCTAAGTGTTCAGGGGCCTGGCTTTCTCATCAGAAGTTAAAGTCCTCGTCTTTTTTAGTCTTTAACCGAACAAAATATTCAGAGTATAAAGCCTTTGTGTCTAATGTCTTCAGTCAGGTGTTTTTATGCCTGGCAGTCATTAGGATGCAGTAAGTAAACAAGAAGAAACTATAAATGGCCTGAATCAGCTCATTTCCACTGATTCCAGCAGAATCAAGTTGATTTACATTAGCTGAAGAGCAGTAACGGAGAATCCAAAGCACATCTCCTCTTCTTGATCTCAGGCTCAGCCAGAGCCAGTGACCGGTTTATTCTCTGCAGCTTCTGCCTTTCTGAGCCCAGCTGCCAGGAATAAGCCCAAAATATATTAGGGAACAGGGTTCCCTGGGCAGTGAGGTGAACAAATTGGATGGCTCAGATTTGCTCCCTGGGACAGGCAGCACATAAATGAACAGCTCTTGGTAGATAGAAGGAATCCTATTTATCAGCTGTGCCATGCAGGGCTGAAAGGGGACAGCTATGGCTGACCCTGTTCCAGAGCTCAGGAACATGGAGAATAAGAATCTCTGCCTTTACTTCAAAAGTGCCTTGGCTCCCTCAAAACAACTCCAAATCTTCCTGGTGCAGAAGTCACTGACTAAAGGGTGGATTTACTCAGAAGGGTAAGAGGGCTATGAGCCACCTAGAACAGAACTGTCTGGGGAGATGTGGATGATCCTGGGACTGTGATACAGCCCACAGCAGCCTTCAGCTCCTGCCATGTGCAGAGTGTGGCATCACACCTTCTCTGCAGCCATCCAAGGGCTGCTCTGCTCCTCCAGGAAGGTGCAGTCCCCAGTCAACCTTCCCATCTGCTTAACAGGATGCTCATCTGTATTTCATTCTCTGTAAATAGTACCTAGATCAGAAGCTGTGGGAGCAGGAGAAGGGGAGGGAGAGGGGAGAAGATCTCATGGAACACAGGGAGCTGCAGGAAAGAGTTTAAGACTAATTGGCCAGCGAGCACAGGGAGAAGCAGTAGCCTCTCCATCACAGCACATGCTTTTAAGATTTTCATATCCCTTTGCCGCACAAGTTTTTTTTCTTCCACCAGAATTTTTCAGGCTAAATTTGATTATATTGGGCATCTGTTCCATATTTATGAATACCCAGGACCTTAGTTGCTCACATTGAACTTCCAGATGAATGAAAAACCCAGTGATGTGCCCTTTCATGGTGCATGAGCAGTATGCCCACATATGCATCACACTGGCAGGAGTGCTGGGACAGGGAATCCAGTCTTTGATCACTTGGTTATTTCTTCGCACAGGAGATCAGGAGACCTTTTTTTTTCTTCTGGATTAATTGTCAGAGTAAGAAAGGTTACCTGCCAAGAAAATCCAGTTATTCAGCCCTTGCTAGTCTTGAATAAAGCTCCATGGCTGATAAAGGATCACAGTTAGAGAGAATCAAAATAAGCCACCAGGACACCAGATATTCTGTTTTTTCAATCTCTGCACCAGCCTAGGGCAGACTGTGTTTGGCTCACTTCAGTTGCAGTGCTGGAACACAGTGTGCCAGAATACCCCTTCATGATGTTTTTGGAAGAGCTAAACATTACTAGGATTGGTTAATAGTTATATTTGTAATTAGCCATCTGTTATAGATCCATTTATTGAATCTGAGAGGGGACAGAACTGTTGCATATCCTGCTCGCTCCTCACTTTGCTTGAGCTCACCATAGGGAGCTTTGTGCAAAACCCATAAAGAACCAAAAAAAGAGCTTATTTTAAAGGGAAAAAATTGTGGTGGCCCTATGAAGAGTAAAAGTCATAATAATTTGTCTTCACCAGAAGTACAGGCTTAGGAGCACTGGATAATTTTTTTTTGGAGGTTGGAATAAGAAATTGAGAGGTCTCTCAGAGGTCCAAGCAAGATTCTGGAGCTGTTCACTTGGTCCCAGTAACCTCCTGCCCCACATATCCATAGCTATGGAGGGGAAGACTAGGTGTCAAATCCTGTGTCTATCATCAGCAACATTTTCCAAGTTAAGATATTTAAGAGAGCCAAAGATTTTGTTTCTGTAGATTTCTGAATCCAGAGGCCAGAGCTGAGGTGATTTGGGTGAAACACCCAAAGAATCTAGCACAGTTAAATGACCAAACAGAAAGGTCAATAGATGTCAAGGCAGAAGGTGAATATGTGATAATTAATTCTTTCTCCTGGATTATGTGCTGCTAATTGACTTGGCAGCAGCACCATCACTGTGATTCCTTGGCTCGTGGATTTTAGGCCAGAAGCAACAACAATAATATTCTGGTCTACTGTCTGCAAAGCAAAGCCCACAGAACCTTACCTGGTGGTTTCTATACCAGCCCTCAAAATTCTGCTTAGATTACCATTTTTATTGAAAACCAATTCTTATTAACAGACTATGCAATATAAAATGCACCAAGTACTTGCTCTAAAGGTTTTTTTTTAATTTGCAGCTTATTTTTGGCATCATATTTACATTGATATTTCCATATGATTCTATTTCTTTTTTTGTGTGAATGAACCCCAGAAAATTAAGAAAATAGACAAAAATTTTTTTTCTTGTTCTTTTTGGTTTTTTTTCAGGACTTAAAGGTATGTGTAGAGTTTATGGTAATCTTCCTATATTAGTACATCTTTATATATAGATATAAATATACATATGTATATATTTACTGTGTTAGTAATATCTTTAATGGATCATTGAAGATTTTTTCTTTTTTCTAGCCTCTCTCTCACTTTTCACTCCTTTCATCACCCACCAAAACCCCACAAAAACCAAACCAAACCAAAACCAAATAGGACAGAAAATAAAAAAAATAGCAAGAAGTGGCAGACAAAATCCATAATTCCACAGAGGAATTTAAAAATATGCAGGGTGTTCCTGGACACATTTAGTGAGACAGGGAAATACTGACATTCCTACAGTCCTGGAAAAATACGTGGGGTTTTTTTGGTTTATGATCCCAACTGTTGCCTCCAATACATCTCTCTCCTCTTCTTGTTCCCCAATATTCCCCCTGAATCCAATTTCTCTGGTTTGTAGAGCCTGTGAGGATTGTTTAGGTAGCTGACATCAGTGACAACCCAGTGACACAAACCAGACAGGGCATAACTCTGCTTTCTTGCAAGAGTTGAGTTTGCCCCCTTTTCCAGACAAATAACAAGTCAGCAGAGCTACAGGATCTGTGCCCCCTCCCACACCAACACCAAGTATTCTGAGACAACCATTTGCCATTCTCTGCTCCTCTGGGTATCCTTTTATCCCACAGAATAATTTCAGTGATTTAAACAGGAACTGAAGTACCGAAAAATGTGACAAAATCTGGCACACCTTTTGTCATTGAGCAAATCCTTATCCTGCGAAGGAGGAAGTGTCAAAATATCCACTGTCTGTACCTGAATAAACATCTTGAAGTAAGTGATGCTGCCCATGAAATTTCTATGAGTTACTTGTGATATATTTGCATAACTTATAAGAAAAATTCATCAAAACATGAGAATTTTTAATCAGCATTATTCTCAGTACATGAAATGGAACAGTTTAGCTCTCAAGTAGTTATGATACAGGTGTCCAGGTGAGCCAGTAGTCACAGAGATGTAATTTCCTTCTTATCTCATGATCATATCACATATCAGTGTCATCTGTAAATAGAATATTAACCACCATGCACTTTCAGAAGTTGGGAGAAAACATGGTGAGTTCCCAAAGGTGCAAGTGGAGTTGTTTGTGTTTGTAAGTAAGCCACCAAGCTGATGTGATTGAACACTTACTCCATCAGTGTCTTGGCCCTTCTTTTCTCCATCTGGTAGGTAGGCAGGCAGATTAAATATATGCCATGTGTTTGTTTTTCCTGTACAAAATGAGCTGTGTTAGTATTTCTTGTCACTATGAGGTGGTACCAACTGTACAAAATATATTGATTTATGTTAAAAAATGAGGATTTACCAGGAACACGACATGCCACCCAAAGCACAGTATTTCATTAAAGGAAATGGCAATAAACTGTATTTTTTATTTTAAAAAAGCTCAATTACAGACTTTAGAGAAAATTAAATTTATTGTTGAGCCTCAGTGTTTTGAAGCTACCAGTTGATTCCTGGAAGTGACTTTGAAATGAGTTTTGGGAAATCATTTTAGTATTGACTTGGGCCATAATGGTTGGCTGTTGCTTTTTTGTATAAGATTGATTAAATTACCCTGAATAAGCTCCAAGTCCGTGTCCTTCTCTGAGGCCAATTGTGAATATGACCATAATACACTCTCTAAAACATATTTCAGAAAGTAAATAATCTCTAAACCTGGAAGAACATCACTGCACTCTTCCAAGAATAAGCAAATGAACCTGGTTCCTTGTCTCAACATGTATCACTTCTTTTTTTTACACCTCCCACTTCCTCTGGTTTTAAAAAACAGGGGTTATTTGCTAGATTTTCTCTATACATTACAAAAGGAGATAATTTTGACTAGGTCTTAAAGAAAGAAGTAGCTAAGAAATAAGTGTATAGTATAAGATTCAATTTTATTATTGTGTAATAAGAACTGGCAGTTGTTCTACTGATGTCAGCCTTTATCTCCACTCCAAAATGTAGTTATTCCTTCATACATCAGTAAACTCAAGTGAAATCATGTATGGTGTAGCAGGTTCTATACAAGCACATGGGAATGAATGATCTTAATCTCAAAATGGTTTGAAAATTAATGCCAAATGTGCAAAGATATGATTTATCCACAGCTGCTGAGTGTGCCTGGTCTGGAGACAAGAGAGGAATCCAGGTCTTTGAAGACCCAAGCCCTATCCAGTGAGCTCTTCTCCCGAAACAGTGGCTGGTCTGAGTTTCTATCAAATCTAAGGTATGTACTTCAAAAGCCAAAATTAAATAACAATAAGATACATCCTAAAGAAAACCCCAAGAGATGACTGGTGCATGGCTGCCACAAAGCCAGAAACAAGACAGGTAGCAAGTAGCAGCAAAACAGTAGGAGCAAGAGAAAGAAAACAGTAGAAGTTTTGGGAGGAATTTATCATGATCAGCTGCACAGAAAGATTCTTGAACAGGGACATGGGATTTGCAGGCAAGATTCAAGAAAAAACAACAGCTTTTGGAGTACAACCTTCCAAAGAACAGCCTGCTGCACTTCCCAAATGCTCCGAGTTCCCATCTGAGATGGAGTAGGCTATTTGGGGAGCAAAACTCTTCTGAGGAAATCTGGATCAATAAGGGTAAAGATTTCTAGGCAGCACAGCCCTGGGATACTGCTAGGAAGGATTTCTATTTCCCTGGCATTAGTTTCCATGCTAGGAGTCCCCTCTGGGTCTTCAGGCCATAAAATATGGCAAGTCTTGGTTGAGAGGCAGATGAGGTTGACCTGCAAAGGTTAAGATTTTCTGTTTTTCCTGTCCTTAAGTGTCTTTAACTCCTGCTGACACGAGTAACCTGAGTCCTCAGAGGTGTGGGGTAAACAGGAATCCTGCAGGGAACAGGTTAAGCTGGCGTTGGAAGAGTGAGTAACTGCAGTGTTCTGTAATTACTTCCATAAACTCTCTCTTTCCAGTACTCTCTTGTTCAAGGCAAAAATATTTGGGTACAACCCATGGGGGGAACTGCCAAACATCTCAGATATTCCCTACTCTACAGGCAATCTTTAGGTTAGAAAGAAAACTGGTTTGCTCCTTAAATTCATCAAAGCACAAGGGATGATATAGTTTAGTGGATGGGGAGAGAAGTGGCAGCCTGTGTCAGATTTTCTTGTTGATAGTAATTTTTTTATTTATTTAAGTTTCTGTCTTGTGTAGAGAGTAAAATCTTGTAATTTGCTGCCTTGAATTTGAGCTGTAATAGAGTTTTTTCCTTACTGTTTTTTTCCCTTTGCTTCTGGCTTCTTTGAGTTTCAGAAAAGACAAGAAGTTTTCTTCTGCTAAATGTACTGGCTCATTTTGTATTAATTTGAATACCTTAATGATAAATTGAATTTACTGCTGCCCCACAAACAAAGTAGATATGAATGATCCCTCTTGCATTTGCTTTCTTAATGAGATGTTAAATGTAACTTGCTATAAATGGAATCTCAGCTAAAGCAATAATTAGTATTTCAGTCTGTTTAAAATAACATTTTAATTATCTTCACTAATACTAAAAATTGTAGAATATCCCTTCAGGCATTACAGTGTTATTGTAGATGCTCTGCTTAAGTACCTAAATTCACATTATTTGCTAATATTTCCTCTTCAGCAGGGTGAGATTCAAGCTCTGGGTGATATTTATGTATTTTTTAAACCACAAAAATGGAGATGATACAAAATAAAGGAAATAGAAGCATTCAACTGAACTCTCAATTTATCTGCCACTATCTCACTTCACATCATTGAATGGTTCTACAGTAAAGCAGACCTAAAAAAGGAGAGCACTTTCTCTGAAAAGCTGATGTCCCAGGTGTTTGATGTAGAAGCAGGTGAACAAATGGGGAGAATCCTGGACAGAGGACACTGAAGCTCCAGTGGGCCAAGAGGGAGAAAATAAACACCATGAAAACATTGGGCCAAATATCACCAGAACATAGGTTTGAATGAAGCCTACACTTGGTGCTGGACAGAGCTGAGAACAGAATTTGCTTTAGCCACTATGTTTTTCCCCATCTTTTCCCAGGGTAGGAGTGGGAATGGCAAGCAGGATGCACCAGGGTCAAGAAGGTGACTTAGGAAACAACTCAAAGGGAGTGAATATGCATTTCAGCAAAACCAGCTCAGTTTGCTTCAGGTGAGGCATGGGCAGCCTCAGTGCCTGTGCTGGGGGGAGTTTTGTTCACCAAACAGCCTCGTGTGCTTTGCCTGTGTCCCCTGAGAGGCTGCCACTGAACATGCACTGTGGGGTGTGTGGCTGGGGAGGGCTGATAACTGTGAGCAGCTCTGACACCCCAGTTGCACTTTTGCTTTATCTAATTCAACAGGAGATCTCTATTTCAGTACCTGGTGTGAAAGGAATTGTTTGCTATTCTTCTTGGCTTCATTTTCTTTCTGCAGATGCTGAACTGGACACCTTAACAAGACCAAGTGATGTGTTTCCTATAGGAAAAGCTTTGAAACAAGGCAAGATTGTTGTACCTTGTTCAAAGCCTTCTTTCAGGAGAAACTTGACTAACACAGGGAGTTTATTGTTTCTTTAATTGTTTTGGTTTTGTTTTGTTTTTTTTAATATTTATTGTGGTTTTTTTGAAAAATAATCTGCTTTTGTTTTTAATATGTGCTTTGCCCACAAATATTGCTATGAAGAAACCCAGTACTATGGTCAGGCCTACTCCAGTGATCCAGGGAGGAATGACAGATGCTTTAATGACATTCCTTAGGTGTATTTTTTTGGTTACTAGGAGTCATTTCAATAGAGACCCTGCAATATTCAGTGTGCTTTGCTCAGAGCCTGTGCCTGCCATGGGAGATCATCCAGCTCTGTGACTGTGAGAGACAACAGAAAAGCAAAAGGAATAGAAATAAGAGAAGGAAAGAGAATAAATGTAGGCAAGGAAAGCTCAGGAGAGGCATTTCTAGTTCTTTAAGGGATTTATAGTCCTTTAAGGGATTTCCAGCACTTGATCTGTAGAAAATTTTCACCCACATCCAAACTGGGCAGAAATTCCTTTCAGGAAATGCCATCACTAACCCCCAGCAGCTGAGATCAGCAGCACAGTCCAGGCTGCACCAGGGACTGGGATCAGACATTAAATGATACCCAGACCCTTACTCTGAGGAAGGACCTACAGAAGGCTGAATACCTTGTATTTTAGTACTTCTGGCAGTGTCCTGGTAATGAAGGTAACGAATAGCACAGGCAGGATAAAATATCAGCATGTATGGCTAAATACTGCTTGGACCTCTCTCTTGATGCAAGAGGCATGTAAATGGCACAAGTTTAATTTCTGGTTAAACTATAGCTTTTTCCTGGGCAGAAGAAGCAGGAAGTATACTTCAGAAGGCAGCTGTGAGTGTATCCTGTGTTTTTATTCTCTTTTGCCATGGAGTCATTCATTCTTCAACCTTTCCCCGTAACTTCCCATTATTTAATGTCCCTAGGCAAAAACCACTCCCTAGTACTCTCTTTCCTCTCCAGAATTTTCTTATTTTCTGGACGACTGCTTCCCAGTCTTACCTTTTCTTTATACCAACAGCATGCCACTTGCTTGGAGTTAATGCTCAGCAAAACCAAGGTTGCAAAAACTCATTCTATGCATTTGAAAAGATTAATTAACAAAGAATTTGAAGTTGCTCAGTCCAAACAGGCACTGTATAAACCACTGAAACACACAGGAAAGGTTTTTCAAAAAATTCCACCAGAAACTAGGGATATTTCCAGAGGAATGGTAGTTAGGTTGTCAATCCCATAAGTTTTCATTAAGACCAAAATTCCTAAATGCTATCCTTTGAACACCTTCTGCCTTAGCACTCAGTGGTTATGACAGCTATTTAAGCATATCTGTACTTAATATTTTGCTCCAAAATCCACCTTAAGTATCTAATTATGAGGGACTATAGGAATTATATTCTTTTATTTGCTTAGGTCTAAAGATGAATACCATTTACATTTCCACCACCAAGGATACAAGTTTTCCAGTCTTTAGTCAATGCCACTATTAAATGAACAAATCAGACATTTTTGAAAAATTAAAAAACCCACCCCACCTTGGAATGTTAAGTATTTTTTTCCAATCCAATGCTTACTGCTTGCCTTTATTAACTATGACTGAATATGCCTTATGTCAGCAGAGATACTTATTGCAGTTAACAGCATTACATGGGATTCAGCATCTAAAAGTTCTTAGCCTATATTGTGTGTCAGAATTGTAGGAAAGAGCAGCTGGAGAGAATTGTGTGGAGCTTGTTGTTGAGAGTGGATGCAATCTTAATTCTGGTGTCTTGTCCTTAGTAATGAGAGAGCTTTTGTAGGTTGAGTCACAAAAGGGAAAGAATAGTCTTTGTTTGACTACTATTAACCTGGTGAATAATGTAGATAGTTTTTCTTTTTGACATTTGGAGAATAATGTATGTTTAATGTCAGTTCCACTGTTTTGCTTCCCTGTTGCTCTGCACAAGTATCATGGTGTTTCTCAGAAGTAAAAAATGGTACAGAACTGTCTTGAGGAAGGACTGAGTTGCTTTGTATCTTGCACTTGTGGCTGTTTGGTTCTACACCCATTTTATAGATCTTCTAAGCAAAATAAACACATCACCGTCTTCAGTCTTGTGGGGTTGGTTTGTCCTCAGTTGCATCTTTTGATATTGAATGGATTATAGATTAAAAACAAACTCTCACTATCAAAACTGTCATTATTCCCTTCTCTCTTCTTCTTCTCTCTGTCTCTCTTTTTTGGAAACAAACAAACAAACAAAAGCTACAATTTATTCTATCTTTATGCAGAGATGTTTGTTAAAACTCCTGTTGTTCTTGATGCTTCTCAACTCCTGCCAATTTATATACAGTTTTTCAGTCTTTTGTTTAACTTTTTTTTTTTTTCAAGATTACTTTAGTCCTGAGTGATGTTCTCTGGATGACACTTTTATCAGTGCCAAGCACCAAAGAATGATAACCTCTCATGTTTTATATATGCCAGTGCTGTTACTATACAGGCAGGTGAGATTCACATTTCTGCCACAGTCCTGCACTGTTCACAGGCACTTCAGCTCTGTTCTTCTCTTGTGATGCTGAATAGGACATTGCCACTTGCCCATTGTCATCTCGTTGAATCTTGAGCATCTTTCCAATTTATCAAGATCATTTTGAATCTTAATGCTGGCTTCAAGAATGTTTTTACCCTTGATGGTTTAATGTACACTGTAAATTTTACGTGAGTACTGTCTTCCATCATTTAAGTTAATGAAAACAATGACAGGCCTCTGTCTGAAATACCTGCCTACCTTTAGATAAAGTATTAAATCTTCTAGGAAAGTGTATTTTCAAAACTTTGGTAGAATTGTGGATTAGTGCTAGTACATATTTGTTCACCTTGCTTTTATGTATGCTGTATAGCTTTCTCAGAGTAAATAGAGATGATCCCTTCATCTCTTAAACAGTTATTTGGTCAAAGAACATATTGAGTATTTTGTGGATTTTTTTTTTTTTAAATTTCAGGTGCTCAGGAATAAAACAATTTAATGAAATCTCAGAGTATTTTTGTTCCAAAGTCTAATTCCTGTGCCGCGGTTGCAGAAAATTAGATGGAAGGCTTGAGAGTTTTACTATTGTGCCACTGTAGGTGATAGAAGATATGAACAAAAAATTTTCAAAGTGTCTGTATAACCACCCACAGAATAGGCCTAATGCATTCATTCAGGCTGGTTTTCTGAGAATTAATTTACATTTCATATACTTGAGAGTCTCACATGAAAAGATATTTTTATGATGATTTTTAATACAGTAATTTGATGAGATCATAAGGATTTACTTTGGAAGGATTTATAATTAATTTCTGCATATAAGAAGATATCATTCCACAAGTGTGAAGTTTATATTTATTTGTTCACCATAATGTTTCATGAAGGAGAGAGAAAAATAGGTGCAATTACAGAGCAACAGGATCTTCTGATCTCTTCTCTCCCTATATTGTGACTGCTAATATGAAATTTTCAGTGGAAAATCTGTGAAGAAGGAGAAAGAGTCCATGCCTCTTTAAAAAGCAAGAATTTAATTATGAAAAAATCCTGGTTTCTCTACACTGTGTTAAACTTCCTCGTGTCCTTTCCCTGCTAATTTATATTCTACCCTGTCCTAGATACAAGATCTTTTCCCCAAACTGCCTTCAATAATACAGAACATTGTTCGAGGGAAGATTTTTCTTCTCTCTTTCTGTTGAATGTGTGATGAAAAAGTTGAATTAGACTCAAACAAATGCATTTTCAGGAAAATCTTGTGGGGGTCGGAGGAACAAGCACTGAAACAACTGCTGAGTCACTTCCTCCTGCCGTGCCAGGTGTCCTCAGGATCCCAGAAAGGCTTGTTGAAGGCAAAACCTTCTTCACTGGTGTAGCACATCCATCTGGGACATCATCAGATGAATTCCTGACAAGGGGGAAGGACAAGATAATTAAGGAACTGACTTTGGGATGTGAGCTGTTGTGCACTGAGCTCAGTGGAGCAGAAGACTTGTAAATGTCACCATCAAACCAGATATTTATTAGTTGGAGCTGACAGACTCCAACTTCCCAGTAAGTGGTGAGAAAATATTCCCCATCACTTGAGACTTTTAAAACTGTGGCAGATTGAACATGGCCTGAAAAAAATGTTCTCTTGAGCTGAGTGCTCTTACAGCGGTGGGAGGAGTGATGAGATGAGCAGTTTTGGTCTTTCCCTCCTGGTTCTGCCTCCCTACTTTCCTGTCACCACCTCCAAGACGCTATTGGTTGTTTCTACAGTCAAAATTGTTTCCAGGGTGCTATAGAGTAAGTGGGAACTTGACTTATACACTAGTGAGTACTGGCCAGAGAGCAAAATAATGGGAACACTTCTAAAAAAATAATATTGACTTTTTTCCCCTCCTTGCTTACCAGCTGCAGACTGTGCCATAAGAGAAACCAATCACAGACTCATTCCCAAACTGTCCAGATGAAAAAGACCTGGAGGCTACTTTGTTTATTGCCATAACTCTCTGGAATTGCTTCCTGCCATATATCTGAGTACTATATTCAGGCTAATTTGCCATAACTTTCCACTAGAAACCTATTCCATACCCTGATAAATCTCATCTCTAGCTCTTCCTGCAACCCCCATCCCGAAGAACTCAGTCCATGTTTTCATTTGTCCATTTTCATTCCGAATCAGAGATGCTGCCTGAAATATTTAAAGGCTAAGGACCTCAACAGGCACTGGAGAATGCTGTCGATGTTTTCCCTGTCATTTTCTTTGCTCTGTGAAGGATCTATCATTGTAATAAAAATTCCAGACAGGCAAGAAAAATCATCCATATTACTGGACAATCTGCTACCCTTATCTCCTGCAGATGAAAACCTTTTTACCTATAACTCGGGAAAGTATTATTTTAAAAGTATGAAAAGAGAAGCGCCTTATTACATAGTTGGTTCTACCATGCCGAATTAAAGAAATACCTTTATAGAATATAGAGGACAAATTGAATTTCAAACTAATCTTTCAGGTGTGTAGATATTCTCCTGGGCCAAGAGGATGTTGAAATGGTTCAGGCTTCATTCTGCAATGCAGAACCCAGCAGAGACTTGGGTACCCCACTTTTTGTGGTGCCATTTCGTCCCTGTCTTGATGTGGGGTAGTTTACATAAGGCTGTGTATTTACAATACACTGTGATGACCTCAGAGGAGGCAGTCCCAGCTGTAAGGCAGGACACATCCTCATGAAAATCATTCTCCAGGTGCTCAGCATTCCCATAGGGTACTATATATTACCATATCATCCCTTTTTGATTCAGGAATGCTCATACCTGATTCTGTAAATGCTCATTTATCTGTTTCACCTTGTCCATGACACCTCACTTAGCCCACACTGAAACTAATGGAAAGTTTTTTTGTCCTTTATGGGGGAATTGAATCAGACTCAGCTGGAAGATAAAATGATGTTCAGATTCAAAGATATTGAGGATAAGACCGTAAAAGTCATTGGTTAGAAGATAGTTTGAAATTTCTTCTGCCATTGCAGCATTAATTGTGTGTTGAAATATAAATATTTTGCTGTTCTCATCCAGATCTTTGAGCTCTTTATCAGCTTATTTTCAAATACTGTAGCCTTAATACAGGTATTGAATCCTTTTACATCTTTTAGCAGTAATCCTTGTAGTGTCACTAAATACAAAGAAAGCACTATTTCTCTGAGCAAGTGGTGATGAAGGTGTAGTGTCTTGGGAAAAAATAGCACTTTTTTGTGTGTGGATTATCACTTTTGAGCCCCCTCTTGGTTATCTCTCTTTGTTTCACACAAGGATGGTATTAGTAGCCTGGAACAATGTGTGCCCTTTCAATCGGAAACACTTCTTGATTTGTATACTTATATAGCACAGGCCAAGCTGAAGTGAGAATTTATTTCCTGAAGAAAACAGATTTAATGTGAAAGGTGATCCTCAAAAGTTTCACAGTTCCAGTTGCCTTGGATAAGCACCAAGAAAGGCAGCTGCTGCTCGGAGTGAGTCTCCCCTGTCCCTGAGAGCTGCACACCACAGATGAGGTGGGGGAATGTTCTGTGCACAGGCCCCTCTTTTCAAGGACAGTGCACATACTAGAAGTACTAAAGGAGGATTAATATGAGAACCATGAAATCCAGGCTTTCAGTTCCTCATTCTGCATTGCATCGTGGTTCAGAAATCTGCCTAGCACAGCTTTCAGCTCCTGCCCCTCACTAATTACGTTCTCCCTCTGCCTACCTTTAACTTTGCAATCCTGATTCTCATAACCCCAGACCATTCTAAACTTCATTGTGTTTATAGAAAAACAACAAAAAAAAGAATAAAGAAACAATATTAGCAAAATATTCACCATCTTTTAGAGCACTAAAAAAATTATGGCAATAAGAATGTTTATTGGAATTTTAAGACTGTTTATACATTTGTTCTTAAATTAATGAGTGCAAAAATAGAGGGAGGACAGAGTGAGTAAGTAGCTTATTGTCTGGAGTGCTGAGAGCTGCCTAAAAGGATGTTGTACTGAGAATACACTCCAACGTGAAAAAGAGACCCACAGGCAAACAGCTATTATCTGAAGTAATCTTCAGCAAAGAGGATGTGTCTATGAAATAACTTTTGGAGACCTTGGGTAATTCGATGCCTCAACCTCTGCTCACCAACCTATTAGATCAGAAAAGAAATGTTCATAAACCCTTTTGAAATACCATTTGTTCCCACCAGAAGTGCACTAAAGTGTATGGAATATGGTGAATGAAGGATGGGTTAGTGTGTGACCTAATGATGAGATGAACAAAAGAGGGGAAAAACATTGCACCACCTTTTTGCAAGTTCCATTTATCCATGAAATAACAATTGCATTCATATTTGCATTTCCATTACACAGAATTACTATCTTCTGACTTACCAGCACAATGGTATTGTTTTATTTATTTAAACTGGATGGTTTGCTTTCCATGGTGTGACCAGCTGGGAGAAAAATAGGATTCAATAATGTGAGCATTTCACAGTAAATAAATTGCATTGATACAACAATATAAAAGCTGTGCTCAGCAGTTTCTGTAGGACAAGGTCTGTTCTAGAACTATGCATCCAGCTTTCTAAACACTTGGAGAACTATAAAGGTTACATCTTGGTGTATGAAATAATACAAAAATATATTGAATTTCCACTTAGGATTCTGTTTACTCACATCTCCCCATTAAAGAAGTTACATGTTTAATCGGCTGCTTTCAAGCAGAATATTTGTCTCTCTATTTCTTGCTCATATTGCAGGCTTCTCTGTAAAATCTTGCTGTGATTAAGGACCATTGGCTCAGTTTCAAATTCACTCTATTCAGACATCACAACCCCCCCAAAAAGAAAGAAAACTGAGAAAGGCTTCAGAAAGATTCTTTAGGTGTTAGATATGTTGACTTGATTGCCTGTCAGATTTAGTGTTTTCTGTGCAGAATCCCATCTCCTCTGCAGGTTCTTCACCAGGACAATTGCTCTCCACTCCACTTCTTTGAGCTGTCAGAGACAATGGAGTTCCCTTCCTTTTCTTTGGTCTTCTCTGGATACCCACAGGCTCTCTTAAGGAAACCCTTTTGGTATTTTGCTGAGGAAGCTGTCAGTGAAAGCTCTGCTTCCACCTCCTAAGCAGGTGCTGTTCGAAGAACAAACACTCAATCTCTATTCAACACTCTGCCTCCTTTCCTACTGATGTTTACAAAGTTCTGAAGCTGAGGACACACTCAGCTGCAGTCATGACTGCTGTTCCACGTGGACAGTGGTATGAACTGACAACACTGCTACGTGTGGCTGTGGATTTGTTACAGCAGTTGATGGCAGGGCTTTGTGGCAGGAGAGCCCTTCCATAATGTGTTCCCTTGACTCTGATTTCTGTTTCTCATGCAGTGCTTCCAGTCCACGGCCCAGCTGGACACCAGTCAGTCTTTGCTGGTATTTTGCCAGCAATAAATCCGTGCAAACCCCATCCTCCTCAGCAATGATAGTGTCCATCAGAGAAGGGCAGTGAATTATTTTGGTGGCACTTGAACTTGTTTGGCCTTTGCAAGACAGTGAATTCTTTATATACTGCTTAAAGAATTATTTTAGCATTTTGAGTTTCATAGAAACCCTGGATTCTCTCAATATGAATAAAAAATTCTTGAAGGAATGAAACCAGTGAGGTCATGTCTTAGTTGGAAGGGTAGAAAACCAAAATGAAAATAAAAATACTTGCCTCCTTTTAATGTTCCCAGTTGTCCTCTTTCTCCTTGTCTACTTTGTAACAACTGCAATGTTTCTATTTCTGATCCAGTATGAAGGAAAAAGAAAAGCCTCTTGAAAATGTAGTGCTTGAAGATGGACAGCACATATTTTTATTCAGAAATTTTTTAACTATTCATATGTGCATAAAAGTATCTCAAACACTTAAGTTAGAAAAAAAACTCAAACCATTTTGGTTTTAACTCTTTGTATTATTCATTGCAATGGGGTAGTTTAGGATGGTGAACTCAAACATTCAAACTTGTTATGAACTTATGTACATAAAATGATACCCACAGTGATATACAGGTATAACAGTATTTTATTATGAAGCATTTGTGGTGAACTCTTTTTTTATAGATAATACATATAATGATTGAAATTGTAAAATAATTAATATTTAAGTCAAGCAATTTCTGACTTTTTTTGAGACTCCATTTCTGCATGCCTCCATAAGCATCTGGAGCATGGAGGCATAACCAAAATCTGCAGCAGAAAGGGATGGAAAACATTGTTATACTTTGTCTCTCAACAAAAAAGCACACATACATTCTACACCTCCCGTTTCTACCCTGCACATACACTGAAATACTCTCTTTATCTTTCTTTAGAGATACACTTTATATGGTGTATATATCCAGGGTGAATAAATTGAACAAAAAATACTGTAGCTATATTTGTATTTATCTTTAGCAAGACAGCTATAGCCTGCATCCTCTGCTGATGACAATTAGAATGAAAGAGTAGAAATTACAGCAAAGAAAGAACTTCTCACACATTATGCATGAACATTGAGCTGATTTTATTCTAATGTTCCACAACATCCACACAGCAGTCAGAAAGCTTGAAACAATAAAGCATAAAAAAGATCTAAATATTAATTTTTCTTTTTATGCCACTGGCAAATTAAAACCTTAAAAACATTGGGATTTCATTGGTGCCACTATTTGATGTTCATAAAGAAACTGAGGAATTTACATCTCCAGTTTTAATTATATATGATCTTTAATTCTATTTTTGTGCATAAAAATGGAAGCCTTGCACCACCTCTTCTGCAAGGGTGAGAAGCAGAATTTCCTCATGGTATTGTCTTTAAACACCACTTAAGTCAAAGCAGAATGGATGCTTGAGCAGACCCTTCGTCTGTGTAAGGGATGGCTCTGTTTCCATTAAAGCTCCTGAAACTGTGATAAGTATCCTCAGGTGTGGATCTGGCCTCCAATTTTTTACCAAGAAGTAACTACAACACAGCAAAGGTTGTAAAGCATTCACTTTGAAAATCTGAGACTTTCTGCAACAACACTTTTTTCCCCCTGTCTCAGTATCCTCCTGCCTGATGACTCTTCTGCTGACAGTAAACTAAATATTGAACAGCCCTTCAAGGGATTTGGCTCTTTACTTCTGAGCTTTTCAAAGAAACTGATAAAATGTCTAATTATTTGAATAATCAAGGGAATGAATATTTGATCACCAACATCAAAGATGAAGCCATAATTCAAGAGCTGAGGTATATGCTTAATATTGCATTACTCATAACACAAAGAGAGTTATAATTTCCTTGAAAATGTGTTTGTTAAAGGTCTTTTGGAACAGTGAAATGGAGGAATATTGAGCATTAATTTATATATATTTATTTAATTATCCAAAACTTGCCATTGTGTCATTTGTCAAGCTGTTGGATGGAAGAAATCATGGTCAGTTAAGGACAATAACCTCAAATTTGGACGCACTTCACAATGCCAATAATGGTCTGAAGTCCGACCAGACATTGTGAATAATATTAGGTTTCACACATATGTATTCTTATTATATTTCTTAATTATTTGTAATAAGCCAGGCATGGAGGCTGTATTACCTGTTTAGTGTCAATGAAGTAATTTTGTTTCTGTTTCTGACTGAGATACACTGAAAAGTGACTATGGAACATTATCATTGCCACTACCAGCTAGATCCTGCTTGCCTTTCTCTTCCCAGCATCCTAAAGAGAAACCAATTTAGTCCTAATGCCCCTTTTCCCCCATCATCCCTCAAGGTTCAGCACCACAGCTAGCACTGATCATTAAAAAATACACTTTGACTTTGATGTGACCTAAAGCTCAAACTGGAGCCAGCCAGGAAACAAAGCAGCCATTTCTATTTTAATATTTCAAACACACCTTAAGCAGTTTGGGGACCTTCCATCAAGAGCAGTTGCTGCCTAGAGAGCCACTGTCAACTTTATGAAGCCCTGTACATTTACCTGCCCTGACAAGTTGCTCATATTGAGATGCCAGGTTGTTTTGGTTGAAGATAATTAAAATTATTAACGACTATCTATCAAGATATAGGGAACTGCAAATGCAGAAAGGCCACTTAAT
Source organism: Corvus moneduloides (assembly GCF_009650955.1). Lineage (NCBI taxonomy): Eukaryota > Metazoa > Chordata > Aves > Passeriformes > Corvidae > Corvus > Corvus moneduloides. Next base: position 21,893,698 of record NC_045485.1, read on the forward strand.
AGAGCCTGGGCTAATTGAGGAATGTGGGTTTGGACCCTTTCCTCCCTTCTGCGTCCCTGGAATAAATCACAAAAGACCAAACACTGGCTCACTCAGGTATGTCCAGGCACAGGGTTTCAGGCCTGGATTTGCCACCCACTGCCCTTTACTGAGGCAGAACAGTGCACAGTGAGTGCAACGCTGCACAGAGAGAGCCCAACAACATGCTGAGAGCTCCAAGTCCAGTTCCCAGTCCCTATTTTACACATTTAATCACTTTCTCATTCATTCTGCCGTGTGTTTCCACTGATTAGATCTCAAGTCATGCATCTCCCACTCACATTTAATCTTTTGTTAGTTAGGTTGCGAGTAAACCAAGCATGACTCTGAGCTTCATTTATTCACAGAAATGTTATGTATTTTCAGCAATATATTTGAACATTTTCTGGTGTGAACATGCACCTGTACAGTGCTCAGGTGTCTGAGTGATTGCCAATGCTCTTTAGTGGACTGCAGACATCCTGCTTATTAACCTGAGTAACTGCTCACCACTCATATTCTCAAGAACCCCATCACTTCTGCTGCACAGCAACAATATTTGGGCTTTCTACTTTCTGAAAGGCATGTAGCAATATTTCATACCACGTACTAACCCAGGTTCTCAGGCAGAAAACACATCAGTCAGCTGCAGTTATGCAGTTAAAACAACAAAAAACCAACAAAACTTTTGTATTTAAAAGTGACTTGTGCTCATTTTGTTTGAATAAATTTCAAAAGAAATGAAAATTCATAGCCTCCCCAAGAAGATAAATCTTCCCAAATCTTCTAAAAATTCACAGCTAGACAAAGAAAGCGAGGTCATTGCCTCATTGCCCTTAGGGACATTAGGACTCTGGACTGTGGCAGTGTCCTTTGACCACCACACCTTTCCCAAAATGAATGAGAAAGAAGGAAAAAGGCCACCTGTGTTATGTTGAGCTCATTGTCAGTTAAAAGAACAAAATATTGTATGGGTTTCCTCGCAATTATTAGATCTATAGTGAATAAATGATCCAAGTGAAAGGATAAGGAGATTAAAGGAGGTTTGTTTACCCAAAGAACTCTTCAATTCTTTGATAATAGAACTCTTCATTGTAAAAAAACCCCCACCTTCAACTGAGGAACAATAGCTCAAATTGCAGATATTCACAAGCAGAGACAAAACTTACTTTAAAAGAGGCAATACAACTACTATTATAATTTCTGCTGTTAAGAAATAATTGCAAATTGTACTTGTGCCTGAACCTCCACTTGGAGATCAAAGACCAACTGTAATAAGAAAATATCTCTTATAAAAAAGAGGCCCCATTCTAACGAATGCCTAAAATAAAAATGGGCATCCAGACAAAATGTGTGTACAGTCAACTATCCTAGGGGAGCAAGAGCAACCCTGGAGCTTCTCACAGAGCTGCAGCTACTCTTTTTTATCTTACCATACCTTAAAAGCAGCTTTTCTTCCTGTCTGTGCCAGCTCTTCCACAACAGGAGCTCAGCAGGAATCCTCACGGTGTGATCCAGCAGCTGCCCTTGGACATCCCAGAGCCGTAAATTCGCTGCTGATGGGAGAGAGGGCATTGATGGTGAGAGGAATGGCAAAGCACAGCATTAAAACACCCTGCAAAAAACCTAACCAAAGAATTGTAAGCATTCACATGAGCTAAAAAAAGAAATTCAAGGTAATTTAGATATAGCTTGGCTAAAACATAAGGCACGGAAAGCAGCCAGCAGATATTTTAAGGCCGTGTTTGCATAGGAAATACTTAGAATGGAAATACAAAGAACTGTGAAGAATTGCGTAAATAGGAGAGTTCAAATCAAGGGAAAATTAAAAAAAAAAAAAAAAGGATTTGACAGCAAGGCTGTGTAGTTGCTTCATTTTGATTTCACAAGGGAAACACTCCAACCTGTTTCACTGGATACAGTAAAACACAAAACGAGTTGGGCAAAAGCAGGAGAAAATATACTGAAGAGAAAGTCAGCAGTCAGAGGTGGAGCATGAGAACATTTCCATCCATTAATTACCCATTTTCTGGCTGGTGTTTCACTGTGACTTTTTTTTTCCCCTCTGGAACCACTAACATCCCACCTCACAGTGATCCCAAGCAATGGGACAAACATCCCAAGACCTACTTGGACACTGATGCCACTCTAACTTAGCTGTCTGTGCCATTTGTGTCTCTGGAAAGAGCCAGCAACTGGGGTTAGGTCCTGGAAGAAATAGCCAGAAATTAACTGCTCTATTATAAGACATAAAAATGTAATCCAATCTTGAGAATGTGTGATAATTTCCCTAGTCTATTTTTATAATTGCATGGAAAATATTCTTGAACATTCCACATAGATTATTAGAGAACACTTAATTTATGCTGCTAAGTACTGCCTTAAAATACCTTTACTGGAGTCTTCAAAATGACAAACACCTGTCTTATCATTCACACTAAGAATAGGTTTCCAGCAGACCATAATAACAAAATGATAATTTGTGAGGTTCTGAAAGAAGATGGGACTAGTAAAAATCATCACAGAATTAACTTTTTAATATCCCAATATCACTGTTGCTTAGTAAGAGTGAGGTTTTGAGAATGAAATTAAAGCATAAATCCCTGGAAAAGACTTTGAGAAGCCTAACATTCAATTACTAGGTTAAAAAAAAATATCAGCTTTAAGGTTTTAAATGTGTCTCTATCGATAGAAATGCAAGGAGAGGATGTAAGCACACACTATTAGAAACAAGAGCAGCTCTGCACTGGAGATGTTTAGGGAATAGAATTCTTTGATCAATTCAGGGTCCAAAATTGTTCCATCCAGCATAGCAGTTTTATAGAAAGACCTCAAATTAGACAATTGTTGGTGCAACCAAATTTTTCTCCATGAAGGTATGGAAGGAGTAAAACATGTTTTCAAGGTGTTCTCCAAAATCCTGGGCAGCTCAGACAGATGTCCAAAGATCTTCCCAGTAATTTCACAGCTCTGCAGACCTGGGACACCACAGCTGGCACCAGGAGAACTGGGGAGAATTCCCCCACCCCCAGCCACACACAGGGTCAGGTTTGGAGGGTGGGGGCTCTGTCAGCCCCTCCCCTGCAGGGGTGACCTGCAGACAGGGCTGCCCACAGCCTCTAGGAAACTCCTTGCTGAGGGGCCACAAGGAAGGCGCTGCCTGGAAGCCACAAATGCTTCAAAGCCTTTCCCAGGGCTAAAGTTTCCCCCCTTCTGGAAGGCAGTCTAATGAATCCTGGCTCAGACCTGTTTCCAGATGCAGGGATGTTTTCCATGAGATACTTCAATTTCTGGGAAATAGCAGGGTGGTTTATCTCAACAGAAGACTGTCTTGTCTGATGAGGTCTGACTGGCCTGTTTCTGCTTCATTCCTGTAGGGGGTTGCTTAACGCTGGTGATTATTTTTATTTTTAGAAGTTTACATTAAAAAAAGTCAAGCTTCTACTTAAAAAAAAAAAAAGAAGAAATTGCTTAGCTGAAAGCGAATGGTCAGTTTTGTATAAAATGGGAAGAATTTTCTGATGGTAAGGCAGAAGTCTATGTATAATGACATAGAAAGAGATGCAGCTGCTGTGGCTCAAGTGTGGCAAGACACAGAGCTCCTGCAGCATCCCCAGTTTATGTCTTACAGCAAAATCCAGGAAGGACACATACAGCAGTTTGGTGCCTCAGCATTGTGTTCAGCCTGGGCTGGCAGACTCATTCAGAGTAACCTGGGTGTTTCTGTACTGACCGGTAGGTCCAGAGGTGCAAATTGCAGCAAAAAGCTACTCAGTTTGTAGAGGTGAAAGCTATTTCTACCCCAAATCCCTCTTCCTGTGATGGGCCATGAACACCTGCTCAGCAAGTGAACTCCTGCAGAGTTCACTGATGTCTCCAGGCTCAGGATCACATTTATGCTGTTGATAAGCAGAAATTTGATCTTTGGATACACCTTGCTTCAAACTACACAGATACCACAAGGTGAGATGCCAGAGTTTCAATTACTTTTCTTCAACTGGGTGTGTGTAAGAGAAAGAGCAAATAAAATAGACAAAACTGCTGTTATTCAGAAGACACCCTGAGAAACAGGGAGACAGGGAAAGATTAAATGTGACAGGGACTCCCTGGAGGATTTTGGGGGAGTTAGGGAGGACTTTTTTTTAACCCCAGCACATCTGAAACTGAGAATCTGAGGCAACAAAGGAATAACAGTAGTTCACTAACAGGTAATTTTATTCTTAATTTCTCTGAAAAACGGCTAGAGAACTATTTAAAGCGCAGTGGAACTTTATACAAATAATACTTCCTTGGACAACAAAAGGAAAATAAGGCATGCCTAATGTGTGAGAGGAAATTGCTGGAGAAGCTCAGATAATGCTGTAGCCTTTTGTTGATTTTTCTTAATAGTGACTACAATTATAGAATGTGTCTATGTGCTATGAATAGATGATGTGAATAAAACTCAGGTACCCTGCTAGTCAGTTTTTCTTACCAATAAATACACGCCCCAGAAAACATTCACCTGTGTGGCAAGTAGCTTTTAATCCATGTACTTTGCACAATTGATGGAATTACAATGGGGATTCATTAGAGGCTCCCTTGAATGGATATTTGGCATTGCTGACTGTCCTTGGGCAGCTATCAGCCCAAATGTGGGTCAGCCAGAGGAAGGATGAAGCCAGAGCCCAGCTGGAAAACAGGTGTGCTGGAACAGAGGTATTAGGAATCCGTGATCTGAATTCCACAGCTGGACAGACACCTACACCACAGAGTTCTCACTTTCACTTTTCCAAGCTGAGAGAAGAAGAATCTCACTGGTTTTAGTCTCTCCAAAATGAAAGGGGAAGCAGATCCTGTTTAACAGGAGAAACAATATTTAGTGACTCTCAGTGACATACTTACCAAATATTTATGTGTTAATGCCACACAAAACTGACTTCAGATGGCATAAGCCACATTTCGTTCACTGGATAGTCTAAGTAATGCTTCTGCTTAGTTGTTATTGTGCTTGAAGCCCTTCATTCTTCCCAAAAGTATCTGGGCAGTTGGGTGTTGCATGGTCCCCAACTGGAAAGGGAAACACACTGATCTTTCTTAACGACTGTAAATTTATTTAATTGTGTTGGATTCAACTATTTTCATGCGTGTCCAGCTGAGTTACTGCTTAATCTGAGCTGAAATCTATGAAATCTAAGAAACCAGGTTTGTTTGGTTTTTTTTGTTTTGTTTTGGTTTTTTTTTTTTTTTTTTTTTTTTTTTGAGGAATCTGTCTGAAAATAACACCCTAGCTTGGTTTAGCAAAGTCACATCTGTCCTCATCTAAGCTTTGCCAGGAGGTGAGATGTAGCAGTTGTTGAATGGTGCTTCTTGGAAAATCACACAACTATTTCAAATAGAATTTCTAATATGTGGCATCTTAAGGTAATGAAAAGACTTTTAAATAACGGGTTTTTTTTCCTTTTCTGTTCATATTTTTTGTTTTCCTAAGGTCTTTCCTTTTCTCTGATAGTCAAAAATATAGAGAGGCCCTCAGAATAAATCTGCATGGGTCACCTGACTTCAGTGGTTTCCTGACAATTGCAATGAGTTAAATTTCCAGCCTTGTGATTTAGAGCATGAGATCATCCACGTCAGGTCTTAGCCACTCTCTAGCAATGCATACCTAGGGAAAAATTACAAGGATAAGACTTTGCAACTGAGGCAGAAATTACACCTACTAAGTCTTCTATGGAGTTTTTTCCTTTCATCCATTTGGCTGCTGGACTTTTAACCTCAAATATATTTCTGGCTCATAGCCATGAATTTGACTAGTTGTTTAACTAACTAGTTTAACTAAACTAACCATTTAACAGGATGTTGGAAAATGACCTTGTGATTGTTTGGAACCTGTAACCTGAACAGCCCATTTGCTGTCCTCTTGTTCTTCTATTTTGAGAAACAGGGAACAATTCCTTTCTCTTAATTTCTTTCGTTATAATTGCACAGACCTGTGTCATATCACCCTGAGTCATCTCTTTTCCAGCCCTAGGCTTGCTTGGTTGTTTTCTCTGAGAAAGAAGCTATTCAATATGTTTGCTCATCCTTCTCCCTGACTGGAGTTCTTTTTTCTTCTCTTTCCAGATGAGAAAAGATCTAAATAAATACTACCCAGAGACCTCTTACTTTCTTTGAAGACCGCAGTGATCTTTTTAACAGTACTGTGTAAAAATGACATATGTGAAATACAATGAAATTTGTTGACACTCCCAACACTGAAGATTAAGTAAATAGGATTTTACTCTCTGTACTAAATCTGCTGATGAAGAAGCTAACTTCTGATCAGCAGCAGTTACAGTAACTAGCTTGCCTGCTTTCCTCACGCTGGGGATAATTCTGCCTTGGAGATGCCACTCGTTGATTTCTTTTTGCCACGACAGATGTTTAAGCTGATACTTCCTTAGATGACAAGACTGAAAATAGACTGAACATCGTTTGATGGAAACCCCCCAGCATCAACAGAACCAGTACAGACCCCAAGCCCTTTATCTTGCCTCTCAGACAGTACTTTGGCAGCCCTATATATGATAATGTAAGAATAATTGCTTATTACATCTCTGCTGTAGCACACAAGCATTGTGTAATTCAGCATTAATGTCTGACAACCCAGCTGTCATCTTTCCAAAAATACTTGCTCTCTAACTACTGTAGCTGCTGCTGCTTCTACTTCAAACCAAGGGAAGAGATTCTGCTCAGGGGCATTTTGACAGGGTGTTATCTTTTGAAAAGACAGATGTTTGTGCTGCAACTGTCTGGTGGTTTTAAGGCTCATGCACATGTTTCAATAAATAAGTGCTAAATTACTTGCCAGGTTCTGAGTTAAAGTGGACTTCTAGAGAAATATGTAGGTGAAACCCAAAAGTAAGACCAGCATGCTCACAAGAAAAGTTTCAAATCACCTTTGAAACAACAGGAAAAGACAAGAAACTCTGGCTTGAAGGCTTATGAATATGAAAAGACACTTAGAATTTATAAAACAGATGATGGTGTCACTTTCTGCCCTTCTTCATTTAATTTCCCAAGAGAAATACTTCAAAGGGAGGGCAAATAATTCCTCCCCTTGTAAGGGATTTTATTATTTGAAGTAGCATGTTGGTCCTTATTGACCCAACTTTGATTGGTAAGATGGTGATGAAATTAATCTGGCCTTCGGTATAACCACAATTAACTTCTCCAGAAGGGAGGTGATTCCATGTCTGGAAGTAAAAAAGTTTCCTTGGAAGGAGCAGCCCAGGGCATTTATGTTGTTTGAGGCTTCAATAGACTCATGCCAGGCTGATGTGGTTTGCCTTCCTCTGGCTCAGGTCCTCTGCCCTGGGTGGAATTTCACCTTGGCAGATAAATTACGGAAATTCTCTCACATCAGAACCACTGACTATTATCTGATGTGGGAGTTTAATTCCTCATTCAGATTCCCCATAATGGACCAAACAAAGACCTGGAGAATGACACATTGAACAGAGTTTAATAATCTTTAGAAAGCCTGGTTAACCTGTCACTGCTAAATGAATATGTGTCTCTGTGCACTTTAGATGCTGTCTTGTCTTAATAAATGGAAGTAGGATAAACTACTTGAGCTTTAAAACAACTTAAAAGGAAAGACATGAAACACTCCCCTCCCTCTGGTAATCTGCAATTCCTTACTGAATGAAGGGTGAGGAGGAAGAAAGAGAAAAGAAAAACAGGGATCCCATTTTCTAAAGTACTCTAAAACTCAGTCTTGTGCTACTGACTTACCAGAACACCAATCTGAGGACTCTGACTCTGGGAAATTTGCTCAGTAGGATCACTTTGAGTCATTCTGGAATCACAGAAAAGCAAACATAGGGCAAATAATTCAGAAAATTCATATGAGATGTGGGGAGGCAGGTAAATGTATATTACAAAGTACAATAAAAGTACAATGCCTTTTATATAAATACATAAATATGTATGTATATATATGTATGCACATACATACAAAGACCTTATGAAACCTCAAATTTGCAAGCTGTTCTGTACAAAGATTTAACATACATAAACTAGATCCTGGGGCAAAAAAAGACCACTTTGCAAGTTAGAACCTAACAGTATCTCTCCTCATGACAACGTGCCCACCCTGTTCAGCTAACCACATGCTTAATTTTATTTTGGACATTATGAAAATATGAAAAAAGCTTAGTTGCCTGGTGCTATAGCTCTGATCCTGTCTGATATTTTCTGCCCTGTTAGGAGCTGGAGAGGGCCATGGGTGCTCGTTGATTCCAGAGGCTGGAAGAAAATTTTGTTGGAATAATTTTGATTTTCTATGCCAAAATAAGATTTTTCCATATGAAGATTATTTCTTCTCCCCTTTGTCTTCCTTGGATTACACTCCTCCCACTGTACCTCATGCCCCAGCTGGAAAACCTGAAACCAAGGTTCCCCAGGTGCTGCCGTGGGAACTCCTGAAAACATCACCTCCTATGAATGTGCTGCACACTTCTTACATCCTGCTTTAGTTTTTTTAGAATTGCTTGTGGCACATCTTTGCAAGCAAGCAAGGCCACAGCAGCAGGTTCTTAGCAAGGCAGCACAATAGCTATCAGTAGATAAAGTTTTTAGTTCTTCCTTTTCCTCTGACCAGCTGTTCAAAGCAGTATGAAAAGCTGCAAGTATTCCCTGGGGAGAAAAAAGAGAAAGAAAATTAAATTAAAAAAAAAAAAAGGGAAGACAAAATGGAAGCGTTTCAACATTAAAACACTTTGATTTCTTTTTTGTTCAAAAAAAATCATTTAAAAATGCCTTGTATATTTTTTTCAGTGCTGATACTAGTTTAAAGTATATGAAAGAAATGAAATAAAATCTATTTACTTGATTTCTTTTTTTTTTTTAGATTGGCACTTTGGAAGCAATTCTTACTTGTTTTCCCACTTACTGCACATGGGCTTGCTTGCAAACTCGAGTGTGTGAAGCCGATTCCTTTTGCATGAGTGAGGTGGAGTGGGCACATTGGGCTCACACACAGCACTCTGCTCGTGAAGGGTCTCCTGGCACAGAGCTCAGCCTGTGCCTTCCCTCCCTGCAGCCCATCCCTGGCAGGGGAGAGGAGCCAAGTCCCACCTGTGCCACTCGTGGAGGTACAGCTGCTCTACAGACACAGACCTTACAGGGCTGATGCATTCCTTTGTCTCTGAAATTCCAACAGCAGCAATATTTTGAGAGAACAATGGCTTTGGAATTTCTTTAGGGCAATCTAGTGAAGTAGCTGTTTGTTCAAGGATTTGCTAACAGCGGGAGAGGTTTGAACGTGCACCCTCTTACTTTTGTCAGGAGAACATTGGCCTGCAGCCCCTGCAGGGTTGCAGAGGTTTGAGATAATCTTCGAGATGTGTGCTTGCTTTGCACGTATGTTCTGCTTTCAGAAAAGGCTGCAGCAGGTGATGTGCTCTCCAGCTCCACTCCTCCCGTGTTTTTCTGAGGATTTGGCTTCCTTATTGGATGTCTGATGGTGCACTAAGGGACGTGTGTCATAGAAATGACAAGTACAAGGTGACTTGTCCTAAACAACAGCTCTATGCAGGTTATGAATGTGCAGGAGGGCTGTAAAAATGAAAAGCTCAAAGGAGAATCAAGGCCAGGTTGGGTGGGGCTCTGAGCAACCAGATTTAGTTGGTGGGACCCCTGCCCATGGCAGGGGCTTGGATTGAGGTGATCTTTAAGATCCCTCCAACCCAAATGGTTCTGTGAAAATTGAAGCACAAGCACCCACAGTTCAGACTCCTTCACATCCCCTCCACTGCAGTGCAGAGGGGACACAGATTTTCACTGCTGGAGAGGGAATTTCAGGTGCTCCAGGTGCTCTCAAAGGCAGCTCCATGATTCCTCATCAGGGGTTTGCTGTGCCAGCCGTGCATTTGTGCTGCTCTCCATCCCTCCTGCAGTGGGTCCCACAGCTCCTTCAGGGAGGATGACTGACAGTGCCCCAACAGCAGTTCTTAATTATTTTCCAACTTTGACAATTAATAACTAATAAGGCCTATATAATCAAATGGGATTTCAAGCCCATGGTTTAAACTCAATTTACTGTACTTTCACAACTGCTAAATTTTTCTTTTCCTTCCCCCTAAGGCACCTGCTTCCTTGAATTCTGGGAGGTGAAGATTAAGCTGACAGATGGTATCAGCAGAAGAATGATTATGAGTTTTAAAAACCTTGATATTTTGGCTTAGTACACCACTTTTCATGCAAATACTGACATGGATATTAGCATCCAATTAAGAAAGTATAAAACTATGCCATTCTGTTACAGTTTACATTACAATCATTTAATGTTTCATTAAAAATACTAGAAGAGCTGCTCTGAAAGGGATAAAAATCAATGATCTATTTATCACTTCTGCTGCTTTGCTCTTCTGGCACAATGTGGCAGTGAAAATGGGCTATAAATGTCCTTAAATTATTCTGTTAATTTGAGTTGCTTTCTCCATTTTTTTGTTCTAGCCTTACCAAAGGATCTTCTATCAAGACACACTACCTGGTATTAAGGGAGTGTCAGCAAGGTAAAGTGTTAACTCTTCTGTGGTCATAGAGTATTTCCAATTTTTTTCCATAGGTTAGGTTATGTCTAAACATACACCATTTTTTATTTGGACAAGGACTGTCAGTGCAATTTAAACACCAAAACCAGCTAATTGTCCACAGATGAATGTTTAGAAATATCCTTTGTTTACTGTTTAGTTTTGTTTTTTGTGAGGAACATATATTCTTGGCACTTCCATTGAATAATAACACACTCTGTTATTAAAAATAATGCTCTGACTTGTTTAACATCACCACATTCACACCACTTTTTAAAAATAAGGAATAAATGGAAAGAAATTTCCCAGTCCAATGTGAGGTAACACATGAAATAACCTATGTTTATTATAAAAACTTAAAATAATTCATTTGATACGAGTATTTTTCTCTGGAAACATTATTACTTAATTAGCTTAAAATTAAAATGAAATTTGGAATGTCCTTAGAAAGTTTTCAAATGAAATGCTTTGAAAATTTGGAAACAAGTGGCTTTGGGTGAAGAAAATTCAATATACTTTTTTTTTCATAAATGTCAGGGATTTAACACACTAGATTTTGTTATTTTAACCAAGAAAGGTGTAATTCAAAAGGTTTTTGACCCATTATACATACATTAGTTTAGCTCTTTCTCACAGACGGGGAAAAGGTATAAATCTCCTCCTTCTCGTCATATCTATACCAGTGAACAAAACATGATAATGAAAATTATTCAAGTCTCATGAAATTCTGGTTTTGTGAGAAACTTTGGACATGCAGCCACATTATTTAGCAAACTATTTAAGTGTTACATGATGAGTAAATGAGGGGCAACATTGTACCTGCTGTAAACAGAGACCATAAAATAATACAACTGAACCTTCTCATCACTGACTGCACTGACCCTCAGATTACAGGACCCTCAGCTTGGGAGCAATCACCTGGACAAATGTCACTTACCCAAATAGCTTAGTCAGTTTAACAAGTATTTGAGGCTAAGAAACCTGTGACAATTCTCCTTCCTGCTTTGCTTTTTCCTTTTTATATGAAACGTGAACATACATCCCAACTCTGTCTCCTGCAGCTTCTGACTCCAAAAGCAACTGCTGGATACAGGAAGGATGACAAACCTGGATGGATCAGCCTGTAAAAAAGATAGTGGAGGCTCTGAGTGCTGAAAAACAAACAGCTCTTAAACTAAATGGAGTTGCACCATAAATAGCAACAGCTGGTTGCAAGTATTGCTTGCAGATTGTCTTCTTTATTAGGAAATATCAAAACCTCCAGTGACAATTCATCACTTTTCTAATGCTATTAGCAGTAATGGAAAAATGCCAAGTCATTTTCCACAAATCTCCCTCAGGTCTCTTTAAATTCATAAAGCACCCAAGATTAGAGTACAACCTGAGTCAAAGAACATTGACTGGCCCTTAGCTGACCAAAAAATACCCAGCCCTCTGCTAGAGAGGCATTGCTGAATTGTTTTAAAGGACAACAGAACATCAGAGTTGAGTTTTTTAACTGGAGATGCTGAGGCTTGTTTGCTTTATTTCATTTGCATGTGGGTTGGTAACAAGACTGCCCTACAAGGCCAAACTTCACCATAGCTCCTAATAGCCATTGCATTTGATATCAAAATTACTTGTAAATGCTTTCAAATTTGAAACACCACCACAATAACCAGTAGCCTGGCTGATTTTGCAAACTCTTGTAAAATTTTTAGACTAATGTTCATTTTTATGGTTGGTATAGAGGGTAGGATATAGTTTGGTTTCATGCAATGGCTAGAAGCTAATGCTAACTAATTCGAATTCAAAGGAGTATATTACAGATAGGTAGCCAGCAGGACAGTTTACCTAGGGAAGCAATGGATACTTACACATATAAAATCCCTATTAGTCATTTCATTCAAAGAGCAAATACTTTAAATCTTTTCTACCAAAAAGTCAAAATACCATAGTCTCAAAAAGTATGAAAAAATCAGAACATTTTTTCTTAAGTAAAATATTTTGACATCTTTTTACGACATTGTTCCAGGGTTTTTACCAGTTCCCAAAATGTATCATTGCAGGTATTGTGGAACATTCCAAGAACAGAGTGTGGACAATGCAACCACTCTGTAAAAAATAAAGAGTTTGGGGATTCATGCTACAACATTTAGAACCTCCTGTGGTTTCTATTCTTCAAACACAAGGCAGCAGTTTTACAATATCACTTAGTACTAAGTCACCTGTTCTTTTCTGCTGGGATTCAGCCATACAGGATTCAGACAGGGCTGTTCCTCAGCTTGGAGATAAGGATATAATGAATACTCACTCTGTGGATCAGCTCAGTGCCGAGAGAGAGGTGAGCAATGAGTGAAAACTTCCAGTTCTCTTCACAGACGTGCCTGCCATTTATCTCACACTGTATTCTGGTAAACAAAATTCAAGGGAGAGCATATAAGAGAACAACCAGACTAATGATCTGCAGTGTTAATGTTATCTATTTATACTAAAAGTATGCTTTTAGCTAAATGCCTTTTCAGTTCCCTTCCTGGGCAGCTAAATGAAAAAAAAGGGTGATAATGGCATTTTCATTATTTTAGGAACATATTTACACCTTAACAAAAGAGCTCTTGGGGGGCACAAGAAATGAAGATGCAAGTGCTTAAACCAATAAGAAAATGTTTTGTGGATTATGTTAGAAATGAAAATATAAACTGCTAACAAAGTCATCTCAAAGAAAAAAAACCCAAATGGTAATGAGACTTTTAAAGCTGCAGTCAAACTTCATCTTCTCATTGTATTTCAGTAAGTTTTCAGGAAGAAACCTGCAGGAAATTTTCTTGGACCATCAGGAACTAAGGAATTTTTTTCAATACATGAAATCATAGTTTTCTTTTGTGACAGATATCATCTCTTAAAACAAAGACTTCAAGTACATATAGACACCAGCAACCTTGAGCCACCAATCTATTTGAAAATTTGGGGCTCTCTGCTCTTAGCCATTTAAAAGGCATGCATTTTAAGGGAAATTTAAATAAAGTTTATGCTCTGTGATACATTACATTTACTTATGAATTATGGAGTTGTCAGGTTCTGGTCTCATGTTCTTCTGGACTGTTTTCAGTGCAGTGTTCAGCAAGATGCAACTTCTCAAGTCTAACAGAGAAACACAGGAAAATTTCTCCCTTCATGTGGTTCTTCTCACTTTGGCATTTGGTGATTGGGGAAAAAAACTTACAAAAAAAAAAAAAAGAAAACTGTGGATGAAATCTGAAGTCAAAATTTAAAGCAATGCAAAACACTGAAATATGCCAGCATTTGATCTAAGGAGCCTACAGAATTAGCATAGTGAGCATATGTTCATGTTCAAAGATAACAGACATTTTTGATAACCCTCCCTAAACTTAGGTCATCTCTGATTTACATATTTAAATGTTCCTTTTTTCTTTTTTTTTGGGAATGACTTAAATCAGGGTCACCTTCATCATTTGTACAGAGATATATACACAGCTTTCATTTACATAAATGTTTAACTACAAATATTTCACCTCAATTTTTAAATGGTAAATCTGTATAAAATTGCTCATTTTCTTGTCCAATAATTTTTGTAATGTAGAATTATATTTTCTTTCTCTGCATATGTGCCAAAACTCTGTCTGCAGAAATGATGCCTGAATCTCATTCATCCACACCTGAGCTGATTATTTGTTGGATCTGTTTTCCCTCTTCTCCATAATCTTCTCTTATAAACTCCTTATTAAAGTCCTTAAAGCAACCTAGCTGCTTTAAAGTTTTTATCAGAACATCTGTATTTCCAGAGAATATTTGGGAACTCATGATTCTAGCACAAGCCATTGCTGCTAAACATTTCTGACTAGCCTAGCATTAGCCATGATAAAGATCATTTGATGTGGTCAAAGAGGGTGATCTAACAACATAAATCCCATAATTCCATTAAAAGCATAGGTAAATGCCTAAAAAACCCCAATCACAAAATTATCTTAAAACATTGTGAAAGCATCTTAAAAATGCAGATGTTTTCTTTTTTCTTTTCACATGTGGCACTTGCAGGAACCATAGCACTGATGAGAAGGAGACAGGAACATTCACAATTTTACCTGAAGCAGCTGTGTGGTTTGCTGTGACAGTTACCAGGGCCTGATGTAACATTTCAGCCGTGACCATTTCTGTCTGATTTTTGGCTGAAACACAAAGCTGTATTTCCAAGCTGGCCTTTGCTGTAGACATGTTTCCATCCAGAACAAGCTGATCCTTCTGGTTTACTCACCTCTCCAGCCGCCCTCCTGACTTGGAGGATAAGAGCAGTCTGAAATTGGGGCCTGGCAGGGCTGTGTACGGGTCTAAATCCTTCTTGGAACTGATGGGAAAAGTATCTTCTCCTTTTTTTTTTTATTTTTTGCCAAGTGAGCTCTGATTAGGTTACAAAATTCTCCATCGAGATACCACAAGTACTCTTATAACAATGGGTAGATGTCACAGCATTTGTATGAGAATAAGCTGGACATCTAATGAGGTCAATTTTGGAGCTGTGTTTGTGTTCCACTCGTAATTACCCTCCACAGGCCAGGGAAGCTTGCCAAGGGCACTGCTGTAGCTTTTTACAGCAGGTTACGTACTTACATTTTATATCTGAGTATCTGAAGATACTTCAGGGCAGTACTTCAGAAGCAAACTGCATTAGTTGCTATGCCAGTGGATATGAAGCTTCCATGGCTTCAGACAACGTTTTCCCTTTATTGGGAAGATTTAAAAGCCCTGCATCCAATTTTACACTTTGGCTACACCACTAAAAACCCCAAAATACAGCACAGAGTGTTTGAGAGTGTGCATTAGCTCTGCTATCATTCATGCTCCTGGTTAACGAAATCCCCCAGACCATTTGTCAGTGTTATGAAGCTCCCACAGCAAGTGCAGCCAGCCATGGCATCCAGTGTGCCGAGTGCTGGGTGTACCTGCCTTCCTAGAAAGGCTTGGGGCACTGGATGAGCTCATTACAGGGTTAGAGAGGCATTTTAAGGCTTTTTGCTGTTTCCATCCTCAGTCCCTTGCACTGGCTGCTGGAGGCACTTCCATACTGCCAGGACTGAACGGGGATTAGTTTGATTCTTTCCCACTATGAATATTAGAAAATATACCACAGCATATCCAAGTGTTATGATACTAACTGCACCTTTTGTACATGCAATAAGCGGGCTTTCAGAATAAAATAACTCCTCTGTGCTTTTCCTCTTCCTCCAGCTCCTGGTCTCCCCGCTAGCAGAGTTACTGCCATTGAAGTTCTTCACCTCAGCCCTCACTTGCCCCTAATGCCATGGTCTCTGTTACCCCATTGGTTTCCCCCAAAACCTGGGGCTCGCAAGGATGGCTGCCTTTGCTCTGAGATGAGAGCAGAGGAGCCATCCAGAGGGCAGCAGAACTGGGGACCTCACTCTCCTTGACAGTTCACCCAGGGAAAGCCACTTCAGCTGAAAAGAGAGGGAGAAGTAGAGACAGGCACACAGGGGCTGGAAAAGCACAAGTTCTGTATTCAGCTGCCTGGGAAGGTGCATGTGCAGATTCCAGATGAGAATCATTGAGTCATTAAGCTTGGAAAAGACCTCTAAGGTCACCAAGTCCAGTTATTAACCTTACAGGACCAGGTCCACCACTAAACCCTTTGCCTTAGCACCACATCCATGCAATTTTCGAACACTTGTTATGTGGCACAGCTACCAGAGAGGGAAATATTTTACATCAGGGTGTACTGAACAATGTTTGATATTCAGCAGCTCTACAACTCATGGTTTAAGAAGACAACATCATTAAAACAAGAGGTTTATATTCAAATGAATGCTATACATTACAGGAGTGTCCCCAGTGAGACAGGCCCAAAGGACTGCACTGGGAATGGGTTAAAATTTAGCCTGGATAATGACCTTCTGCTGCTATTAATCTAGTATGTGGCACAGGAATATAGCACATAAAGTTACAGATTTTTCTTTCCTACAATCACAAAAGCAATAAAATTAGATAATCCCAAGCTTCCTGTGTTCATATAAAAGAAAAACATAATTTTAAAAACTAAGACCTATATTTGAGTTCAATTTTTCAGGCAGGTTTCAAATCTTAGAAGTGTAAAATAACAAAAAATTATCTCCCAACAAAAAGTATTGCCTTTCACTTAGGTCCAAAAGCCTGCTGATATTTCATTCATCTGCATCAAATTAAGTTCAGGTGGGAGGCTGCGTTTATTGGTTTATTTGCTTTCTTTTCTCCTAGGAAAGCTGACCTGATTATTGAACTTATCTCTGTGGTGAAAAACTAAAATATAACTTCCTTGGTGCTGCTATTTTCCCACAGCTTGCACAGTTCTGCATTCCCAGGTTATCAAAATCTGCTTGTATGAAAATCTTAAGTGGGAATGTGAAATTAAAGAAAAAACTTTTTATCATTCCTCTGTTATGAAGACTAATTTATTTATTGTTTAATCTGATAAGTAAGCAAATATTTATTGAATATCTAGTCTTTAAATTGCCAAATAATTATATATTGGGCTTAACTAGTTTAGTTGCCTTCAATCTACCAGTCTTCATTTCTCTGCAAGAGTATATCACAGTCTTCATCCTTTATCCTTTAAATATTAGACATTCTGATGTTTGCCTGGTGCCACCCTATGTTCTGTGTAGAGTTTTATTACAGAAGGATGAAATGGGGCTTGCAGATATAAAATCTCCCAGGTTGCCCTCGGGTAAGTATCATACTTAAATGCAAGAGTTATTATAATGAAGCTGATAATTATACCGTACACAAAAGGCAACGTGGAGGATGGTGCAGGAATGCACTGCACCAGAGCTGTATTTTAGCTGCAAGGGGAGTGAGAGGTTAACTATTGCCTTGCTGAATTCAAAGGCAAATTTGCCACAGTGAGCTGATGAACAGGCAGCTTCTCTCCCGACATGCTCGTTCCTCTATAACCACCAACAGCTGGACTAACTTCCAAGTTGGCTCTTTTAAGCCTTAAATATATGTTTATGCAAGCAGCCACCATTTCCTGCTCTAGGTGGGAAATGCTGCACATGTTAGTTGAAAAAATAGCAAAAGATCTTGCAGTTGTGCCAGCAACAGACACTTTTCAGCAGGCGTTTGATGGAGGTTTCAAGCCTCATTGGTGCTATATTTCCGTATTTTGAGGTTCCAGCAAAGCGATCAAAATATGTATATTACCTTACTTAAAAACAAAATAAAGGAATAAAATTAAAAAGAAAAGACAAAATACATTGAATAGCTTGCATTCTCAGCAAATTACGATTCATGATATTCCTCCCTTTGTTTGGTTCATTTTCTGGCTTCTGAAAAGCAGGCATGCTGCTGCCTCAGTAATATTTACAGCACATGGTAAAGCACATTTCTCTGTGATCAAAATCCCTAATTTTTTACTTCCCTGCTTATTCTTAAACACGATACTGCTCTCAGTTAGGCTGCATAATAAAAGCAGGTCTAATAACAGCAACTTCTTGTTTGTGCTCCTCACATCACTGACATTTAGAGAATTATTTTACCATGGCATAATGGAGCTCATAGAACATTTTCAACAACAGTAGATGGTCACAGTTTCACTGCTACCTAGTATTTATAGTACATTTTACATTAATTGTACCTTAACTGGAAAATTATATCAATTGGATTAACAGACTGTGTGTCCTGCTTTTGCCTGGGATAGAGCTAATTTTCCTCACAGAGCTAACATGGGGCTGTGTTGGATTTTTGCTGGAAAGTGTTGATAGCACAGGGACGTTTTAGGTATGGCTGAGCAGCACTTACACTACGAGGGCCTTTTCTGCTCCTCACCCTCTCCAGCAGCAAGGGGGCTGGGGGCACAAGGATTTGGGAGGGGATACAGCTGGGACAGCTGACCACAACTGACCCAAGGGTGTCCCATACCCGATGGTGTCATGCTCAGCTGAGGGAGAAACAGCAAGGGGGCACATTCAGAATGATGGTTTGCCTCCCCAAGCCAGCCTTAGCAGTGATGGAGCCCAGCTTTCCTGAGGAGGTCTGAACACCTGCCTGGACATGAGAAATGGGGAACGAATTCCACATTTTGCTTTGCTTGTGTGCTTTTATTCTCCTTATTAAACTCTCTTTACCTCAACCTGCATGTTTTCTCCCTGTTACTTTTCTGATTCTTTCCTCAATCCCACTGGGGAGCAGTGAGAAGAGGATCTGTGAAACTGAGTTGCTGGCTGGAGTTGAGCCATGACACCACAAAAAAATGATCTTTTCTTGAAACACAGCATGAGTATTTTCTTCATCTGTAAAAGGGGCAAGATCAATATTTAATTACCTCATGGGGAGTTGGGAGAGCTGCCTAAGGATGCCGTGCAAAGGGCTACTAACCAGTTAAAGAGAGAGCAATTCTGCTCTTGTTTAAGATGTGTCAAAGCCTGAATACGAAGGTGTGGCTTGTGCAGCCAAGCCTGTGAGACTCCTCGCCTGGGCAATGGCAGCAGTGCTTAGGCAGTGACACTTTGGTATGGCCTTGCACAGCTTGAGGAAAGGTGTGAACATGAGGCACATGCGTGGTGTTAACCCACACTCCTCCTGCACTACAGCATCTGCGCTGACAGAGGTGCCACGAGTTACCCAAGGCTTCTGCTGTAACTTCATTCTGCTGGCAGGACTTCTCTTGAAAACACTTTCTGGAATAATTCCAGATATGTCACAGTGGAATGCATATAAGAATTGCAAACAAAGCATTTATTTAGCTACATGGTTTATACACTGCTTTGTGTCCATAAACTAAATGAATTATTTCTTACATGCTAAAAATGTTTGGTGTGTCTTAGATGCCATACACACGGCAGAGTAAGATGTTAGTTGAAACAAAATAAAAAATATTTATACATATCACGTTTATATACATTTTGAATTTCTTCTCTTCCTTCTTTGAAATTGTGTTTTATATTTGCAGTTGAATCATTATGCTAAATTCTCCTTGGCACACAGACTCATATCCTTTTACAAGTCAGTTGGCTGCCTTATAGTGCATCACTGTATTGGAAAATCACAGCTGGTGAGAACTGGCACATCATGGAAAAATACAGAGCATTTTACAGATATTTTAAATTCCGAAGTGGGCAGTTGGGGAAAGACAGTGGAGAACCCTTGTCAAACAAAAAGTGGATATGCAGAAACTCCTCTGTGCCAAGAAACTCTGGATAACTCAAGAATGCTGCCTGCAGACAGTGTACTTTAAACCCCCACTGATAAATCAGTGGGAAATCCAGTCAGATCTGAAGGAAGGCCTTACCTTGGCACACAGTGATCATTCTCCTGCCCTGTGTTCAACTAAAGTCACAGTGAAAACTTCAGGGCACTTCCAAGTGTGCCACGCTTAGGGCACACTCCAGGAGCACTGGTGGACAGTGATTGATGGTCTCTGCACTTCATAACAGATGGAATTTGCAGCATTTAACATCTAACAGGAGATATGGTGGAGTTACCTGCGCATGAAAAACCTGAAACGAGTGACAAAGCCAAATATTAGCCAAAGTCTGGTCAGAAAAATAAAAACTGAAACAAAGAAGAAAAGAATTTGGTCTGCATTGTGAGAAATCAATGTTCTCTAGTGCTGTTTCTTAGTGACAATTGGCAGTTGAGTTATGCTTGGAAGAGAGGTCTGAAAATCAAAAGCCTCGTAGAAAAAGGGAATAGTGCTGGCTTCAAATACTTCTAGTCCTGTCCTTCCTACAGCCTGCAGTGACACTACCGACACCAGAAGGTAAAAGTCCTGACTCTGGCAATACAGCCTAGAAAGACTGGGCTGATTGCATCTATTTAAAAAATACTACAAGACCAAGGGCTCAATAAATGGAGCATTTCTGGAGAAGACATCGTCATTCACAGTACACGTGATGGTCGCTCTGCAGATCCACACAAGGACACACTGTCATTGTAATGCCTGGAATTCAGCCTCCTTCCCCAGCAAAATTAAGTTTTGAAGCCACTGGGATTTATGATGATGCCTCAATGAATTTTTGGCTGAGTTTATTTTAAAAAGAGCTCTCTGACATTGCTAAGCAGTAAAGCAAAACTTCATTACTATTAAAGGTAAACTGCTCTTTGCCCAGGTGGCCAAGAAGGCCAAGAACATCCAAGGTCATAAGTCAACTACTTTTGGGCCAAGTAATGGCCTCCAAAGAAGCAAAATCATCCAGTGTCTCTGACAGAGCTCATAGCAGCTTTTCACAGACATCAGGATACTGGTGTCTGTAAGCTCGTCAGGTACAGTCATGTTCTGTCCTGTTGAACAGAGCATTTTAATACGGAAAGCCTTTCCTTCAATGGAAAAAGCCCTGAAAACAGAAACATTCACGTGGACTATTCATTTTTAGAACAGTTAATCATAATTGATCCTTACACAATGAATAGTAAATAAGAGTTATTACTGATAATGAATAATAAGACTGAATTATAATGGTGTGTTTATTAGGCTATCAATAATTAACAGGGATTTGCCATTTATTGTAAATACTGTTACTCTTTATGTTGCAGCTTTGGATGGCACAATTTATATGGTAATTTTATATGAAACAGCACCAATTACAGCATGGCTATTGCAACAGAGTAGAAGCAAATGATGACTTTATCAGTTTTGTTAACTTTTTCATTTTATTCATTGTCAGCACAGCCTGCAATGTAAACATGATGTAGAGAAGGGAATTAAAAAGTTCTGTTCAAGTCCAATAACTTTGGTTGGTAATCTAACTTCCCCCAGGCAATCACATGGCAGAAATAAATACAATGGGACAGAAATAAAGGCAGGCAGGTCATAATGATGGGGTGGAAAAAAGGGTATCAGGGTTTGTTAAACTACTAATGCCACTGGAAGGAAAGGCAGAGTACTGTACCAGCCAGTGTTACAGTAGTGAAAACCCAAAATATTACTGAATGAATATAACAGGAGTTATACTGAATAGCACATTAATAAAAATACTAAGAGGATGAAATATGATTTCAAAATAACGGACTTGGAAATATTTAAACATTTCAATATTTGGAAAATTTTCCATGTGCATCAGTAACCTGTCTGAATGTTAACATTGCAGATTGTGGCTATTTTCAAAGGAAAAGCATTTTCAACATGTGTTCCAAACATCATAATTTGTGAATAAAGTAGAAGATATATGTTAGAGATAAACAGGTAGATTACACGTGATCTAGTTAAAAAATGAGTTTGTATTTTTAATCTTTGTATTACTTGAAGAGAATTGCCACTAAGCTGTCCACAGCATTTAATAAGAGTCTTGAAAATTTTAGGAAAAAAAGCCCATCTTTAAAAACATCTAAAAACAATTCTACAATCCTGTCAGAATCTGCAGCTTTGATATTAATAATCAGTGTTTTCAGAACTGCCTTAGATGAACCTGGTGGCAAACAGATGGCAAGTTATTTACATGATAAAAAGGAGAACTGGCCCATCTCTGGATCCCTAGGGGTGTTGTGACCCATTAACAGAAGAAAGACGACCTTTACTGAATAATAATTGAGAACTATTACTAAGATAATTACAAAACCCATTGATTGCCAGAAGGCCTAGACCTTGGCTCTCCAATTTATACAGCAACTGCTGGTGATCTGCCCAGAAAAAAAAAACAGGCTTAGGGTTCACAAACACCATAACCTCAACATCTGCCTGCCATCTAAAGATAATGATCTGGTATTAATTAATTTGAACAGTGCAGTCATTGCAGAGGTAAACTGCATCACAAATCAGACACTTAACTTAACCTGAAGTTATCATGTTTCCATCCAGCCTGTATTAACAGGAAGAATGCTCTCAGGTAAATTAAACTGTTGCAGGTCACAACATGAAAATGAATTAAGTTAATTCTCTTTAACAGGGAGCATGATTGTGACTCTGTGCTGGATGCTGTACCAGTTAACATGATAAAAGCTTTTTTAAAAACGTTTTTCAAAATATTCCTATGCTATCATTTTGTAGTGCACAAACGTCCAACT
The DNA here is from genome assembly GCF_009650955.1 of Corvus moneduloides. NCBI lineage: Eukaryota > Metazoa > Chordata > Aves > Passeriformes > Corvidae > Corvus > Corvus moneduloides. The sequence goes on from NC_045485.1 coordinate 21,916,257, forward strand.
GCTTTTTCAGTTTCCTTCCTCTACAGGAAAGAGGAGACAGAAGTTATTGGCCTTTGTTAATTTTCAAAAGAGGGATTTCTGGGAACAAAACTATTAAAGGGTGTCTGTGGTGTGATACCACCGATTCTCTGTGGGGGAAATTCTGGACAGCACTGAAAATCCATGTAAGGTTCTCCTGGGCTTCTCCCATGTCTTCTGCGGGCGTTTGAGGTATAAAAACTACAGTCAGCACACCATATGTGCTGCTGATCGGATTTCCAAAATTATGCTTCCTTACATGTGAAGGATATTTTGAAGAAGCTTTAAAAGCTGAAGGATTTAACAACTTAGTGCCAAATTTCACACCTGGGAATTGATATTTAGGAATGTAGAACAGCAGAAGAACCTGGAACTCTAAAAAATCATAGCAAGCCTTCCTCCTTAAGGTGGAAACAGCTGAAATTACTGTGACAAATGCTTTGGATAAAATGTTCTTTCACCTAAAACCTGCTTCTTGATTTTTAACTCCACTATGAGTCCCATAGTTGGGATTCTTTGAGGACTCTCCACTAAAAGGAGTGTTACAGGTAGTCGTTCTTCAAGGGAGATAATTTAAGTCACAGCATGAAATTTATATAAAATTCAATTCACATTTGAGACCTGTAGTAAAAAAGAGCTGCCAACACTGACAGAATGCCTGTTCTGCATGACAGAAATGCTAATAGAGACAATTTCTTACCCAAGAAGTTCCTAGATAATAGCATGTGGTGAAAAAAGGAGATAATGCATTCAATTTGCAACAAGATGTGTGAGCTAGGAATCAAACTAATGAAGAGCTTAAAAAATTAACTGCACTCTCAGGTGAACTGAGATTCAAACATGCAAGACAACTGGAACCTGAGGACACTTGCTCTGAACTTCAGGAGTTCGACCAGTGGCAGGTCACCCCCACACAGTGGATTGGGTTGGGATTGAAGGGTCAGATTAGTGAGGATTGATAGATTGAGTTTTTTTTTTTTTTTTTTTACAGCTCTACTTTTCAAGGGGAATTGTTTTGGGGGAGTTAAAGCACTGCTGGCATTTTTCCCTCTTCTTCACATTGTCTTGACTGGGACAAAATCTGGATCAGGAGCAATGAGTCCATGGAGTTAGGGCTGAAAGCAACATTGACAAGGAAAAGGTCCTTACAGACACACAGGGCTTGTGAAAAGCCAATTGTCAATCATCTATCCATGTTTAAGTATGGAGTAACCAAAGCATGGCATTCTCAAGACCTGTCATCAGAGCTTAGGCAGGAAAGCTTTATTCTGTATAATGCCTTTGTTTACAAAGACCCTAGCTTAGAAGAGAGCATAATTTTATTAAAAGTCTTTGACAATTTATTCCTGTGAGCACTCCACAGTCACAGTAATTTATTATATTTTTCTCCTGACCCGACATAAATAAAATCTGAAAAAATAGCGAATATATGAATAGATGAATATATCTCCTAGGAGAAAGGACATCAGTGGCAATCAGAAATAGGAAGAAGATAAACACCCGACGAGACAAAGTGAATCAAACCAAAAAGTGTTTGGGAGAGGGGAATCACATTCTGGAAGAGCTGATGGAGGTAAATTCAACAGGGCGTAAGGAAGAAGAGCGGGGGTTAGGGCAGAGTAGGTGCACACATTTTTCTATTAAACCAGCACTGCAACCATAGCTGACACTCCTCAGAAAACAATCCTCTGAGCTCCTTGATAGGGCATTTTGGACACAGAGAGTTTATGGTGTAACCCCACCCCACCAATTTGTCTGAACACTCTCACTGTCACACATCCAACTCAGTGCAATTTCTGACTCGCTCAGGCAGAATATGGAAAAGTTAAATCAATATATGCACTGTGTCCTTGGAATCCAGAAAGCATCTTGCTCTGGGATTGGAGCTACTGCAAACGTCTGGTGGCACTTTCTACCCAGTGATTTGTGGGGAATCCATCCACAAAGATTGACACTGAAGTCAGTCCATTCTTTGTGGGTTACATATTTGTGCTGTAATTCATCCTAGAAAGGTTTGGGTTTTTCAGAATTTCCTGTCAATCACCCTACTCCCATCAATAACCCCTGTGATATAACATGTTTTCAAGCAGTTTTTCCTCAAAAGATTTAAGATGTAGGATGGCCCTTATGCAGCTTTTGACTGTTGTAATTGTAGTAGAGATCAACAAAATTGGATGCTGTTCTGTCATCCTTGACTGGGCTCCTGGTGCTAATCAGGAGTTGGAAATTGCACATTCAGATGGATTTAGAGACATATACTGTGTGACAATTCAGCAAGCAGTAAAGAGCATTGTTTTGAATTCTTAAAGGTTAGTGATGCAAGCTGCAGTGACTAAAGCTTTTTGAGCCCTGAAAGAAAACCAATTAGGTATATGAAACAAACACATTGCAGTAAAGCAATTTATATTTTCATACATTTAAGGCCAGGAGAAGAGATTAGTTCATCTACACTGAGTTTTTGTTTCAGATACTTATATTCCATCCAATTACCTCTGATATTGAACCCCCCATTACTTGTGTTCAGCCAAAAAATAACTTTCAGAAAGTATATAGACTGTATCTGAAAGTCTCCAGAGATGACGTCTACCATTTTCCTACTGCAATGTAGCCTGCCCCAAAGTTTAATTACCATCTCTGTGAAACAGAGAAAAAAGCAACAGCATGTGCCTTATTTCTAATTTGAAATTGCCTTGCTTTAGCTCCCAGCTACTGGTTCTTGCTATATGTTTCTTTGGTAGATTAAAGAATCCTGTAGTATTTCATGTTTTCTTCACAGAAAGGTGTTTATACAGGCTTAACTTTCTTTTTTTAGAAGCTCAACAGAAATCTCCCACTGGAATGCGTTTTCTCTGCCCTCCAAAACCTTCTTGTATCTCTACTTTGTACATATCCTTTTTTTTTTTCCTGCAGCACAGATAGTGGGAACATTCCCAATATTCCTCTATTCATCTCTAACGGTTAGAGACTTTAATATCACCATACTACTTTAAATTCTGTTTTTATCCATAACCTTAAAGGAATTTTTACCATAATGAAAACTGAGCAAATTTTGCCATTGAAATCACGAGGGAGAAGCGATGAGGCATTAAATGCAAGCCAATGTACTGAAGAAAGCAAAAATATCAGGTCAGATTTAGAGCCCAATAGGCCAAACCTGCAGAGCGAGCTGGATGAGCAACCCACATATTACAATCTTTGTCCATAGTACTGGAAAAAAGCATTGCCTTCTTACAAGAAAAGCATGCATGCATTTTCAACAAATCATATCCTAGAAAAGGAGGAGGAGAAAGCTAACTCAGTTTAACTTATTATGGCTATGATAGAGCCTTGTTTTTGTGCTTGATATTATGCTAATAATGGTGTCTTTCTAATATCCCGAGAGCCGAAGGGATGACCAAATAAATATCCTGTTCCCCAACAGCCTAATGCAGACTTTGAAGGTGGTCACAGTACTCACAATTGATTTTCATTTACTAAGACTGTTTAGAAACATGAGCAGTTCAGCTTTTGCTCCCATAAATAATTAAAATAAAAAATTACTGGGAGGGAAGGCGGGGAACTCATAGAAGTGCAACAAATTCTGAAGCTTATGAAATCACAGCCTAATTTTAATGGAATACAGTCAGTTAAATAAACATCATAGAAACACAACAAACAATGCAAGTTACAAGTCTTGTTAGCTATGAATATGTTGCGCATTTGTTAAGATGACCTTGGTTCATGTGACATAAACTGGGTACCAGATGGACAGCAGCCTGAGGGAATTATCTTTAGTGCCAAAGTACCAATGTTCAAGTCAATTTTCATACTCACTTTCTTTTGTTCTCTTTCTTATGAATTTGGACTAGCATAAGTTCTTTGTTATTCTTCATAGTCACTTTTCTCCCTGGGCAGCCTTATGCTTATTGGTTTGTTATATTGGTCTCTATCTGTGCAATGATCTGTGTTTCTATGATTTCCATGGATTTATTATTCTTACAAGAATCAGCTTTAGTTCTGCGACTGTCATGCTTCATTTCTGTTAGAAATCTTAAATATCTATGTATATTTCTTATGGATTATGGCTCACAGTCCACAATTATAATTCTGAGTTTATAAAAAATGAAGTGATGTGTGACATGCAAACACGACACATAAACCGTTTTTAACAGATCCTTAGTCTACTTTTATAACCTATAACTGCACTTCTAGCTAAGCACAGCTGCCAAAGACTTAAATTCTTGGTTTTATCCCTCTCATGGCCAACAACACAATTAAGTGAAAGTAAATGAGTATCTCCCCAAAATCTGACTCAGATTACAAAAAAAAAAAAAAAAAAAAAAAAAATTAGGGATCACTTCAGGCTTATTCAGAACACAATAAATGTTCAAACAACATGACAACCCAGCCAGTCTGCTGTGAGGTGCTTTATTTGGGGAAAATAATTTTCTGCACATCCAAGTGCATAGGGTCTCCGTGAGTGCAGCCCAATTATCTTTTATAAGCTGTGTAAAGCTGAAGGTGAGGAAGTTAAAGTTTTAGGAATAATCAAGATATGGTATGAAATATGCTTTTCATCTAGGATAACAAAATCTTGTTCACAAAAAAACACTGAAAAAAGATGGCTAAAAAGGTAACAGAAGCTGTAGCCATGCCAAGCAATGAGCAAATTTGGTTCATTTGTTCAGACAACTCATCACTATGTCAACCCTGGGGCACCTGCCTCATTCTTCTCAAGGTGCTTTGGAATCCTGTTTCTATGAAAAAACTGAGACTCACTTTTTCATTGGAATTTTTATGCCTTTGCTGTATAAAAATACTGATTACAGTGATTGTTCATACAACAGTCTGAGCTTTTTGAAATCAATCTTTTCTTATAATATCCAATAACAGCTTTCCCCAGCAGGCATATTTAATTTTACCAAATCCCACACCAGCTGAAGCTCATTTCTTTCCACATACAAAGCCCAACAAAGACAAATTTCTTATTTTGTGTTCAGATTTGTGCATTGAGACCATAACTCACTTTTGACCAAAGAAGCAAAGCCAAAAGTCAGTCCTTTTTTTTTTTTCATTAAATTGACCCCAAAACTTCCTAATCACTGTAACAGCCAGTCAATAAAACCTGAATGAAATAGTTAATTTGTATTAAGTACCAAGAAAAAAGTATGCTTATCCAAAAATCAGCAATATAAAGCATTTGCAAGCTCCTATGCTTTTGTTGCTTGCACATTTGCAGAGTATTTGGGTGCTGAGATGAACTTCTGCACTTGTTCAGGGACATCTGTCCCATATGCACTCATATTTTTGGAGAGCAAAATACACATTCACATAGTACTGGACCTAACAAGGCTGAGTAACCTGCACACAGTAAGTGGAGAGCCATGACTGAGCTATAAAAGTGGGGAAACCACTGAAATTTAATGTTTTTCTTGAGGCAATATCAAAGGCAAATATAACCACGTGTCACTGTGCATCCCAGGTATTGTAGGAACAGCAGGAATCACCTAGCACAGTCTCACAGTGCAATGGTTTCCCATCTCTTTCTGCTTTCCCTGCCTTCTGCACCACTGCACAGCCCTGAGGTGAGGCTCATCAAGCAGGACCTGGCTCTCCCCCAGGGAAATCTTGGTTTAAATCCCATGCAGATAGTCTTTGCTCAGTTCATGGCAAAAACACAAGTCTACGGGGTGCAATACATTCAACAACTATAAGAAGCAAAAATTAGATTTTCTTTTTTTCACCTTTTCAATTGTCTGCATTGGATCAGACTGCAGTATTGGTTACCATTTGGTTTTGGTAGGAAAGCAGCTGGAAGGTAGTTAATATTGACTGATTTTTTTGCAGTAACTTCTCATTTCACAGCTTCTGAGCACAAAATCAAGCCATTCCACAAAATAAAAGATCTGATGATAAAACCCATTTAAAACAGCCTTCTGTGTGTTGAAGCAACTGCTGAAGTTAATTAAAATAAAGCACCCAACTTTTGACAGAACAAGCTGGTGGCCTCTTATATTTTGGTTCTAGCATGCACAAGGAGCAGATTCCAGAGACTGGCTCTGCTACTTGGATGCAGCAGTCAGTCTCTCACACCAACATGAGGCATAAAGCATCAGGCTTGATGCTCTTGTAATGGGATTTAACATGAAAGGAAAGCTCTCAGGTACCTCTGGTTGCTATGAAACCATTGACATTTTCTGTTGGAAAGTAATTTATCCTTAGCATACTACTAAATTAGAAAGCAAGTAAATGGTATGGGTGCAATACTGAGGACTCTAATTACTTTTGAATGGGAGGTAACATCACCTGAGCAGGCCAAAAAGCTTAACATTGCAACATCTATAGTCCAAGAGCAGCAGTGATTCTGAGATGGCCACTCTGGGGGAGCAGCTCTGTGTGCAGAAGAGCTGCCTACCTGGCATCCATATCTTTTTCCACCAAATGAGAATCTGGCCCAGAAGTTATTAAGCATCTTCATGTAAACTATGCAGTAGTCAAACAAAGATTTCAATAAATTCCCAAGCACTCAGCTAGGTAAGATTGAGAGATTTCTCAGAAATATAATTAGGGAAGGTTGGAATAAGAAAGGTTAAGGTTGGAAAAGGCCTTTAAGATCATCAAGTCTAATCATTAAGCCAGAACTGCTGGGTTTACCACTAAACCACGTCCCAGTAGGAAAGGAGCAGGCTGACAGGGAAATAAGGACAAGAAGTCGAGCAGAATCTTTGCCTCAGACAGGCCTGCTTCTGGGGACAAACTAGGGAAACCTCATTCCAAGATCATCCCAAAGTTAAGACCATCAGCACAAAAATGACCTTCAAAAAGAATCTTGAGAGTCCAGCATGAGTGCAATCACTCTCCTAAAAATTACATTTCATTTTCACATTCCTCTGTGGTAGGCTAATAGCTTCCATTACAATCAGCAGCTCAGGTCACAGACCTGAGTGTAAGAATGATCCTTTCCCCAAATTAGTTATTGGCTGCTTGGGTCTCAGAGCAAAATCAAGTTGTAAAGGTAATCAGGATAAACAAATAGATACTAAGACTTCCTGTGAGCAACAGGACAGAAAGACGTGTTTGGACATTAAGAACTACACAGTTGAAGAATATTATTGGGTCGTAAATATAACAGGACAGCATGATTTTGAAAGTTTTCTTGGGTTTATATGAATAATAATATAGAACATTCTTTTGTATTTCTCTCCTTTGTGCATTGAATTTGGTGTGTATTACCTCCACATGAATAATGCAATACAGCAAAATTGATGGCACAGTTCTTTTGTTAAAGCAGTTATGAAATGAGAAAACAAAATCTACAACGAAAAGTTATGAAAAAAACAACACTTCTCCAAGAATAGAAAGATGAAGTTGCCTGACCGTTTACATTTGTCTCCTGTGTCATGAATATTAGATCGGATTCTTTTTATTAATCCATTGATAGTTCTGTAAGGCAGCTCATTTTTGATAAACTCTGTCAGGGCTGCTGTAAATACAAAAAAGATTTATGAATTAATTTTCATACGTAAATGACAAAACCTTCTGATACATTTGAAATATGTGCCTTGCAGTTAAAATAGAGATATATGTGCATGCATGCATATGTATTAATTTAACATTCAGATCAGCTCGTTCTTCTAGAACACAATTTGATATCAACTCTGTATTTCTGAGGGAAAGAACACTAGACTAAAAAGGTAATTGACACTGAAGGCATACTAAAAATTAAAGAAATGGACAATCTGTGATCTGGGAATTGTGCTGGACTAAAGGTGTAGTGGGTTTTATTTCAAAAGCATTTTTGTTTTCAATTACCAATGGGTTGTGCAGCCAGTATGCTGTAAAAACACAGATATCTACAGCTCATTACTATTATTACTTGAATTGTCTTTACAGCTACAAGTCCCAGTCATTAACCTATTCGGCTAAAAATAGCACAAAAAGCATAAGCTCTAAATCAGTCTGTAATTGATGTGTACATGGGTAATTCACTGCAGCCCTGGATATCTGCATAAAGCCAGAAGTATGTCTAAGCTCCACGTTTCTGCCAGCAGTAAATCACAGAGCTGGTTCAGCCCCTCCATTTCCTTCTGCCAGTGAGACAGGGGCTGTGATGGCCCTGCCAGGACTGTCACTGCCAGCACATGCCGAAAAGGCAATGAGCTGAAATAATTTTTCTTCATTTCCTGTGTACCACAGCAGTGACCTGTGCACCAGGGCATCTGTGCTGACGCTCCAGAAGTGTAGCACCCTCCACTTTTCTGCACCTTTCAGGCATTTTACAAAGGAAACTCAGAATCATTCTTTTGATTTTACAAATGGGAAAACCAAGGTACAAAACCATCTGGTAACTTGCTCCAGAAGGATGGATGTCCAGTCTTTTTCACGGACCCTTAGTTAATATAATATAACACAAACTTGCATAGCCCCTCAACATGAGCATTTTTAAGTTCTACAAGGACAGATAGCATTAACCAGCTCATTGCTAGACAGAAAATGAGGCAGAGATGATACCCATGAGGTTCAGTTCTGGATCTCCTTCTTGCAATCACTGTACCTGTCTGGCACTTTGTTGTGTGTTCTGTTTATGGTGTGCTATTTGTGTAAGCTCCCTGGAGCAGAGGCTGTTAATTGTGGTACCACCCACACAAACTATTGATTAATTCATAAGAATCACAGATTAAAAAATATGCAATATCCTGTGAGAAGAAATAAAACAGATTGAACTTCACATCTACTGTGTGCTTCATCCCTGTTGTCTGGGACCTGAGTAACTTCCAAAACACAGAGGGCGATTTAGCCTCTCTTCCTTGTCTGTAGTGCATCCTCACATTCTCTACCCCAGGACACACTTTGTACTGTGAAATATTCTGTTCTGACATTGTTTTGACCTAGTTTTAACATACCTATAACCTGTGGATTGGTGTAGAGGGGTCAGGTCGAAGGCCAGCAGGGTAATGGGATTTGTAATTCTAAAGGATCTTGTTCCAGCATATGAAATTGCTTCACAATGCTCCTGCTTAGCAGCCTGTAGTCATGTACTAGAAAGCCAAGTAATGCCTGAGAGTGATGTAAACCAGCTTGCCTGCACTAAATCTGGGGTTACACTTGATGTAGTAACTCTGTGTTGTTTTAAATAACAGCATTACACCCCCGTTATGTCCTACAGAAGATCAGAAATACTCCTTTAGATGAAGAGAAAGTAATAGATACACTTAATGAAAACACTTAAATGAGAAAGTTAGTGCAAAAACTTGTAGCTGAGGTAAACTTACTTGCATTCAAATAAAAAGTTTAGATATACTAATCAAAGCATTCTTTTCTACATGTACTATACATTTTATATCAACTGTGTCCTGAAGCCAGACTACAAGTCTATCAATAAAGGCATTTGTCATGTGTTTACAAAATACATCCCCCAAGCTTATTTGGATTACATGAATCCTTTTAAGGTTATACAGAAATGTGGCATGTGTGGGCAGACATACTGACAATCCATGTCTAGGAGCATTAAAAATAAAGAAGCAAGGGAAAAGATAAGTACAGAGAAGGATTTTGTACGTCCAAGTTAATGCAGCATGTCAGGGAGCTGATCTGTCCTCCACCATCCCACAGAGTGAACCATACATTATTTCTTAGTACTAACACAGACGAGTATAGCATTATGACTCTTCATTATAGTCTCAGGAGAGACTTTGCCAACTGTGCATCACGTTCTTTTGCTCTGAAATATATTGGCTTAAATTCCTTTAGTTGTAAAGCATGCTTATTGATGCTATATTTCTTCTTTTTATTTACCTCATTACTCATTTACTTACATTACTCTTCTCATGTTAGTCTGACTTATACAGTTAACTTTACTGTAAAATTGTTCAAGCCCATTGTACAAACCATTCATGTCAAGACCTGTTCTTGCAGATGGTTTCAAACAATGAGCAAGGAACTCTTAGTTAATATCAAAACACTCCATAATGCAAAAGATACAAAAACTTGTAGATTATATGTTAGCTTAATTGCTAGGGCAAGATGGTGGGGCTTGCAAAGTCCCAACCTCTTTAAATAATCATTAATAAGGGGAAAAAAACCAACAAAGATGTACAAGTAATGAAATACACATTGATAAATGTTATTTTTTGTTATTAGGAAAAAAATTGGTTTTATAAGGAAAAAAATGGGAATAAATAGAAAGGCTATAAGAAGTTAAGCATAATTTGAATAACTCTTACTCCTTTATTTTCATAATATTCAAATATTTCTGTTGGCAGCTGACCAAGAAATCAAGTACATATTTTGTTGATGTCAATAAAACTATTTGGGCTAAATTCTGGTTTAGTCCATGTCAGAATGTGGCCCATCATCAACTTCAGCTGGGCTCCAACAATATATTTCCCAGGTGACTAAATTCAACACATTTAGTATCCTTAGGACATTGCATTACCTGCAAGAATTGTCTGAGAGGTGGAAAAGGCAAAAGTAAAGCCCTAATGAGGTTTGAGCAGGGTGGGCTCTCACTGCACCTCACTTAAGGAAGTAGTTTAATTCTGTGTTTCACCACAGTGTTAAGGAATACACAAGAAAGCACATTTGTGAATTACAAAATGCATCTGCCCTCTGCTCATAATGTTATTTTGCTGCTGAAGGAGCTCTAAAAGGAGCAGAGAGATAAAAGGGGCTGGGAGAGCTAGAACACTTCTATTAACCTATTAACTCACAGCCCCGAGGGCTTGTTCATCATGGTGCCTATCAAAGTGTCAGTCTTTTCTACTACCTTTTCTTTCAGAAGATGTCTGTCTATCATTGTCATGCTCTTCCAGCAGGATTATCCATCTTTTGGGTGAAGCCAAATCATTCATTGTCATGGCTGTCGCTGTTAGCGAGTCGGGATGGAAAAAAAAAAGTGTTTTATTCAACAAAAGATAAATGATGGAATTCCCCTCTTAATCATTTTCTTTTAATACTTAATCCAAAAGGTTGGGAGGAGGCTCTGCAGTTTATTATACCAGCAGTCATAGGCACCATTATATTTCAGGGTGTAGCAATACGTCCTGCTTTCCAGCAGCTTATAAAACCAGCCATAAACATTAACTCCAGGCAAGAGTTGGTCACAGTGCTCTTGATTCAGAGCACTGGTTGACTCCTATGGTTAGCACTGTGATATCCCTTCCAGGGGTTTTTTTGAGTTAGGCTGGGATAACTGGAGATCACCATGGGTTGGTGTGATGAGCTGCAGCCTTGTGCTGCTGGACCAAGTGTGCCCTGCAAGGGAAGTCACCAATGCCAGTTCTGCCTAAATGTTAGGCTCAGAGCACCTTGACCTAGATTACTATGATTTCAATTATGTCTTGTAACTAGCAAGACAGCACAGGGCACATCCTTCTTATTGATAGAATTTTCAAAATTAAATGCTTAAAGAAAAATAATCATGTTGTTAATTCCTCATCAGCCTCTGACATAAAACAAGATGAATAGAATAATACAAGCTGAACCTTCTAGAAGTTTGGATGCAATTGTTTTTGGCTGTTTGCTGTCCTAACACAGTTTTTGTTTTCCACACAGCTACTAAAGTTACAAGAAGAGTTTATAATGAAATATGTAGATATAGTCAGAAAATGTGTTAAATAAGGCTAACAGCCCAAATTGCACCCTATTCTATGTTAATGTCCTGTAAAAGTCAGTCTCAAGTTTTGATAATGTAGAAATTGAGGGGCTTTTGCAAGGAAAAATGATGACTGTGTTTTTGGCTTAGTCCAAATCGAATAAATCCTCCTCAGTTCTCTGTTGTTTTATGGGAATCTTTATATTGACTCTCCAGTCACAGGAAACTAAGCTCCTGTTCATCATCATTCTTTCATGGATGAGCACTAAGTTTACATATTCTCTTCTTACCTCTGCCTTGGCTGCCTATTATTATTTATTATTATTATTATTATTATTATTACAAGTTTTAGTAACTCAGTGACTGAGATAACTTCTGCCATTTTAGATTTGGTAAAAACTGGCTGCACATTCAGAATATATTAGCCATTGGTAGGCAAGAATGTTAAAACAGATTAAAACTTGTCATGGGCAAAACACTTGGAGTGATAATTGTAGTTGCTGTAATCAGGGGGAAAATAAAGTTTTTATCAAGGAAGAAAATATCAGAGAAGTGTGACACAGTAAGGACAAACATCCTAAGCTCAGTTGTGTGAATGCCTGGCAGCAGTGTACCCTTGTCCTGGTGAGTTCCTTCTTCTACCATGTTCTGATTGCAAGACTAATGAAATAAATGGGGAATCACCTTTTCCTTTCACTAGGATTTGGATTAGGCCATGGGGAAGAGAAAGACATACTGGGTAAGTCCTGAGCCTGAGCTCATAAGGCCTGTGAAAACTGTCTTGAACTCAAAACTGCTCTGCTGCAGCCACAAGGCTCCTGGTCAGATTGGCACGTCAACCAAACAAACAACACTGGTGAAGTGCTCCAACATCTGCCTGAAAAATCCCATGTAAATAAACCCATCCCTGTGCAGTTACAGTTATGGAACATCCCTCACAATCTCAAATGTGACTGCACTGCAAAAACCCCTAAATATTTGTACAGAACTAGAGCTCAAGAAATAATTACTTGATAGTCTAGGATAGGCTAATTCTTGATAGTCTGGAGATGATGTCTCATTACTCTGCAATGTCAGTTGCTCAAGTACTACTAAAGACAACACTTGAGAAACATTGAGTGTCTTCTCCTAATCACACTCCTAAGAGCTGTATTTTTCAGTGATGTCCATAAGTGGTTCCAGGATAATTGTGCTAACCTAATAAAATCCTAGGTCAAATCCCACAGAACACCTGAAAATCAACTGGCACTTTAAAATGCAAAATTTGGATTTTTGAATTGAAACTTGTACTTTTTACACTCTCAGACTCCCTTCCCTACCCAAGAACGTGTCTATTCAATGTGACAGATGTTCATTCTGTAGCATTGTCAAAGGATCTGTAAAGGTTCTTCTTTTGAAGGTACTGATTATACAGCCTGTGATCTCAGCATCCTGGTCCTTTCACCTTCCTCTCAGTGGAGGATAAGGAGGTTATTTTTCCTACAGATATCCACAGACACCTGAAGGGATTCATCTTATGCTTTTGAACCCCAGGAGCACCATAGATCTCCTGCACTGCCATGGATTTTCTGGGAGGAACACCACTACATCCTCCCTTTCCCAATTGCACGTTTTTTAATAGATTCTGAGAACATTTGAAATGCTTTGAGTCTTTCAAAATTCCTTATGCTTTCCTTATTTTTGCCTCAGTAACAGATCTCAGTATGCCTCAGTAATATCTACATAGTAAAACATTTGCCAAAATTATTATCCAATTTTAATATTACAATCAAGGACAATAAAGCAAAACTCTACAGAAGTAAACACCTCTATTGAGTCATCAGGTGAACCATACCCTGACAAGCAGCACAAAGTGAAGATTCACCTAAATTCTCCAAAATCATTGTCAAACCTGCCTAAAGAAGCATAATTCCCAGCTCCAGCTTCAGGCTGACAATCCCAGACGCAGCATTCTGCCACAAGGCATGAGGATCTCTCATTTAATATAGTAACAACATCCATGAGAGAAGTAATCTGTGCTCACTGGTATGCAAAAAGAGCAGGAAGAGTGTGGGATAAATGCTGGGTGAATTGCTGGTATCTGTACCCATCCTGGCCCACGTGCAGTCAGTCCCAGTATCTGTGCACTGGATTTTCTCACAGTTCTGGTTCCAGCCCCTGCACACACAGAGGCAGCTCAGATCCACCCACTCTACACACACATCCCATCCAACAAAAGCCATTTTTCTCTCAACCTTTAGCCTCACATGGGAAAAAAGACCCCACAGGTTTTCTAGGAATCTATCTTTCTTGCCAGTGAAGTAATAGAATTTGGACTGTAACTCGGATAAATGTCAGGAAATTCCTCGCAAAACTTTTCACAAGAGCTGTTCAGTTCTCTTCAAAATGTAGGAGAAAAAACCTCAAGGAAAGCTGCCTTGAGTCAGGGGTATATATTTGGAGGACACCAAGGATGCACACTTGGAGGACATCAAGTCCACCTTGCATGCTATGATCCTACAGCACCTTGAGAAAATCAACTCTCATCAAAAAGGAATTCCCATCTGCAGCCCCAGCAGAACAGGAAAGTGTTACACTTTGATTTACCAGACACGTCCCACACATATGAAGATCACAGATGGTAAAGTTTCAATCAAATATAGGTGTTCTGGGTATTTGCTGCTAGAGAGTAAATACAAATCATATTAAAGTAGACAAAAGAAGCTGACAAGGAAAGTATTAAACTTAAGCAAACCCAGCAATGATGGTAGAAATGGATGTGGATTCTGATTTTCTGGATTAATTCAGTGATTCCTGTAACCCAGGGAAAAAAAAGAAGCAATTCATGAGCAGCTTCAAAAGACACCAATTCCATATAGAACACTCATGGTTTTTTAACAGCAGTTCATAAAAACAAGGAATTGTAGTCATTCACTTATCTTTTGAAACTACTGGTTAAAATGAGAGCAGGGATGGATATGGCCAGAAGGCTCTAATTTAAATAATATTTAAAAGAAATCAAGATTTATTTCCTGTAAGTAGAAGAGATGCTTTTTCCTTATGATGCCTCTTATTCTAAATGCCAATTCAGTCAAGTTCATGAACAACAGGCAGCTGAACTAGCAAACTTTTCCTTTAATTATAAGTACAAAGTCAGTTGTTCACTGTCAGAAAGTTAATTACAATTAGAGACACTGAACATCAGTGGAACATAATTTCTCTTTGCTGTTCTAAACAGATATAATAAAGGAAGCAGAACCGGCATCTTAAAAATATGCCTGAAACTGAGTTTGTCCCTGATCAGAAAACAGGGAGACATGATCCCCTCTCTCACCACCTCCCTCAAAAGGATTAGAGTAAAAAAATGAAAATCAGGTGAAACACTGCTCTGATGCATAAGCCTCATTCTCTTATCCCCTGAATAGGTGACACAGGACCACGTATATGCCCCTTTTTCAGGCCTGACAAAACATAACAGCCTCTGTAGAAAGCAATGTCCCCATGGATGGGCCCCTGGGAAGGAGAAGGGAATCTTTCCTCCTGCCTTTAATTTTTCAGCTGAGAAGCGGCAATCAGGACACAGCATCAGCATGAGCAAACTTCTAGTGTTTATGTAAATGAGAGTAACAACTATTGAAGAGGCTGTAAGGAGTTTCTAAGAGCACAATCAGAACAATTAAACGCCTGATCTGGCACGCAGGATGTGGTATCTGTACACACTTCTCAGCACACGCCTGAGCAGCCGCGCTCCCATCTTTGACAAATTACCCGTCACTAAGCAGTGCCAGCGTTCGACCCACTCGAGCTGATAATGGGGGCTGGAAAAGTGTGCCCCAGGGAGTCACCTTCCGAGCAGACTGTGAAAAATCTTGATAAAAATTAAAGGAATGGGAGCGATCTGTGCATGAGTCGTGTTCCTTCAGCTTCTCCAAAGCAAATTAGAGCTCTTGCTCCCTGCCTTCAAGGGAGTTTTGCTCTTCTGTTTCAAAATTCCTTTGAGTTAGTCTCAATAGTGCAGTTCTTTGAAAAAGGCTCTAAAACATTGCCCTTTATATGTGAAAATATAAAGCTGTACATCAAATTATTTTCAACCAAAACCTCAGCTTAGCATGGTCTTCTCCTTCTCACCACAATATTCTACTTTCTTGTCAATAGTATCTGCTTTTATTTCCTTTATTCTGCTCTAAACTATTTTATTTCTATGGTGTTGCTATATAGTAGCCCTAGTTATATTTTACTGTCATATATTTTTACTACATCATATAACACTCTAGAAAATCACTTTATGCAACACTAGGGTGTATCGGCATATAATGCTTAGATTAGGTTCTCCCTCTCATTGTGCATTCTGCCTCCAGCACTGTCCAATGCACAGGGATTGTCAACGGGAGGATTTCCACTGACTTAACTGAGAGCTGGAGAACTCCTGTAACTGCTGAATATGAACTTTGCTTTGGTATTTTGCCCAAGTCTAAAGAATTTAATTTAAAAAAAAAAATCCAAGCCAAAAAAAGCACAAACAGCAAACAACTTCCCTCTACTCTTCAGGCAAGGTGCATTGTTTTCTTCTTAAAATAGAGATTTACTTTCTCCGTCATTGATATACTGATGGCAAGGGAGGGTTACAAAAAAATAACCTCCTTTCCTCCCACCACCCTCCCACTCATTTTATAAACAGGTAGAAACTACTGTAAAATTCTGTCATTTTTCAAGTAACAAAGTGTAACGTCTGAGAGCAGCAAATTCTGGGAACCATTTAGTTTGTTCCAGTTGTGACAGTTCTTGTTTTTAACTTTGGGGACTTCCAGTTTAATAATCCTTGATAAACAAGACCTGGTCTTTTTGATCACTATATAATGCATATCTATAGGTAAATCTGGGTATCTGTATGGATACACTGATGGGTGAGTTCCTGCACTGATGTATTTATATGCACAGCCATTTATACATTTTTATCCTGGTCTCACACAAATTTTAACTGTTTCCATTATGATATGACTTTTTTTTTATTTGTTAAAAAAGCAGTAAAAAAATAGTTGCCAAAGCAGTTTACAGTAGAAGGAGGAAAAGCAATAACTACAGCAATCACCTAAGCTGAGACCAGCTTTTCAACAAGTAAAAAAGTGGACTTTTTCAGACTTCTCCACTACTATAAGTATTACTTACAGCAAAGAACATTTTCTAGCTGTCAGATGCCAACCTGTTATTTGCTACTGTGGAGAATTTTTCTGTCAGCCTCTCTGTCTGCTTTTCAGGGGGTTACTAAAGAAAGGTGGAATGGGAGGTAAGACAGATCCTTATGTTTGTAAAGTAAGATATTTTTCATAATTCTAAAAATAAAAATTCACCCTAGGACAGGCACTTAACTGTCTCCATCTCAGCTGCAGTTGAAAGTTATGCAGTTATGTGCCAGAAATATCCTAATACTGTAAAGTCACCATATAAACAAAATTCATAGGCTTGGGATGAACAGACCCACAAAAGTCCTTATTTGTGCACTTTTTTTGGTAGTGACAAGCCAGCTGTGACTGCAGTGACAAAAGCAGATACAGAAGGTGGAGAATAAGGGCAGATTTGCTTCCTGTGGGCAGAAAGATCAGGTCACTCTCAGAGGCACCAGGCAGAAGAAAGAACCCACTGCAGTCTAAGCTCAGAGCATCACGTCATGGAGTACAGAGGGTGTGTATTTGTATGAAAGAATTGCATGTGAGCTAGGAGTGGTGTGGGAAGAAATACACAAACACCAGATTTGACAACTTGCAAGGGCATGGCAGGAGGGAGGGGATCAGTAACAGATGGTGGGAGCAGAATCCTGGTGGGTTAGAGCTGAAACAGAGCTACCGTACACCGGTAGACAGGAGAAAAAACATGTGTCTAATGGTCTTCACCTTTTCTTTATCTTCCAATCAGCACCTACATTTCACACAGGCTGTTCACAGCAGCAGAGCCTTCTGATGGAGCTCAACAGGTAAAAAATTTGAACAACCGCCCAGCATTACAAGAGAAGTAACCCTGTTATGACAAGACCCTCACACCACAAACACACAGCAATGCAGAGCCAGTGCACAGGAAAGTCTTTACACTGGGAGGGACAAGAAGCATCTCCACTATCAGAGCATGGCCCTGGGACCTCTAGAGCCACAAAAGACATCACTTTCTGTCTTTCAATTACTCAGAGCCAGATGAGGGTAACCCACTCATAACTTCAAGGACTACTGGAGAAACCAAGGACACCATGCTGAAAGCAAGATACTGGAGTAGGTCCCATGAATCCACTGTGATTTACCCTATGAACTAAATAAAAACAATGCCAAGGGGAAAAAGAAAGAATTAAAAATCAAAACCTTGGGCCTTGAGCAAACCTTACAGATAGAAAGCAGAAAACTTGACTTTGGATAATAGCACATCCCCCATTTCCCTCCCTCCTTCATTAACCTTTATTCTTTTTTATTAGCAGTCTTGGCACTGTGGTGCTGAACTGAGCCCAGCAGGCTGCCCAGGCAATGACATTTCAGAGATTGGCAGAGCAACACAGTCCATGTCAATTTAACACTATCTTGAGTTTTTTAACTTCACAGCAGGAGGAAAACTGGCCTGTTCCTTTGGTACCTTTGAGAGGGAGATGAACAAAAATGGTAGTGAGGGGTGGGAGCATGACAGGGAGACAGGAAACTTAATTAGAAAGAGAAAACAGACTGGAAAATATACCACTGACATTTTGATAATCTGGAAAGCAGACATCACATCTTAGGCAAAACATTAGATTATACATTCTTTTCTCTCCAAACTGTATCCTTGTGGAGACTATAGGAAAATAAGCTGAAGGGTTTTGGCTGCTACATCTTCCTCTTTAATTGAAGATTAGCAAAGCCTGTGATAGGTTACTTTAGACATGGATAGGCATAGGACAGGAAAGGACCAAAAGAATGCTTTGAGTTCATCCCTTCACCCCAAGACTAAAATTATCATTAATTGCCATCTAGTCTATCAATTTAATACTGCTGAACCAACCATGAAAAATATCCCACTGCCCTTATGCATCTGTCAAACAACCAAGCTCTCTGTACTCAGCTGGAGACAAAAGGTTTGTCAAAAGACTGAGGGGAAATGAAAAATGTAATCTCTTGTTTGGGGTTTTGATTGCTCTGATAGAAATAACAATAGAACAATAACTATTATACTTGAGTAATATTTATATCATCAAAGGATTCATCTCAGGTATACAAACTTAACAAATTCCCATGAACCAGGAAGTCTGTGGCCAAGTTAAGAATTCAATTTGGATCTCACCACATTCCAGGAGAGTTGTTTCCTCAATACTAATGTATAAATGAATAATAACAAATCCCGTGTAGGGATGTTTCATTTAAAGATTAAATCAGAGTTATTATAGCTGAAAATACAACTATCAGGACAAGATGTGGTGCCTTTTGTCTGCAACATGAAAAATACTGTTTTAAAATATTAAGTTAGTTTCAATTTCCATTATGTGTTATAAAGTCACAATAGTAAAAGAAAAATGAGAAGGAGGAGGAAGAAAAAAAGGACAATATTAATCCAGTCAAATGCAGTAATAACTGGAAAAGACCTATTCTTCCTCAGGCCTCTGTTTAAATTTCACCAGATTCTTCGTATGGAGAATGAAGAACATATGATTGTTAGGCAAAGATGGAAAACCCTGTCAATAGTAAGATCAAGATGGAAAAGGGTGGTGAAAATGTAATACCAATGTTCTATAAGCATTCAAATAAAAAAATATTTTAATACCAACAGACATGAACTTGAAAGGTTGAATCTTAAAAGTCATTCACATCATACAGTGTTCAAAGACTGAGTATTGGCATTGTCATTTTCCAAACACACTTGCACTATGAATGAAAAATTCTTGCTTTTAAAAGAATTAATTGTGTTGCGTTGCATGTTTGCATTTTAATTGATAGTTCAGTAGTGTGTCTGGTTTTCCCTTTTCTTCCAAAACAGAATTGCTTAAGCAGACACAAGTTAAACTCAGCTCTTTTGATTAGTAAAAGCTTTTGCCTCCAGTGTTCACTAATTGCTTCCTTGTAATGCAGAGAAGGAAGCATATCTTTTTGCATGTAAGAGTTCTGGCTTAATTCTTTAAGTGAATTTTCAGTACATTTTCAGAAAATACTACAGAAATAAGGTATTTTCTGTCTATAGAATTTACACATTTTTGATATATTGTAAATGGTCTAGACCTAAGGAGGGCTTCTGTAGCACTGTTGGCCTAGAACTGAGTGAGACCTTGGAAAGATTTTCTGCATGATGCCACACCCCAAAAAGAAATGAGGCAAAACAAAATCCCAAACTTTGAAAGTGGAGTCTTAGTAAATGGTTCAGTGCAAGATCCCATACTGCATAAACCTTTGCTGTGCCTTATTTTTGAGGGGGAAAAATTCTGTATGTGAACCAGAAAGGTGTTGAAAGGAGCAGGTCCCAATTCAGAACAACCTGAGAACAAGGACTGTAAAGTGTGCTTCACCTATTTAATAGATGTAACGTGACAGTGTCTGGATTTATCCTGAGCACTGGGTATGGAATAAGCTATTGAGCCCTCTGAATCTCAGTTGGGACTTATTAAAGTCAGAGGCTAGACCCGGCCATAAGAATTTTCCACTGTTTTTTCCCTGGATAGGAAAGAAAAAAATGAATACACCACCTCATTGGTTAAACAGCTCATTTGCCAGTAGAAGAGTGAATTGTTCTTTCAGTGATTTTAATCTGCTTCAAAAGCATGTGTTCATCCTAGAACCCTTGAGCTCTCTATTTCCTCTTACCCTTCAAAGGATATTTCTTGTTAAGGTTTATTTGCTGTTCACCAATAATTTTTCCTTGCATCAGAAATAATGCTTGCATTTTACCAAATGGGAAACATTCTTCTCAGAGGGATAACAGCTTTCATTTCCTTCCTCTCTTTCAAAATCCAGAGATGGAAATGCAGAATTGCTTTTCTTGGGAGTTGTCTAACAGTGCAGCAAGGATGTAAATGAATTAATTGTCCTGAACATGCCAGCTGCATCTCTATTTTCTACTCTGATATCCAAATTACAGCCTTGTAGAAGCCGTGATGTTTTAACACCTCCTCCTCTCCTGTGAGCTCAGCAACACACACTGTATTCCAGCAAACTGCTGGACCAGTGCTTCAGAGATAAAGAAAAAGGCTAACAAAAGACACTCCATCCTATTAGGCTATGCTGATAATGCCAACTATCAAGTTTGCCACAATTACTGCATTGCTTCTTTATACAACCCTGATTTGTCTTTTTTATTGTATTTTCCCTGATTGTACTAGATCACGTCTCTTCTAGAATGAATGCCTCCTGCTCTCTCCTGTCTCAGCAGGACAAAAGCTTGTCCCCAGCAAGGACTTGAAACTATGAAGCTTCAAGAAACAGAATATTTTTAGAGAAAAACGTTTTAGAAAAGACAATGGTGTCAGTACAAATGAAGGACTAACAACTTATACAGGGAGAAAGACTGTAAAAACCAGTAAACACGTGAGAGGAAGTCAGTTGAAGGACCAGTACCAGCACACAGACCCTGACCCAAACTCTTGTGGCATTGTCACTGATAGCTCCTGTCGTCACGAGGCTGTGAACAATGAGCGCACAAGGCACAGCTGGATTCAGTGAAGCTCTAAAGTCTCTCTGAAACACTTCTTATGGCACGAAAGAAACAGAAAAATCAACATCATTAACAACTGATTAGGGGTTGTAGGTTTATACAGAAAGCCTGCATACATGGGCACATTTCTTATTTCATGTCTTTGACACTTAATATTGGCTTTCATACATCAATAAATCCCCCCTCTATACACATAAAAATCACCAAAATCATTACAAGAATCTTTAAATAGACTGAAACCTCTGCTGAGCTATTAAGGCAGAAATAACAATGCAAGCTCTTACTTCTGCTAGACAAAGCAAACCCTCTGACTGTAAAAAAAAGCCACCTTCACTTTATATGGAGAGGTACAATGAGAGAAAGGAGCAAATGCAACTTGTCTGAGAGCCCAGAACACGGGCACAGGAGGTGGTGAGCCCCGTGTGAACAGAGGACGCTGCCCAACCCTGCAGTGCTTTGGGGCTTCTCTCAGTTTAAATCTACAGGACAAACAGGCTGAAGGGTCAGAGCCCACAGGGACACTGTCTGCAATACAATACAAAGAAGCATGAAGTAAATATTTCAGTTGCTAACTGGAGAAGCAAAAGGCAGTTTAAAAAGATAAATGTTCCTTAATTGTTCTTCAGGAGATATTTGACTGAGATGCCTAACCTGTTCCCTACAGCATCCATTCCCTCAAACTTCTTATCCTTAGGGAGAGAAAAAGTTTTATGCTCAAATTCCAAACCCAGGATGTCAGCTGCACTCCTTTCTCTTGGTTTCTAAATTTGTCTGCTTTTGCAAACATTTCATGTTTAGGTTTGAACAAGCCTATCCTAGCTGGAGACCAGTGCATGAGCCAGAGTTCTGTAAATTTTCCCCAACACGTTTTCTTTCCTGAGGAAAATGCCAATGGCTCTCATGCCATCATTATCTATGACAAAGGTGGAGCAAGGCACCAAACATGTTCTCCCACCTGAAAGGTGGAGATCATCATTTTCAAATGACATCTGCTTGTTATCTCCGCTGCTGCTGGGGCTACAGGTCTGCTTTCTCCAGGCATACTGCCCCACTTCCTGCAGCCAACTTCTCTGTCACTGCCCATGCTTTTCATTTGAGTTATTGAGCCACACAAGTATTGTTTTGCCATTTGTAAACCCTCTTGAAAGTGTTCAATCTGCTGCAGGAGCAAGGTGTTTACCTGCCTTGCTCTTGTGTGGGAGAATCTCCAAGCTAACAGACGGTGCTCTCTCATCCATCTGCTCTGTCAACACTTCCTGGGAGGGCAGGGCATGGATGGAGTGCTCCAGCCCAGCAAAGAGCTGCACCAATTTATTTACTGCTTGAAGCATATAAACCCCACAGAGATAGACTCAAGGTTTCTCTAAATGTTCCCCCATGAAAATACAAGAAGGGTACAGTCAACAAGAACCCCTGGGAGCACTCTTCACACGCTGCTGTGACACCTGTTTATCCACTCACAATCTGTGTGTTTGTACAGCAAGCACAACATCAACCTCTTTATGGGGTGTAAAACCAGAGAGTCTTCTGGAGCACTGACAGACTTGGCCACAGTTCCCTCTCTCTTTTTCCAAAGATGTGTGAGGAATAAATGATGGATTCAACACAAGCAGTAGCAGTTGACAAAGAAATCTCTTTCTGCAAAGACTCCTGCAGACAAAACCTTGCTTACAAAAACCCATTACAAAAAATGCGCTTCATGGAAATGTTTTTTGTGCATGCTCAAGGGTGCAGAGTACTTCACCACGTGAAAACAAGCCTGCAGTTTGTGTATCTATTTACATATATCAAGGTGTGATATCCCAAAGCCCTTGAGTCTGGAGTTCCTGTTCTATTAAACAGAACAAATCCTGCATTCCTTAGTGAAGCTGTGCCCTCAAACTCCCTTATACAGATGGTCTTGAAAATTCTAGTGTAAAAACTTGTTATAATACAGATGAAAGAGATTTCAAAAAGGTTTTCAAAAACCAAAACTTAGGCTAACCAAACAGTTAACAGTTATGGAAATCCAACAGCAAGCACTCTGTTGAAGAAGAAGAGAAATATACTGGTTTGGATTATGAAAGAACAAGAGTTATTTATGTAAATTTGGACTGCAGTAATTATTTTTACATAGTATCATATACTCGTTCCATTCTTACTGTTACTTACTCCCTTTAGAGATTCCACTAATTGAGTTATTTTGTAAAACAGACCTTTAATTTTTTTGGCTAATTCTAAAATAAGTGTCTGAATATGATTATGTTGGTAGAATACACTGTTTTCTGCTTCCCCAAAGCAATGATTTCTACTGCTAGCAGAGACTAAATAAATGAGATGGAAGGGTGGAGAGTGCTTACACCTGTCGTAACTAATTTCCAAGTAAGCTTCATGTTAGAAGCTGGGTTTCCAGGGAAATGAGCAACCTACCACAACACCAGGTCATTTTTCTTGTTTCGGAGGGAATGTTTGCAAAATAGTTATAAATACAAATTAAGTTGCAAAATAGTTATAAATACAAATTAAGTTACAAAATAAATATAAATAAATCTGTGCATGTTATTTAGGAGCCAGTAAAATTCAATAGCTCAGATTGTATTCAACACAGAAAATATTTCAGTAAAGGAAGTAAACTTAAAGCTTCCTGTGTGCAAAATTGCTCCCATCTAAAAATATCCCATTCCATACAGAGACTATAGAATAAGTTACATCTCAGGAGATACTGCTGAGTATGTGGCAGATGCTCCTGCAAAAAAAAAAAAAACATCTTAAAACAAAAGTAGCAATAATTCCATAAATATCTTACAGGTATACACAGCCTCACAGGTGCCTTCCAGACCCATTTTCCTTACTGTCACCAAGGACCATCTATCTACAGATGCCCCTATATGAGTGGAAGGACTGTCTCAGTCCATCATTTACTAAGCCATACCAGAGGAACAAGAAAGCAGCAACTCATAGGAGAGGGAAAATGCAACTGTTCAGGAAAGGAAATAAAGGCAGAGATTCTACCTCTGATAAGAAAATCCCTAGCAGGGGACTACGAAATAGGAGAGAATACAATGAACACAGTCTGTGAATAGGGTGGGGACACCCTATTTGCAGTTTCTGAGAAGTATTTTGATTACCTGAACAAAGTTAGACGCTCAAGATCTCTGCACTGCCTTTGGCAAGAGGAGAGAACTTACAGGAATGAAAGTTAAACTTATACCAGGAAGGGCAAAACCCAACTCTTTAAAGCCAAATGTAGCTTATCTTCTCCTAAGAGACATTGGACACAATGGCCTGAAAGCAAAAACTACGGGGTGAGGTCCTGTGACCTTCAGAGGCAGAGATTGGAGTAACCTGTCCTGTCAGCCTTCCCTGGCCCCAGAGCTGTGTGTGCCTGAATTTACCAAGTCAGCAGCAACAATAACTCTCCTTTAAAACGTCTCTGTGGAACATTTAAATTAGTTTGGTCTTATGGCTTGTCTAAAATGCTTCTGATAGCACAGTGTACACTAAAGCAGTGTTATGAATGCCTAAAAATATAAAATCTAATTATGGTAGCTCTGCAACCAGAGTAATGAGAAGCAAGTGTGACTGATAAGAAGTGAGACAGGCTAACGAGCTGAACCACTGTAGTTCAAAGGAAAACAGAGGTCTAAAGGAAACACCTGTGGTATTGCTTGGGGGAAGATATGTGGACTAGGAAATATGAATGTACAGCATTAAAAAAGATATGGGATGAACTGAATACACATTATTAATTATTAGAGCAGATACTTAGCATATGGATAAAATAACTTGTTAATAAGGATGTGTAAGACTGAAGATGATTGCTAAGAAAAATGCAGCTGATGTAGTGAATAAGAAATTACCTGCTGTAGATAAGAGAAAGCTGTGACTTTAACTGTTTGCATTAATTCTGCTGGACAGGCAGAGCTCACTGAAGGCTGCATGGCCACCATACACAGCGCTGTCTCTGAGTAGTTGTTACTCTGCCTGAACAAGTGCTCTTGCAACACGTGGAGTGGCCAGCGAGGCAGAGCTGTCAGGATCAGAGACATGGAAGGAGAAGTCAAAGCAGACATCCTCTGGCATGAATGAGAAACAGGAATGGAGGGACACAACTCATGATTTTGCCTTCCTTCATGTAAAGAACATACTCTATCACATCAGTTAATGCATCCACAGCTGCAACAATTCCTGCTGGACTGTCAGCATCTGACCTGACCCTTTGCAGAAATTCTTGCCACTAAATAAGACTGTTGCCCAGTGAAGTATCAATGAATTTTCTGTATTCATCCAGACTTTCCCAAGATCATAAATTGCTGACCAATTTGTACTCTGTGAGAAACAGTGAAAGCAAAGCATTTACTAACAACTTCCTTGTTCTACTGTGAACCAAAATTGCTGTAGAAGAAAACAGCACTCCATTAAACAGAAGATGGCAAAAGCCCGGCAATGTTCCTGCCATTCTGCTACAACCAGCACCTCACAGCAGGTTTTGTGGCTGCATGTCTGGGCCTAAGAAAGACACCTCAGAGCTTACCCTTCCATAGAATTAAAGAATCACAGAATCATTTGGGTTGGAAGGGACCTTAAAAATCATCTCATTCCACCCCCCTACCATGGGCAGGGACACATTTCAGTATCCCAGGTTTCTCCAAGCCCCGTCCAACCCAGCCTGAAACACTTCCAGGCATGGAGCAGCCACAGCTTTTCTGGACATTCTGTTCCTTCTCCCCTTGGCCTGTTTCTATGTGGTTAAAATACACAGCAAGGGGTCTCTTTTCTATGTACATACAGCACTGGGGGGAATGGACGATACTTGATGAGATTTCCTTTGCTCAGTTTCTCCAATTTGCATTAACAATAATGCTTTTTCCTGTTCTTACTGGTCTCCTGAAATGTTTCTCACAAACTATATAATCAAGTAATAAACAGCAAATATCTATTTGTTTTAATTCTCAGGTTGCAATGATGATGATCTTAACCTTACCAAGCATCAAAACTCTAGAGACAGTCCTCCTATTTAACAATATTCAGTAACTTACTTTCTTACCCTGCTGCCTCCACACTAGTATTTTTATCTCAGTGCTGATTTTCCAATCTGTCTAGGCTGTCATTCAAAATACGGGGAATACCAGAAATGGTGCATTTGGATTTGACAGTACCACAGACTATTTTTTAAAAATAACCAAGGAAAAGATTTTACAGCATTGTTTGAAAATATTAAATTTCCATAGGGGTCAATAGAGGTCCCTATGCAATTCATTTACTAACAAGTTCCATGGGCTTTATGAGACTATTCACCTTCCTGGTTAATAGAAAATCTGTACTTGCCATGGCAACCCCTATATCAGATGGCTCTACAGTAATACTCTGGAAATATACCATAGATTTTTTCAGTCTTCATAATCGATCTGGTCATAAATGTCACAGTAACTTGTCACTAAACTCTCCCCTCTAGCACCTCCAGTAGTTGTGCGATCCTTCCTGCCTCTCTGTCACACTCTCCCCTGTGCACAGCTGCATTGTTCTGCACGCAGCCTTTTCCCAAACCTGTCACTTGCCAGCGGTGTCAATCCTCAGTGATACATGATCGGGGAGCTGATGACAACAGGCAGTTTCACACACACCTGCTGGTTAGAGCAGTGATCACTTCCAGACAATTCTGATAACCAAGTGCAAGCCAAGATGGGGAAAAAAAGGGAGAATCTTGCAGTTTAATAGCAGGCTAAATTATTTGCCTGTGTTCCTCACGTGACTCCTGGGATCTCTTTTCAGGTTCACCAGCTGACAGTGGGAGATGCTGCCTTTGGGAATAAGAGAGACTTGTCTCCCACCAGCAGCATTTGAAAGGAATGCCATGTGCAAAGTGAATTGAGGAGAGGTGGTGGAATTCAAATTTCATCAACTCCTGACTGTCATGAGACTCCCAGTGTATTGTAGGCCTAATTCTTGCTGCCTTGCACTTTGCATTGCAATCAGAAATGTGGGTGTAAAATGCTATCACATCAACATTAGTAATGTATTGACATTGACTGCCGAGAGGGAAAAATGCCAACAGGAGGGGAAATATTGAAACCTCAGAGCTAAGCATGTATTTTCAACATATTTTTTGTAATCTGGAAATACAACCAGATAGAAGTGACATTTTGCTAAGGGTGAAAGTTAAAGTCAGTACATAAAAGGGTGAAAAAAATATTTTAAGTTATCTGAATGAACTAGGAGATAAATGAATAGTTTATGCAAGTCATTTAGGAAAAAAATATAAGGCAGTGGTACTGCAGAAAACTGCAAAAAATGGAATATATTCATTTTAGGAGCACATGCTACACAACACTGAATAGGAAAATAAGGAAGTTATGGTGGGTCACTCCCTAAATGCTTCTGCAGTGCATGTAGTACACTTCAATCTTCCAAAAGCTGTGTAGCAGAAGTAAAGCAGATTTCATCTGCGTATCTGGGGGTATTGATTAAAGTCCAGACTGCTAGAAGTATATAAGTATCAGCAAACTCTTTATGCAAAATGTTAGATTCATCTCATCTGATTCTTTTTCACGTTATTTTAAATATACAGCAGTGCTGTGTTATTGACAGCAGCACAGTGGTTCT
The DNA here is from genome assembly GCF_009650955.1 of Corvus moneduloides. NCBI lineage: Eukaryota > Metazoa > Chordata > Aves > Passeriformes > Corvidae > Corvus > Corvus moneduloides. The sequence continues at coordinate 21,944,053 of NC_045485.1, forward strand.
GGAGCCAAGCCAGAGTAATTCAGGAGGGAATCAGATCCATCCTGTTACCAGTGCCCTCTCTACAGACAACTCATCATATTTACATTAACTAAGAGAAAGGTTATTAAATATATAAAATTTTAAATTTCGTTTACTATATTTAGACCAGTAGGAGTGAAACTGCCCAAGGTTCACAGTATTTAGAAGACACTTTCCAATGACAGAGAATAAAAAAGTTCCCAGCTGGAGAGCCTTAACTTTGTTTGGATCTTATAATTTAAGGAATCATTTTCTAAAATTACCTCTTGTACAGTAAAATGACAATGATTAGGCTTGCTATCTTACAGTCTCCTGCTGTGCAAAACATTCACTCAGTGGGCTCAGGATACAAAAGTAGCTGCTTTACAAATAATATCACAGATTAACTATCACTTAATAGCTTTGAAAACATCATACTAGTTACAAACCCTTTGGAACGAGGACAACTAATTTCAGCATCTCAGTTGTTGTCATGTTTAATCACTTTCTAATGCTGGTGGCTGTTTTGGTTTGTTTCTTTGTTTTTAATTGCTGGAAATTTTTAATTCCTGGTTCAAACAACTTAATTTCACAGGTTTTAGATTAATCAGTGATCACTTGAGGGGGAAAAAATGATTGAAGTTCATCAGGATGTAGTGTGGAGAATCAATGTAATTTTGCATTTCGATTCTACATTCCTGGCTTTAAACGCTAACACTTGAATGTAATACTGGGAGAATTGTCTGGGTACGTGACTTTCAGGGATTCTTTGCTTAATTTACAGAGCTGATCTTCACTGCCAGAACTAAGGCTGTGTCAGCTCCGGGGCTGGTGTGCTTAAAGGGTGGGAAAATAACTCTCTCGCTAGAACAAAAGTCATCTCCTGGCTCCGAGTTATCATTTACACTCCAGGGAAATTTGCCTGCCTGTCTCCTCTGACTGCCTTGTGCACTAATGTCTCCTCCTGGAAATATTAAAGTACTTATACATCATTTTGCTGAAGAAACTCTGAGAAAACTGTTAGCAGAAATTCAAACACAATGTGAGAATGCGAGCTACTTCTGAGAAAAAATAAACCTGTGAAGAGATCCTATTCTCTGTTTTCTGCCCAGAATTTCTACAGCTGGCAGAATGTCTTGATGGTCATGCTGTGACCATCATGGATGTGGTGAGAGGTGCTGCCAGAGGGGTCTGTGGTACCCAGCGTGGCACGGGCAGGGTGCAGGAGAGCACCAGAACTACCCTCACCAACACACCCTAGCTGCTCAGGTTGATGAGAGAGAAGCCAAGAGCTTTAGAAACTTTCATAAATAAAAACTTCAGCCTTCAATAAGTCAGGCAGGCAAATCGATGGGGTTCCTCTCACCCCTATTTGAATGCAAATCAAGTGTTTGACCCAATAAATAATTGTGATTTCCCATTTCCTACACACTGAGGGATAGCCCACACTGGGTCCTACCCCACTAAACAAGGCTGTGTTTAGGGAACATCTATCCAACAACTAGGAAAGGGGGTTTATCAGGGTCATCCAGTCATCTCCTTGGCATTTTTTTAACCATGGCATTTTACCACTGCCTTTTTATTTTACTGTCTCCCTAAGTAAAGGAGAAAATAAGAGATATTTTCTCGTGGTTTTAGAATGGCACTTTTTATTATTTATATATAAATACAAACTTACTTGGGTTTATTTTTAGGACCAGCTCTGAATTCAAGGTCTATCCAGGCATTATTTGGACACCCGACAATAAATCCCTGATTCTAGGCTTCTATGTATGTGCAGCACTTTTGCATTAGCTGTAATCCAACCAGCAATAAAAATCATAAATCACCTCTGTGAACACAAAAGTGCTGAGAACATTTGTAAAGGTCCCGAAACTCTCAGATCCAATTCTCATACTAAAGCCTTCCATCACAGATAGGGCATCCCTACTCCTATAATTAAAAGTGCCCACATGTCTTCTCACACCATCAGCCTCCCTCAGTCTATCCACCAGCAGCAATCCTTTTTCAGTGTTTTAACACTGCTGTTAAACAAGATTATCTGTATCAAGGCAGTCTTTGTTCACACCTCACCAAACCCTGCAGCAGGTTCAGCAAGGCAGTAATGCATATGAGACATTGACTCATTTTAAATTATTCTTTGTTAGATAACTTAGCACAGAATCCTCAGTGGACCCTTTTCCAAATAAATTTCTGCACTGAAACTTACCTGGGGATGCTCAAATTCGTAACTGGAGCATTCCATATAAGAGAGAGGAACGTGAAGGCATTAATGTTTTATTTAGTCTGAAATGAATTGTATCAGCTGCAGCTACAGTGACATCAACATCTTTGATTCTTATCTCTCTTTCAATGGCTATAAACTGGTTCATTTCTACTGTTCTACTCTGATTTGATATTTATCTGATCTAGGTTAGAATCTGGCCTAGTGGGATCTTATGAAATGTAAAGCAGCCCAGAATTTGCTCCTGACTGGTCTATTTCTCATGCCACAGAAAATATGCTTATCTTTAGTCAATATATTTCACATTCCTGTAACTTTAATTTATAATTTTAGAGCTTGTCATCATCATTTCTAGCAGCCAAAATGCTTTAGCTATTGTGACACTATTATACTGTTAATATCTTGATGAACTCTTACATCTTATGGTATTGGTTCTATAAAACATGAGGCAAATGGTTGTGACTTGATACTGAGAAAAGCCTGAAAGCATCAAAACATGTGCAAGGAATTAACTCTGTCATGGAAAATAAAAGCTGCCACCCATTACTCCAGACTTACCTGTATCCCTAAATTAGAAAAATCCAGCATATGCATCCCAGTGGGGAAAAAAAATTGAGCATCTTAAGAACAAAATAGAATCCTGCATTTCTAGTTAGTTCCCTGTTCATTTCTGAGTTCATATATACTCAAGGGACTATTTCAGTGTTAAAACATAACTCACTGAAGACACAGGAGATAAAAGAAGCTGAAACATTTTGATGGAATATTTCTCAAAGGGAAAATTTGTTTTTGAAAGTCTCTTTTTAAGCCTGTTTTAAACCTTGAGGTCCTGTGCATTGTGCTTTTCCATATTTTTTTCCCATTTTGATTTTCACTGCTGTTTTTACAGGGTGTGAAGTCTCTTGAGCATTTCAGATCTGCCTTCTTCATCTTTTATAACCCAAGGGCTTAAAACTCTGGAAAGTAAAAAAAAATTTAAAAAATAAAAATGGAGATAGACAGAGGAACAAAAAGGCCACAAGGTGTCTTGAAGAAGGTGGGAAAATAGATTATTATAGAAGAAGGAGAAAGTGGATAATTCCAAGAGAAGTGTGCAGTTACCCACCATTTTCTTCATCCAGAAGCAAAGTATTTAGGGGAAACATTCAGATAAAATCAAATCACGGCTCTGAAGTTTTTTGGGTAGTGGAAACATTTTTATAGACCCATGAAGAGTTCCTGCTATTCCATCTTTTGTGCCTCTAAACCACAAATATCCATACGACTCCCAAACAAAGAAATATAATCCTTCCTTATCATTCACATTTAATTTATGTGAATTTATTAATTTAATTATGCAAGAGCAGCCATAAGCACCTGGCTGGTTGGGAGACTGATGTGAACTGAGTCCCCATCCCTGTGGTTTTGGTATCTTCTCTCTGGGACTCTGAGTCTGGGTTCCCTGGCTCACACCCCACTCCTTCAGCTGGAAATCAGAAGCCTTGGCTTTACTCAGATGTTGAATTTTGGCTATAAACTCCATAGTGAAAAGCTGCAGACCCAGAGATTTTATTACAAAAAGCAGCACTCTGGAATTGCTGCCTCTATGCTGGGCAGCCAAGAACAGGCCTTGAGGGTCTGCAGCCCCTCACCAGTCAGAGATGCTGGATTTTAAGGTTACCCTTTCCTGCAATGCTCACAGAATCCTATTTCACACAGGAACAAACAAGGAAAAGGAACAGGGATATTATGGTATTGGAGTATTTTTGAAATTGTTTTCCCCGGTAGCCTTTTCAAAATACTATAACTTCTAATAGAAAAGAAGAGTTTTTAGGAACCTTAGTTAAAATTGACTAAAATTCCAAAGGCCTAATCTTCAAAAATAATTTGTTACTGCAGCCATCAACTGCTCCTGCTCTTCAGCAATCAGTTTCACTGCAGGTTACTGATACACTGCCTTGATTAAGCTAATGATGAAATGGAGATAGTTTCTTTTCTTGCCTGTACACTTAACTGTAGAAGGAACATGTGATAGCTGTAAATTATTTATTATTTGGAGGGGAGGGGATGGCAATCAGTAACTGCACAGTTTGTACAGATTATTCTCCTCTGCTTTGCTAAGGTCTAATGTGGGCAATATTTGATTACCTGAGGGATCATTTCAAATGTGACTGCAAAAACTATGCAAGACTCAATATGCTTGAAACAGCGTGTCAGCTCTATCAAATCAGCTTTAGGACCACAGCATGAGAAAACTAACATAGGTCTTTCATTATAAGAGTAAAGCAGACTTTCAAAATGGGAAAATTCAGTAGTAATAACCAACAGTTTAAGAGATATTCTCTTCCTACAAACAGACAAATGTCAAAAAGGGATACACAGAACAGGAACATTATGGTAGAAACTATAGAAAGCTGATCTCTTTTATAAATTTTATCTCTTTTTATAAATTTTGAGCCATCAGCAAACATCAGAAAAGCAGAAGTTTTTGCACATCCCACACCCTGATACACAAAGGTCACTGCTCATTTTTACAGGACTGCATGTCCCCCCTGCTCTACCACACTGGATGTTTGGGCAGCCACCCATCCCTGACAGTGGGACCACCTTTCCTCCCAGTAAATTCAGAAATGCAACATGCAACACATTCCCCAGCTAAGGAACACAAGGAAAGCAGCAGCACTCAGTCTCCCATGGAGCAGCTTTCAAGCACGAAAAAATCTTTCCTCTTAATCTTACGGTGAGTTTACTTCTTAGAAAACAGACATAACCAATTTTAATTCCCAAGTTTTCTAATGAAGAACAGATAATGGATAATTCTGGACTAATTCCACTAAGAGGTTGTGTAACTCAGTGGCACACTTCCATATATTCATAAATAATGACTGACAGCATCTAACTAACCCCAGAGGAAAAAGGACAAATAAGTCACCAAGATATTCAGGTTCATTTTCAAATTCCATCAAAAATGCCTATAATGGCACCTCTGTTTACCCAATGACTTAACTATTGTAAATTACACAATTATATTTGTTCATTATTTTTGTTCTGCACCATACCAGTAAAAGAAAACCTGGTTTGCTTACTTAGAAGAATAGCTGAAAAAGTTTACTTGCTTACAGTAGTTAGATCTGAAGGTCTTTCAGGCAGTATATTACTTGAATTCCCAGAAAACAGTGAGATTTTTCCCAAATAATGGAAATCGGAATGAATTTCTATGTTATAAATCAAAATATTTCCAGTCACGTCCTCAAAATGTTATAAGTACATTAGGGTTATAATTCCAGAATATGCTCACAAGAATACATAATTAAATAAATAAACCTGGTAAAAAAATTTCAACTAATACATTTCCAGTGGAAAAAAAATGTTTCAGCACACATTCACAATTTAGTCACCAGGAACACTGTGATTTTTAAAGAATCATTCAGGAGAATGAAGAAAGTCACAGATTTTCATTATTACAATTTCTAAATGGAATATCCTTGCATTCAAAGCCAATTTATTTTTTAAATGTTAATAAATTTGTCCCAGAAAAAAAAAAAATCATATTACCCAGCACAAGAGTTTGCAAAGAGAGTTAAAATTTTCACGAGAATTTCAGACTGAAATGGCTGAATATCACAAGCACACAGAACTGTAATTTTTTGCAACAAGTCATTTCAACAAATTAAAAATAGATTTCAGTCTGAAAACATACAGAAGGTTAAATGAGCAAGTGAAGGGTAAATATCATTGAGCTGCCTCCTCCTGACACACAGGGCAGGGGCATGAGGGTGGCCAAAGAGATTTTCAGGAGTTTCTCTTCCCACATCTGCTGGAAGCAATGCCCTGCCAAAGAACAGAAAGATCTGCACATCCTGTGTCTTCCTGACCCAGTTTATTTTTGAGATAATACCAATTTTTCAGTGTAAAATAATGGGGGATGAGGGAAAGGGAAAGAAAACAAGCCCTTATACTTCAATGCAAGGCTTTCAGGGAGATGTAGCATGAATATTTCATGCTCACAGTCTCATCTATATGCTCAGCTTCCTAGCTGACACTATAGTTTCCATGATGTCCTTATAAAAATGGAAATGAAGAGCACAAATATAAAACCTCGTGGACTAACTTGGTGAAAGTGTTGCAAAAGGAAACCTGCCCGTGAATTAAGTTTACAAAAAGAAATGAAGATGAAAAATTGCAGCAATGTTTAGAGATAAAAAAGGACAATCTAACAGCATATTTAGTTTGGGATAAAAACTGAGAGTTTTAGAGATTTGACTTAAAAAAAGCCCCAAACAAACTAGCAAAACTCCATGAAAAATTGCAGAAAAACAGCCAACAAGACCTTCAGTTTAACATTTCTCAGAGCCTGTCTTTGTTGCACCTACATATTTTTTCTGCTCTGTGTAAAACAGAGTTTGATCTTGGATAACCTGGACAGAAATTAACTTTGATCTGACTGAATCAAGCCTTTCTAGTATGCATAAAAATCAATATACTCCATTTAATTAATAGGAAAATACAACTGGGCTAAAAAATACAGACAATATTAACCAGCAAACACATCCATGTATATACTGCAGAGCTCTGACCAAAAATATTAACTCAGATTTAATTAATGCATATAATGCTTGTATCTGTCTCTGATTTTTCACAGGAAGCATCACAGAATATAATTAATGTTCCAAAAACAGATGCAAGTTCAGAACAGCATTATCTTGAAGAATTTAATTGGTCTTACTTATGTACGAAATACAGCAATACATTTTTTCCAATAAGTTTAAGAATGAAAGACTCTCTTTCCAAATCTAATTATAGATATTTTAAAGGTGAGGCAAAGAGAAGCAGAGATAACACCTGTATTGGAATAAAATATCCCTATTGGTGTATTCAACTCACAGTAATTATCAAATGAGATGAATTCTCAATAAACGGTTAACGGGATGAAAAAAAGCTGAATATTCTTATTGTGGATGCTTCATTGTAGCAATTTAACAGGTCAGTCTCAACGTGACCCTGGAATTAGTGGGACAGATCCTTAAATCAACGCTTGCTGCCACCAGGGTGAGCAGTGCAAACTCAACCAGAGGATGTCCCATAGCTCTGCGTGCTTTTGCCTCTGCTGTGTCAGGATACGAGATTTGTGGGTGCTCTACTCTTTGCCATTGCCTTCTGTGAAAATTATTGCACCCAAGACTGTCAAACCCTGCTTGCCAAGCCTTACCCAACAAGGAGTGATGATTTAGCCACAGCACTATTTACATCTGGACAGTGAAATAACACACTATTCTTTCCAAATCCCTCTGAAATGGTATTTTGGCTTCAGTAGTGAAGGAACAATAACTGTGTTAGAATTTTCCACCAGAAATTTTATACCCCATTCTTTCTTCAAAATACTTCAGGCTACTGGGGTGCCTGTGAAATGGATTGTCCTTGAGAGATGAAAATGGACGTGTAAGCATGGTGTAGCAATGGAAACATAAAGAGCTGTTCTATACTTTAAGATGGAGAGGCTATTCCTGCAGCACCATACCTGGTCTGCACAAATTTTTCTGACAAATTAGAATAATGAAGAAAATTTATTTGGCAGTGTCATGTATAACATAAAAGTGAGAAGTGGGTGGGTTCCTGATCATAAAGAGTTCTTCAGGCAAAGGCAGAAAATTCAGATTTTGAAACCATCAGCCTTTTATGTTTAGATGTAAAGAAAACATATTTTGTGTGGATAATTGACTATTAAATTGGACATACAGGGAGGTTTCAACATTTGATGCCTTGAAAAATCCTCTTTTCTAGCTCAATTAAAAATTATGTTGGTTGAGAGAAGCATAATTTATCAAATTCTAGTGATTCACGCTGAGCAGGTTGTCATGCCAGATTATTTTAGAAGGGCATCTGTCATTTAAGTCTATCAAAACCTCTGTGTCCACGACACACAGATTGAACACTTCACTGAAATGTTCTCATAATGCCATATGGATTCTAGAAATCAGCCTTTGCAGAGCTGTGTCTGATGCTTGACACCTTAAATTCACATTCAGCTGACCTTGGGGTTTCATTTTGTCTAGAACAGAGTTTGACTCACTGACATGGAAAGAGACAAGTCACCATCCTGAAAGGAAAAGCAGAAAAAGCAGTATAGGTGTCCTCTTCATATCCCCACTTCTGCTGAATGTAATTACCTCAGGACTTCCAGATAATTTCAGTAGAGAGCAAAAGAACAAGCTGTCTTAAAAAAAAAAAAAATCAAAAAAGATCTGTGGATCCCTGGGGCTTTTTGGCTTACAAGTGCTTTGATTTATTAAAAGTTATACACATTTACTTGCAAAAGTTCATATTACGACTCCAGGTAAGCCGAGGTCAAGTTGCTCAGGAAGAAATTTGCACTTAAATGAAGCAGCCTTTCAGCCTGACAAAGATGAAGACATTCAGCATTGACGTTTCCCCAGTGGGTCTGGGATCAGGAGTGAGGGGAGAGGCAGTGCCATTTCCAGGTGCCAGGACTGCTCACAAAAGTGAAGGCAGCTTTCTGAGCAAATAATTTCAGTAGAGCAAGAGGGAAAAGAAAACATAACAAAATCCTGACCCAACAAAATATCATCCCACAGGCTGTAGCAAGACCAGAGTATCCAAATCTCACCTGAATGAGGGCACAGAAGAGCAGAGGGAAAAACCCCAACTTCTTCATGTAGGAACTGAATAACTAGCACCATGTATTCAAGAAGGACAGCTTGTGCTATCATAACAGCTTTGAAAATAACTTTGCTTTTAGGAGAGGCACGCAGAAGACTGAAAGGGAGAGTGGGCACCAAAGGACCAAAGTATATACTGTACTAAACCAGAAATGACAAAACCAGCCCCTGACCAATATATTGTCTTTAGAAAATTCCAAGAATCTCTAAGTGCCTATTTATTTCCTCTCTTGATTGCTTAGTTCAATAGACAGAGTACTGTGTGCCAGATAAAACTGTCTCCCACATATCCCTCCTATTAGATAAGAAGAGAAAAGAAAACACAAGGAAAAGGAACAGCAGCATAATGTATAGTTTGAAAAAAATGAAAACTTTAAACTGGCTTTAAAGTACACACCAATGAGACTAAGGAAAAATTCATTATTGTCTGAATGATCAGACCTTTAGTGACCATTCAACAAACTGTGATACCACGAGGGATCCAAAAATACTTCCCTAGGAAAGTGGTTGCTCTTTTCTTTATTCAGCAAGGGGTGATCCCAGCTCACAGTGAGCTGAAGCATTTTGTGTGTGCTTGCAGTGCAGGTCCATGGCAGGGTGAGGGACAGACCCTGGCCTCCACAGCACTTTTCAGGGACACTGTGCACTTTTTACTAAAACACTGTGACAACTAGGAGTCCCCAGTGAACCACAATTGCTTTATACAATCATAGCATACCTATGAAAGGTATCTCAGATAAAAATGCTTTTTCCCCAACAACCTGAAGTTTTATTCCATCATTTGCACCCAAAAAAAGGCACACAGTACCCAGCTAGTTTTCATATTAGCTCAGTATCTGCATTAGACCCCCAGATTGCACCAATGTGTTTGTTCCATATTGTATGAGCTCCATATTCAGACCTAAGCTGCTTAGTAATATTATAACATGATTAATCAATATTGTGTTCCATACTACAACTCTGCATAAACAAACTTTTAAAAATACTGTCTTACTCTAACTACAGTCTCTCATGATACTGTTAGAGGACATAGAAGGAAAACATAGGTGAAAGGACAGCACTTTTTGTTGTAAATTATCTGATCACAGCTCCCCTGTAAATCTGGAAGCTGTACATATTTGTTACACCTGAAAACAGTGAGAAGAAAGCTGTACAGTGCCTCACATCTTCTCTTACCATCAGTTACTAACAATGGATCTCGTTCTGACAATGAGCTGGCTGAGGCTGAGATACTGTACCTCATTATCACACAGAAGTCTCCTGAATTACCTTCAAGATGTGCACGAGGAGTCACAGAGCACATTGGTAATTATTTGTGCCACAGCAGTGCAGTGTGTTTTACAAGGGACAGTCAAGGACTCAAGCAGAATACCTGAAAGGACTTCTTTTGATGTGTTGCCAGTTTAGTTGAATTTAAGAACACATACAGCTAAATAAAAAGTGTTCAATTATCCTATAGGGATTTTATTTTACACTGTGAGAAGATGTGTAATTAGATTCTTGCAATGCCTGACTACACTTTTGGATTTTTCAATTTAGGTTTGATTACCTGATGATTAATAAAATTTCAAATTTCAGTTCTGATCTTCCTCCATAGTTTGCAAATAGGAACAATTTCCATGACTGCAGAAGAACTTCAGCTCCTCCTGAGGAGAGGCAATCACTCCACAGGATTAGGAAAGCAATGCTGCTCACACCCTGCACTGAAAGCAGCTGCATGGGAATTGTCAGGATCACAATCCTCGCTGTTCATGACCTCTCTTTAGTCTGTAAAAGGGATAGGCTACTCACAACTCTAAGCATGCTTCTAGTTTCATTCTGCTTGTGGATGTTCCTCCCTGCGTGCTGGAGATGCTCAGGAGACACAAACCTTTCCTTGAGAATTGTTCCCACTACGAATGTCCCACTCTGTAACCTAAATGCAGAGCTAGAGGGAAGCAGCTGCAGCCCTGCACCAGATGAGCCACAGCCTTCAGAGAAGGAGATGCCTGCTCTAAGGAGCAGCCTTTGGGGCACCCTTATCCACACCACATCAGGAAAATAATAAACTAGTAGTCCAAAAGCAGACAGTTGAAAAATCAGGCTAAGATAACTTACGACTTCAACCACTACACAACCCTCATTAAATTCAGACAGCCAAGGCTGGCTTGGGAGCACCAAAGGATTTAATGTACAGCAAAGGACATATTCCAGCCATAAATACATAAGACAGATGAAAAAAGGACAATCCAGTTAAGGTAGGATGTGCAGAGTGCTGGAGAAAAGATGGTGGCGAAAAAACTAAATGAGCTTTCAGCAAAATTTGAAAGGGGATGTGGTAGACAGGGAGGAGACAAGAGAAATACTGTGAGATAATGATTAATATCAAGGCCTCAAATCAGTAAGAATGGTTCAAGGGAGCATAAAATTCAAACAGATGAATTTATCTGATTTTTGGTCCTCAGTCCATGTGAATCATGGAAAGCAACATAAATTTGACATGGGGAGAAGTAGTACTTTAGAGGGGCAGAAGGAAGACTGGAGGCAAGTCACTGCTCTTTCTAGCATCTATCCAGTAGTTTCCCATTGTTTACAATGTAAAAAAAGCAGCATTTACTGGACTGGATGACAAAAAGAATCTAAATTTTCTGCAGGAAAACAAAGCACTGGAAAGGCTGGATGAAATACAGGGAGACAGCATGGTTCAGCTTAGTTAAAGAATGTACTAGACAGAACTGAGAATATCCTTACAAGCATACGTTGCTCTAGTAAGCTGTGTTGCTTTCATAATTGCAACTAATTTAGGCACTAGAATGTTCAGTCTGAAATTTCTGCTCATCACCATCTATCAAAGCCTCTTCCCCTGTCCCCCAGAGCCTGGCTGCAAGGCTCAGTGCAAAGTTTACCTCCAAGCCAAAGTCAATGGAAAAGAAAGTCCCACTGTGCTGTGAAAAAGAGCAGCAGATCATTCCTTCTTTAAAATAAGCACTACTTTATGCTGGCTGCTGTGGCTTTGTTTTCAAATTTAGCCAATCACCATAGAAAAGAACAATTAGGAACCTTTCAACTCAGAAAATGGAGCACAAGCAAGGAGTTTTTGGATATTACCACAGGTTAAATTTAGTTTTCCAAGAGACATCCTAATTTTAGTTATATTTTTTTTTCCTCCTTATAATATTTACAAGGCTTTTGCAATGGTGCCAGACTTCTATCTGAGCCCCCTACATACCAACAGAGATTTGAAATGTGAAGGATGGGAATGGAGCATGACAGAGACACATCATTCCAGGGGTAACTGCTGTGGAAGAAGCATGTGGCAGAGCAAGAATGATATTCAATTTACCAACTGTCAAAGAATTTGCTAAGGAACACATAGATGAACATAAACACCCAGCAACATCCCTGAAACTTGCAGTGCTTGGAACAGCAATGTACCATTAGTAAAAAACAACAAAGCAAAAGCATGAAAGACAAATCCTCCCTAGCATGTTGCCTCTTTCAGAAGACTGGTTCTCATTATGTTGAGCCTTCTGTTCCCAAATTCAGAACCTGAAAAAGCTATTTTGAGTATAAAAAAGAAAAAAGGACTGTGTTTTTCGGCTTAAAGATGATGAATGCATCATTTGCTGCTAGAGGTAATGAGGATTTCAGTTGCTTTTGGCCCCTGTAGGATTTTCTGAGCTTTGCCAAAATGAACAAACAACAACCTGTATTAATGAACAACTCCAAAGGCTTGGATAAGATGCATAGCTCACATTCACATGGAGTTCACTATTGTAGCACCATAAATTGTATGTGTTGTGTGTAACAGATTTAGGTGGCAAACAGGTGTGCTCTAATGCAAGTTTAGCTCTCTCTGTACCATAATTCTGCAGGATAAAACCAGAAACCTTTGGCTGAAGGACAGATTGACGCACCTTCACCTCTTAAAGTTACTGTAGCGCACACCATGCTCCTCCTCCTCATGGCTGCAGCTTCCCTTGGCAGTGGAGGAGATGCAGGCAGGGCACAGAAAGCTCAGCACATGCAGTGCCCTGCACAGGGTCTGTAAAGGCACCCAGGCCATGCCATGGAAGGTTTCTCCCATCTGCAGAAGGTTCATCCCTTCTGCTGCAGCACTTCTGTCACAGCTGGAGGGGTTGCAGGCTCGTGTAGCCAGACCTCTGTGGCACGGGGCACATGTGAAACACCTTGCGAAGAACAGAGCCTGCTTTGCACAACTTAGAGCACAGCACCATGGCTAGATGTGCTTTAAACTACCCTTCATGGGAACTGGTGAATGTAAAAGATATTAATGTTACCTGTGTACACACACAAGAATATCCTTATGAAACAAGGTGTAACACAGCAGCAGCAGTGCCCAAACAAAGCAGGGTCTGTGGCTGCTTTTACACAGAGCTGAGTGAACCTGTTTGAAAAGGATAGAGCCAAGGACCTGGGGAGAGGAGAAAGCCAAGGACATTGGAAAATGCAGCAGTTGGATTGTGGCCCAAAGCAAACTTCCATGAGATGATTTCCAGCATAATCACCACCTGAATGATGAATGACGAGCAGAGCCCCACCTCCTCCTGCATTCAGAGGAACAACACTTGGTCTCTGCAAGAGTGTTACCCCCTGTGGTTAGCAGGTGGGGAAACACCCAGGCACCAAGTTTCAGCACTAATTTTTATAACTAGAACAATCCTGTAGGTCCTGCCTTTATGCTGATAGCAGTGTCTAAGAGCGGGTGTGAAGTGTACAAAACATGTCCATGAGAGACACTGCAACTTCCCAATTCCCCATCCTCCTGGCATGGTGGGGTGCAGTTTCTTCAGCCTGCAAACAGTACATGAATCTTTCATCTAACCATCCTCTGGTTATGCCACGGTCAGAACTGCATCTTACCAACAGTGGGATGAGATCAGTCACCTGAGAAAGGGCAGCTGTGCACCTAGCAGAGTAAAAGTCAGTGACTCAGAAAAGGTGAAATAAAACTATTATCCACCCCATAGAGAGAAAGGCAGAATTCTGATGTAATGATAGTTCTTCATGCACAGTGCTCTTGAACTGAGTCCTTGCATGACAGGCAACCAGATAACTTGGAAGCAAATCAAGCCCAGAATACTCCTCTTTATTTTTTTTAAAGACACTTATTTTGTATAGTACCACGAGAAAAATTTATGTCCCACTTCTCTCCCCTTATTTTCATGTGATCAACTGGAGTTTTTTATTTTGGGGAGGGGAACAGAAGGAGAAGGAGGTGGCTGATGGGTTAGTAATTTACAGATCCGTATTTCTTTTATACTGCAAGTATGTTCCATTTGTTCTGAAAATATGTAATGATCTAAAATGGGGACAATTTTAATGAATTGGATTCATAATATTTCATATCTTGCTGCCAGACTCTTAGTCAATCAAACTAATGTTATAAAGGAACAGCCAACAGCCAATTTTGACATCCTTTAAGCAGGTCAGTTATAAGCCAATTAGCTCTACCTACTTGGTCTCCAAGGTCTGAATAAAATATAGCCCATTTTGATTAGAAGCACTACTCCCACCAGTGTGCACATGTCTTAAAATAGACTGCAAAAATACTGGAAGCCCCATGGAATTGTTAGAGGAAGTCTCGATCCTACTGAAGTCAATTACTGTAATACAATCTCTCCTGACTTCTCACAGATTACGAGAGCTCCCAGATTCACACAGTGTCGTTCCAGTTTTATTGGATTGCAGAAAAAACTAAGTGCTGCATTCATTAGAGCCCTTCCATCTGCTGAATACAACTTTTCTGCAACGTAAGACAAATTGAAAGCATCAATCCTGAATTCCAGCAAAATTCCTGGAGAACTAACTTCAGCAAAAGGAAATCAAACAAAATTGCATTTATTTGCACCTCACATTAATTTCCCCTGTTTATTTTAACACAACTTTCACATTAGTAATAACTGTCAGATCCTCCTTGACTGGTTTGACAAGAAATACAGTTATTAGAACTGGGTTAAATAACACTAATCAAATTATTTCTAAAATGAACTTTGCATTAACTTGAATGTATAAATTTTATTTTATTAATTAGAAAATATTTTTTTCTTGTTAATCATGTAATGTTTAAGAGCTGAGAAATATATGGATGTTTCTTTTCCCAAGAATCTCCTGCTTTACATTCCTTAAAAAATGGGTGGATTTTTTCATTATTTGTCCCACTCTTCACTAAAATATAATCATATTCTTTGGAATCATACTGATGAGTAGGGAATGCTAGAAAATTCTTGTTTTCTAGTAATACACTTAAAAGGACTCTACACGTAACATATAAGGAGTATTCAGATTTTTGTTTGTTTTCCTTGTTTCTGCATAAGCCAAATTCCCAAATAACAGAACTTTCTGAAACCACACCAGCAGCAAAACCATTTTACTTTGTTTCACAACATGTTTGCTACTGTAATCATACAGTCAGTGAAAAAATTAGGAGAAAAGAGGTGAAAAATAAATAAAGAAAGAAAAAGAAAAGAAAACAAGAGAAAGATGTATGGCTAATAATCCAAGGGCACAAGAAGTAGTAAGAACAGGCTACAGAACCATTTAGAACTGTCAAAAAAGCACATTATGAAAAGCTAGAGGGGCCTGACACCCAGGTATAGGCAATGGCACAAGCCATATGAAGCCAGATGGATTCCAGCCAGGCTGGCCTGGCCAAATGCACAAAGACATAACATGAGTTTGAATCCAACCTAAGAGGATTTCGTTGACAGGAACTGGAATTAAGATCATACAAAACAACAAAAATGTAATATTGAGGGTTGTAAAATTTACTCATGCTCAGGAATATAAATAAGCTGTTCTAGAGTAATTTAAAACAAAGATATAACTGTTTCTTACCGTGAATAAAGAAATATTGAAACCCCTTACCAAGGAACAAAAATACAACTTCCTTGATTTAATGGTTAATTATACTGAACCTAATTATTAAAATTCTTGATAACTGATGCAGTAGAAGCAATTGTATCTGCCTTCTGAAAATAAAAATCTGTCAAACTTTTTCTGTAATACACCACTTTTTCAATTTTCAGATGATTGCCTGTCCTATGTCCATTACTCTCCTGCATTTCCACTGAGCTTTAATTAGAGTTTAAGTATGTCTTGATTTGCTTATTAAACATCATAAGCAATTTAAAAGAAAGGGTCCTAATTTTAAATATGCAGGAAATCAGGAAACTGCATTTAACTTATTTCAAAAAACACAGAATTAAATCAAGTAATGTATTTTTTAAGAGAAAATTTCTGATCATTTTAAGGTATAAATTAATTTTTTACTGAGGCTGGGAAAAGTCTGACCTGTTCTTGAAAATGAACCTAGGGAGCAAAGGGAATATCAACTACAGGAGGGCATATGTGTAATTTGCAGTCCAAGGTGCTTGTACTCTAATGGGTACATAAAAGGTGGAATGGCTGGAAGTTGTTCACACAGGCATGATCATTATTTCCATCCCAGAGGGACTTTCTTCAGAAACTTATCCTGCCTGTCTACACCAGCACCTTTGGTCTACAGCACTTATTTAACTTGAGGATAAAACTAAAGTCACTTGCAAGCCCTCTATATGGATAAATGCATACATATTCTAATTCTTCTTCCCTGCTATGGAAATGTGAGAAATGTGTGCACTGGGTTTTTTTCTTAGCAGGACAATTTTTGACATCTCACAAGTTGCTTTTTGGTAATGTCAGAGCAAGGGATCTGTGGAGAAGGAGAGTTAATACAGGTGGCCTTTTTTTCTAAAAGGTTATTCATTATGGAGAAGTGCAACCAACATGTTTGTGCATTTTTCATTGAAGAATCTTTCCTATTTCCTTTTTCTTACAAGCAGCTGTCATAGCATAATTTCATTACGTAATCAGCTTTTCTCTACTCACACACAGTCAACAGACATTGTAATTGCTGGTTACAGGCCTAATATGGGAAAAAAAATAACCCTGGAATCAGAGAAATGGCTTAAAAGGAAATATTTCACATGAAAACAAAATGACATTCTTAGAGAGTGACAGAACATTCAAAATTTGATACTTCAAATTAGATACCCAGTCCCCCTACCTATGAAATGTTATGCAAGAGTTTAAGTGAACAGCTCCAATCAGTCCAAAATTAAATATCCTTAGCTTTTGCAGAGCTGGGGTTGTGTTCTACTGTTACATAACTCCATAAATTACTTGCTTTTTGACAGTCCTTAAGTCACTCCTTTTGGTATCTGAATGTAGCTACAGGCACATAAATTTGAAGGTGTGATAATAGATTACCTAAGGCCAGACAGTGAATCAATGTCTAAGTCAGAAGAGGAAACCAGGAATCCCAAGTACCTGTTGAAAGACAAGGTGACACTGCTCAGTGTAGAGAAAAACTATTTCATTTGCAGCCCATGCAAATATAAAGCAATTATGCTCCCCAAACTGGAGTTCTCTCCTTGAGATAATCTTAAACACATTGTGTATTCCTTTACCATCATTCTTAGAGAGGTAGGTGTGAAAGGATTAAAAGCACAAAAAGCCAAACCTGAAACTCAAAGCATTCTTCACCAGGATTAAATCACTAATTGCTTGCACATTTCTTGCAATGGTCCTAATTACACTGTAAATAAGACTAGGTACAGGATCAGCTGAATTACTTAAACCATTTAATTACCCTGAAAAATGCTTATAAGCTAGTCTATAGGAAGCCAACAAAGTGGCTTTGCAATTAGTGCAGAAAGTTGAAGTCTAAAGTTGTACCAAAATAACTCCCCATATGGAAAATTTCATATTTGGAATAAATGTGGTGCAAAATTTTGGGGCTGTCGAGGTGAGGGCAGGTTATGAACTACTTTTTACTTTTATGAACTGCAGAAAAACTATTTTAAAGAGTTCAGTACCTCTTTCCCCACCACTGCAACAATTATTCCCCCAAAAGCATCAATGGCACTAGGAAACCAGAGAGCTGGAAAGTATATGGCAGGGAATCCAATAGCTTCAAGGACCCTAAAACCTACCAACATTAGAAATTTGTCAGAGGTTCAGTGGGTTTCCACATGCTTCAGTTTCAATGAACCTTCTTTTTCAATAGAAGCAAAAGCCTTCAGAAAATTTCCAGCTAGATTAACGAGAGCTGCTCCTTGCTTTTCAGATAGAATATAAAGTCACTTTAAGAGCATTTAAAACTGCTGTGGCTCATTGTCTTCAGCTGGGGCAATGTGAACTGTGAAGTGATAAAACCTGGTCACTGCCTGAGCCTGAGCAATGAACTTCTGTGAGAGCTCAGACACTATTTCTTTGGTGAGATGAGAAAAGGAAAAAAAAAAAAAAAAGGAAAATTAAATAAATTTAAAAAAAAGTATTTTCCACGTCTGAATATCCCAAATGTTTCTAGCCTCCTTTGGGTCTGAAATTGCTCATTCTCAAGTCAGACCTATGACCCTACATTTTTTAGCCCATGATTCTTGACAGCATCTGGTGCTCCCACGACCAGGAAATATTTCTGGATGTGGAAATGAATAAGACATACTTAAGATGCCAAAAGACCTTTTTTGGCACTCATAGAACATCTCAAATAAGTGGAACAGTGATTTTTACATAATGCTGAAACATCATTTCTTTTTTGTGCGCTGCATTATGTATTTCCTTTGGTATCTGATAATAGCTAGAGACTGGTAAGCTAACTAAATACCAAGTCTTTACAGAATTCAGTAGGCTCTCGATACATCCCAGGAGAGACATGGAAAATAATGCTTCACCTTCTAGAAAACTTAATGCAGTCTGCAAGGTAGGACATTCCAGGTACGATCTCTGCATTCCAAAGCAGCACATTTGCACATGAGGCACCACCTCTGATAGAGCACGAGCAGCCTCAAGGTTAAACAACCCCGATGCTGAGAGCTGAGGCAATGGCTATGAATTACAGCTGGAGCCAAGCCGCACTTCCCTGGAAGTGAACTGGTGGCCCTCACGAACACAGAGCACTGAAACAAATCAATTGTGGAATAATAATACTGTTTCTGCAATTTCTAAACTTCTCTAAATTCATAATGGATAAATTTTCATCTTGTAGAATCAATGAAAAAGGACTCACCATGTTTTCTTGGAAGAAGAAAGGAGTGATGTTTTCTTGGAAATTATGTCTCTTACCATCTTTGGAAAGCCTAGGCAGGTTAAACAAAAGTAGTGCACCGTGTTAATCAGTGCCTGACCAGGAGCAAAGGCAACATCATCCTTCTCAGGTGGGAATAAAAGTCTAAGAACATTCTACAGTGGCAAAATGTAAATGAACATAGAAACATCAGATGCTCTGAGGGCGGGCACACCTCTGCTATGGAGACAGGCTGTGAGAGTTGGGGTTGTTCACCTGGAGAGGAGAAGGCTCTGGGAGAAGCTTTTAGCACCTTCCAGTACCCAAAGGGGGATACAAGAGAGCCAGAGAGGAGCGTTTGACAAGGACATGTACTTATAGGATAAAGGAGTTTCAAACTGGCAGAGGGCAGGTTTAGATTAGATATTAGGAAGAAATTCTTCCCTGTGAGAGTGGTGAGGCCTGAGAGAGTCACGTGCATGCTGAGTTTAGCCATTTTAAATGTGCTAATTTCCAGTTTAGAGCAGCAAACAAATTGGATGGCTCCTATTTGAACACTTCCCCTTAAGAGATTTGTCAGGTTTGGACTGAGTCCTCAGAATACACTGGGACTCCCACCAATGTAAGCTGCATGTGCAAACTGAAGGCAGCTCATGGTCCTGTGAGATAAACTGCTTGCCCTTTTATATCCTGCAGCACATAATTTAAAAAAAAAAAAAGATCTTCTTTGCTTATTGCAATTCAAAACTGCAGTGTCCATAACATTTGAATCACATCTTGTTGCTAATGCTACTTATAATTCCATACTATCAGTAGTCCTATTTTAATGATTCTACTTTGATAACAGCCAAACTTCTTGACCTCAGCCATGAGATAGTGAAGTACCTCATACATATGTGAATACTCCAAGGCATCAGGTACTTCAGAAAGGCCAGGGGAAAGTGGTATTTGGATGATGACTGTGGCTCACGTGGGAACCCATCATTCCCTAGAAGAACATAAAGATGAAGGCAAACCTTAAGGCACAACAGAGAATTTGCAGTTCCTGTAAGTTCTTTACCTCAAAAAACAAAAACCCTAAAAAATCAACAACCCAAACCAAATATAGATCCTCATTGCCAATAACATGATGTAGTTGTCAACAGAGGCTTGTGCTAGATGCAGCCATCAACCAACTGCACTGGAACTGTTTGAGAGCAATCACCTGCCCTGCTCAGCAGGAGCACACCCACAAGCCTGACAGTAGAAAATACAGAAAGCAGCAAAGAAAAAGAGGTGTGAATAAATCTTTCATCCTGTTAATCCCGGTAGATATCCAGTAGAAATGTGGAAACTCAGAACTAAATTTGGTTATAAAGACTGCTTTCTATATCCTAGACAAATATCTAAAGGCTAACACATATACTTGTGTTTTTTGAAAGCAGCATTGTGTGGTCTCAGGAGATTGCAGCATTTAAATGTGGAGCATTTAGCTTTACAACTAAAAGTCAGAACAGGTCATGTCCATAGAGCCCAGTTTTCAGAAAAACAGGTATTCAGCACTTCCAGTAAATAAGGCACAGTTCAAAGTATCAGATCCCAGCCATTGGTAGTCACATCAGGAAATCCTGGCCTAAATATTCATCAAGGTAACTAAGGGTCTGCTCCATTATGATTCAATATCTGGTGCCTTTTCCAACCATCAGAAGGAATGTTCAAAATGTCACCTACGTCAAATAAGTTCCAAATGATTTGGAAACTGGGGAGAACAACTTGAGTGACCTGGAGGAGCGGGGATTCTGTTTTTAAATGTGATGACTGCAGCTGCCATTTGCTCTCTAGATCTTCCATTCAAATCCAAAGTCAGTCATACAATGGACTTCTATGGGGTGGGCTCTGACCTACCCATGTCTCAAGTACCAGACATCTTAAACAGCAACACAATTTCATGAACAGCAAGAATCCAGATAAATTTACATTAACTTCAGATAAAATCCTCTTATAAGCCAAACACCAGCTCTTATGGGATTTGTTCACCGCCATTGCTAGAATGTCCTGTAACATGCACCCTGACTCTGGCTGTGCAAGCTAAATTTGCTGTGATTAGTAGGGCTGAAAGAAAAACGACTGCACTAATATTCAAGCTGTTTGAAGAGAGGTTTACTGCCCCCAAAAGAATCATTTAATTATAACACACCATTTTCTTTAGATCTACATATAAAAGAGTTAATTTGCCTAAGCATGCACCAATGGGGCTAATGGATAAAGGTTTTTATTAGGGATGTGCCAAATGGTTCAATAGTTATTTGAATACTGTAGAGACCTCTCAAACATGTAGCTTTGGTGTGCAATAATTCTGTTCAATTAATGGGTTTATTTCCTTCACAGATATCCTTTCAGAAGTGCTTCATCATCCATGCAGTGCTGTTCAGAGACAAGCTGTAAACATTTTCTCTTTACTGGTACGTTCTAAGGATATGATGCTGTTCTTTCACACTGCTGTACTTGATACGGGAAGAAACCTGCAGAGGAATACATAAAAAATGCTGTACAAATTCTCTTTGGACCCGAGTTAATTGGTGATAATATTGTTGCAACCAAAGAAATCACATCAGCTTTCAAACAGTCTCTAGCACTCTTTTCTCCACTTCAGCTCTACATGGCAGAAGGTGGCACACTCAGCATCTCTTCCAGCTTTAGTTTCCACAGACAGCCATTAATATGACTCTAAACCTCCTAAAGCAAATGCAGCTCTGGTAGCTGTGCATTACTGCTGAACCAGCACACCTCCACATTAATCTGAAGTTTTAATAGCTGTAATAAATTAAAGTAATAAATTAAAAAAAACAACAAAAGAAGTCTTTCTTCACCAAACCCACACAATTAAAGGAAGGCACAGCACTGCCCAATGAACAAATTAGCAGACATCACTGAAGTAAAACTCTTCCCTGAGTGGTCTCCTCGGCTTGTTGTTTCTGCCAATTGTTTCTGAACCCTCTTCCTTTAGTTCTTCTTTCCCTTCAATCTGAACTCTAAACAATTCCATCAATAGGGCTGGGAAAAAATGACAGTCTTGATAAGGCCATTGCTATCCAGCTGTCAGCTGTCCTTGAATGGTCTCTATCTCTGCCTTTAGCCTTTATCCAGGTGGTTTATTCGAATGCTAGAGAGCAGCATTTGTATGAACAGACCTTCTTAGATGGTCTTAAGGTCCACAACTTCAAAAGTGTTTCAGTGCCTATCTATCATTGGAAAAAAAGTCTGGTAAATATTTATGCAAAGCTGTCTCCAGGAATTATTTATTAAAAATCTTTGCCTGTGTTATATTACAAAGATGTATTAAATCTTTATGTAAAAATATTTTTTCTATTCAAAGGGAGTTTAGTTAAACTTATAATACCTGTGAATTATCTGCTCTGAGTTTAAGTTACATTTGTCATGATTTTTCTTAGCTTTCAAATGGAGTTGCAAGTAAGCAACATGAAATGCTGCATGAGTTGCAACATGTATTGACAGAGAATATGAACATCTGAATAGGAGAAAAGTTTGAGATTCTCTCCAGGATAATAATTCTATCTCATCAATCATAGGCATCATGGCTCCAATATTACCTTAAATTAAAAAATAAAAATAAATCATTAACTTGGGAATAAATATTTCTAAAATTAAAGGCTGTGGGTTCCCGTATCTATACTCCCGCGCCTTCCTCTCCCTTGCTGTTTTTTGGCTGTATGATCACCTAGCCAGCAAGTATCTCATTTTCTGTGCTGTACTACAGTTCCTGCCTTCGATACAGATGCTGAGAGACACTGGCCTCCTGCGAACAGGGAAGGGACTCTGCATTTGCACAAGGCTCCTTGCCAGCATTTTCCCTCTCTGAAACACCCTGGCAGTATTTTTAATTTGATATTGTGAAGCAAACTTCTCATATTCTTCAACAATTAGCAACATAATGGAGGTGATGTAGACATGTCTAGCTAGCTGAAGTCAGTACCTCCACTATTGTGTTTTGGTCTCTTTGTTTTTCCCCTCTTTTTATTCCTTATTTCTCCATTTCTGAGAGTTTGGGTCCTTTTCTCCTGCTATAAGCACAATAACAAAAGGAGGGCAGAAGTCATTAATACAAAAGAGCATAAAGATTACAACACTTACATGGTGATATTTTTACAGTGGCCAAGTGATTACCTAATGACATCTCCAGAACTTCCAGAGGTTCCACCAGTCAGGGTCACGAGACAGGTTTTACTTTCTTCAGCTATCCAGGGTAGAAAAGGTCCACAAAGGACGCACCTTGCTCTTTCTCTACTAATGAACTTTGCAGCTTGAGATAGAGGAAAAGTACACAGGTTCTGGAGACTGAAACTAATCATCAAAATAATACTTCTGAAATTGTTTTCCTAAATTAAGCTATAAAAAGACATAGATACGACTTTGTCCTGTTCACCCTTCCTAGTAAGGATCTTTTATTTCCTAAACAACAGGGGCATCATATTTAAACACAGCAACTCTTTCAGCAGTTGGAATTGAATACCATTGAATACATTGACCTTTACAAAGATTTAAAAATAACCTTGAATGTTGTCTTGCATTAGCTTTCATTATTATTCAATTGCATCTGATGAGCTGGCAGTAATTTCCACTTCTGGTTGCTATTGTTTCTTGTGGAAGAAACACCTTCTCATATCCACAGGGCAAACTATATATGGAAAAGTGCACAAAAGCCTCCCTGATAAAATTCAGAGAAAATATGTTGGTGCAGTGTCTGTCTGGGGCACTGGTCAGAGCAGCATCTCATTGACCCACCATCAATACATTAAACACATTTCTGCAAATTTCTCCTATTTTTGTCCTCATACCACCCAATATTTTTAAGAGAATTTATTTAATCAGAGACATATTTTCTACATACACAGAATTCAGCTACGTGCTTCTGGAAAAACAACCCAAACACAAACAGCTGAAAATTACCATAACTCAAATCCTTTCAAGATTTGTTGTTTTAGGTAGACATACAAGACTGGTTTCCCCTTTGTCCACTTGTATGGGTAACACCTGTTTTCTCACCTTCATTCTACTTCTACTTGCACCACACCACATCAAAGTAAGTTTACAAGTAAGTGATATATATTGCTCTGACCTACTCGTTAGTCACTTAAACACCTCAAGGATCAAGGACAAAAGCAGACTATTTTAAAAAGCAAAACACAGGGTAAGAATGCCCATTGTTTTCATTCCATCAACAGCCTCAGTGATTTACAAAACCTGATGTGTGTCTCAAAGAAATGGTAATTCCCCTCCAATGGTAACTCCCACCCAGGTATCCCACCTTTCTTGGGCAGATGTCCAAATATCCGCCAGGAACGTGACAAGTCCTGCACAGTTGAAACCAGACTAGCAGTAAGGAGGCTCAAATAGTCTTTCTTGGGACCCTCCCTGACCTTTACTTTGCTCCTTACAAGCCTTGCAGTATGATATAAGGAAAGCTATAGGCTTTTAATTATATTTTGAATGTTATGCTGCTACAACTGTTATGAGGTACTGTCATTTTTTTTGAGTCAGCTAGACTCTCTGTGGAGAAATACATGGTAGGAAAATGCAGCTTCATTGACATGAATCCATTCACAGCCACATTTTAAATCCTTGATGAAAAGTGTGATAAATAAATATTTTTTAAATAATGCAAAAAAGAAAAAATGTTGACTTTTTCAATTTCTTGTTCTTTTGTTTATAATTTTAAGTAAAAACAAAAGGTGGAAAGCACTAGTTTTTCTTTACCTGCTAATGTATGTTGCAAGGATGCAAATGATGGTTCCAAAGTTATATTTACCTCCCTGGTGTAAACAAAGTAAAGTAATTGCAGGAAAATGGATTTTCCTCTACCAACACAGTCTAAGTTCTGAATTCAGTAAGACTCTTGCAAACAACCCGAGTGGTCTGCACTAAGACCTTAGCAGATCCCCCAGGCTTAGTCTTGATTCAACACAGATATTTTCTTATTTGCCCACATTCACAAAGAGGAGAACTTCAAATATAAGTAAACATTCATTTTTATAAACTGCTTTTATTAATAATTCATTACACTGCCATCAGTTACTTAATAATTCTTTTTAAACTCCTATTGTGATGATGTGAAGCTAGTAATAAAAGTTTTCTTCCTTCCAACAGTGCTCAGAAAAATAATTATTCTCTCCTGGTAGCACCCAGCCTCAATATTCCATTTTTGTTTAATACCTGGCCTGCAAGAGAACATGCAACAGCCAGGTGGGAGAAGGCCTTTCTGCAAAAGCCCCATTCCTATATTCAATTTTCATTGAATAATGATCCCACTGGAGCACAAAATGTTCTGTTCTTTGTAGCTACAAAATAAATTGGGAAACAAATGCTTCATTAGAGGAGGAACTCGTTCAACTGGTGCCAGTTACACTGAAGAGCCATCTTTGCCCCACTGTTTTACTATTACATCAAATATTCATAGAGACATAAACATTTCTCCTTAACTTCTCAAAATGCACAAGCAAGACCGGCAGCAACTTGCAACAAAGTAAAGGGGCCATATGTCATTATTTACATTCTTTGCTAGGTACAATTCAGGCTTAAGCTCTCCAAAGGACAATTGTTTTTGTGTAGCCCAACAACCCCATTTCTAGGTTCTGTCGGTAATGCAAGGCCTAATTTCTAAATGTGCTATTTATTTTTATTCTGCAAACATTACTGTTTTCATAGATAAGTCTTTAGGTTTCACTTATATTTAACTGGAAGGGGCTTATACAATATTTTCCAGGTCATACCCAGGCCCTGGGTTACTGGTATAAGGAATAATGTCCTGGCTGAACATGTAGAAGTCATGTGACTGAGGACACTTGCAATTCTAACAAAGTTTTCAAAATTATTTCGTGCTTAACAGTTTCTGTGCTAGGAATGGTTAAATACTGTTCCAGGGGACAACAAGAGGAGTTTAGGCTTACAGATTTGTCTTACTGGGAAAGCATTTTGTATGATGCAGGGCTGCATACACATGAATCAGGTCTGTTTTGATGAGGCACAGGAGGCATGGAAACAGAGGTGAATGCTGTCCCTTGTGTCTGTTGCTGTTTTTCTTGCTGCCCATGCAACATCTCCAAAAATGTGTGTGTGTGTGTGTGTGTGTAAGGCTCTATCCACAAGCTGTATTTTGACAGAGATAATGTACAAAGCAGCATAATGCTGGAAAACTCATCTAGGCTGTGCTTCATCTGAGACTCCAGCTCATCTATATGCTAATTCAGATGGGTTGCAAGTTGGATTCTTCCAAAGACCGTGCCCCTAATATCCTTTTAGCACATAATTTAATATTATGTTTTGGGGACAGGCAGTAAAAGTTAGTGCACTGTGTTGTTCTGTAAATCCACTGATTGCTTCTTTCAGGGATATTGCACCAAGCCTTGGCTTTTCAGCTGAAAGGACAGCGAGGTCTGTCAGGCTGAGCTGGCTCATTGTGCTACTGATCCACACACACAGCACTGAAGAGCATTAAATAGCACTTCAAAGATGCTAATATAGAATAATAAATGGCATGGCACAAAGGTATGAGGAAGTGTCTATTTTTACACTGGCAATTGAACCACTTATCACTGAAAAGGCCATTATTTGCATGTGAAACTTACTCTCTAACACTTGTTAAAACTACTGAATTCTAGACATCCATAGCTTAGAAAAAAGAAAATTAAAAAAAAAAGAGAAAGAAAAAATAGCACAAATTTTTGAACTCTAAATAGTCCAAGAACAGGAAGTATTTACTACACATGAAAAAAAAAAAAAAAAGAAGCTATAAATGTGTACCTCCACTCCATGACAAAAAATTTCTACAAAGATGCTCTTTGTAGCATCATTTTTTAATATTATTGTATATATTTCTTATGGATTCCTTCTACAGAAAACCTACAATGACTACAAAGACTTTTACCAGATGTTTCTTATGGAGTTAAATTTTGCTTTTTTGCTTTTTTTAAAAATTATTTTTGTGCTTTAAAAGGCACAGTTGTTTACAGAAGAACATGAACCACATGGTTCAGAACTGTATCCTTCAATTCTTTTTGTAGGATCTCAAGCTGCATTTAAAAGGTTCAAAGACTAAAAAAGCACAGTCATTTTTATGAACTTATTTAGTTTTCATCAGTTTCTGAAAGCATAAAATATCGAGTTCCATGTGTATATCATAACAGCTTGCCATAAATGAAATCAAGCTTGAAATCCCTACATGATGAAAAGTGTAATAAATAACTCATTAAAAGGTGATAGACAAAGGAATTTATACATATTTAGACTCTTATACTATCTAACAAGCTATATCAACTGCATATCTCAGGAAGCCAAACTAAGTTAAGCTATAATAAAAATAACATTACTATAAGCTTTTTCTTTCCCCAGCAACACCAGAGCAATGAACACAAACACTGAAGGATCAGATCCCTTCTTACACACAGCCTCAAATAACCTGTAGCAAAATCCAAACCATTGAAATTGCCAGCTGCCAACCCCACTGCTTGGGTCCAGTGCTGACAGGTACCACTAACTAAGAAACATCTCTAAGTGCTAAACCAGCATCAGTGCATCTGCATCTACATCCTGCAATGCTTGACAAAAATTCGGGTTTGGCTGTTAAACTGATGCTAACTACAATTTAAGAGTTCATGCAAGTTTGAGGAAATAAAAGGTTTCCAATTCCTTCAAAACCCTGCCTGGATTTCAGTATTCAAGGAAGTAGGGGGTTTGAAGTCAGTGGGTTAGTCTCTTGGCGGTAGAAAACGTTTGAGCAGAACTCTTCAAAAGAACAGAAAGTTGCTGCACAAGTCAGAAGGCCAGGACATGATATCTGCAATATTAACAAGAGGTACAAATCATGATGCTTTTTATTGCTATTTCCTATCCTGCCTCCTCTGCTAGAATATGGTTTTAGGCACATTTTGGTTGCTCTGCAGAGCCAGTCTGATACAGTTAGAACTTTCCTAAGAGGATCTATCAGTACCACTGATCAGGAATAACTACCTGCTGTCAATTGCAAATATTAGCATACAAGTCTTCTTATTTAAGCAAACATATCAAAAGAATATTCAGGATCAATTGTGATGATTAGTTAAAACGCTGATAGGAAAAAAAGTCAACCTTTTCTTCCAATGAGGAAAGAAAGTCTTGTAGGCTAAACAAAGTAAATGCTGCATTTTTTGACTAAAAAATAAAAATCATCAGGGCTCAAGGATGCATATCTTGTGGGGAGTTTTACAAGAGCAAAATCAGCATAATTCAGTGTAAACCTGATGTTGGCAGCTGGTACAACCACTTCAAATCACTGCACCAAAATACAGCATCCATGAGGCACCACAGTCAAAGGTCCACCTGACAAAAAAGTCTAAACCCTGAATTTCAGATACTGACTTATTGCCAATATGCAAATGATAGCAGTTACTGGCTAATAAACACTATGTAATCAATTCAAATACTATGTTAGCAGAAAAAGGAAGTTCAAGTGTTTTCACATACGAGTTATTTCCTTATCATGGCAGTTTCTGTGAGCTTCATTTTGTAAATATGAATCTGAAAGATAAATTCTCAAAAATATCTGCAAAGCTTAAAATCCATATCTTGTGAGAAATAAAAAAAAAAAACCAACAAACCACTAGCCAGTTAATATCAAAGACTAGATATATGAATTATACATAAGGAAAGGAAAGTCAAACGTTGCCTTCAATGCATGGGCCAAATCTTCAGGCTGGTATAAACTCATACAGCAAAAGTTTTTGTACAGAGAAAGGCAGGTATTTTAATACTCTCAAAATCATTTTACCATAGGCATTTGTAGCCAATCAACCTTATTCAACAAATTTCAAGAAATTTGTTCGCCTGTATTATTGCTCATGACTTGATTACAGCAGAAAACACTTTGGATTAAGGAATATTACAGGAATAAGACCATTCATAAGCACAGTTAATTTGGACAAAGAAAGAGATATTCTGGAACAGTTCTTTGTATAGATAAATATCCTCTTGTTGATGGATGTCCCACTAGATGATCAATCTTTCCCCTGTGACAGGAATCTCTGAAAGCAAAATAATCAAATCATGAAATAAATCCTGGCTGTTGGATACAGGTTTACCACACTGAAGAGCCCACAGAAGTTTGTGTCTCAAATATGATCTATAACCAAAGTTATAAAGTAATGATCTTGTGATATTTCCTAGTCAAAGCAGAAGGAAAAAGAATAAGATTTCACTGTTGACATTACCCAGATATGTGTGTGAAGACACGTAATTTGTTAAGTGCGAGCGCTGTTCAAAGGCATTCACTGCATCTTGGAGGAACACTCAAGAGTCAAGCAGAATGCAGCAACACTAAAGAGCAGGCTATAAATAGGATACTAACAAAAACTATAAGGATTTCCAGTGGCAGAGAGTAATTTTTCTCTAAGCCTTTCTCATATCAAAGTTGAATTCAGCTCTGCATTTGAGAAGATGACAGAGTTCACAAAAGCAGATGCACTGCATCTTCACAGGAACCTTGCAGAGCGGGCCACGTGAAGCTGGTAGACACATTAAAATGAAGAATAGGTCTGAGCTTCAAAGGGAAGAGAATCACTCAGATTTGCAATAATACTGTCATATAACATCATATTTAAAGAAGACAGCATAAAGGGAATCAAAATACATTTCTTGAAGTATAATAGGCTTTATTCTTTTAGCTTGGATGTGGAAAAAAAGGGAAATAGAAGAGGCAAATGACATGAAACTTTCACTGGCTTGGAGAAGGTGGTCTACCAGTTTTAAAAACTTTTCTCTGGCTGAGAAAATGTAAGATATGCATTTATCAAAGTAACTCTGAACACAGCTTAGAGTCCATGGAGTTTGCTTCAAACGCAAGAGACACTTTTAAGCTGCCAGTGCACCGTGTTGCTTATCTACACGAAGACTTACTACAAAGCCCAGGAGAGAGCTGCTGTTACCTCCTACCTGAGTGCAGCTGATTAAGCATGTTCTTGACAGAAATTGTCTGTCTAAGTGACTTTTAGCTTCCAGGAACTTAACCAAACTAAGAAGTCATCCAACAGGCAACAGGGTAGGACAAAGAAATTATAGTTCTTTCAATTTTCTTCAAATCTAACTCTTCAAGAGAGGTTTGGTAACCCAAGGGAACAAAAACATGAAGTCAAATGATTGTACATTGCAGTACTCCTCATCTACACTGCCCTTCTCATCTTCTTTCTTCTGGAGTCACGGGCTGAGATATAATCATACCAGAAAGAGAGGAAGCATCCACTGGTGTGCCTAGTTCATCCTTTTCTTTTCTCCTCTCCAGCAAGTGCACTGCAAGGTAGACTGTCACACACTTTAGGAGAAACAGAGGATCAAGGACTATTGTATTAAGATGTGAAGTGACTGCAGTCACACAATTCTCTATGAACAATGTCATGAGTACTGCCTGTGTCTAAACAGCTCAGATAAGAGCTATTTTTAGAGGTTTTCATTATTATTGTGTTTTTTCCCAGGTCGCACTAGGAAGATGTCTATTTTAGGCAACTGATACTTCATTCAGCCAGGTTTAAAGCTGTTATTTTGAATTTTTTTTTTCCCACCACTTACTTTTTATTGATAAGACATGCACAAATCTGAGGGCTGTGAAGAAATATGGTTCTGCCAATTACCTTGGTATGAATAGCTGCTTTGAACATCCCAAGATAGTGGACCAGTCAAAAGATGTATTTTGACCATTACCCTGCATGTGACCTGCATAGGCAGAAAAGTCTTTCAATTTGTGCAGCCTAATAGCCAGCACACAGGAGAAAAACACCAAAACTGGACAAATTAGCAAGATACATATGAAACCACTAAAGAAAGCTTTTTAATCAAAAAGCTAACCTGCTGATTGACTTGATCTGATTTTGATTTTTCAGTTCGACAGCTCGTTCAATAGGGACATTTTTAGATGCTCTTACATCTCTATTTCGGTTAGAAACCTGTTTTCTTGATTCATTGAGGCATCTGATAGATCAGATTTAATATAGGCCAAACTTTGTTGCAAACCCATGTCAGAATGCACAAGCCTCTCTGGGGTACTGAAATTTTGCCAGCTCTTTTTTAATCCTCTGTGTGCAAACAACAACCACCAAATTCCAGCCGTTTCAGTGGTGACTGCATTTTCTACACTGGTGTTATTGTCACAGTTCTATGTAAGGGGTGTCCTGCAGTATTTTATCACGTCTAATGTGTGTCCCTTTAGGTCCCAAGTGTTTTTTAATTTAATGGAAAATTTTTTAAAATAATTTGTGAGCTTAAAGTTAACTTCTTTTTTGTTTGTTGGTTTGGTTTTTTTTTTTAAACAAAAAATGGAGGACAAGGACAGAATTGATAGAGATTCTTTGCAGATAATGGAGGTTTCACATAAAAATCTCACTAAAAGGAGTTTTAATTGCTGTTGTGGGATTTTTATATTTTTTTCCTTTAGTCTGCCCACGTTAATTGCAGTTAATTTCTTTAAACTTAACCTTGAGGAATCATTTGTTAGGAAGTGAATGAACTCTTCCTAGCTATGATGGGACTAATGTTTTCACTGATATTTTCCAATTGAAATACTGTAGAACAAACTACACCAAACACAGTAAAATCAGATAAGTGCACCAGTAGAAATGGGCAGGACACCAGGTAAAGCCTCATATGAATTCAGTTATAAAGTCTTGAAAAATAAAGTCTTTGTCTGTGTTTCTCCATGGTGTAACCGAAAACAGGTTGAATTGTATTCTGAACCTAAAAACCCAAGTGATACACAGACTATTTTAATTATAAACAAAGTTTGCAATGCTAAGGAGTTGTAATCTGATAAGGTTATGGGTTCTTTCTGCATTGGAAAAAAAAAAAAAAAACAATAAAAGAACCATTTTTTTGTCTTTGAGGTAATTTGTCAAATACATTAAATTAGAAAAATGAGGGGTTTTATTACCTCTTGGTTTTGGTGTACCAGAGTTTTATTATATTCAATAATATATTTTTTGAGTCATAAAGATTGGAAATAAATACACATAACAGAATAGTGTTACCATATTATCTCAAGAACAAATAAGCATTTCTTTTCATTTTCCTTTTCATTCCACCATTTTTCTTCTTTAATCCGGTAAAGAAACTGTAGAAAGATGTCTGCTCCTGTAAATATCTCATTTCTCTATCCCCAACAGATTTTGTGTAATCCTGAAACAACAGCTACTTCTGGTAAGAAACAGAATGACTAACAAATTATAAACATAATAAAACTATGCATGACTAGAAAAAATATATGATGTATTTGTTCCCTGGGTCCCCAGGGCTTTTCTGTTAAAAAAAAAAAGAAAAGAAAAAGAAAAAAGACAAAATAAACAAACAAAAAGCCCTGTTTGTTTTGCAACCAAATAAAGGAAAAAATACTGAGCTACATGTTCAGTGTCTAAAATTAACAAAGTGCACTTTGCAGCTGACCTAAATAATCCTTAACAAAACCCTAAAACCAAATAGCTGGGTAGCCAATCCATATATTTATAATAACAGACAAGCCAAAGTACATCATCTGGTTAATTCTGAAAAATACCAAAGACTTTTTTGCTGTTACTGGAAGATGCTAATGGCCATTATCATGGAAATCTGTGATCAGTAAATATTATTAGAGACCAGTTCAACAAAATTAGGTGTCCTAAGAACTCCTTTCAGGTCCAGAGGAACAATGAATTCTCCTTACAGAACAGAGAGACTAAAACACCAGGACAGGTGAATATTCTTCCTCTCTTTGGTACTTTGCATCCAGGTTATAATGTCTGTGGCATGCCTTCAGAGCCCATCGTTTTCTCCTTACAATCACACCTCCCCAGTGCAAAAATTCTCCTGCTCAATTCAGGATCTGTTTCTCTTTCATGGAAGTGCTTTAGCTGCTTTAATCTTCCCATGCCACCATTTTGCAGAGTGGCTACAGATGGATCGAGGCCTGAGTGACACGAAACATACAGGAACCCTTCATTCCCTTCTTGCCCTTTTTCATCTCTTTTTGAAGATTATATCAACTACTGTTGTCTCTTGAAACCTGCACTGCAAGTTGTTAGGGAAACTCACATGCGTTCCTTAAGCCAGTAGAAAGCCACTGCTGACACAAGGGTAATTAGGGGTGGATTTACACTGAACAAAACAGAACTCGTAAGGAAAGATGTTCAAGCATAGGTGAAGCTTACAGACCACACAGAGTGCACAAATCCCCTGCCTAGACATATCTTAGTGTCAGAAAATGAGCAGCTAAAGGGGAAAAAGCTGTCAAAGATTGCTCAAAGGAAGATACATAGAGAAATTAAGAGAGAAGCAGACCTGAGCCTGGAAACCTTTGCCAGTCACTTCCCTGAGTGTGAAGGGAAAAAGAAACGAAATCTGCAGAACTTTGTAACAAAGGGCAACCTCCTGTCACAAAAACATCTCCAAATAGCTCACAAATTCAGAGCCATTGCTCCCACTCCTTTGAAACAGCACAGTATCTATTTCCCCCCATTTTAGAGATAAAGGGAACAATGCATGGACAGACAGGAGTCACCTCGAAGAATCTGCAAACGTGCTTTCTGTTACCCATGCATTTAACCTCTTTAATGATAAGAAGTCTCAGGCAAGAAGAGTCTAGTTCAGTGTTTCAATCACATCATGTGCTTGATATAAACAAAGTTATAAAAGCCCAGCTGATTCATATCACAGAGGTAATTCTTAGCCAAGGGAATAATTTCTCATGATGCAAATGGCATGACTTGCACTGAACTGAAAAAGAGGGCTCCTCCTGGCAAGGTAGCCTCCACAATTCTAGTAAAGCAGCAAACCAATTTCCTGAAGAAAGTTGTTTTCTGATTTATAAGACGAATCTTTAAAGGATATCTGAGTTTGCAGATGGAAAATATATACACATATACCTTTAATCTTGGGGGGGGGTTTTGGTCAAGGCCAGAATTTTCAAAAACCTCAAGGGTTTACATAGTCCTATATTGATACACTTAGATGGAAGACCATGTGCAGTCATTCATATGTGAATTTCTGCATTTGTTTAAGTAGCATGGAGCTGTTCTGCTACTGTCTTCCAGAAAGCAGTTATGTTTCCATGGAAAATTTAGTGTTTCTTCAATGCAGTTGACTTCTGGAACTAAATTCATGGAAGTGGGATGCTTGTCAGCACAGTGCATAACAAACAATGCAGTTTCCTACCTTCCCAGTGCTTGTTATTCAATACCTAATTTAAGCCTTGATATTCCAGTCCATAGTCAGATTGTCTACCAGAGCAATTGTGCAGAAAATCATTGTGAAAAATGGTTTCTTCTTCCATATACATAGTCTTTGCCACCAGAGGTCAACAATTAGTATACAGATCTACTATTAATTTTAATTAATTTCTAGAAATAATATTTGTGAATATGATCATTCACAATTTATGAGCTGATATTCAAAATCTGTGAGGTAGCCCATTTGACATACCTCATAAATTACACAGTACATTATTAGCTCATGAGAGGAGAGCATATGACTTAGAATAGATTGTGTGAAATGCCATACATAAGAATTTGAAATTCATCCTCTATTAATATTCTCTAATTAGTTAAAACTTGCTGCATATGCATTTCCCTGCCAGCAAAATTATGGAACATATGCAAAAAAGCGAAAACAAAGAGAGTGATAGCAGTTTCAAAGCAAAACCTTTTGAAATTCAAATCATTATTTGTGGAGAGAGAAAAAACCCAAAAAATCACAGTACTCGATTACCCTGTAGATGGAGAGATGGATAAAGCAGGGAGGATGGTGACTTGCACTGTCTGAGGGACATACAATGGCTTCACAGTTGACACATATTGAGTCACAATTAGAAGTAAGTTTGTCATTCCCAGTCTCTCTCCTAACACCTCAAAATTGCTGTTTCTTCCTACTACGTGCATGAAGAACACAGATATCCAATTATTGCTAATTGGTTGTGGTTTTTCATGCATAGTTAATGCAACCTTATTTATACAGGGCAACAACTCCCTTCAGGTATATCTAATTTCCTGTAGCATTCATATAATACATCTTTAATTTTAAACTATAAAATGCATTGCATCCTCAGATGATATAAGGGTTATCCCAGATGAAATTAACCCTTCCCCCAAATATTATGTTTCAGTAAACATTTAAATAGGCATTTTCTCTTTTCACCAAGATAACCCCATTATGGATGCTTAGGATTGTGTGGACAGATGCATCAGACAAAACCCATCAGAGAAACGCACCAGGCAGCAATAAATGAGCAGAGGCTGCAGAATCAATGAGGCTGGAAAAGACCTCTGAGATCTTTGAGTCCAACCTATGACCAAACACCACTTTGTCAACCAGACCATGGTACCAAGTGCCACATCCAATCTTTCCTTAAACAGCTCCAGATGCCAAGCTACAGCCTAAGACATACCACAGAAATAAACCAGGGCACACAGAAATCTGTCTTGTATTCCCTTGGATGTTTTGTGTAAACACACATCTGAGTCTTTGCACTATAAGTGCTTTTTGGTAAGTACACGTGTTTGAATGCACTTTTGTGAGCTCTTTTTACTTCATAATACAAAACCTCCTGAACCCTTCTATGCTGTGTACAGGAGGCAGAACCTCTCTGCACTCTTCTCCTGCAGCATTTCAGAACAAACTGGAAAACAGGAGAGCTGACCAAAACATTTGGATTCAACACCTGCATTTAAAAGCTAATGAATTTCCTCTGATCACTGTTTATTCTTCTAATATATATTCCTTGATATGCCCTCCAGAAATATTTAATTTTCCTACTCCAGAAATCTAAATCCACTGATAGCTGCACTCATCTGGCAGCCCAGATGAACTGTAGAAATTCAGAGTGTGGAGAAGTTCTGAGAGCAGTATTTACCCAAGTGGCCATCAGATCACAGTTCAGGACAATATTAGACCATGCCAGTTTGATTCTGCCAGTGTCAAACTACTGAGGTGTCTAGGAAAGCACTGAGAGATGATGTGACAGTGTCAGCCTTTCGCCATGGATGGTGAAACTGTAACTTGAAGAAGTGCAAAGGTGGTGGTGTTAAGCCACTGAGCACTCCCCAGAACACCTGACAGACCTTCCCCCCAGGTGTCTTTGAGGCAGTGTTCCACAACTCCCTGAACAAGCAGCTGAAGTTACACCTTTCTCTCCCAAGAGGACAGCTTTCATTACAGGAGATTCAGACCCCTGACAAGTCAAATTATGGTCAAACAAAACTCCTACTCTCTCTGCCATGCAGCACTGACTCCTCCTCCTGCAGTCTCACTTTCCCAGGAAGCTCTGGTCCCTGATGGGTGCTGCTGCCCACCTTGTGCCCTGCCTGAGCTGCTCGATCTTGGACTCCCCAGGACATGCCAGGTTGCTTTTGGGAAAAGCTCCTTCCCACTGCCCTGCAGATAGAACAGCTGAGACAAGAGACTGCAAGGGAGCTTTCTTTGTTCCACCTGGCCTTATTTACT